>NW_026555165.1:0-600000 GCF_021234165.1 Pteronotus mesoamericanus | reverse complement strand
AAAGATGGGTAGGGTCCCCTTTCCTGTGCACACTGCCTGCGCTTTCCAGCATCAGTCATGAGCTGTGTTCTGTCCCATCAAGAGGTTGTGTTTCTTCTTGGTTCTCGGCTGTTGTTCTGTGCGTTTGGACTGTTAGAGGATAGCCGAGTCCTGGGAAGGTGTGTGTGCACACAAGTGTGCGTGCATGGAGAAAGAAAGAGTGAAGGAGAGAGGCAGAAACAGCTTCAGGGTAGAGAGACACAGGCATGTCTTCTGCTCCTCAGCTGCCAGAGTTTCCCACGTGTCCTGGAGTTAGAGCTCCATGCACCCTCAGACCTGGGCTCCCAGCTGCCGTTAGGTAGCAGCAGGGTCTCCCGGCTCCCCCTCTCCCACCCAGGCTGAGTGTCAGGAACACTCTGAGAGGTACCAGCTGGTGGTGACGCTGCCAGTGACTCTCCAAACGGAGTTCTTGGGAAGGACAGCTGGGATATGGGAGGGAGCCTCAGAGATGCATGGACTTGGGTTTGTAAACACGGGCCTGTTAAATTTAGGGTGGGCCACGGGCCTGGGAGAGCGCCGTAGCATCTTTTGGCAACAGCTGAACATTCTGAGTGGTTTTAAAACATTGCTCATACTTTATATAGTAGGAGGCCTCTTTCAGCACGGCTTGTCATCGGGGGAGGAGAGGGGCGTTGGCACTGGCTGAACACCCACCACCCTCCGTGGGCTGGGACACTGAGGAACCCTCTCTTTCCCAAGGGGCGGGGGCTTGTTAGCTCTGCTTTGTAGGCTAGGGTGCTGACGGAGGGCACACCTCTGGGCCCGCCTGGTCTGGGCCGGACCTGGTGTGGAGGTCGTGCCTCATGAGCAGCCGAGACTGACGCGACAGTGGCGAGGACACTGCCCTCAGGGGGCGCACGGGGCCAGGCTCACTGTCCCAGGGCGCGCATGGTCCCTTGGGGTCAGCTCGCCCAGTTTGCCTAATTCAAAGTGTGTGAGAGAGATGGACAGACAGACAGACAGACGGAGGAGGGGAGAGAGAGAGAGAAACCAGCCCAACGGCAATCCCATGAGATGCTCCTCGACATCAAGGCCCCGCTGGCCAAATCTGTGTGGGAACTGTCACAAAGCTGTATTCTTTTGGAGACTTTTAATCATGATACAAATTTTATCAGGCAGAGTTCACCCAGAGAAACAGAACCAGCAGGGCCAGCAGAGATTTATCGCCAGGAACTGGCTTACGCGTTGTGGGGGCAGGCGCTGGGGGGGCCAGCTGGAGCTCGGGCGTGGGGCGAAGCTCCAGTCATGAGCGGTGTTTCTCCCACAGGGGAGCCTTAGCTCTGCTCCTGAGGCCTTTGGCTGTTTGCGCGGGGCCGACCCAGATTACACTGGATTGTCTCCCTTACTGAAAGGAAACTGAGTATGGATTTTAATCCAGTCTGTTCAGTAACTCACACAGTAACCCTTAGATCAGTGCTTGATTGGATAACTGGGGACTTAGTTCAGGCAAATTGGCATATAAAATCTGACCACCCAAATACATACGCTGACAAGTCCCTCACTGAAGCCGCCTTAGTTTTCTTAAGCCCATTGTTTCTCCACGTTACATGGACAAGAACCCCACCGCTCCCTGCCCCTCCACAGTAGCCCCTTACGCCCCAGGCACCCCCCAGGACACTTGGGAATCGCAGGTCCTGCCTCAGAGGTGCCGCGCAGTGAAGGCCGGGACACAAGTGCGTCTGGTCTTCAGTGGCTGTCCGTCCCCGCCTCTGAGCGGGGGTGCCATTTGCATTTTGGGCCAGATACTCTGTTGTAGCGGGAGCCTGTCCTGTTTACTGTGGCGTGTTCAGCAGCATCCCTGGCTTCCACCCGCCAGCTGCCAGCTGCATCCCACTTGCCACAGCTGTGCCAGCCCAGAATGTCTCCCCACTTTGCCAGATGTCCCTTTGAGAACCAGTGGAGCTGAGGAAGAAACTGTGGGGTGGCCCTGGGTGTGAATCCATCCTGCCTGTCTGTGTCCTTTTCATTTATTACATTCTGCCATATTCCAGGAGCACCCAAGTAGCTAAGTCTGTGGGTTACTAGAGCTGTGGTTCTGGGAAAGGTGCCTCACTTCGGCAAAAAGCGGGTGGTGCTAGGACTTGCCTTGTCCAGCTGTGAAGGGGGTTGATTAGAGCAGAGCGCACAGGGTGCCTGCCTCGCGGCGGTTATCCTAGAAAGGATGGTTCCCCTCGCGAGGGACGTTGATTCTCTCATCAGTCCCCAGAAGGGTGGGATGGGGAGGGTCTGAGCTGTGCTCGGCCTGGGCTGAGATGAGCCCAGCACCTGCCTGAGGTCCTGGAACTCCAGGCCAGGGACAGGCCTCAACTGTGAGGTGTGCGGCTTCCCCAGATGCCCTGGGTGAGAATGTCGCTCACGGTTCTCTCTGGAGAGAATGCTCAGTGTGCCAGGGGCCCCGAGGCCTCGCCGAGCGTCAGGACGCCCCCGCTCCCCCCAGGCCTCTCCTGGGGCTGCTTCAGCCCAGTTACCCCCTCCCTGCGGGCTGTGGTGCCGGAGCTGGAGCGCGGCAGAGATTTATGAACGGCGCACCCTGCACTGCCCCGGCTGGGCCTTGCCAGGAGGTTTATTAATGGCTTTCATCCAGCACTTTAGGGTTGCGGGTTCAGTCTGTTCCCTGGCCCACAGCCGGACATGGGGGGTACGCCAGGCCAGCGAAATCTGCCTCTTCACTCGGCAGAGGGGGTGATCTGGGTACTGCCCTCTGGGCCCTGCTGGGTCAGCGCCCACGGCCCTCTGTCGCCCATCTTGGCTGTCTCTCTGCCCACTGGGCCGTCTCCGTCGAGGGCAGCGTCGCGTTTGCAGCCTCATCTGCAGTCAGGGTGGTGACCGCTGACTCAGGCCCTGGGGGAGGCTGACAGTGCCAGGCGTGCCCTGAAGAAACCCTGGGCTCTGGGCGTTGCTGCGCACCAGCTGGATGACCTGGGGGAGCCACTGCATCTCTCGGAATATCAGCTTCCTCGGCTGTGGAACGGGGGCAAGAGTGGCTGCCCCGTAGGATCGCCATGAGTTTTCACTGAGGGCTAGTGTGGAAGGGCCTGGTGGGGCTTCCCCTTCCCTTCCCTCCCCCGCCCAGCGCAGGCCCTCCTTGTTGTGTGGGGATGTGACTTGCAGTGGGGCGTCCTCTGCAAGCCCTGAAGCTGGGGCACATTCACCCTGGTGGGTGGCGGCTTCAGAGGGGCTCCCGCCCCGTCTGTCTGAGGGACAGCGCCCTCCCAGCAGGGGGGCGGGGGGAGGAACTCGAGGCAGGACCGCTGCATCCGCTTGTACTTTGGGGAGCCAGCCGCGCCGACACCAGGAGAGGGGCCGAGGAAGGGCGCAGCTCTTCTCATTGCTTCGCTGGGTGCTTCAGAGCTGTTAATCATTTATCAGGAAAGGAGCGCACCCAGTGCCTCCTCCCACGCGGTGGTGGAATGTCTGTCTCAGCATTTCCTGAGGGGCTTATCAAAAATGCAGATGGCAGGGGCCCACCCCAGACCTCCCTCCGGGTCAGAGCTGCTCGCTGGGGGTGGTGAGAGACAAGCCCGAGGGATGGAGAGCTTTGCCCCGGCGCTGCCGGGGGGCTCCCCCGGCCCACTCCCAGGAGTCCTGCGGGGACACCAGGGGCTGTGCGAGGAGCTCTGGGGTCTGCTCCCTGTAGGTTTAGCCCAGGAAGTGGGCCTGGAAGACCTCCAAAGTCCCTTCCAGCTCTGGCGCTCAGTGCGTCCTGGACAGAAGCTCCAGGGACAGGGAAGAGCAGCTCACCTGTCCTGGGGGTGGCTGAGCTGCTGGCAGCACGGGTATGCCGATCCTAGTCACCGGCCTGTGACACGCCTGGCCAGGTGTGAGGCAGACTTTGGGGACTCTTTTCTACCGCGTGCGTTGCAGGCCCCACCTCTCTCTCTTGGGCCATGTCTTCATTCAGCAAACCATGGCTAAGCACCCACTCTGGGGACATGAAAGTCACAGTCCACGAGCCTCAAGCAGCTGTAGGCTGGAGAGGCGGAGGACAGCCTCATCAACTGCAATGTCATAGGCTGATGGACAGACATGTACCGGGGCTGCTGGTGGCCTCCCCAGATATGCTGCTGGAGACGCCAGCAAAACTGGTTCTGCGTCCTCTGCCAAACATGGGCTTAACACTGAGGTGAGTGCCTCCCAGCCCACCCCAGCTGACCCTGGTGGAGACCCTCCGGCCCCAGCCAGGTCCAGGTTCTGATGTGGGGTGTGGACCCGGGGTCCCCTCTTGGGCCCCGAGCTGCCCTCCGGCGGGCCCTGAGCGAGCGGCTGGTGCGTGAGCTGGAAGGGTGCTCGCTCTGACGCAGGTGAGGGCTCCCGCCTCCTCCCTCGAGGCCCGACACGGTCCTGGCCCCTGAGGGCCCCCGGAGAAGTGAGCACCGTGGAGCCTGGCAGTTTAACTGCCCTGTAATCACACTGCTGGTTTCCAGTGCCGCTCTGGGCTTCCCAGGTTAAAGCAAGTCTACAAGGCCCCGGAAAAGCCTCTGATGGCAGCAGTCCCAGGCACTGTGGGTCAGGGAGAGGCGGGGACAGGCTCGCCCCGACAGATCCCTGGGACCTGGACCAGGAAGGAGGCCTCGGGGATGCAGGGGGAGAGTGTCGCAGGGCTGGGAAGTTCAAGGAACGAGAGTTTGGCAGAGGTTTTTTCTGGGGCTCTGGGTTCTCTTGGATTCAAAAAATATCTGTTGGGCACCTGCTCTGTGTGCCTGTTGGAGATGGTGGGGATCTGTCACTGAGCAGGACAGGTCAAGTCCCTTCTTGCCCCTAAAGAGGTCACATTCTACTTGGGAGACACAAACACGCATGTGGAAAAGCATGAGAGAGTGAGACCCGGGGGAAGAAAAATAAAGCAGCGTTGTGGGATAGACAGGTGGAGGGCAGTTTCAGCCGGGGTGGCCCAGGAGGACCTCTGAGGAAGGAAGGGCTTTGCGCCCGTCCAGAGGGAGTGATGCTGCTGGTGAGCGCGGGAGGGCAGGGCGGGCAGCGGCCCTGGGCTGGGAAGGTGGTGGTCTGCTCAGGGAGCAGCATGCGCTGCGGTGAGCCTGGAGGGACAGAAGTGTGGGGGCGCGGGGTGGGGGGTCAGCCTTGGAGGCAGGGTGCGTGTGGCTTTGGTAATGGCAGTTAGGGGAGTGCCCAGCACGGCCTCTTGCGCGGGAGGTGAGATGAGCAACTGAGCGCCGCCGGGGTGGGGTGGGGGTGGGGCTCGGGGAGCAGGGCATGGAGGAAGGATATGGAGAGAAGAGGAGGGAGCCACAGTCATCTCCTAGCATGAGACAGAGAAATTTCTAGAGAAGCATGCTAGGCTTACTGGGCAGTGCTGAGCGTGCGTTGTGGTTTGTGGTCTTGCATTTAAAGGAAGACCAGCCTCGTTGTGTGGTTTGCTGTGCTCAGTGGCTAGGATGGGCTGGCCCAGGGCTAGGCAGTCGCGGGGGTATAAATTAGACATTTTGCTGCCCTCAGGCAGCCTGCGCCTCTGCAGGGGAGTAAGTCAAGAGCGGAGACAACTACAGATGGGCCCTGGGAGGCAGTGCAGGAGGAGGGCTCAGGTGGCTGCGAGGGGCTTTGGAAAGAGCTTGTGAAGTAGAAAGACTCTGGGGGCAGACCATCCTGGGGTGGAACCCAGGGAGCTGGATACTCCAAGGCGAGTCACAGCAGCTCTACAAACTCAGGGTTTCTAAGTTATAAAATAGGGATAATCCGGCTGGTCTGTAAGGCAGGCACAGTGACTGGAGAGGGAAAGGGAAGCCCTTGTGTGGAGTAAGGATTCGGTGAATGGCAGCCTTGTTCATTATTTTGAGCAGGGTTGGCAAATTATGACCCATGGGCCCAGCCTGGTCTTCCGGCTGTTTCTGTGCAGTCCATGAGCTAAGAATGGTTTTCCTTTTTAAATCATTGGGGAAAAAAAAATCAAAGGAAGATGTAACAACATGTGGAAATTATTAACATATAAAATTTAAATTTCATTGTCTATAAACGAACCTTTGTTAGACATGGCCACGCTCATTAGCATATGTGTGCCCTCTGGCTGCCTTTGGCCTAGAGCTGCAGGTTTGAGTAGTTGTTTGTGACAGAGACCATACAGCCCAGAAAGGCTAAAATCTTTACTATTTGGACCTTTACAGAAAAAAACCGCCAACTTCTGTTTTAGGGGAAGGAAGGAGAGATGGAACTGGGCATTCTGGAAGACCTGCCGTGGCTCTGCCCTCGAGTGCTGCTTAGGATGTCCATGGCTGACCTTAGGTCCGGGTGAGGGTAAAGGGGCCGCGGGTCCCGTGTGTTGGGTTGGGGGGTTACTGCAGACAAGCGAACCCCATGAGCAGAGACAGAGCTTAAGTGGAAGAGTGGCTTCTGTTGTCAGCCAGTTTCTTTTTCTAGCAGAACTCCTTCTGCTACAGCTGGGAGGCTGGGTTCCACTGGAATTCTCTGCAAACAGGTGCTGAATGCTTTAGAGGAGGGGGAGTTCCTGGGCTTGGGTCCCTGAGCTCATCTCCTGGGATGCAAGATGCAGTGTCTTTTTTTCTAAGACTCAAAAGGGAGATAGAATTAGAACCCAAGAGGTGTTCCAGGGAAAAAGGCATGAGTCTGTGCGGAGCGGGCCCTCCCCTATGGGGCGGCCTTCCATTCCCCTTCCCCTCCCGCCCCGAACATCAGAGCAGCTGGCCCAGCCTTTCTCTGTTGTCCTCAAGACTCCGAGGCCACCCCTGTGCACCCGTTCAGCAGAGGACCCCAACCCCGAGCCCAAGGAGACGGAGCCCCTGCTGCGAAGTCCCTCGACATTCCCCCTCCCGTCCACCTTTGCACTCATTTCCTGCTGACCCAAAGGGAGCCGTTCCTTTAGTTCCTTTAGTTCCTTTACAGCTCGGGCTAAGCCTTCCGCCCTGCTTTGATCTCCTCCCTCCTTGGCTCCTTCGGGCTCTTGTTCTGTTGATGATACATCTTTCTGCTTTCTCAGTCTTGTGTCCACTGGCACTTTTCCCTTCCTCCTCTTCTTGGGAAGGTGACTAATATTTAATGAGTTCCTATTATGCGCCAGCAGCCTGCTTGGTGATTGCTTATGCTGTTTCATTTGGTTCTGACCAAAGCCCCAGGGTAGCTGTATTAGTCAGGGCTTTCGCTTGTCAGTGAAAGAAACCCAACTCAGACTAGCTGAGAGGAAGTTTATTGGCTCATGTTGTTGGGAAGTTTAAGGGTGAATTTCAGACATGGCCAGACACATTCTCTTACATAATGTCCTAAGAAGTTTTGTTCTCTATTTCTTAGTTCTGTTTGGTTTCATTCTCAGACATTCCTCAGGCAAAGGTGGCCACCAGCAGCGCTGGACTGTTATACTCTACCTTTGTAGGCAATCCCAAGGAAAGGCAGCCTCAGCAGAATCCCAGGGCTGACTGCTGTTGGCTTGGCCTGGGTCACATGGCCTTTCCCGAACCAATCACTGTGGCCGGGCCCAGGGCCATCTGCCCATGTGTGGTGAAGGGAGCCGCGTGGACTAGGAGTGAGAGAGATGGTTTCCTTAAAAGAAAATCGTGTTGACACCAGAAGATAGAAGAAGGGTTTGCGGGCCAGCAAAAATGGTGGTTGTCCCTTAGATGCAGACATTACAGCCCCCATAGCACAGATGCGGAGACTGAGCCTGAAGGAGGTGAAGTGGCTTATACCAGGTTACACTGCTAAGACTCAGTTGCGATGCAGTTTCAGCCCAAGCTGGGTTCACTGTATATCCTGCTTGACTCCTAGGCCTCCCAAGGGGTACAGGAAACTTGAGCTTGGTCAGGGAGGGGAAGGAAACAGTGGAGGGGATGATGAGAAAGAAAATACGGTCTTCTGGAATAGCCAGGGAGGAAAAGCCGCTGCCTCGGTGCACGTTGGTGGACCTGGGTGGCCAGGCAGAGGAGTTGGGAATCAAGGGGCCTCCAAGGGAGACACCTACACCACACGGACCTGGCCTCTCTGTGCCCACCGGCACTACTGTCTGCTTTTCCAAAGCCTTTCCTGGTCAGTCTCAATGTTCGGCAAGTCTCGTTGTGTTTTACCTAACACAGCTGGGCTCCGAGGGCATCGCGGTGAACTCACACAAGCCTTGGCATTTCCCAGAATCCCAATGGCCAGAGAGTAAGAGTCCTGTGACCCCAGGAATGAGCCCCACATTGGGATGAGCTGGGCAAACACCACCCAGCCAGATAGTTCAGCTTTGTATCTACCTGGAACCTTGCGAGGGAGAGGGACCCTTGGTGCAGGACCATGAAAGACAGGAGAATTTGCCTGGAACAAGTAGTTTTCTGCTGGCCTAGGGTCGGGCTGTTTTCTAGGAAATCTGGGGCCAGCTCTGTTCATGTACGCCTATGGGAATAGGGACACATTCTCCCCCACCCCCAGAGTACTTTATCTGGGGCCTCCAAACTATGATGCGCGAAGCAAAGGCTCTGGTCAAGGCTGCGCATGGGGGTGCTGGGAACTAGGGAGACTGGGAGGCCTGGGGCACACCAGAGGCAGTGGCTGGGAGGGTGGGTGTGTGGACCCAGAAAGGAAAGAATGGAGACCACATGTGTCACCTTCTCACGGTGCTGCTGCTGATTGTCCCAAGAGGCAGAGATGGTGGCACCCTGGCCTCAGCCCCTGAAGAGAGGCCCTGGCTGAATGTGAGGACAGCAGCGGGGGTCGTGTGAGAGCCCCCCGCCCCTCGCTCTGCCCAGCCCCTCTGTGCCTCCCAGCCGAGCTCCTGGAAGCCTCCAAGGAATGGGTGGGACACTCCTAGGTACAGAACGTCTTAGACTCAGAGCCTGAGGGAACCTCAGAAGCTAATCCGTCCTCACCTGGTAAAAGATGCCCCCCATTTGGCATCCTTTGATGCCTCATTGTTAGGCAAGTGCCTCAATGAAGGGCCCCAGCTGTGGCCTGTTGGCACTGGGCTGGGCCAGTCTGTTCTTTCCTCCAAGTAGGGCTGGTCCAGGAAGCATCGGCATCACTGTGTGGTCCAAGCGGCCAAGGCCCTGCTCCCCGTGCGCCGTGTGTGGGCTTGGCGTGTGTCAGGTGGCAGCGCGCTTTGTTGTGCATTCAGGCAACCCAGCCAGTGAGGAAGTGGGTGGCTTGTTTATCTCTGCCCCCCAGGCCAGGGGCTCCTGCTCTGTGCCGGTGACGGGAAAAACCAGCGTAAGGGGAGATGCCTCATGTTATTGTGACAAGCAATTAGGGGATGTGAGGTGTTCAGAAATTACTTTATTAGACAAATGCTGCTTATAAGCCTCACACAACAAACATGCTTGTGGAGTTGCTTCTGGTCCTGGGACTTGGTGCCGAAGGAGCCCCAGCTCCCCAGAGCCAGTGGGCTCTCCTGGTCTCTCCCGGGGGTGGCCGTCTTTGCACGAGATGGAGGGTCGTGTCAGGTTTGAAGGGAAGGGTCTGGATGTGAATCTCTGCTCTGCTCCTTCTCACTGAGTGATCTTAGGCAAGTCAGCTCACCCTGTTAGCTCGTGCTTTGTGTCTGTAGGTGGGAGTTTGCTCTCTGCTTTAGGAAATGTCTTCCACAGACACCTCACCCCTGGGGCTGGAGGGACACAGAGAAGTGGTGATACCAGACCCCAGGCATCAAGGCCTGTGGCGGGGGCTGGGACCAGCGAAGAGGTGTTTCTGGTGGGACCAGATCATTGAGTATCTGCTGCTGCCCAGGACTGAACAGGTCCCAGGGACAGAGTTGAACACGATTCCTTCTCAAGTTGCTCATCGTCCACAGAGAAGGCAGATGATCCCAGGACAAGAGCCGTTTGCAGTGAAAACTGAGGCAGCAGGGGGCTGGGGTCAGCAAGCTTTTCTGTTACATCAAGGCCCACTCAGTAGACGTTGGAGAATCTGAGGCTGTGGGTGTCTTGCTGCTGCTCGGCTCTTCCTTGTGGCGCAAAGGTAGCCCGACACGATATGTACACGACCCTGCGCGCTGATCTAACTCTCATGGACAGCAGAATCGGAATTTCACCTCAGTGTCCTGGCGTATTCTTCTTTTGATTGTTTACAAACACTTTCAAATGCAACATGGACCATTCTCGGCTGTGGTCCATGGGAAAGCAGATGGTGGGCTGGGTCTGGCCGCGGGTCGCAGACCCTTGACATGGAGGAGGGAGCAACGGACCCACGAGGGACACCGGGGAGGGCTTTGCGGGGGCTGCGTGCTGGGAAGGGGAAGCGGGGTCTTCCGAGGCAGCACAGGGCGGCTGCAGCCGGTGCCACGTGTGGAGCGATCGGATGGCGGGTGCAGTGGGGCGGTGAGAGGGACGGAGGGTGGGGTGGGGTTGGCAAGCCCTTGTAAGCCATGAAGAGTCGAGCTTGCCCTGAGGGCCACGGGGCTCCAGAAGGGGTTTCGTTCTGCTCAGGGAGGCTGAGTTGGAAGGCGCTTCTGTCTCTTGGGTCCCCTTCCCTTTGGGAGTCTTGGAGGGGAGTCCCTATCGTGGACCTTGGGAACAGAGATCCAGTTCTTTCCATTTGGAGCATTTACATCCTGGTTACATTCATTCCCACCTTCTCCCTTTCTTGGACAATTGAGATCCTCACCTTGTGGGCAGGCAGGGGAGAGGCTGTGGTGGCGGCCGCTTTCTCCTCTCCGGCCCAGTCCCCCGTCCACATGCATGTGAGGACTCAAGTCCTCAGGCCCAGTCTGGGGCTCAGGCGGAGCCGGCTGGCCCTCCCTGCCCCATCTACCTTTGCCTCGCATTCCTTCCATCTAACGGTCTGCCACCTTGGCAGGAAGGGTGCTGCTGGGAGCTAGGGAGGCCCCTTCTTCCAAGTCCTCTCTCCTAGCAGGAGGGCACTGTGTTTGCTAATAGGTGTTAAATGGGGGCATCAAATTTTAATCAGCTCCTTAATGGAGTCTGGGGACCTGGGGGAGTGCTCGAGTCCTGCATTAGGCTGCTGGCTGAAGCCAAGCTGGACGCGGCGAACGGGAAGGTGGGCTGGGCAGCCGCTGCCACAGCCGGAGCTCCTGGCAGAGGAGGTGGTGCTGGCCCAGGCGACAGCCACTGTCATCCAGGGTGGTACAGCCCAAGCGGCCAGGGTCGCTGCTGTGACTGCTCTTGGTGACCCATCCACGGAGGCTTCTGCTGGGCAGGAAGCAAGTCTTGGCGGGAACGTGACAGTGAGAGGACACGGCATCAGAAGCCCCTGGTACATGTCCTGGGCTTTTCCTGGGGCCGCCCTGACCCCGGCTCACCCTGGCCCCATGGCTTGGCCAGCTGGGGTGGACTGTTTTCCTCCTCTGCTTGCCACTGGGGGAGGACTCCCGGTCGGTATATCCCAGCCCTGGCCTGTGGGGGCTGTGTGCCGCGGCTGGGTAGCACTGGGCAGATAGGTGCGCTGGCCAGAGGATTCAACCAGTGCGAAGGAGACTGCGAATGTAAACCCTCTTCTGACTGGACGGGCTGTTTCCCTGCTTCCCCTGGGCAGAGAGAGGGGTTATCTTGAAAGGGGGGCGATAATCGTGGGTTTTGGGGGGATGAAGTGAGACACAGGAGACAAAATACATTGCCCTAAAGCAAACAGCTGTGGGAAACCAGAGTATCGGCGAGATGACCCGCAGGGCCAGGGGCCCTCCCTCCAGTGCCTGGTGCTCTGCGGGCCGTCACGCCGGTGGCTGTGATGATAGCGAAGCTTCGTCGAGTGTTTACTTGACGCCGGGCTCCTTCCAAGCTCCTTCGCAAATATCACCTACCTCAACCTTGTCATGACTGGACTGTCCCCATCTTACAGATGGGGAATCAGAGGTACAAGAGTTAACCCCGTGTTTCCCAGAGCCCACGCTGTCAACCCGTGCTTCCAGGCCAGATCCTCTGCATGCTGCACAGCATAGACCCTCATGAAATATTTGTTGCATTGAATTAAAGCAAATCCGATTGCTATTTCCAAGAAAGCCAAAGACCATAAATGCTTTGGAACCCGAGACTCTTTGAACACCACTTTTAGAATCTCAGTTACTAGGAGAGAATGAAACAGGAGGGAGGGTTGATCCTCAAGAGCGGTTTTGCTCTTCCGATTTTTGCAGCTGGTGTGGTTTGCTGCCCTCTGACCCTCCCCCGTGCCGCAGCCCCTCCTTCAGCCTTGCCCTCCTCGGGGAGGGCGAGGATGGAGCACCCAGGGCGGCGGACGGAGGAGCCGGTGATGAGTGAGGACCGGTGCCCGCGTGCTGCTGGAGCTGTGAGGCGGAGGCCGGCCAAGCGTGAGCTGGTGCAGTTTCTGTCAGAGTTCCCTTCCCCTCTGTGCATGCAAATCCCGCGTTACACGCCATCCAGATGACAAGCTGACATTTTAGCTCCAAACGTTCTCCTATAATTAGTAGACTCTAATGCAATACAAGGAATGGCTCCATTTTACACACACATTATCGTAATGCCTTTAAATAAGATAATTGATTATGCCTCTGCATAAGAAAGTGAAATATTCAGCGTAATTAAAACCGGCATTCCAATCCTGGCTCCCTGACAGGTGAGCCACGTGTCACTTATAAACCCCGAAAGTGGCGCTCACACCCACATCCCGGTTTTCAAAGTTTGGTGTAAAAAAACCTCAGAGATTTTTTTCCCCTTCTGACGGTTCCCAGTCTGGAAAACCGAGTGGGGGTGGCAGCTGACTTTCGGGTATTTCTGTGCGCCTCCTCAGCTCCCCGACACTGTCATGCGCTCCGTGTTGTGTTTCCTTACTCGGTCTTCACTCAGTGGACGGGGACACTGAGGCACGAGGTAGTGAGGGCAGTGCTGTGTCAGAGCCAGGCTGGGACCTTATTCGCCTGTCTCGTAGCCCTAGCGATTAGATTTTAATTGGAGCTCCTTTCCTGAGAGTGGGAGAAAGTGTGGTTTGGTGTACAGGTTGTACAGCGGGCGTTAGGGAATCTGGATTTGCAACCAGTGAACTTCCCCGAGCCTTTGTCTCTCCACTTCATTGGTTAGCTAGGGACAGTATTAGACCAGGTAAGTAAAGGGAGAAATCTTAGTATAATCTAGTGTGTCGACTTTTGGGTGGTCCAGGGGAGGAGTTTGAGTGGAGAAATGTCAGATGTGGCTGTGGAAATCTCAGCGGCCTTGACGTCTCTGAGGTCTCCGATGCTGGCCCATGACTCCTGATCCAGCCTCCGTCTTCTGGAAGCGGCGTGCAGGCAAGGAGGTGGGAGTGTGTGACACCCGTAGGGAAACTAGTTGAGGGTTGTGCGGGCAGCTCTCGACTTGGCCGGTTCCTGAAGAAGATGCCACAGGCATCTCAAGTGGCGTCGACGCTGTCCTGATCAGTGCCGCCCTCTCAGTAAGGGTCAGCCCGTGGCGAGCGGTTGTGGGACCGCTAACGGGTGCCGGGCCAGTGCTCTGGGGCTAGGGAGCCGAGCTTCTGCGATTGGCTTCTCCGAAGGGGGCAGGCTGGTTACATTACCCTTAACCCGTAATAGTTCCCATAAACCCGTAGCTTCATCCCAGCAGCCTGACGAGCAGGGGCCGTGCCTCCTGCAGAGACGTCAGCATCCACGCGTTCGCGCAGGAGCAGCCCTCCCGGGGCTGGCCTTCTCACGCTTGCGTCTTAACAGGTGACCTCCAAGTTTTGCAGTTTAAGCACGACCATGTACGGTCTCGTGGTTTTGGTTGGTACGGAATCCAGGAAACCCTGGTTCGGGATCTCTCACGAGGCTCTGGTCCAGATTGGCGGGAGCCGTGGTCATCTCTGGGCTTGGCGGGGGAGGGTTCGCATCGCAGTTCACTCCCATGGCTGTTGGCAGCCCTCAGGCTGTTGCCGGCTGCTGGTTGGAGAGACTATACAGATTCTCCATAGGGCAGCGCACAGTAGGGCCGCTGAGTCCCTTCAGAGTGAGCAAGTGCAGGAGCAGAAAAGGGTGCCCGTGATGGAAGCCGCGGCCTTTCTACGACCCAGGACTGGAAGTGACATCCCAGCACTTCTGCCATCTTCTGGTTGCTAGAACTGCGTCAGTAAATCCAGCCCACTCTCAGGGAGAGTATCAGGAAGGGGGACCAAGCCTGGGGGCCATTTCAGAAGCTGCGTACTGCAGCCACCCCACATGCCACTTCCCTTAGGGAGGGCTGGACCCTACCGTTCGGAGATCAGGCCTCCGAGATGCACAGCAGGGGAAAGCAGACTTTAGAGACCGCGCCCAGAGCGCAGGGGAGAGAGGATAGCGGCGTGGGAGTGGGGGAGTACCTGGGGGCTGTCCTAGGTCAGTGTCCTCTGACTGAGGAGGCGCGTTTGGGCTCTCTGGAGAGCGAGGCGAAGTGCCACAGCCGGGGCCCCAAACCTGTAGGTCCTTATTCAGTGGGACTGAGGTGGAACCCACGCACGTGCATTTTTAAAGAACTCCTGAAGTGATTGATTGGCATCAGAGTTTGAGAAACTTGACCTAGAGTCTGCTGATGTTGCAAAGAGGCTGTTTGGAGGTTCCATGGAACTCTTTGAAGTCTGGATTTTGCAAATGATGGTAATGATGGGGATGATGATGATGATGATGACAGTGACGATAGTAAGATTTACTGGTTTTTTTTACTACTTGGAAGGCACCGTACCAGGTTACTTATCTCAGTTTCTTCATCTGCACAGTGAAGAAAACAGCACCAATCCAACAGGGAAGTTGTGAGGTCTAGATGATTTAGTAGCAATGCCTGGTGCCTGGTAGATGCTTGGTTCTCACCAGCCCCTGCCTGTCCTGGCCACGCCTGTGCGCCTTTGGGGAGGGGGACACCGTGAAGCAGGCGATGGCAGCCATCTCACTGCCCCAGCACGCTGGCATTGCTGGATAGGACTGGCGAGCTCAGAGGCACCTGTGAGGAACCCTTATAAGTGACCACAGGTTTGATGGGCTGCCCAGGAGACCATCATGCAGGCTTGGGCCAGGGTGAGGCTGGCAGTGTGGTGCACCCGAGTCCTCCATTAAGTCTCGGATCAGCAGCCAAGCCAAGGGCAGTGAGTCTGGACTATTTTTACGTCCAAGTGATGGAGCTGGATCTGTTCCCCTCCAAACAGGAACAGTCCATGCTGAACACAGCTCTATCTGTAAGGCCCCAGTCTACTTCTTGTCACTGATGACTCAGCTCCTTCGATCCTTATTCCCAGCCTTCCCAGGTCTCGTGGGCTTCTCTAGAGCTTCCTGATAGTCTGGTGTGAGGTTAAGGTGGATGTGCTTCTCTGTGGGCTGGACCTTGGGCCTCCCCTTCGCAAGGCACCCGTTGGTTCTTCCGATATACCTATGCTGGTCTTCTCTCATAGCCCTAAATAGGAAAGTAGAAAGGGGTGGTGACCTAGGGCATCTTCTCTGTTCTGCCATTAGTAAGGAGACTGAGGCAGAGTCAAGGGCTGGTCTGCTTACTGATGGCTTGAGCTTTGACTATGATTGGGAAGTTCCAAGCCTCCCAGAAGTTTCAGTTCAGTGAAGATAGTCATGAATTGATGGGTTTCATATGTTCTTTTCTGCCAGAAGCCGAGATCCTAGGGACCGGTGACAAGGGTAAAAGAAGCTCTGTAGTTCTAGTTACAAAGAGGCAAGTTCAAGATTAAAGATCATTTTATAATATTGAACTTAAGGTTAGAGAGAACATCCAAAACCAATCCTGGTTTTGTGACTATCTTGCTGTTACTAAAAGCAAGTTAGCTCACTTATCTTAGCCGTGGTTTCCTTATCTGTGATGTCAGTGTATCAGTCAGCGTCAGTTCATGCTGCAGTAACAAATAACACCCAAATCTCAGTTGCTTAACACAGCGAAGATTAGTTTCTTATTCACTTTTCATGTCCATCGTGGGTCTCCTAAGGACTCTAGAACATGTTGTCTTCATTCTGAGACTCAGATTGACAAAATGCAAAGTTAACATTAGAAATGCTGCCAATTTCTGTGGCAGGGGGACAGGGAGAGTGGATGGAAATGATGAGTCAATGGTTTATGCAGCTTCCACCTGGAAGGAGCACGGCACTCTGCTCACATTTCATTGGTCAGCACAAGTCACATGGCCACCTCTAACATCAAGGATGCAGGGAAGTACAGTCTTACCATATACCCAGAAAGGGAGTGATCTGGAAAGGTTTGGAGAACAGCACCGCTGGGTCCCACAATGAATATTGCTCTCTCACCTTCCCCAAAGGGTTATTGCAAGGAGGAAGAGAGATCATGGATGAAAAATCACTTTGTGAATAACAGACACCGTAAGATGTTGTTCAGGTAACATTTGGGGGGCAGCCATTGTGTGCCAAATGCTATGCTAGGTATTTTGTAACAGCCACGCACCCCCAGACAGAATTCAGGAAGGGAGTGGCTCTCCTGCTTCTGCCCTCTGGGCACTGGACGCTTGACTGTAATTGACAGGCAGGGCCCGCTCGCGCAGGTGCATGCATGGAACAAGAGCTCGTCTTCACCTGGCAGCTTTTGGAAGCTTGGGACGGGCTCACTCTTATAACAGGTGACCTGTGATCCCCACAAGCAGAGACCATCTGGGTTGTCCTGGTGTTGCTCTCTGTGTCACCAAGGAGCAGGTGAGGCCTTTTACTCAGGGGATTTGAGGCTGGTTGTGGGGCTAGGTCTGACGTCCCCCCTGTACTCTTCTCCCTGTGGTCCACTCTGTGCTGAGATGGCCTGCTGCTTGCTTTGAGGCCCTCGGACTGGGAAGTCTTTGGTGATCTGGGGAGGGTCTTCTTGTGATGTTCCAGTTCCCAATCCTTCCGTGTCTTCTCGGGAAGGAAGAAAGTCCGCTGGAATTACCAGCATTTTGTTGGTGGCCGTACTTCCGTGTTCTCTGACTATTGCAGTTTGGGGTTTTAAGCGCCCTCCCTCTTTTGGTGGGAAGAGTCCCTGCTAGAAAATCAAACTAAAAAGAGATCCCTCTGTCCTTAACATTCTGTGTGGGCCAATAGATGTGTCTCTGGCAACGGTAGCTCAGGACTTAGTTACTCCCCTGCTCAGTGCACACTTGCAAATGCATCCTCTCGTTGTTGTTATATTCCACTCGTAGTGCTGCGAGGTAGGTAACATTCTCATCCCATTCTTCAGACAAGGAGGCTGAGGCTCAAGCAGCTTGGCCAGTGGCCTGGATTAAATGCAGGCCCAGATTCCAAGCCCAGTGCCCCTTCTGCTTTGCAGTTCTTCTCTGTCGTGCTTCATTTGTCCTTTTTGTGTGTGTGTGTCGTGGGGGTGGTGATGGGAGATCCTGACTCTCATAGAGCTGGAGGGGATTTTAGAGGTGATCTGGCCCAGCTGCCTTATTCATGGGGGAGGAAACCCGGTGGCTGCGGACAGCTTAGCTGGGGCTGTCTCACTGCTTTGCTTTTCCCCTTATATTCTAACCATGATGATAGGTGGTGGTTGTTTTTTCTGTTTTTTGTTTGTTTGTTTGTTTTATTTGTGTCCATTCCTTGTCCCCCTTCACACAACTTCTCACCCGCATTTTGTAACACCAGCTCCTAGAAGCCTCCAGGGACCGCCTCCCGTCCCGCAGGTCAGGGCTGGTGCCTGCTCAGTGCAGAGGAATGGGAGGCCTTCCAGATGGTGGCAGACACCGCTGCGGGATAACAGCCAGTTTACTGAGGGGCAACAGTGGACCTCCCTCTCTCCCCATCACCTTCAGGGCAGAAATTGTGTTTTTTTGCTTGCCACTTTGTACTTGGGATTGGCACTTAGCAGATGTTTGGAAAGTGTTCCTAGAGGGGAAGAAGGAAGGGTTGGGAGGGAGGGAGGGAGGAAGGGAAGGAAGGAACCCAGGCGTGGCTTTTAGGCTTCTGTGCACCTGGGTCCTCTCTTGGATGGTTGTGGGGTACCTTCGAGGGGCTGCCCCCTATTGGGGTCTCCCAAGGGTCAGTGGGCGGGAAACCCTGTTTACTGTTTTGTGGGGCCCGCCCCCGCCTTCTGAGCCATTCCTGCCCTCCCCAGCAGGCCCCGGAAGAGGGAAACGCGGGAGGGCGAGAGGAAGAAAGACTGAGGGGGAGAGAGCCGAGGAGGCTGTGCTGCTCAGAGACAGCGAAGAGCAGCTACAGAGTGTCACTTCGAATCCCTGAAAGAGTAAGCGGTAAAAACAGCCACCCGCTCCCTGCTGGGTGACGCAAGCCCCAGAGGAACGCCAGGCACTTAGTCACTGGTTCTGAGTAGGAGGTGGGGAGGGGGTGGGAGGCAGCAGGGAGGTTGGTGAAGGGCTGGGGGCAGCGGCAGCCTCCCTCACAAACTCTGTCATCTGAGGGCCCCCCCACCCCGTGCTGGCCAGAGCCCCCCTTGAGGCTCCTCCTCTCTCCCCGCAGGTGGCATCTGCCCTGTTTGATGGCACAGATTTAGGTCCAGAGTTGGAGGGGGGAGCTGAGTCTCTAAGGGAGGGTGGAGGCGGGGGACCTGGGGCCACTTTGGTCCAGAGGGAAATGTTTCCGGTGTTCAGGACTTCAGGGGGGTAATTCACTCACTCCCCCACCTACCAAACAATTGTTAAGTATCCACTGTGTGCCAGACCCTGCCCTCAGGGAGCTCGCGGCTGAAGTTGAGGAGAGGGGCAGGTCAGTGGGTCCATTGAATGCTGCGTGATGGGAAACGTGCTGGCGGTTTGCCCTCTTATCCGCCCAAGAGGCAGAGCCCCAGCAAGACCTCGCTTTTCACCGAGGACTCCATGGTTATGAGTGGAAGGACCTTGTACTGTAATTATCGCGCTCTGTTGGTGGGAAGCTGAGTGGCTGTGATTTTGTTTTGTGGCTTTGTTTGCATCTATATAAGTTTGTAACTTGGAAATTCATAAGTAGAGAATTGTTGGAAAAACTATAGTTTGTTGGATTCAAGAATCCTTAAGTTAAATCCAGAGTATGATCTCTTTTAATATTTTTCCATATCATGTGATTTCATACGTTCTTAGTTATTTCTTGCTGTTGGATCCCCAATGTCTGGGGAATAAAGACTGGATAGTGTTACTGTTCACTTTGTCTCAGGTTATACTGTGTGGGGTGTGAATAGGTGTTCCCTCCTATTAAATTTCTGTGATAAAATAAATTTGGGAATCCGACCATACCTCACTCTTGGATATTTACAATGCATATAATCACTTAAGAGTCTCTGCCTAACCGATTTGTATTATCACTTGAAAGCGTTTTTTGTTTGTTTGTTTGTTTTTGTTTTTTAAATCTAGTGTTCCTTAAACTTGCTTGACCGCTGAACTCTTTCCTCACACATCATTCTGTGTTCCAGCATTTCAAGGGATCTGTTGATGTGTATATTTATCTGAGAGATCTGATGTATCTTGGAGTCAGGATTCTGTTTGCAAAAATGGGCCAAAACCATAATCATAGCACTCCTGACAGAACGCCGCCTTCGCTGAGCCGTTCAGGTCCTGGTGAGCGGCACTCCGGCAGCACAGCCACCGCAGACAGCGCCTGCTCGGCATTCTGGAGAGGGTCCCCGTGCTGTCTAGTTCAGCGATGCTCAACACATCTCCCCAGCCCAGCAGGCCGTGCGGTGTCTCCGCAATCATTGCGTGTTGGGGAAGAGAAGTGCGAGGCAATCCCAGCAGCCAGGGGAAGGCTTGATGCACTTGACTTGTGTTTTGAGCGGGCTCCTTTTGGCTTGTATACGACTGAATCTGTGTGAGGCGAATATTATTCACAGTGTGGGTGTGGCCGCCAGGGAATGGAAGTTCCAGTTCCCCATTCGTCTCTCCTGGCTGCGTGTCCTGTGCATCAGGATGATATGGGAGGCTCCATCCTGCCTCTCAGAGCTCCCGCTGGGAAGACCCTATGGCTGGGGCAGCCTCAGAATCCTAGTCCTCACACAGGACTAGAGGTTGTGCGTGTGGAGGTGGATGGGTGGGTGGGGGTGGGGGTGTCAAAAAACATTCAAGAATTTCCTGGGTGTTAGGGATCTAAACCTGAAGGACTCAAACTCAGAAAACCGCCGTGGAGACCATGAGGTTATTGGGCATCTCACTCTTACTTGCCATGCCAGCCAGAGCCCGCAGCTCTCAGCCCAGGCGACTCTGTGAGAACTGCAGGAAGTCGACTGACTGGATGTGGGTTGTGGGTGCTCTTTAGTCGCATCGTGGCTCATGCTTTTGGGGTCTCCCACACACTCACCCTAGTGGTGGGGTCAGTCCTGGCAGCACTGCTATAGCCCCCCGGTCACAGAGCACTACCCTCCTGATTTGTGGGACTTGCTATCAACATCTTCAACTTTCTAAGCACATTTCTTAAGGTTAAATTTCTGATTTCCAAGTGAACTGATGCAGTGGATGAATCCAGAGGAATGACCCTTGTGTGTGTTTAATTTTATGGAGAATATTTTTGCTAACTCCCTGTCCTTCGGATGTTCCATTGTCATAAATAACTTAGACATGGATTCCCAGGGGTGTGATCCAGTTACTTCTCAAGAGGCTTTTGTGCTGCTATTATAATAATCATCATTAACATCACTCCCAATCCTTGCATTTGTAAAGCTGTATCAGGACTCATGGTGGCAACCGTTTGCAGCCCAATTCGAGCTGGCTTAGCACATTGAGACTTTATTGGCTCATGAAGCTTAAAAGTCCGGAGGCAGAGGAGGATTCTGCCGCTCCGTCTAAATGACACCTCCCCTCAGTCTTCGTTCTCTTACCCTGCTTTGATTTTTCTTCATCGCAATTCTGTTGTTCCTGGTGTTAGGTTATGTGTCTCCTTGGTATTTGTGTATTGACTGGGGTCCCTGCTGGAAGGCAAGCTCCTGGAGGGTACAGTTTTTCTTTTGCTCGTCACATAATGCCAAGCGCCCAGAAAGGGACCGGTAACAACCATTGGGAATGTAATAACTACTATAGTTGTTGAATGAAAGAATGAGTGAATGAATGAATGGACAAATGAATACTGGTGCTCAAAGGACATCATCCGAAATTTGTCTTTACACACCTTTCTCCCTGCGTTGTCTTCACTCTGCGGAATGCCTCTTCTCTAGTGGGGGCAGGATGGCTGCCGGCAGAGAGGACTCCTTTTCCTCAGTGGAACCAGCGAAAGGCTCGCTGGCTGGCGCAGGTCACATGGCCATCCCTCAGCGACTGAGCAGGGCCGGGGCGACACAGTCGGCCCCAGGGGGCCACAGAGCCCAAGGGTGGGCCGGGCCGACTTAACAAGGGTCTTGGCTAAAATAGCAGAGATTATTAGTCGCTCTCAATTGCACATTATCAACAGACCCTCACAAACCCTTGTGAGGAAAGTAGGACAGATGTGGTCACATCTGTCCCCCGTTCACAGATGAGGACGCTGAGGCTCGGTGGGGAGGGTGTGCTCCTGGGTGCAGTTGGGAAGTGGCGGAGCTCCACCGTGACCTCAGGTCTGCTTGGGCATCTGCCTCCTGCCTCCTGGTCCCCTGTGGGGTGGCTTCTCAGGGTGGCGGGAAAGGGCACGGGGCTTGTCTTTGCAGAGGGGGCTGAAAACGTAGGAAAAGGTAAGAGACTTGCTAAAATCCTTGAAGGGTTTTTACTTCTCTGGCCCAGTGACTTTATTTCTCTCCGTGGAACCAACTGGTTGGAAACAACCGGTAGAAGCTGACAGCCTTTGCCTGGTTCACGGGAAGCAAAGACTCAAGACGGTGTGAGGAGGGGGTGGTGATAACAGTAAGGTCCATGACCTGAGTCTGGGAAAAATAAATGGCTGCGTATTTAGGCAGTTCACAGTCCCTCTGGGCCACATGGAGGCACAGAGGTTTATCTTCCTGCCAGCTTCACACACCTGTGCAGAATACCAATTTTAAAAGACGAGTAGAATCTCAGGGAAGATGCAGACCTTCAATTCCTGGTCCAATTTGATGGCTCGCTTGGTGAGCCAAAGTTTTAGCGCCTTGTGCCTGTTCCCTCCCCCTTCACCAACTCCACCCTCTTAGTCGCAGTGAGCAGCGTGGTCTCTTTCATTCTCTTATTCTGGGTCAGTGGCTGAACATTTAGAGAGCTTACTCATTTACGGTACAGTTTGGATTAGAAACCATGATCTGGTGTCTTCATAGTTGAAGAACTGACTGGAAGAAAAAATAACATAACGTCTCCAGGGTTGTGTGATGATAAGCGGAGGAAATGAGTCTTAAACCCAGACTTAAAAAAGACAAACACCCAAAGGAAAGCTTCAGGTGGTTCTGCCAACCAGTGATTCTCCACCCTCCCCCACACCCCAATTGCACCCCAGGGTGCTGACCTCATTGCTCCGAGGTGTGGCTGAGGTGTCCGGGCTTCCAGAATCTCCCTGGGGGGTGCCAAGGTGCAGCCAGGATGGGAGCCGAGCACGACCTGCAGGTGCGAGATGCAAGGCTGTTGCAGCCGGAGAGGGCAGAGGAACTCGGGGCGGAAGCGAGTTGGAGAGCTTTTGAGAAGATTATAGGAGAAGGAGAGAGACCTGGTGTCTTATGGAAGCCGTCTAGGCGGCTCCACACCTACCAGCTCCTTGAGGCAGGCTGTGTGGGGGAAGGTGTTTTTGTGTGATTTAGAAAAGCACCCCCTCTAGGGAGACTCAGCACTGCAGGCACTCCTGTTGGCAAGAGGGTGGTTGCCTTGTGAGTTTCAAAAAAGACGCTCTCCTGCCTAACGTGTCGAGCCCTGCTCCAGGCAGGCAGCCCATTGAGCAGAGCCAGGACGGTGGTTCAGTGTCCCCTCGGCCCCTTGGGTGGGGGCCTTGGCCGGTGACTGAGAATAGTGGCGGCCTGAGGTGGGGAAGTGCAACCAACTAGAAATTCCATTTAACTACAAGTGATGTCTAACACTTTCGTGATGCGTCTCAGCGTTAAATTCAGCGGTTGGCACACTGGGAGAAACACATGGGTCCTGTCACGTTCGTCCTTGAACTGATCAGGAGCGACTGATGGGGAAAGAGGAAGTGGCTGGAGTCTCTGGAGGCCGCCCATGTTCTCGGGGTGGAGGAAGCGGGGCACGCTCCGAAATACCCCTTCAGCCTGAGGAAGGTGGAGCTGAGTAGAACTAAACATGGACGTCATAGCACGGGACTTGGAAAATAAGATGGCTCAAGAGGATTGGAAGATTGTCAGCAATATGACTTTTTTAAATATTTTTTTCATGTTACAAAAGCAGTCCAAACTAATTGTGGTAAATATAGAAAACTGAAATGAGCCAAAAAAAGAAAAGCCTTTTGAAATTTTAGTACTCAGAAATAACCACTAACAGTTTTTTGTTTATCCTATCAGTCTTTTTGCTATGCTTATAGATACATTTATACATTTAGGATACATTTATACATCCTGCAAAACGGGATCATCTGTGTAAACTGTCTTGTAATCTGTTTTTTTAACTGAACAATATTTCACAAACATTTTCCATATAATTAGCTATTCCCCTACCTTGTTATTTTAATGGTTGCATGGCAACCCATTCAGTGATTCTACCATAGTTTATTTAATCAACCCTGTTTTAGAATTTTCATTGTTTCCAATTTTTAAATATTATAAATAGTGTTTGTTGAGCGTTCTTTGAGTTTTATCTCTTGCCACATTCCTGAATAAATGTTTAGAAATGGAAGCCAGGGTCAAACAGAACTTGCCAAATAGCTCAGTGGGAAGGTTGTGCCATTCCCCGTTCTCACCCGCAGTGGGGGAGCACGTGGGCCCCCTGGAAGCCCCTCCGAACGATACCTCTGATTCAGCAGTTCGTCAGCTCTGAGTGACCTGGAATGGGACGCCCTTCCTGGGGGAGGGGGGGCACAGGTGGAGGCACTGACAATGGGCAGTCCCAAGAGCCGCTCCAGCGGTGTGTCCTTATACAGCGAGGTTTGGGAAAGATGTTCGCCTCCCCTGTGCTGAACTCAGTGGCCAGAGGAAGTCACCAAACCTGTTGCCCTTCCGCCCATCGTCATATGATGGGGACAGGGTTCACTCTTGCCATGGTGTGCACCTGCACCTGCCACCCCCCTCCCCCACCCCATGCATCCGGTGTCAGCACTGCCTGGCGTATAGCAGGAGGCCTGACGGCAGGAGGGCCCTGTGCTTCTGGGAGGAGTCAGGAGACTGGGAGGGACTGATGACCCCTCCCCGGGAGGCAGGGAGGCAGGGAGGCATTCAGCCCATCACCAAGTAAGGAGGATGTGCATCTTTTCTTAGAAACCTCTTTTTTTTTGTAATAAAGTATAATTTTTCATCATGAAAGTAATGCATATTCTCTAAAGAAAATGTGGAAAATAATAGGATATAAAGTGAAGAAGAAATCACCCATAGGCACAATACCCGAGGACAAATGTTGACATACATCTTTTCAGTCTTCCGTGTGTGTGAACACATCTGTGTGTGCACTTGGGTTTTTTTAATATAATTGTAGTCACACTGTCAACATTATTTGTCTATCCTGCTTTTTTCACTTTCATGTCCTATGCATTTTGTGTAGTCTTGATACACATATTTTGATTACATAGTTTTCAGTTATGTGAATGGGCCACCATTCATTGTTCAATGTCAATATTAGACTACTGTTTCCCTTTTGCAGATGAGGAAACTGAGACCCATAGGAGGTACAAGATTCACTCAGTGTCACCAGGCAGGTAAGAGGTGCAACCACCATTTCATCCATTCATCTATTATTTATTTATTCATTCCACAAATGTTTACAGAGCACCTGCTCTCCTATCTTATGCTCTAAGACCTCTGGGAGGCAAAAACAACTTCCCTGCTCATGTGATATTTATAAATCAATGGACAGTGAGTCTCCTTGGAGCTATGGCAGAAGAGTTCCTCGGTTCTGTTAGGACTCAGAGAAGGGCACCTTCCCAACCTGGGGTCCAGCAGTGCTTCCTGGCAGAGGTGATGTTGAGGCCCGTGCTCCAGGAGGAACGCAAGCTTGGGAGGAGGCTGGACGGAGCAGCCGCGTGCGGGCCTAGAGGCCAAAGGAGGCCTGGTGTGCTCTGGAAACTGCGCTCAGGTGGCCCCAGGCTCCTTGGGAGAGACGGGGCTGGGTTCCTAGGCGGGAACCAGCTCATAGGCGCTTCTGTGCCCTGCCAAGAACTGGGACTTGATCCCAAAAGCAATGGGGGGACCCTTGGTGCACCATAGGCAGGAGATTTGCATAATCCTATTTGGATTTGAGGAGGAACCACAGAAATCACAGAAGAGAATGGAGGGGAGATCGGAGTCAAGGAAGATGAGAGATGTTGGGATCACACTGAGGCAGAGTAGTTGGGATGGAGGGGAAGGCATGGATTTAGGAAATCATTGGAAGGCAAGGCAGAAAGCAGACACAGCTTGGTGAAGTCTGTGTGGAAGGCAGGGCACGGTGGTGATGTTCATGTGCTTGGGGGTCCACGAGGAGAGGGGATCAGGAGCTGTGTCGTGGATTTGTTTTGATGTGCCTGTGGGAGTAAGTTGTAGTTGGGTAGAGAGAGGGCAGCGGCTTGGGAGGAGGTAGAAACCAGGGGCCATCAGGGTGGGAGGGTGCTGTTCAAAGCCTGCAGCAGGGCTGGAACCCGCCAGGAGGAGCCCAGAGCAGCGGCTGGTGACCTAGGGGCTGTCACGAGCCCCCTCCTGAGACTAATGAGACCAATGAGCCCCCGATTCAGAAATACAGAGAAAAGATTAAACAGGGTAAGGCACCTTCCCGGCATGCATCGGTGTGCTGAAGCTCATGTGTGATGCAGAGTGAGAAACAAGGTCTAAGGCAGAATTCCGAGGGACAGTATTTCCGGGGGCAGGCTGTGGGAGAGAACAGTGGAAGGGAAACCAAGAGGGATGTGCCTGGGTCGGGCTGGGGGACAGGGCGAAAACAGTGAGAGAATGATGTTCTGCAGTGAAGAAAAGGAGTTTTATGGAAAAAAAAAAAAGGGGGATTGCTAGTGTCATAGGGTTAAGGTCAAGGTTAGGGTTAGGTCAGCGTCTGGTGAAGCTCAAGTTCAGTAGGTCAAGCACCAAGAACACTGAAAAGTCCCGAGGCTTCCAGCTTGTAAACCAGCATTTCCCTTGCCCCCTGTTGGGGATCCCAGGAGAGAGTGTTCATCCATCACAAAGAGCCCCTCTTAGTTTACAGCAGGGCCCACTTTAAGCAAATTTGGTGTATGAGAAGAGGAAATTGCAGATAGCTCTGGGCTGAGGCTGCATGATGGATCACCCAGTTCTCCTGTGTCTCTCCAGGTCTTGTGCTATGAACTTCGGAATTCCTTCCACCAAAGCGCGGGTGGATACCCCTGCTCCCTGGCTCCTGGCTCAGCCTGTGACTTGCTTGGGCTGGTTGGATGTGGGCAGACCTGAGGCTGCAAGGAGCGTGCTGTGCATTCTGCAGCTGGTCTTGTCCTGTGCAGCTTCCAGCACTGATTCGAGAAAAACCCGGCTGGCTGGCCGGCCGCTCCCAGGAGGCAGGTGGATGAGAGACGTGTGGAGCTGAGCCCCCTGGCCAGCCCGCTGACCCGTGGGTGACTGGCACGTGCCTGCTCCTGTGTGCCCCCGAGACCCCGAGGTTCTTTTTCAGTGTGGTCAGTGCTCCCCAGAGTCCTCCTTCAGTGCAGTCCCCGGCGTCACAGAAGCTGTCTCCTGCTCCGCCTTCCCTCGGCCCCTTACTCCGTGTCCCTCTTCCTGACTTCCTGTTGGGGCCTTGGTCCCCTTTCACAGACTCATGCCCCCGCCCCTGGCTCCCGGGACCTGGTCTGGGGCAGGAGGGACTGAGGCAGCTGCGGCCCCACCTCTTGTTGCCCAAGTCCACTCGGGTTCGAGATGAGCCCCGCGTGACCCAGTGCTCGGATTCCTGTCTGGTGTGTCTGACTTCTGTCGGAGGCCCAGGGCTAGTCAGTGACCTGCGATTCTAACTGGGGCCCGTTAAATAGTGCTTTCAGAACATTTTATTAAAGTGCTCCTGTATGCCAGTTCATTAAAGGCAACTCTTCTTTGTACAAAGGCCGTCGTTGTTTGTTTTCCTGTAACACACAGGGCCGTGCCTGATGCGCAGTTGCTAACCTGCTGATAGAACAATTTGCTCTGCCATAGTGAATGTATTTGTGCACAAATTTTAGTTTCCACTTAAAAATTTCTTATATTTTTAATCGCAAAAGTAATGCATGCTTGTTTTAACAAACTAAAATATCAAATTACATTTAAATTGTAAATTAATTGATAGGAGCTTGGTTGTTGTATCTCCCAGGCCACTGTCGGGTGGGAACTGTGAGGCCCAACTGCGGCTCAGTCTTGTGCTAGGTCTTCAGCACCGGACCTGGCACAGGGGACACCCCCGATACAGGGTAGTGGCTGTTGCCGTTACTGTCCCCGTCAGAACCGTCACCGCGCGGACCTGGTGCTTGGTCCTTGTTCTCCTCTGCCAGGGCAATGCTGTTCAGGCCTTGCGAGCGGGTCCTCCTTCTGCGCCCTTCTGGGTCCCCCCCGGGCCTGCAACTGAGCACAGGGCCCGGTATTGCTCGCTCGCCAGCGCTGGCCCAGGGGCACCGGGGCGGGGTCGGAGGGGAGCGTTCCCCCGAGCTCCCTCCACTGCTGCCGTTCCGTGGCCTGCCCTGCTCGCTGCTGCCGGACGGGGAGACTCCTCCTAAACCCTCCTCTCCTGCTCCTCCTCCAACCCCTCGTGTAGCCAGCATCCAGGCCCCTGTCATTCCTAGTCCTCCTCTCCCTGGCAGAGTCTCATGGCGCTGTGCTCTCCTCCTGCTGGCTGCCAGGTCAGGTTGGCTGAAGCTCCTGCCAGGAGCATTGAAACGGCCCCCTCGCAGGTCTCCCATCCTCCGGCCCCTACCTGCGTTTCCCGGTTAATTCATTAGAACCTGACGAGTTCAAGTGTGTCTCAGTCCTGTCTCCTGATGCTCAGAGCCCTCCCACGGCTCCCCATGGCCCTATGGAATCTTCCCCGTTGCTTTCAGGCCTGTGAAGATCGAATCGGAGGCCGGTTTTTCGGCCCCTTTCTCTCGCCTGCCCCTCGTGAATCCTGTGCACAGCAGGCTGGACAGCTCCTTGAGGACGCCCCTCCCTCTCCGCTTTCTGGGTCCAGCCGGGCTCGCTCTCTGCAGGACTGTCTGCCTCCATCCTCGCCTGTCCATCCTACCCATTTTTAAGAGCTGCTTGTAAGTCCCTTCTCCATGAACCCTTTTCTGATTTCTTCAACTAGATTGATGCTGCTTTGCTCTAAGTGACACGGCACTGTCACCCCTCTGGACCAGGATTTTGCCACCTCCGTTGTACTGAGGTTTGGGGCCCAAGTAATTCCTTGTTGAGGGACCATCCTGAACATTGTAGAATGGAAGCAGCGTCCCTGTACCCACCAGATGCCAGTAACATCTCCCCACCCACTTGTGAACATAAATGTCTCCAGACAGAGCTCCAAGTCCACTGGGCGGGGCAGGGGCAGAGCAAATTGCCCCAGGGTGAGAGCCGCTGTTCTAGGGCGATGCTGATGCAGCAGATCCCCTGCCCTCTCAGCTTGTGTCTTGCAGGAACAGTGCAGCCTGGTCATGCCAGGCCCTTTTAAGCCCCTGAGCTATTGTTTTTGCTGTTCCCTCTCCCAAATGCCCTTCCCCTCTTCCCTTTGTCTGATTCCCTCCGTAGCCCTCCACGCCGGGATGCCAGACTGCCTCCTGTCCCCTGGGCAGAGTGGGCGGCTCTGCTTCCCCGTTCCCACAGCCCTTCGCAAACCCCCTCACAGCCCTCACCAGACCACGCGTCGTGTCATAGAAAAAGAGCTTAAGTATTTGCCTTCCCAAGTAGCATGGGAGCTGCGATGCGGCAGGGACCCCAGCCTGCCAAGGCCGCCCCCGGTGTGCCAGGGCCCTGCCCAGGTAGATCACTGGCCACGAGGCTGGGCACCAGAATGCTGATGCGTGTCTAGGAACAACCATCACTTGTTGGAGTTCAAGTCTCAAGTTAGGCATTTACTAGTTGTGTGATTTTGGGTGATTTATTACACTTCTCTGGAGGTTTAATTTTCCTCCCTGTAAAACTGCCTTAAGAATAGCATCTATCTTACAGGGTTGTTTCAAGGATTTAGGAAATTAATACTCGTAAAATGCTCACCTGGTACTTGGCATATAGTAAGTGCTCAGTAAATCTTAGTGATTAATGAAGAATGAACGAATGAATGTGGAACTGGGCTGTGGGGAGAGGTGGATCCCACAGGCTGGCCCACCCTCCGTAGCGCAGTCGCTAGGTGCCGCCGCTGGGAATTGAGCCTCCGTCTCCCCTCCGTGACCCCCACCCCCGCCGCGGCCCTTGCCCGTGCGCTCCAGCCTGGGCCGCTTGGGCAGTGAGCGCAGGCTACTGTCGGGGAGAGGGCTGTGGCCTCACTTCACGGTGAGGTAGCCAGGCTGGGCGGAACAAGGACAGACATTAAAAACCTATTTTCTCACTGGGCATAAGTAATTTGCAAAAAAGCTCTAAATCCATAGCTGTCAGGTGAAGTCATTTCCGAGAGAGAAGGATGGAGGGAAAGAGCTGAAGGGGGAGCTGGGGTGGGAGCCAGAGGGAGGGAGTGAAATGCAAAACAAGGCGCTGATGAGTCCAGAGCAGAAAACCTCCTTCCCTCTCTCAGGCCAGACCATTCTTCCTCTACCAACCCTCCTTCATTATTATTTTTTTTTTTTCTGGAAAGAGAGATTTCTAAGATGGCAAAAGCAACGAAAGCCAGCCCCAGAATTATTTAATGAGCCAGAATGAATTGCATTTGAAATCATTTAAATGGGATCTGGGAGCATTTAACTGCAGCTCGGGATCTTAACTAGAGTGGGAAAGGATCTTTGTGCTAATTGCTAGCAATGATATTCCTACAGAGAGGGAGAGATAGCAGTGAGCAATTAGCAGACAAGGGGTAATTGCGGAGTCTGGCTGTTAGGTGGGGAGAGCTCGGCTTTGCTGCCTGGGACCCCAGCTCCCCCAGCAGGGGGCGGTGAGGCCTGGGACCCTGGGTGGGCTTCCAGCTGTGGAGGCAGGGAGACTGCGATTTGCAGAAGGGAGGTGAATAGGCGGCTCCGGTTGCCCCTTCCTTCCTCCCTTCCTCCGGGTTGCCCCGCCGTCTAGAGTATCAGCTTGGGGCAGGCAAGCGACCTAGGTCCGGATTCTAGGGGAGGGAGCCAACATCAGCTGCTTTGGTTCCTTCTGTTCCTTTCTACACAATTTACCTGGAGGTCTCCCTACGGGTGGTGCCTTTAACCACCAGTGTTGCTGTGGAGCATGGGATCCCATTCATTAGCCTTCAGGTTGCCAAGTAACCCTGGGGAGGCGTTACTAGCCCCATTCTACAGATGAGGAAACCGAGGCTCTTACCATGACTTAGTTGAGGACACGGAGTCGATGAGTGTCAGAGGATAACCTAAGACCCAGGAGTGTGTCCTTAACATTCATCACCTGAAATTCACTGTCATGGTGCGCAGACTAAAGCGGATGCCCTCCTACCAGCCCCCCAGGATGAGTCTACAAGGCTCCTACTCTAGAATCGTTAATAATTATGAAAGCTTTCAAGTGCTGACTTCCATGTGAAAGATACAGTGAAAGCCAGAGGAGAGAGGGACACACCTGCTGAACGGGTGGCCAGCAAAGGTGTCCCCTCGGAGTGCGGGCAGAACTGGGACACGTGGGACTCTGGAGGGGACGGCCAACAGAGGGCGCTATCTGACAAAGACAGGACGGGGGACAGCCTGGGTCGGGGCGGAGACATCAGACACGGTGTGTCTGGAGAGGGGGTAGAGCTGGGGGGGCGTCGGGGTCAGTTAACGGAGAGCCCTGCCTGCCGGGGTGATGGTTGGAGCCCGCTGTGCAGGCAGTGGGGGGCGGCCGGGGGGTGTGAGCTGGGGAGCAGCTGCAGTCGGTTACTCTGGCCGTGGTGTGGCGGGGAGGCTGCGGGAGACAGAGGTTGCCGCTGTAGTGGCCTAGGGAAGAGGCAGGAAGAGTGTGAACTGGGACGGTGGCGGCATAGATGGAGAGGAGGGGACCCGCTTGTCCCCGTCCCTCGCTCTGCCCTCAGCGCCACACCGGCCGCCCTGGCTGTGCCCGGAGACCTCAGCAGTAGTTCGGCCTCAGCCTGGGCTGGAAACGCAGGTTGTGGGTGACATGTCTGTGCCATGTGGGGCACAAGGCTGGTGTGTCCAGGAGGTCATCTGGTCATCAGGACCCATCCTAGCTGTTGACAGGTGACAACCAAAGCCACCCACGGCTGTGGTCACTTCCCCTGTTTGCGCCTCCACAATCTCTCCCCGCTCAGAGGTCCGCATTTAATCATCCTGACAGTTCAGGAAGCCTGCGCTAGCGCTTCCTCTGCTGCCAGCAGGAGAGGTTTCTAGTGCTAAGCTTGGGCGGGGCCGCGGGGGGGCGGGGCGGGGGAAGGGCTGCTCCCCAGGGGTTCAGCCCCTCCCTCTCATTCTTTCCTCTGTGCTGCCTCCTCCAGGGAGACTTCCCTCATTCTCCATAGCCACCTTGTTCCTCCACAAGGACCTGCTTCCGGGGAGAGCTGCCTCCAGAGAGACCTGTGCCGGCTTCGAGGGCAGGGCCATGTCTCTGCATATTCCCCGTGAGGCCAGCAGAAGGCATGATGGATGGGGCAAAGCTTGTTATTCAGACTTTGTTGTCATTTTGCTATTATTAATAATGCTAATAATAATAATTAAAACTACCACTGCACTGACCGTGTGGTGAGAATGTCAGCACATTATTTCTGATTCTCAAGTCAACCCGCAAGGGAGGGATTATTATTATTATCATCATTTTCAAATGAAAAAAGTGAGACTCAGGGAGACAGGCCGTGCCGCCTGAGCTCTGTCCTGGGGTCAGAGAGGGGAGGTTCTGGGGTTGCTCCGGCTGGCCAGTTGGGAAGGCCTCTCTTCCCCCTCTTCCCTGCACCCTCCTTTTTCTGGTTCCTCTTCTATTTTTGGTGGAATTCAGGGACCATGGTCATGCTTCCAAACACCGTCTCATGGCTGGATAGCACCGTGAGAGCAAACCTGAGTGAGCGTCCCGAGCTTGGGGTGCTGTGCGTCGGAGGGGCCATCTAAGGGTTTCGCCCACGAGGGGAGGGCGGCTTGTGCTGAATCCCCTGCGCGTGCACCTTCCCACAGCTCTAGGCCGCCATGCAGGAGGTTGGGGGCTGGGGGCCCTGGAGCCTCCAGCTCTGAGCCAAGGGGTCTCTGAGAAGATGCGACCGCTCCGGGGTCTTCCAGCCCATAGGTGGCGCTGTTGGCCTCTGGGAAGTCCCTGGCTGCAGATGGATGGAGGGAGCAGTGCGGCCCGTCCCAGCGCGGGTCTGTGAGAGAAAAGGCACAGAGCTGTTTCTAAGAATGGACCCTGGAAGCAGCCAAATGACCACCAAGACGGGCCGGGTTAAGTCAGTCACCGTACACCCACAGAATGGAGTGTCATGTAGCCATTAAAAATTATGACATAGATTTATGTGGATTGATATAGAAAGCTATCTCACAGTATATTTTGCTGAGGGAAAAGCATGCCTCAGGACATTTGATATATATAGCTTTATCCCCAAGATATAAAATTGTGAAAGAGAGACAGAGATGGATAGCAAGCAGGATATTCACCAAAACTATTAACAGTGTAGATCTTTTTAGATGGTGTGATTTCATATTATTTATACTTTATTCTTTTCTACTATAACCTTATCTGTAATATGGGAATTTTTAAAATAACAAGCATACATTATCTTTGCCATTGGGAAAAGTGAAGTCATTTTTCACTTGAAAATTTATAAGCCAAAGCAAACTGAAGGTGTCACTAACTCTTCCCCAACACAGTCCCTTTCTGATGTCTCATCGTAGGTTGGTGACTAGTTATTCCCTTGCAGAGGAGTGGAGACATTTGTCACCAGCGTTAGGGAGAGAAAAAGCTGAGGAGGACTTTCCTGGACCAGTGCCAGGACCCGATGCGGAGCTCGGGCCAGAAGCCTCCCCGCCCCGGGCCGGCCGCCCCCGCTCCCACTCCTCGCCCTCCTCCTGGTGTCTCCAGCAGCTTCCATCTCCACAAATGCTATGCAGCAGCAAGTCCCTGAACTTTCTAATTGAGATCAGAGATAAATATAGTGGGAAAGGAAGGAGGGAGAGGGAGGAGGCCTCGTTTTAATTTGCAGCATTTCCCATTAATAACAACTTCTAATTAAAAAGTCTCCATCTCCCTGCCCAAGTCCAAGAGCAGAGACCCCCCCCCGCCCCCGGCTCGTCTGGCTGGAGCCTCTGTGCCAGTGTGGCTGGCGTTCGGGTTCCTGCACCAGCTGAGCCCGCTCTGCCAGAGCCGTAATTAAGCAGGGAAAGGAAAAAAGCAGGGGTTGGGGGTGTTGTTTAAAGACTATAGGGGTCTTCCCTCATTGTCGTCTCAGGAGGAGGCCATGCACCTGCCTTGGACAGCAGTGCCTGCCGGGTCATTCCTGTTAGAGAAGTTGGCCAGGCTGGATGAGCCGGGGGCAGAGGGAGAGTGGAGTGTGGCGAGGGCTTTGGGAGTCACAGGAGCAAAGTGTCAGGCACACGTGGGCGGGGGCGGGGGGGGGCGGTGGTGGAAGCGGCGTGCTCCCAGAGAGCGCACTCCGCCTTGGTTCAAGGTGTGTCTGCCTCGCCTGCTCCCTTCCTCTGCTGCCCCGAGGGGTTGGTGCCCCCGGCGTGTGCGAAGGGCGTGCTGATGCTGCCGCTGGAGGAGCCATGACTGTTAATAGCCTAAGATAGTAGGACGTGCCACTTAGTATTGATCTAAATACAAGCCCAAGTTTATGTTTTTTCCTCCAGAAACATTTTGATGCCTTTGCAACTTGATCAACTGAAGTAGGCACTCAATAAATAGCTGTGAATATGTGAAGGACTGAATGAACAACAAGGTTCTCCTGCAACTTCAGTCTCTCAGCTGGCTGGTTACTCAGGGCCTGCCTTGGCTGTTTAATAGGCATCTCAGATGTCATGTGTCCAAACTCGCGACTGTCCCTCCAGCCCTGCTCCTCATGCAGCCTTCTCTCACCTTGTGAGAGGCAACTGCATCCTTCCATGGCTCAGACCAGGGACCTTGGTGGCATCCTTGCCTGTGTTCTTTCTCTCACATGCTACACCTTTTATCCATGGGGAGTTCCTGTGGGCTCTACCTTCAAAATAAACCCAGGCACTTCTACCCGTGTCCAGTGCGATGGGCCTGGCCCAAGTCTTCACCAGATTGATTTCAATAGCCTGCCGACCGCTCCGCCTGCTTCCACGCTTGTCCCCAGAGTCCGTTCCGAAACCAGCGGACGGAGGGAGCCGTTTACAGCACACCTCAGAGGACGTCTCTCCTTGGATCCTGTCAGTGGCTTCCTTTCTGACTCAAGGTGAAATCCAAAATCTAGCATTGTCATTTGTGAATGGGTGACCTTGGGTATTTACTTACCTTTTCTGAGCTCCCAATGTCTTCTTTTATAAAATGGGGATAATGATAGGATTCCCCTTGTAGGGTAGTTGGGTGGACACAATCAAAGCAATGGTATAAAATACTCATCATTGGCCCAGTTTATAGCCAGTGCTCAGTAAATGGTAGCCAGGTAAGATTTTGTTGTCAACAGTGGACACTGTGTGACTCAGCAGTGACCGTTGCCCATGAGGAAACAGACGCAACCTTCCAGAAAGAGGGGCTTGCCCTTAGGAGAAAACAGGGGGCCGAGTCCCGGCCGGCCCCTGCAGCAGCACAGGCCTGGGACTGCTCTTTGAAAAGTAAACACAAGTTAATGGGAACCGGTCTGAGGGGAGTGGTCCAACCGTGCCCCACGGCAATCACCTTCCAAAACCAGTTTGTTTAGCGCAGCGCTGAAGAAGCCATGGTTGGTGGTAGGGGTTGGCAGATTTTTCTGTCAAGGGCCAAGTAGTAAACCTCCTAGGCTTTGCAGGCCATGCAGTCTCTGTCGCCACTTCTCATCTCTGCTGTCAAAGTGTGAAAACATCCATAGACAATGCATGAACGAATGGGTGTGATTGTATTTCTATAAAACTTTATTTACAAAAATAGGTGGAGGGCCAGATTCGGGCTTGTAGGTTGCTGATCCCTGGTCTGTAGGGTGTCTGAAAGAACACTGGACTGTTCGGAGGGTCCTCACGGGGGAGAAGTGCAGCTGAAGGGTGGAAGCAGGTCTGTAGATTCCATCCCCCTTTTTAAAAGGAAGATGTTTAGACAACCAGAGCTTCTGGCTGAGTCCAGTCCCAATGGACTGTGCTGGGCAGAAGGCTGTGGGTCTTCATTTGTGGATTTGTTCCAACAAAAGGTAGTGTGGCTTGGCAGAAACGATGGAGAATGTGTTCAAATACTGGTTGATTCAATCCTTGGCGACTTTCTAAATTCATGATTATCGGGACATTGTAAGGTATATGCATATTGACATTCAGGGAAACAAAGTCCCAGATTCGGCACTGCTCCCATGAGTAGCTCTTGAAATTTGCAGATTGAAGACAATTTTGTTTTCTAATTATATCACCACACAGATTTTGTGCACGTATCCATGGGTGAAAACCAACAGCAATGCAGTGTCAACTTCATTTAGAATGTAATCCATCTCAGTACTCATGCGGGTCTCTCATGAAGACCCAGACACTGACCATAAACTGTAACACTGTCCTAGTAATAAATCAGCGTGGGGAGTGTATAAGAAGCTATTTTCCATTTAGATGTGCAAACGGCAAACATCTGGCACAGGGGCCTCTACTCCTCTCACCTCTACGTGTCTGAAAACACTGCTAATTAATCCTGACTCTCTTTCTTCCTGAACCTTGGCCTCAAATAGTTAAGATTCTAGAATGATTATAATAGAAGAGACTTAGGACCAGCTGCCTAGTTGGAACAGGGGTGAGGGTATGAGATCAAAGCTGAACTATGTTAAAAAATGGAGGGTAAAATGATCAATAACCCCGAAGGCCCTCCCTGGTACCACCTCCCTGCCCCAGAATCCTTCCCAGCACATTGCTGCAGGCAGCTACTGTGCATTTACTGGCGGTGGCCACTTGTCATCTCTGGTTTAGAAGGTTCAAGTATAACAATTGACATTTTCTGTAACCTCCTGGAAGTTGGCCAGTGGATAGTAGGTTGACAGCCTGAGGTTCTCTACTGAGCATCATGCACTGATCATCTGGAGGATGGACTCTCTCAGCCTCTTTGGTGTTATGACATCTTAAGGAGATAGACCCTGACAGTGACTCAAAGCTTTTGGGTGAAGGCATAGCCTTGGGTCAGTACCCTGGGCCAGGTGCTGGCAAATGTGGGGTGGTGACCTGGTGACCCCTGTTCGCCTGATGTTTCCGTGTGTGCCTGGGCCACCTGTGTTTGTGCCTGTGTGAGCTGTAGGGCTAAAGGAAGGGACCTCTGGGAGGATGGGCTTTGGCGAGAGAGTTGGGGAGCAGTGGTCCCAGCCCTGTCTGCATCCGCACTTCAAGCTGAATGTGGGGTGGAGGCAGAAGGGTGGGGGGGCAGTAGTGTGTGTGTGTGTTTAGGGAAATGGGGCCGCCCCGTGAGAACACCTTTCCATGGTAACTCAGGATTATAGGAGGAGGTGGACAGAGCCGGCGTCCTGCCAGAGCAAACGGTGCCCACCCTCAAACCCCAAAGGCCAAGATGGCGGTGCGAATGGCAGGACAGGCAGCGGGACCAGCCTTTGGAAGGGCTGGCTGCGTATTGGGATTAGGTGTGACGGATGGATTCTGAATGAAGGCAGAAACGGCGAAGACGCCTATGTTCTCTTCTCACTCAGAATAAAATATGGAGACGTTGCCAAGCCCAGGGTTTCTCAACCTTGGCATTCTTGACATGTGGGACCAGATCCTTTTCTGTTGTTGGGGTCTGTCCCCTACATTGCAGGATGTTTAGCAGCATCCCTGGCCTCTACCCACCTCACCCCCGTGACAACCACCAATGTCTCCAGACGTTGGCAGATGGTCCTTGGAGAGAAGGCCCCTGCAGCCGGGGAGCACTGCACAGCCCACGAGGCCGCAGTGCCCAGCGGGTGTTCTGGGGTGCGGGGAGGGCCTGCCAGGCTGGCCGGCGGCTGGGTCTGGGAGACCGGGCAGAGCCCTGTGGGCCTGGAAGTTTACTGATGTAAAAGCTTAGGACCGGTTTCCTCAGATCAGATGCCACCTTCCTGACTTACAGGTTCCATATTCTGTGCACCTGCTGAACATCACGCATTCCCATAAAGCCACTAATTTCTTGCATTGTCAATGTTTTCATGTTTTATGTAATAAAGCTTTAAATCCCTCTAGGGCAAGAGTGCAGTCTTTTATCTTTGTGCTCCCAGAACCCAGCATGGTTCTTAACATATAGAAGTTGCTCATCAAATGTCTTCCAGATGTACAAATGAGCGAATGAAGTCGTGATTTTGGGGTTGCTCTCTAGAACCCCAGCACCACAGATGGACAAGAGGCAGGGATTCTGAATCATCAACACAGGCCAAACATCAACTATCAAAACCAGAAAATGACGAGTCTTTTCCCCTTCTCGAATAACGTGTCAGCCTAGGAATGAGGTTCCTGAGTCACCGAGGCGAAGCGAGCCCAGGGTGGGGACAAGCGGGCCGAGCTCGGGTTTGGGGCCTGGCCCGGGAGGCCAAGTCAGCAGGCCTTACATCTGAGGGCGGTGGGTGCCCGAGCCCCCCTCCCTCCGCAGCACGATGCGCAGCAGCTGCGCTGAGCTGACGGGCTGCCCACCGCAGCCCCCATCCCCGCCCCCGCCCAAGCTGCCGCTACTCTCCTAGCCCAGAGCTGGGAGCACGTCCACCAGTTAATGGACCTCTTGAAGGGGGGCCGAGCGGAGCCATCCGCGCAGCTCCCTGCCCTGCAGTCCTCCTGAAGCAGTGATTTCAATTAAAGGGCCATTACCATGAAACCCTATCCAGCCCCAGCTCCCACTGGCCAGCGGGAGGCCTTTCTTCTCCTTGTCCCAGGCCCTGCTCTGTGGTTACCGAGCGGCCCTCTCACTGGGGCCCACCACCTTCGCTAAAACACAGCAGCTGCTGCTAATAAACAAACATATTGATCATACAGATATGGGATGTCAGGGACTTAATTCATGAATGAAGTGAGCTTTAAGAGTGCCCGGTGGGAGCGGCGTCCATTTAAAGGGCCAGCAGCTGCCTGAGGTGGGCTCCAGGGCAGGCCCGCGGCGATGGAGCCTCTGTCTGACCTGCGTGCGGCGGCGCCCTGCTGGCATGAACTGGGGTCTTCCCCTCCATGGATGCAGCCTCCCCTGGCCCTCCCTTGTCCTCCCCAGGGACCCTCGTTGCCACTGGCAGGCAGCTGGGCGAGGCTGCCGTGCTCTCGTGGCCGACGGAGCGGGGCTGGGGCCCCTGTGGCGGAGGAGAGGGAGAGGAAGGCCAGCCCAGGCTCCCCAGGCTCAGGCTCTTGGGGTCAAGAGGACAGTGATGATGGTGATGATGGACTTCTGTCCTGAACTTGTCTCCACCACGACCTGCCCTGTCACTAGACCAAACGGTACGAGAGCCCCTGGGAACCCTGGTGAAAAGTCCACTCTAGGATGTCAGAGGTCCTAGACATTCCTGAACGCAACCATTTTCAAGTCAGTTTTAGCATGTAGCCAATAGCGAAGGCTCTGGAGCCAGACTTTCAGACTTTGAATCTAGACTCTGGCACTCACCAGCTGTGTGGGCCTGAACCTTTCTGTGCCTTATCTGTTCCAAGGGAAAAGTGTTGGCATGTCGATTGAAATGAACCGTTACGTGCCGTGTGTGCAGTAGTGCCTGGAACAGAGGAAGTCCGTAGGGACGGTCTTGTCCCCAGCCTCAGCCCACTGTGATGGCCATCGACCTCCACTGCATCGACCTTCGTCCAGGGAACACTCAAGGGAAGGGAGGTGACTCCAGGGAGATGCAACATGCTTCCCTTCCCAGTGACCAGATGGGCAACTCTTGCCCCTTCCCTGTCCCCAGCGACTGGCTGGAAGCTCAGGGGGCCCTGCACCTGGGCTGAACCCCCATCACCTTGAGTCTCCCAGGCCTGAGCTGCAGACCGTCTCTTGGGGAAGGGCTGGTCCTTCAGCCCCACCCTCCCCTCAGCTTTGTCTGCAGCTGCACTGACCCCAGGTGGTAGCCACCACTAGACCTTTGTGGCTACTAAAATTTGAATTTCAGTCAATTATAATGAAATAAGAATTAGAAAACTCAGTCACACTGGCTACATGTGGCCATCGTATTGGACGATGCGGATTAGAGAAATTTCACCTCTGCAGGACGCTCTGTCAGTGCTGACCTCAAGGGTGTGGGACAAGAAGTGAGGTGCCTCCGTCCAGCTCGCTGAGCGCCCCCTCCTCAAAGTGAGGCGCACAGCAGCGTCGGTGCCACTGGAGGCTTGTTAGAAATGCAGCCTCTCAGGCCGCAGCCCCGGCTGAGTCAGGGAGTGCATTTCACCCAGATCCCCAGGGGGTCGGTGTGCACATTAAAGTCTGAGAACCCCTGTTCTAAGCCTCAATTTCCTCTTACGGAAAATGGGAGTAATACCTTGTAGGATTAAATGAGGCAGCCCATATAGTGTTCTTGCCAAGTAAAAAGTGCCCACAAAAGACAGGACCCATTAACCAACGTCATGTGTCCCCATGGAAGGGTCGAGGCCTGCCTCTCACTGAGCCCTGGGACCAGGTGTTTTGTGGCCACCGGAGGGGCACTGCTGCTGTCCTTCACTGCTGAGGAGGCAGTGCCTGGGGTTAGAAAGGGGACCCGCATCTGCTCGGGGCACCTGCACAGGTTTACTTTCCAGAGCCCAAGCTGGAAAACCCTTACAGCCAACAGCTCAGAGATGAGGATCTGCTGTGTTCAATTTCAGCACCCAAGGGAGGGGCTGGGGACTCAGGTTCAAGAAAACCTTGTCTTTGGCCCATACTAAAACAACAAAGGATAAACAAGCCAACAGGTCATTATAATGCAATGTGGCCACAGAAAGGGAGGCGCCACGATGTCCAGGTGGCTGTGGGAGCTGGGGGGCGCTTTGCCAGTGTGCGGGGACGGTGCCAGGGAAGCCTCCAGAAGCCAGAGGCTCTCGAGTCCAGACGCGACGGCTGCAGAGCAGGGGTTGGCGGGGTGGATGTGGTGGGCACGGTGGGCAGGACAGCCTGCGCAGGGCTGCGGGAGTGAAGCAAGGCGGGGCGTGGCTCTGCTGGGGCAGGCAGGAAAGGGCGGGCGGGCGGCGGGGGCTGGGTCGGCCGTGCTGAAAACTGCCCTGTAGCAGGAAAGCTCTGGCAGTGTCAGGCAGAGGCACTGCGAGACCGCATTTGTGAATTGGAAAGACCCCAGAAGCCACGTGGTGGAGAAGGAGCTGGAGGCAGGGAGCTGCATAGGGGCTAGTGTGCAGGGTCAAGGAGAGCGGGGGCAGGCCTGGCCCCCGGGGGCCAGGCTGCGGGACGGGAGAAATGCCGTAAGGATGCGCAGTCAGCGTTACCCCGTCGGCTGTGCATCTCATTAATTTTAAATTTGTGATCGGTTTTTTAAAGGTCTAAGCTCAGTTGACTCGTGTTCTGAAATCCTTCTTTAGAGAGAGTGTAAGTCACTCAGTCTGTCTGACACAGTGAAAGCTGTTTTCAGAGGAAAATATATAGCCTTAAATACCTTCATTATTAATGAAGACAGACCCCCCCCCCCACAAAAAGGCGGTGGTGTTAGGTAATTATTTTAAGACATTAGAAAGGAACAATGGAATAGACGCAAAGAAAATGAGGAGAGAATGTTAATAGAGATAAAAGCAGAGGTTAATGGAATAAAAACCGAACTATGTTAGAAAAGATAAATAAAACCCAAAGGTTGATCTTTGAAAAGGGGAGTAAAATAGATGAGTCTGTTTTGAGAGCCTGATTAAGGGGAGGGTGAGGTATTAATGAGAGAGAAAACAGAGATGATCTAAATTAATTGTCTCAACCAGATTGTCGGGAGGAAATTATAAATACAGCGCTTGAGATTCGAGAGCCTCGCGCTCTCTGCCCACACCAACCGTGGCGATGGCAGCCCCAGTCCGGGCTTCCCCTGCCCTTCCCAAAGGCCTGAGGCTACCAGCCATATTTCATTAATGTCATTCTCCTTACTGTCGTAAAAAAAATACTAGTGACTCACATTTATCTAGCTATTTTTTCTATATGCCAGACACCACAAATTTTACTTTAATCCTTCGAACAATTGAACCATTCGGGGCTTTGTATGACACAGATGAGAAAATCAAATTTAGCATGATGGGGTAACCGGCCCAAGCTCCTCTCCCTCAAGAGCTGGGCGTGGCATTTGCCACAGGGGCAGCAGGACTCCTGGGCTGGTGCCCTCGGGTCGTTTAACTCCTACCTCTCCCCTGCAGGACAGCGCCCCGCCCCCCGGTGAGCGTGTTTGAGGCTCTTAGGGGTGTGGGAACAGCACTTGGGTGCCCGGGGCCCAGGGTTCCAGCCGTGGCTTTGGCCCTTCCTGGCCCAGATCCCAGCCGGGAGCACACATTGCCTTCGGCCGCCACACTGTTTCGTTCTCCGCACTCTGGAGCATCTCTGTGTCTCCCTGACTTCCACGCGCAGTTCGAAGAGTCTGGGCCTTCCTCCTGTGGGGCGAACCTCGACCTGCAGTAGTGTGCGGTAGCCTCATGACAAGACTCAGGTTTTGTTTTCTTTTTTTTAACTAAAAAGCAGGCTGACTGAGATTTAATTTACATGCAGTGACATTCAACTTTTGTAGTGTAAGGTTCTGACAAATGCAAAGCACTGTGTAACCACCACCACAAGAAATAAATAGAGTATTTCCATCCAGGGCTGGCTTCATGGGCACATGACCTGTGTCATTGCATAAGTCCCAGCGCTCGGAAGGGCCCTGTGCTCAGTTTAATGCTTTCCTTTCACTGTCTTCATTTTTTATTTTTTGCTGGGCTCTGCAAATTGTATAGTTGATCCTGTTTCCTATCACCCCAAAGAGTTTCCTCCTGCCTCTTTCCAAGATCCTTGGCAACAATTGAGCCGTTTTCTGGTCCTATAGTTCTGCCTTTTCCAGATGTCACTTAAACAGAATGATGTAGAATGGAGCCTTTTGAGTCTGGCTTCTTCCACGTACCACAGTGCATCTGAGGTTTGTCTCTGTTGTTCCACATGTCAGTACCTTCTCCTGTCTGCTAAGTGCTATTCTCTGATGTAGAAGGATCGCAGTTTGTTTACTCATTCACCAGTTGAGATTTGAGAGCCTTGAGCTCTCGAAGGACTTTTGAGTTGTTTCCAGTATTTGGCAGTTAGGAATAAAGTCCTAATAAATGTTCACATGCAGGTTTCTGTGGTAACATATGTTTTTATTTCTCTTGAATCAATAGTGATAACAACTAGAGTGGGATTGTTGGGTCAAATGGTAAGTGTATGTTTAACTTAATGAGAAACTGCCAAACCGTTTTCCCAAGTGGCCGAACCATTTGCATTCCTACTAGCAATGCTTGAGGGTTCCAGTTGCTCCACATCCTTGCCAGCACTGGGTGTTGGCATTATTTTTTTTATTTTAGTCATTTTAATAGGTACATAGTGACTTTATTTACAATTCTCTAATGACGAACGACATTGAGCATCTTTTCATGGGCTCATTTGCCAGCTGTATATCCTCTTAGTTGAAGTGCCTGTTTGAATCTTTTGCCCATTTAAAAATCATTTTTTTTTTAAATTATCAACTTTTGAGAATTTTAAAATGTGTATTCTGGGTACAAGTACTTTATCATTTCATAAAGATATGCATTTCATAAAGTTTTTGTCTGAAGTGCTTTTGAGACACTCAGGTGTTTAGAATGGCTGCTCAGAGGAAAGTTCTAGGCTGCTGGTATAGAATGGGACCTCTTGGGTGTGTAAACTGAAGTTGAGTTCGCAGGCATGGGCACATGAATAGTGTTGAGAAAGGAGACAGCTTAAGACGGAGCCTTTAGGAGTTATCAAGTTGAACGGCCAGATGGAGTGGGATGGCTCACAACAGGGGACTGAGAAAAGGGCTGCCAAATGCGTAGGAGAAACTCAGGATCCTTTGAGGCCAAGGAAGACGAGAGAAGGAGTCTCGAGAGGGAGGGGGTGGTCAGGGGTGGTCAGGGGTGGCAGGCACAGCCGAGAGATCCCGAGAGATGCGAACTGAAAGGTGTCCTCACCAGACGGAGCAGCATGCACGTTGCCGAGGGCCTTGTCTATGTGGAGCGGTGGAGCAAGGCCACACCACCCAATACTGCCAAGCGGGGGGTTAGAATATTGAAATTCTCATGCGTTGATTGGTGAATAGCTGCCACCCCAGCCCATTGGTGCTTTCCCTGGCTCACTGGCTGACCTGTCCACGGTCCAGGAAAAAGGCAATCCCCCAGTCAGCTGGGGGTCTCTAGGACCCTGCCAGGCCCTATGGTTGGCTGATTGGTTTCCAGGCCATATTGGCAACTATGCATGTTTAATGTCACTGTTGGGTAGAAGCCCTACTGAAGTGGATAATGAAAAGACAGGTACGATGACAATGAAGAAGTCTTTATATTGTAGAACTTTGCTTCCGAAGGGGAGGAGAGAGACAGAGAGGCAGAGGCTGGAGGAGGAGAAGCCCCGGGAGTGAGATTATATGTGCTGTTCCTTTTCAGATGAGAGAGACTTGAGCATGTTTACATATTGATGGGAAGGGCCTTAACCAGGAGGACCAGGTGGCTCTGGTCACCTAGGTCCTGACCTTGAGTCCCCATGGCCATGATGTTTACGTGAAGTCATAAATTAGAGTCCAGCTTGAATGTACATCTGAAGGATGTAGTTGATGTCTCTTGTCTCCAAGTGACAGAGTGACTCTCAGTATGCTTCCCGTCTTGTTCCTGAGCTTCTCAGTTTGAGGCCCAGATCCTGGATTCTGGTGACTTCACTGGTGCAAAAGCTAGCCTGGGAGGCCTTTTTTGGCGGAATTTTCTCTAGACATCCATGTAGCCCTCTGCACACTGACTCCCAAATTTCCAGCATTTCCTTCCCTCTGGATGGAGCAACAGTCACTTTCCCCCGCCAGCCGGGGAGGGGCTGACCGGGTGTGGCAGAGGACTCATCTGGCCTGGCTGCCTCAGAAGGCTCCGTCCTCTGTGGTGTGTGGCCGTTCTGCGCCAAGGACGCCCAGGCCCTGCCGTGCACACGGCCCACCTGAAGCAGCCCCCACGCAGGGCGCCCCTGAGGGAGGCCGCCCTGGCCTTGTGGTGTTTCAGCTGCAAGGTTACACAGTGAGGATAATGGGAAATAATGCCTCCTCATCATTTTTAACCTTTCTGACTAATGCCTCTGTGCATAAGCCGGAGGTTTTTATTTTAAAATCAATTGTGCTTATTTTGCTCTTTGAAAAAATAAACCAGAAGCTGGGAAGAAACGAGTGGGACCCAGGGTTCATTAACGCAGAGAGGCTGGATCGGGTGTGGGAACGTGGTCCTGCCTAGCCGAGACCGCTGTTGTCCTGGAGGACGGGGCAGCAGCCAGAAACCCCAAGCAGTTGCTATGGGAGAACGGAGCTTCTCACGCTACAAAAATGTACCAGACTCATGTGGGCAAGGCAGCTGTCTCCTATTACCCTCAGGCGCCCTGAGAACCTCCATCCCATCCCAGGGAAAATGGGGCCCTCACCCCATGGAAGAGCTTTTAGGTCAGAGAGATCAGACATCGAATCCAAGGTCAGCCACGTATTAGCTGTGTGGCCGTGGAAGGGTCACATGATGTCTCTCCTGCAGAATGGAGGGAACAGCTCGGGCCACAAGGCAATCAGAGGATGGCGGGAACCTCAGACGCTGAGCCAGTGTAGCTGCCCGCTTACGTGGGGTCCGTGGCTGTGCAGGTCCCCGGTAGGCTCCTTCCCAGGGGAGCGTGTGGAAGCGTGGGTTGCTGGGGCTGAGGGCAGGTAACCATAGAGAACCAAGTCAAATCCAGCTTGGGATGCAAGAGGGGCTGTAATGTCTGAGGCCACTGGCTAAATCCTGACCTTTGCTTTTTGCATTTTTCATGCTGTCCCTGCCTTCCCTCCGGCCAGCTGTGGAGAGGGTGCCTCTACCATCCTTTGTCTGCTTGGGCACAAATTGCCCTGCGAGGAAACCTCTCTGTCTGGGGCAGGAGCCCTCGCTGCCAAGGCGGAACCCTTAAAATCCCATCTGCCAAGTGGAGACTACCTTTTAGAATCACAGAACAGTAAACTGAGGCTGCTGAGGCTCCAGCAGGGGCAGACCCTTTCCTAACATCAGCAGGCAGTTAGAGGGACCGGTTCAGCATACCCCACCTGACACAGATCATTTCATGGGTGCCCAAAGCAGCGGAAAGAAAGACATGGGGAAGTGTGTTCACGAAAGCTACGGCTAAGGGCAGACAGGCTGTCTCAGTGTCTTCCCCTCCAGATGCATTCTTACCTTCCAAGACATGGGCTTAAATCACTGGGAGAAAGAGCAGCTTGGGGTTGTCAGGCACGTGCCAGGCACGTGCACGAGGGGCCCTCACACGTTGATGGGCACGCCTCTTCTAGGATTAATTTTCCCAAGACAGCAGTGGGTCTTGTTTGGTGTGGCCTGGACAAACAGCTGACCTCTGGTATTTCCTAGAAATCAGACATTACTCATTGGTCTTTATCAGAGCAGGACCGTCTTCCCATTAACTCTGCTGATGATGTTCCTTTGCAGCAGCGGTACAGATAGGCGGACGATGGGATCTTTTCCCCTGTTGAAGTGGTTTACAGACTAAAATAATTCAAGAGCTGCTGTCATTCTCTGTGCTTTGTAGGTCACTCAAATGAAAATTTAAGGACCGACGAAGCAATCCGTATTTGTCAGGGAAAGAGCAGACCCTGGTGTTAAGAAGTCCTCGGGGGGATAGGTTGGACTCTGAGTGACTAGAATAGCTCACCCCAGCACGCTTTGAATACAGATGGCCTACATCTGCCTGTGTGGCACGTACACACCCCCACACGGTCGTGTGTCTTGTGACAGCGCAGCGCCACCTACAAACTGACACCTCTTCACCTGCACAGATGCCCAGAACTGGGACACGACGAGGCGGGGAGGGAAGTACACAAACCTGGGCTCCGGTTCCAGCCCACCGGCCGGTTGTCTAAAGCAGATTCTTTCCTTCTCTGGGTCTCAGTTTCTCCACCTGAAAAATGGGGTTAATTCTAGCAACCCCTCCAGGTTTTAGTAAAGATTAAAGGCGATCATGTATGAAAAAGAGCATAGTATAGAGCAGGGTCTCAGTGATGCCAGTTTCCTTTCTTCCTTTCTTTCCCCTCACAATCTATCAGCCACTTGGGGAAATTGGGTTACTCCCCCGGGAAGGTTCCAGGTCACAGACTTCACAGTCCTGTGGTCAAGACGCCATGCGGCCTCTGGGGAAGATGCGAGGAGCAAGGGGCTTTCCCTTCCTTTTCCTACTGCTTAAGCGGACACATCTGCTTCTCGACAAATAGCATTCATAGCCCTTTTTTTCCCCAAGGGAACCTGACTTTTGAGACCTTTTTAGGTGTTGGGTATCTGAGTAATAATAGCAATAGCTTCTGACAATTGCATTTTTGCTACGTGCCAAGTGTCGCATTAAGTCCTTCATGTGCTTCTTACCTCGAGCCTGTCAATGATGCAGGAATGGGCAGCGCCAGGACAAGGGAACCCAGGGCTGGAGAAGCCAAGTTGCTCACCCAGAGGCGCACAGCTAAGAACTGGAGTCAGGACGTAGGCCACAAACACAGTCTCACTCTCCGCGAAGGGTCCCTCTGAAACGCATGGTCTGCGCCCACCTTCGCATTGATGTAGTGCGCATGCGTATCGGCAGTACACCTGTGGTCAGTGCTACACAGGCATGCATAATGCGCATTTTAAAATTTCAGGCTCCAGCATCACTCAGATAGGCGTCAGATAACGTCCGCTCTCACCACTGCTCGGTAAAATGCACGTTTGTTAATTGGGGATATGTGCCCCTCAAATGTGGTCCCAGCTGCACTGAGGGGCGCTGCTGGCCATGCAGATTCTCAGGCCCCGGCCTGCTGAAGCAGCTAGGGACCTGTGCCTGAAGCGCCTCCAGGTTTTGCAGAAGCGTGATAAGAGAAGCAGGAGTATGGGTGTTTCTTTGGGACGCTCTGCTCACAGCTTTGCAGGGAAAGGGGGAATTTAAACCCATCCTCCCGGGTGGGCTCAGCCACCCGGTTGGAGATGCCTGCACTGTGCTGACAAGCTTGCCACGCTCCAGCTCTGTGAGGACCCAAGGCAGACCAGCTCTTTTTTTTTTTTTTAAATATATAACCTTTATTATATATATGTATTTTCCATTACCATTTAGTCCCCTCGTACCCCTGTCCCAGACCCACTCTCTTGCTGAGAGCCAGTAAACGAAGGACGAACCGTCCTTTCTTCTTTGACTGAGATGCTCTCCACACCCGTTCCTTAGCGACAATGGCAGCAGGCATGGCCACGCTCTGGAAGATTTAAATTCTCAATTAATCAATGGAATATTCCATTAGCGGGATAATCCGTTGCCATTGCCCTGATCTATAGTTACATCTCAGCTGGGCCTTACAAATTGATTCCTGATGAAGTTCTAATTGACTGGACCATCTGACAAAGGGCCAGTTGGAGTTTATTGAAATGCCCGGTGAGCTGTCCCTGAGGCCGGGGCCTTCCTTAGGGGAAGGCGGGGGGCTGGGGGCAGGGGGCAGGGGAGCGTCATTTACGCCCAGTCTTCACTTCATCTTCTCTCCAACACAATGTTTATGGGTCCCAGGTGAGGGATGCGTGCTCACAGCTGGAGTGAAGGGAAGGGACAGCTGCTCTGAGCCCGTCCCCAGCTCTGGGCAGCAGGCCGCCAGAATGGGAGTTGCCCAGGAACCCTTGCGGGGGTGGTCCTCAAACTTGAGTGTGCTGAAGAATGACCCAAAAAACTTCCTAGAAATGTGGAGTCAAGGCCCTGGCCTCAGATAGTCTATATCCTCTGGTCTGGACAGGACCTAGGAATCTGCATTTTAATGGGTTTCCCATGGACTCAGGTACTGGTGGTCTCCAGACCTCCCCTCAAGAAACACCGCCTCAGGAGCGGGTGGCCTGGCAGCCGACCGAGTCTCCAGGGCTCTGGCTCCCCCGGGGAGAGTCGGGTGTCTTAGGCTTCATGTGCGGGGACAGATGTGGCTATGCTCTGGCCAAAGCTCCAACGTCTTTGTTGCCTAGCATCCCTTTCATTTTTTTTCTACTTGTTTTGAGTGATTTTTTTCTTTCAAATAACCTATTGAATACATTTACTACTAATAGATTTGCCTCCCCATTTTGATTACTCCAAGATACACATAACAAAGGATGTAATTAAAACAGTGTAACGTCACCTTTGTTTTCCATTCATTCATTCATTCATTCACTCCCTGACTTATTTTCAGACATCCTTTAAGGCTCCTTATGTGCCAAGCATTGATGATTATATATAAACCATGAAGTGTACTCACATAAATTCATGGTTTCCAGTTGCAAGAAGCTCATCCTCCTCTCGGGGAGACAGGCAGGAAAGTGAAATGTAGCATTGGAGGTGAGTAAGGACCCCACGATGGGACTACAAGTAATTTAGTAGGTTTTGTTGCAGGAAAATATATGGTACCCGTTAGGCTTTTTTGGAAATTTGGAAATAGCTCCCAGACCTCTGTGTCTGCTGTTGAGAATTCTCCCAGCCCAGGGAGTCCCGGGTGAAATTAAGGCCCCAACAGCTAAAGATGCCTCTGGGCCGTCACGAGTATGTGTGGGATGTGGGGACCTGCAGGCACAAGGTGGTCTTGGGGGACTGGATTTAGATACAAGTGGGCCCAAGCTCTGCGTGTCTATGCAGGGCCTCAGACTTAATTTCTATTATGGAGGGAAAAGTCACTGCCGGGAAGAGCCCTGGTCAGATTTCCAGTAGAACCGTTTTCTTTTTCTTTTCTCCTCACTCCTCCTTTCCTCCATTTTCCATTTCTTCTTTGCCTTCTTTCTTCCAACTCCTCATTCTCTCTCCCCCCTTTCCTTCTCTCTTAATACACGGTGTTTTTGTATAGACGCAGCTTTAATCCATGTTTAGATGTCAGCGTTCAGTGTTCTTTCCGAGAGACGACATCCTGGCATTTTGGATGACGTGGGGCAGAGTTCAGAGCCTCAGGCTATTGCGCGTTTTAATTCCTGCAGACACAGCCCCGCCCCAAAGTGCCACAGCCGCCCTTCGGGGGAGGGAGCCTTTGGTGTGGGCTGCCGTTCTAGTCCCACCTCCTTGGCCCCGGTGCTCCGCTTCTGGCAGAAACCCCCAGCTAGGCCAGGGAACGTTCCCGGCCGTGCTTCACTCATTGACCGATTTTTTAAAATTAAGGGGCTCCTATGCATGCATCACCATGGAGATGTGGCTGTCATTAGAATGTGGCCTTAGCCGTCAGAGACCCATGGTCTCAGACAGCTGCCCCTAAGTGGGTATGGCTCGCTGGTGGTAAAATTTTTTTAAAAAGATTTTATTTATTTATTTTTGAAGAGAGTGGAAGGGAGGGAGGAAGAGGGAGAGAGAAACATCAGTGTGGGGTTGCCTCTCCTGTGCCCCGTACTGGGGACCCGGCCTACAGCCCAGGCATGTGCCCTGACTGGGAATTGAACCGGTGACCCTCTGGTTCTCAGGCTGGCGCTCAATCCACTGAGCCATACCAGCCAGGACTCCTTACGATTATTTTAAGGTGCAAGCCATAGTGTGCTATTCGCTCACTTTTAACGCCTCCCCAGTACTTGCTAATTTCCCTTTCAAACACAGAACAAAAAGCAAGCAGCAGGCCCAGAAAGACTACAAAATTGCTCTGGACTTAAATCCTATTGTTAGGTTTTCATTGTACTTATCTTCTCTTTGTAGCAAGCATGGTGGTTGGTTTTCTGTGTCAACCTGACTGGGTCACCGAGTGCCCGGACGTTTGGTCAGACGTCCTTCTGAGTGGCTGTGAGGCTGCTTGTGGGTGGATGAACACCTGAGTTGGTAGACCGAGGGAACAGACCGAGGGAACAGACCGAGGGAACAGACCGAGGGAACAGACCGAGGGAACACACTGTTGTCCATTGACGGCCTGAACAAATAAAGTAGACCCATCCCCTCTCTTGTAAGAGAGGCTTTCCTCCTGCCTGACAGTCTTGAGCTAAGACATTGGCTTTTTCCTGCCTTTGGACTTGAACTGAAACATCAGTTCTCCTGGGGTCTTGAGCCTGCAGACCTTTGGACCGGAACTGCACCATTGGCAGTTCCAGGTCTCCAGCTCGTCAACTGCAGATCTGGGGACTTGTCAGCCTCCATAATTGTGTGAGCCAATTCCTTATAATAAATCTCCATATCTATATCTGTATCATATATATCTATGTCCATATCTATGTTTATATTTCTATCTATATCTATATATCTATATCTAACATATCATCTATATCTATCCCTATTTATTTCTATATCCCTATTTATATCTATATCCCTATTTATATCTATCTCTATATTGGTTCTATTTCCCTGGAGAGCCCTGACTAATACAGCCAGCCACACTAGTATTCCATTGAAGAAGTTACATAAGGTGCCCTTATTCAATATCTTTATTTAAGTGCAAAAGGAGTCCTTTTAAGGAAAGATATCAATTAAGTAAATGATCATAGAGGTAATACCTGGATTTGGCAAAAATGGCGAGAAGAGTTTGGGAAACCAGAGGCGGGGGGAGCTGTCCAGAGCCACAGCCCCGGCCGCAATGGGGAAGGGCCGGGGCAGAGGCTGACGGGAGACGCTGACGTCCAGCAGGAGGCCGGGTGCAGTGTCTGCAGTGTTTGCACAACGGAGTGGCTAGTGTCGGTCACATTCGACAAGCAGGTAGGAGACCTGCCACGGGGCTGGCAGAAACCAGGAGACTCTGATGCAGCCATGAAGTGTTTTGATGCACCGTGACACCAAGCCTTTGTACTCCCAGCCGTTGTCTAAGAAACGTATAAACCAGACACAGTCACCACCTCCCCAGACCTCCCCCCATAACCGGCCCGCACCCTCCGGGTCGGCATCATGGATGGGACAGGAGTGGGGATAAGCTTGGACTCAGGGACTTTTAATACAGACGTGGCTGAGCCAAAGCGGTCACGCGGCAGAGCTTGTGTCAAGTTGGTGACGTGACAATGTCCTGCTTCTGCCACATACTGTGCTATGTGTGGGCCGATGTGTGTAGGAGGTGATGCCTGAGCTGGGCTTTGAAGGCAAGGTGAGGCCTGACAGGTAGAGATGGAGGGGAGGACAGGAGGGGAGGACAGCCTGGGCAGAGGATGCAGGATGAGCCAACGCAGGAAGGAGGAGTGTGGGTGTGCACAGGGGACAGGAGTAGACCCGCTGGTGGGGGACCGTGTGGCCACCACGAATGGTACAGCTGGGAGCTCTGCTGGGGCCCAGTTAGGCAAGGTCTGGACTGCCAGGCTGAAGGGGTCACCCCTGTTGTAGAGGCAGCGGAGGCCCTGACTGAGGGGTCGGAGCAAAGCCTCGGCGTCCCTGCCTCTGAAGAGTGCGCAGGGCTGATTGGGGGAGAGGCGAACAGCGTGAGATGCGATAGAAGCTATTGCGATAGCCTGGAGAGGGGCCAGGACCGGCGTGCTGGCGCAGGCAGTGGAGAGGGCCGTGCATGTGTGCACGTGCGCGCGCGTGCGTTGGGGGAGTGGGGAGAGCGGTTCATCATTAAAGATCCTGATGCAGGGTTTGGTTTAACAGCTCATCAAATGCGTCTCTGCGTCTGGCCTGTGCTTGCTCAGACGTGCCTGGCTTCTGGTTATGGGGACAGGCAAAGAGAGTGGGTTATTGCCACACAGCGCCATCCTTCTCTATGAGGGATGTGCCAGCTGCTCAGGGGAAGAGCCGGGCACTGTGATTTCTTCCAAAACAGCAGCCCCAGTCTGAGAGAAGGAGGCTGATGCTGGGGTGGAAGTCACTGGGGGGCGGGGATCGAGAAAGGGCGAGGATGGAAGGTGAAGTTGCTTCTCCGATTGCACGCCCATGGGCGCCGCTGCCAGGGAAGGCGGGTGGGGGAGAGGCTGGGCGGGAGGTGGGGTGGCCGCCGCACCTCTGAGCCAGATGAAGGGGCAGCAGGAAAGCAGGGAGTGGCAAAACGCTCCGGCTGCCTTGATCCCTGAAATGGAAGCGTGCCCACCGCAGAACTGGGTGTTTGCATCGCATTACAGGATGGCCTGTGCTGGAGGTCCTGCTTTAAACGGAGGACTTGGGTGGTTAAATTCAAGTCTGTGACAGTAATCCAGTTCTTTTCTGCAGGGCCAGCGGGGGATTTGGTGACAGAGATTTCCTTTGCTCCCTGAGGCATCTCTCTGTGGGGACCCAGAGCCACTTCCGCAGGGATAGCGGGCGTTCCATGCAGACGAGGAGGCAACAGCCTCCTCCCCTGTGTGTGCTTCCGTGACAGGCCGGCCGCGTTCTGGCCCTAGCTAAGGGCCCAGTCAGAGAGGTTTCAAGGGGGAGACTTCTTCAAGGTCCTTGGTTTTGGGGACTTTTTGGACTCAGTTTTTCCTTCTTTCTTTTTTCCTCCCCATTGTGGTTTTCATCCCAAGTGGAACTGGCAGAAAGAGGCAGTATGCTATCCAGGCAAAGTTTACCTCCCGCGCGCTCATTATGCGCAGGGAGAAGCCGGTGGAGCCGCCAGCCATGTCTCTCGTCCCCGTGTGAGTGGGCCGTAAGTGTGCGGGTTGGGCCGGAGCCACCCAGGCACCTCTCCTAGACCTTCAGAGCAACTGAAAGTCTTTCAGGTCAGTGCAGCGTCAGGAGCTTTATTTTCTTCCCCTGAGTGACAAGAGTAATAATAGCACCTACGGCACAGGGTGGTGGGAGGGTTGAATGGAACAGTTGACGCGCAGGAACAAGAGCCGCGCTCCCAGGGCGCCTAGCGCGTGTGCGCCACGCTTCTTAGCGCTTCCCATATGTGCCCAGTTGGCCAGGCACGAGTCCAGCTTTTCTGGTGACATGCCTGGCACCAGGCCAGGCAGTCGGGACAGAATGGGGAATATGGAGTTGTGGTTGTTGCGCCCCCCTGTTACAGGCAAGGCAGGGAAATGGTGTGGCCAGACGCGCGCTGTGAGGAGTGCCTCGGTGCGGGGACACAGGGCGCTGTGGGAGCACACTAGGGGGACTCATCGTCTCTGAGGTTCTTCTAGCCCAGCAGAGAGGTGAAGGGGGATGGGGGCTTTGTGGGGCTGGGAGCGGCTGCCTGGGGTCCTGAGTGGGGGGTGGGCGGCACTAGTCAACAGGGGCGAAAAGGGGTTGTTCTTCGAGTACCCGAATTGCCAACAGCTGATGCCAGGAGCACATGTTGAAGGCCTTGGTTTTCGTGGCCCAGGATCCCAGCCCGGAGGATCGTGAGCAGGTCCCAGGGAAAAGCAGGGAGGATCCTACCCGGTGGAGGGGCCGTCCCTCTCCCACTGCCCTTGAGCAGGTGTTTTGTAGCGGGCACCTCTGCGCATTAAGTTCCCCTTCCAGACCTGCATTCCTGAGCAGCTCAGCAGATGGACGCAACCCACAGAGGGCGGAGGGAGTGGGGGGTGTCCAGCCCAAAGCGTGTCACAGATGCCCACGGAGAGCTGGGGAGGGTTAGAGCGAATCATTAATTGTCATTAATATGCTGGGGCTTGACAGCCCCGGGTTTATTTTTACACCAAAGCCCAGACGTGCCTTGCACACATCCCTGGGTTCCGGGCTTTGGGAGAAGAGGGACAACTGGTTGCATTTACCTTCTGCCAGGCTCTCCAGGCATGGAGAGTGCGTTCCACTGGGCTCCCTGGTCTGGCAGAAACCATGGCTTCCAGGGGGCCCCGCCTTCCTCCCCGCCCGGCCTCCTTGCCCCTTGACTGGTGTGCCACGGCCTGGGGGTGAAGGGGACAGTTCAGAGAGAAGGTGAGCACTGTCGCAGGGGAGGCCACCCTGCGAAGGGTTAAACCGTCACCCAGAAGCGCAGTGTGCGTGTCACGAAGGAAATGAGGCAGAGCGGGACTTGTACAGATGCTAACATCTCTACGGGCAGAGAGGATTCTGGGTCGCCTTTCCTTTCAGGTAGTTTTTTGAGAACCCACATTTTACTCCCAAATTCACCATGCTGCCCTCATGCACTGCTGATGGCTTTAGCTGGAGGGGCTGGTGGTGTCCCGGCGACACCCCTGTAAGCCAGTGCTGCCCTGCGAGGTTAGGGGCCCACAGGACGTGGGAGGGCGGAGGTCCACGCAGCCCTGAGGAGGGGTGTTGGCCTTGACTCTGTGTCCGCGCTGAGTGAGGTCCCCTTCGTCACCCTCAGCAAAGCGAGGACGTGTGTGAAACACTCCGTCGGTGGAGAGCGGTGGGGCTGCTGTTCCAGGCGGGGGGCCCTGGCGCCTCTCCTTCCAGGGCTGCTGTCCTTTCCCCTTCGTCAGGTCAGCGTTTGGGAGAACTTCATCAGCTTTGTGTTCGCGTCCTGTAAGAGATGACCACTAACCGGGCGGCACATGAAACAACACAAACTTACCATCTCACTGCCATGTCGGTCAGAATCCGACACGGCCCGGCCGGCCTGAGTGTGGGTGTCGGTGGGGCGTGTTCCTTTCTGGAGGCTCCTGGGGGGGCGCTGTTTCCCCGACTTTTCCAGCTTCCAGAGACCCCCCTCACTCCTCGCTCACGGCCCCTTCTTCCACCTGCAAAGCCAGCAACGTGGCGTCTCTGTCCTGCCGCCCTAGTCCCGTCTCCCCCCCACTCTCCCCTTCTGCCCCCTTCCCCTTTGAAGGCCCCCCGGGATGACTCGGGGCCCAGCGGATAGTCCAAGACTGTCTGTGTTTTAAAGTCGGCTGTTATTTCCTCTACAACCTGACTTCCCTTTGCCACGTAACGCCACACACGCCCGAGCTCTGGGGATCAGGAGGTGGACGTCTTTGGTGGACAGATAACCCTCCTAACCCTCTTGTAGCAGCGTTGCTAGCCCCTCCCCACGCACCTGTGTTTGTGTGGATGCAGAGTTCCTGTCGCTGTTGGGGCAGAGGCTGGGCAAGCATGCTCGAGTCCCAGGCAGAGTCCTGCATGGCAGGCGTGGGAGCTGGTGGCCCCCGAGAGCCCTGCAGCTCCAAGGGCAGTGATCGGTGACCCTGTGCTGTGGACGGAAGGGCATCTCCCAGACTTCTATGTTGATGCTCTAGCCCCGTTGTGATCATATTTGGAGATAGGGCTTTTAAAGAGATAATTAGAGTTAAACAAGGTTGTAAGAATGGGGCCATAGTCCAATTGGACTGGCTTCCTTATGAGAAGAGGAGGCAACACCAGGATGCACACACACTGAGCAAAGGCCCGGTGAGGACACAGCGAGAAGGCGGCTGTCTGCAAGCCAAGGAGAGCGGCCTCCGGAGGAGCCCAGCCTGCCGACGCCTCAGCCTTGGACTGCCGACCTCCAGACCTATGAGCGATAAAGGTCTGTTGTTTAAGCTGCTCTGACTGGTGCTTTGGTATGGTAGCCTAGCAACCAAGACACCCAGAGTGGGACTGGGTGACCCTGCTGTCACCCTGGGCGTGGCCCGAGGACGAAAGGTTGCTGCTCATACTCAGCCCAGTGGCTCTGGGGGCACCTCCCTCCCTCAGTCTGCGCTTCTGCATCTTCCTTCAGCCTAAGGTTGTTCTTTGTAACAAACCTCCCTTTCTCTGCCCACATCCCTCAGGATTAGTTTCGTGGGTTCTGGAAAGTTTCTTGTCATTCACCTGAGAACACCCTTGGTGAAACCAAGAACTACAGAGATCTGGAAGTCTCTGGGACGTAGTGTATAGTGGAAAGAGTCAAAAGGCCTTTGTGAAGGTTGCCTAAAACCCTTAACAATGCAAATTTAACTTGAATCTCATTTTCCTTACCTTGACACAAAGGGGCGAGGTCAGATGGCTGGTGGCAAAGATCAGGCCCGACCAGCGCCCCGTCAGGCTGAGGGGCTGCCTGTGGCCGCGGGTGGGGGCAGGGGGGGAGGAGGCTGGGCCCGTGGGCCGTGTCTGCACGGGGTGCGGGGGTGAGCTCAGAAACACGCCTGCCGGGCGTCTTCCGTCCCGGGGTCTGATGGCTCTGAAGGGCTTTCCTGGCCCCAGGTTTCTAAGACTTTTGGGGGTCCCAGGTTGGTGCAGACCCAGGGTCTGAATGTCCCCTGACCGTGTGCCCGGAGCCCTGTCCCTGTCCTGCTGCCTTGGACCCACGCCCTTGCGGTCAGTCTGCTGCGGCCGTCCTTCTTCCCTTGGCTCTTTCTTTGCTGGCACCGTCACTGATTCCTGGGGGTGCCCATCGCAAGCCCCCTCTCCCTGCTCATTAAGGTGTTTCTTCGGAGCCTGTTGTTGAGCACCTCAGATGGCTCTTCGCCTCACGAAGCTCGGGCTCCCACGGGGACCCGACTCTGATTTTGGCGAGGCTGGCGCTGCTGCCTGTGGCTGTCAGCCAAGCTCAGCTTTTGGACTGGGAAACCCTGCAAACCCCTTCGATGTCCATCTACACCCCTTTCCAATTGGCGGGTGCGGGGGCGGGGGGGAGGATGTGGGGATCGGACATTTTTCTTTTTTTTTAAAGAAAAGAGTGGTGTGTGCATGTGTATGTGTGGTTTTTCACCCCTTCCAAAGAAAGCCTTTCTAATGCTCATTAGGCAGAAATATCTATTTTACATGCACTGTAATTGTTCTACCTAAGATGAAATATGTTATTTTTCTTAAGTGAAGCTACAGGCAGTTTATTAGCAGAGCTAATTAACCCACAATCAGCAACTGGCTCACCTCTAATCACAACCTGCCTGCATCTTCACTACAGCACTTATATTTATAAATCTGTGCAGCATGAACTATGTTTATGCGGACGGCATCAATTTTGTTGGCCACAAAATCTGACCTACCTAAGACAGATGGCGAGGGCACGGGACTGCAGGTCTGGGGCTGCAGCCGGAGGCCCTCCGCTCTCCAGCAAGAGCCTTTCTTGCTTTCTTTCTTTCTTTCTTTCTTTCTTTTTTTTTTTTTTTTACCTTTCGGTCTGTTAGGTGGCTTTTCCTCCCAACACATTCTCCTGGGCGAAGGGTTGCTTCGTGCATTGTGTGTTGCAAGCTGGCTGTCTCCTTGTGGGGGCTGTCAGCCTCTCCCTCACCTCCCTTGGTTCCTCCTGAGGCGTGAATGGGGGCAGTCCCAGTGAACTCGGGGCTGCCCTGGCCAGGGGAGGTCATTTGAGGGAGGTGGACAGGTCTGCTGGAGCTTGAGCAAAGGTCAAGGCTAGAGGGATTTCTCCAAGTATCCAAGGAACACCTCCAGGCTGGGCGGAAGTTGTCCCTCTTGGTGATGGGTGGCACAAATGAGGTAAAATCTTGAAGGTCTGTCTGCCAGAGACCCAGGAACGCTCACGTCTTGACCTGATGACTGCCCTTCTATAGGGTTTCCAGACACTGAATGGAAGGCCCAAAGGGAGTAGAGAACCGATTTGTTAATAGCTGGGCTGGGGCTGGGCTCTGTGGTAAGCCATGCCTCAGAGCCCAGATGCAGACTTGACCTTGAGGTACCTCCTGTAAGTGCAGTTCTGTGGTATTTGCCTTTTTAGTGACGACAGCTTTTTTTCACTGAGCCTGTCTTCGAGCTTCATCCATTCAACACAGCTTTTGAAGTGTTTTGTGGGCGTACCTACTAACCGGTACTTCAGCTTTGGGCTTAGTTTCTTAGCGAGTTTCTTTTTCTTGATAGGATTTGTTCTCAAGCCCTCCCCTCTGCTCTTGACCTGGCCGGGGAAGGACCATTCTGATTGGCCAGGCCTGGGCTACTCACTCACCTGTGAGGCCAGAGGGTGGGGCCTGCATACCCCTCCCCCTAATCATGGGCTGAGCCTGAAGGAGAGGTTGGTCCCCAAAGGAAAGGTGGGTGCTGTTACAAGAACAGGGAGCGGAGATGGGTGAGGCAGTGACAACGGACACACCTTTCAAAACGCATCCTGAGGCGGGCAACAGAAGCCCCTGTCCACCCTTCCTCCCGCCCTCCCTGCTGCAGCCTGGGCCTGCCCTAGTTCCCCTGCCCTGTGTCCACCTTTGCCGGTGGCTCTTGCTCTCTCTCGAGCCTAGGGGTTGGTGACCCTGTTTATGTAACCTGGTCTGGCCCATAAGTGGCCTTCCCTCTGGATAGGACTTCTGGCGTCTGCCCTCTGCCCCCACATCTTGCCTAGTCCAGGCCGCCGGGCATGGGAGGGGAGTCAAGCACCGGCCTCCAGGATGGTGCCCAGGTTTGGGGGAACTCCTCTCTGGGGACCTCAGCGTCACCTCCCTTGTCCTGCTAAGGCTTTGAGCCTTGACTGGTTCTCCCCACCCAGGTTATGTTCTCCATCTGTCGGGTCCCTGTTCCGATGTGTGGCGTTTGTTGTTGGGTGCTGTGGGTTTGCCGCCTTCTCTCTGCTCTGTGCGCAGGCACTTGCCAGAGGCGTGGACGCGTTCTGAAAGGATGACCTCTCGTGGTTGAGAGAACCTGATCCCCCGCAGTGGTTGGAGCAGCTCTGGCCGGGGGCAGGCAGGGGTTTCACTCAGGCCCGCGTGCTGGAGGGACTGGCTCGGGCCCCTCAGGACAGAAGGGGATGTCCCATGGGGTCCCATGGGGAGCCTGGGTGGAGAGGCCGAGGGGAGGCCCGAGGGAACGCCACAGGTCTAGGTGGCAGGGCCGTCGAGGCGCTGCTCTGTGCTGGCAGCACCCGGTCCCGCTCAGTGGGCGTGAGGTCACCGAGGGCACCAGGCCCTGAGGGAACCGTTCGGGACATCTCCGCTCTCCAGGTGCTCCAGGACAGCAATGGCCGATTTACTATGCAGGTCTGCGCAAGGAAGGGGTGGTGTGGGAGCGAGGGTCCCAGGTCATGAAGGCCGCAGGTGCGCTCCCCCTGCCCACCCTGCCTTGCCCTTCAGAAGGTACAGGGAGCGTCCCGTCATTGAAAGGTGGCCCAGTGTCTGTGTTGGTGGCACGTGTGCTACCAGGTTCGGTTCTTGTCGCACTGGCCTTTGGGGTCTTGTTCTCCGCACCAAGGCCAGGTAAAGACGGTGTGTAATCGTCAGCCATGGCTGGGCAGCCTTCTTCTCTCGCAGGGAGCAGGCTGATTGATGCCTGCTGTTCGATGCTCCGGGTGCAGCGCGCGCACACACCCTGCTCCCCATGCGCAGGCGCACACTCCCCCGGTGTGGTCCTCTGTGGGCGTGGTCCTCAGCCAAGCATGGCCTGCTCAGGCACTCTCTGAGCGGGGAGCTGGGAGGGGACCCCCAGGCCTAGAGGGAAGGAGAACTCCATTGACTGGTGACTGAAGGTTCCCTTTGGGTCCAGAGCAGTGGAGCAGGGCCCGGGACTGCCCCCTCCTCGGGGCCTCTGCTGGGAGCAGGTAACACCCTGCTGCAGCCTGTCGCCCCTTCTCGCCTGGGGCACCCCATCTCTAAGGCCTTCCTCTGGGGGCAGCACCTGGGGCAGCTCCCCTCCCCTTCCTACAGGCGGGGAGCTGAGGTGGTAGGGCTTAAAGGAGGAATGCAGGGCATGAGGGGCCAGTGGGACTTTCTGTTCTTTCCACCGGTCTGTCTGGGAGGCACGGGGCAGCCCTTTGACCCCAGAGCACTGGGCTTCCCTCCCACAAGACCAGGCCTCTCCCCTGCCCTGGCTGATCTCCCTTCCACCTCCAGAAATTCAACTTGCAAGGATTTCCCCTGGCCTGGGTGTGGCAGCCTTTTAGCAGCCGAGCCTTGTCTCGCGGGCCACTCTGGAATCTGGCTCCCCTCCCTTTCCCTGTCTCCTGTCGGATTCCGTGGGTGAGATCGATTCTCTTTAAGCCTCTCAGCCTGATGCAGCTCAGAGCAGCACGGCCAGTGAACATTTTCTTTAGCAAATTGTCTCCCCCATCTGATGAGCAGCGTCCATGAAACCCTCAGGCCTGGGCCATGTGTGTGTGTGTGTGTGAGAGAGAGAGAGAGAGAGAGAAAGAGAGAGAGAGAGAGAGAGAGAATGATGCATATGGCAGGTCGGAAGGAATCGAAGTGGGCACGGCCCTGTTACAGATGAATGTGATGCCCCTAAAGGGCAGTGGTCCTAGCCCTCCAGGACTGGCCAGGGCAGGATAGGGCAGCAGGGGCTCCGCTGAGCTCGTCTGTGAGGACTGGCCCTGCCCTGCAAACTGGTGCAGGCAGGCAGGGGCAGCTTCTGCCTCTGAGGACCCGACCCAGAGGGTTCTAGGTAAAACTCGGGCTTGGAATGTAAAAGTCCCCTCGACTCTTCCCTCTCTCTGTCCCTTGGGGGTTGCTGACGGGGGCGGGGGTCGCTGATGCCTGTGCCGACGCTGTCCTTTCGGGTCTCGTGGCCGCGAGCATCTTACGGCTGCCCCACGGCCCCGCGCGCAGTGTGCTGCAGGGGGCTCCCCGTGGCACTCTTCCCTCTCCGCTCCGTTCTCCAGCCCCCAGCCTCCTGCGGCTTCCGGAACCTGCCACCTCCTTGTTCAGTGTGCCTTTCCTTCCTCCACCCTCCAGCTTCCTGCATATTGGATTCTTCTCTTTAGTCGAGACCCGGCGAAGTTACGTGGCCTCCGTGAAGTCTCTGCAGACCACATTCTCCACTGAGGTCTCACTGGTCTGCCACCTGGAAGGGTCAGGCTGGCAGCGTGGACGGACTTTGGTGCATGACTGTGTACTCCCTGTGTGACGCAGAGCCAGTTTTTGCTGATGTGACCATGTTTACTTTTCTGAGCCTTAGCTTTCTCACGTGGAAAATGGAAATTAAAGTACCTTTCTCACAGAATTATTGCAAGACGTCCAGGAAGTAATGCATATGAAGATCCCAGAGCAGAGGCCGGCCCCTGGTGGGGGCTCAGTTACTGGGGCGCCCTTGCCTTCATGGATATGTGGCATTTCGCTGAGAGCAGCAGCCGGGTCCTATTTTATCTTGGTGTCCCGATGCCCAGCACAAAACTCACTATAGAGTGTGTGTCACAGACTGAATTTTTGTTTCCCCCGAAGTTCATATGTTGAAATCTTAACCCCCTCTGTGATGCTATTCGGAGGTGGGGTCTTTGGGAGTAGATTAAGTCATGAGGGTGGAGCCCTGATCAATGGGATTAGTGTTCTTATAAAAGAGATTCCCCGCCTTTGCTCCCCCATCCCCGGCCCAGGGCTCTATTACCCCTTCTACCACGTGAGGACACGGAGAGGAAACAGTCATCCAGGAATGGCCCTTACCAGGCACTGGGTGGGACCCTGCCCCGCGTCCAGAATGATGAGAAAGAAGTGCGTGTCGCCTGAACCGCCCCGTCTGTGATAACTTGCTAGAGCAGTCCGAGCTGAGGGGGACCGTGAGTGCCCGATGAACGTGGCATGCAGCCCCGGACTGTGCTCCTGCCTGGGCTTTTCTCTCGCTGCTTCCTCTGTTCCCCTGAAGTATCGCCTGTCCTTCCAGAGCAGGTTTCTCAGTTCCTTGACCTTGCTACTCTGGACCTTTGGGGCCAGACAACTTTGTCATGGGATGGAGGCTGCCCTTTGCACTGTAAGACGTTTAGTAGCATCCCTGGCTTCTACCCACAGGGTGCCAGCAGCACCTCCACGTTGTAACCATCACAGATGTCTCCAGGTTATTGCCAGACGTCCCCTCGAGGGCAAAAATCAACGCCAGCTGAGACTCTGCTTAGAGCTTTGCTTTCTGTCCTGCTTGTGTGCCTCTACACATGCAGTTCCCTCGGCCTGTAACTGACGCCCCTGTTCACCCACCCGACTCCTGGTCACCTCTTGACACCCAGGCTGGCTGTCGGTTCCTGAGAGACCTCTGATCCCCACTCTGATCCCCACAGGGGCCCTTCTAAGTCCCACCCCTCCCCACGCTTCCCACTACGTCGTCCCTCCTTATCTACTGTAACTTGACCTCTTCAGAGGCAGAATCTGGGAGTTTTTCACCTCTTTGTCTTCTGCACATAATACAGGGCCTGGAATACAGTATGTGGTCAACATGCATGGAGTGAGTGGATGCAAGAATGGGTGAAAGGCTAGATGGACTGATGGATGGACGCGCCGATAGATGAATTTGTGGAGAGTCAGTTGCTTCTGGGGTGGGAGAGCAGTTGCATGGAGGTGAACTGGTGGCCGGAAGGATGGATGGATAGGATATAGGAATAAATGAACAAAGAGACGAACGAACAGGTGTGTGGTGTGGTGAATGGATGGCAGGATGGACAGATGAATGAATGAGTGAATGGATGAGTAGGTAACCAGGTGGGTGGAGGGACAGGTGTGTGGGTGGATGGCTATAGAGAGGGGTGGATAGGTGACTGTTTGAGTGAATTCACCCAGTTAAAGGATAAAAGGAGTCTGTGAATGGGGAGATAGAATGAGGATGAATGGAAGCACAGGAATGGGTGGACGTGAGGGAGAGAGCCCGTCATCCCGTGCCTGTCTCCTCCTTCGGACAGCCTGGAGGGAGAGGCCGAGTCGGCGGCCGTGAGAGCATCCTGAGGATCTGGGATTGTGAGGGAACTCCAAATTCCGACCTTGTAGCCATAGGCAATATTCCACATAGAATCTCCTTGTGAGTTTCCTCTCATTGTTATCCCTCTTAAATTGAATTAAGACAGATTCTTTAGGAAGGATCCTTTTGTCCAGGCTTAGAGCTGGAGGTCGAGCCACAGAGCAGGTCAGAGCCACTGCGTGTGGGCTCCGGATTTCTAACCCACAGCCTGCTCCTTCTCGGAAGGGCACGCCCGGCACATGGAAGAACTTTGGCAAACATTCATCCTTTCGCTTTCCTGAGAGGCTGGGGCCTGGGAGCTGTGGGTGTCAGGCCATCGGTGGTCTTAGCCTGGATTCGGAAGAGACTGGAAATTCCAGGGCTCAAGGCTGAGCACCCTGAGGAGGAGGAGCAGAGGAGAGAGAATCTGGAAAAGTCAGCGGCCAAGAATGTGGCCCAGCCAGGGAGCCGGAGCGGGACCTGGGTGCGGGAACTGCCGGCGACAGGCCGGCCGCCCAGCCCGGCTCCCATCCAGGAGGCAAGGTGTTAATCGGCCTGACTCAGCAGTGCAGGACTCAGATCCATATGCAGGCGCAGGGCTCTCTGTGAGGAGGCGGCTTCCTAAATTAGACTCAGAGTGCAAAGCCGGGGTTACACCTCAGAGCAGGGGTCAGGTGGGGAGCTGCTTCAGCCCAGCACGGGCAGCTCAGACAGGCAGGTGGGGAGGGCTGCCTTCGTCTGGTACAGACGGCGGGCCGGAGACCCGTGACCAGGGGGCACACGTGACTCAGTGAGGGGGCCTGCCTGCGGTGCCTCTGGGCGGGAGCGGAGGGCCCTTTAGCTGCTTGCGAAGGGAGGCTTGGCTGGGTGCAGGAGGAGCCCAGGGCAGGCTGGGTTAGGAGACAGGCAGTCCTGCCTGAGCTGCCCACCGAGGAGGACGTGGCCGCCTGTCCTCCCTGCTGCAGGAGTGGGCCCTTCCCCAGCTGCCGAGCCGCTGTGTTTACCACGCCTTCACGCAGCCTTGGGAGGCAGGCAGGAGGGGAGACCAGCCTCGGGGGGCGTGGGGGCTGATTCACAAAACGATGCGGACAGAGGAGGGCTGGGCTCACTCCCTTCGCGTGGCGACTTCAGACTTCGGGGGCTCCCCAGTGCCTTCCCCAGCTCTCCTCCTGCCCACGCAGGGGCAGCTCGTGGCTGGGCCCCAGTCACCTGTAAGTCAGCCCCCTTCTCCAGCCCTTGGGCCACAGCCTGAGGCACGGGGGCTCCTGGCCCTGTGTGTGGTGCAGGGGTGCGAGAGAGGAGGGCGCCCAAAGGCCCCCCGTTAATTCCATGACGAAGGACGTCTGTTGGTGGCGTCTGCCTAGGCGCTGAAGATCGTTTTGGTTTATAGTCTGTAATTTTGAGGGATATTCAGGTTCACTTCTTCGGCACACATATGCATTTACTAGTGTTATTTTTGGGCAATCAAGTTCAAAGGACATTAATAGAGCCCTTTGCTCAGCGTCTCTGTGCCGTGCTAGGCCGGATCCTGGGAGATGGGCCTCCCAGTTTCCTTTACCCAAGACCCTGAACCCTAAAATACAGGCCATCCAACTGGCTTTGTGTACACCTGCAGCGGTCACTTGAAGGGACAAAAAGAAGCTGGCATGGTCCAAGGGGGCCTGGAAGGTTCCAGAATGGGGGTGGTTGCTCTGGTTCCTGGGGTTCAAACTGCAACCTTATACGCGCTGGAGAACAGGGGGTCCTTTCTGTGGACAGAATCTGAAGGTGGCTGTGTGTCCTTCCAGCCCCTGAGGGAGGGCGTGTGAGGGCTTGAGGGGCCCTGCGGGCATTGTCGCGGGGTGCAGAGACTCCTCAAGGGGCAAAGAGCCCAGAGGCCTTGGGCTCCTCCTGCCTGGTTAGAAACGGGGAAATGGGCCGTGGCATGGAAAAGGATCCGGGGGCAGTCCGGCAGAGCCCTGCGGCGCCCCGCCCTCGGCTGGCCCCTCCTCCGCCTCCCCCCCAAGCAGGGCAAGGCATGAAGTCTGTGTGGCCAGACCAGGGCCCTTTGTTAAGCAAACCCAGCAGCATTCCATTTAGCAGAAGGAGCCCTGGAGCATAGAGAGAGTGTGTCCACAAACCCATTTGCTGTTTAGGTGTCAGAAATAAATTTTACCACTGGAGTCTGTAGCATCTGATTAGTGAATTATTCAGTTGGGATATTGCGTTCCCTCTGACCTCATTAGTAACCCTGAGGTGAGAGGGATGCATTAGAGGAACCACCAGGCTGTCACAGAGGACCAGAGTGGGGGCATTAAAGTGGATTAAAGTGCTTTACCAAGAACTACAGTACAACTCATAAAAACAGCGCATTGTTAAACCAGGGCTCAGCAAATAAACAGGCAGACGTCACTGGGGAGGGGAAGGGGAGGACAGCAGGGCAGGGGGCGGGGGCACCGCGCTCTGGGGCGTTGCTGGCAGCCCTCCTGCCTGGTGGATGGCTTTGGGGACAGGAGTCTGGGAAGAGACAGGGTGCTCTCCCAGCGCAGCCCAACTCGGCTGACTTTTGTGTTGAGCCCTTTCCCAAAGCACCTGATGCCTTCCACGGTCATCCCTTTTGCCCTTTTTCGCCAGGGAGTCTTAAAAAGTGCTGGAGAGTTGATGAATTTAGAGTAAACAAGACCTGATTGAACATCTACTATGTTCTGGCCTCTGACGGGGAGCTTCCCATTTCCTGGCGGGACCAGTTGGCAGGCTGCGTGGCCCCTCGGCTCCCCTTTCCTCTGTGCCCCCAGAGCAGAGAGGTGACCCGCTGTCCTTGTGTCTGCGGGGGTCCATGGGTCAAACAGGGCACTGGGTCAGCAGGTGGGCGGGCCTTATCTCTCATGCTTCCCAAGGAGTTCATGGCCGCTTTACACAATCCTGGGGACTTTGTATGGCCCTCAGACTGAGCCTACTTGCCCAGACTTTTGGATCTGGCACCCCACAGAATGAATAGGGGGGCGGAAGGGGGCTGTGAGAGTGACCGCCAGCTTCTGCCATCCACAACACGGCCTCCTCAAGCCTCCTGTCCTGTGTTTCGGGGAAATGGATCCTGCTGTGTAATCCTTAACCCGCGGGCACTGTGACTTCCTCCAATAAGGGAATGATGCACAGCGGATGAATTAGGTAAACAGGACCTGGTTCTGAAAGCGGGCATCCAAGGTGGTAGAGCCCAGCGCTAGTCTCTGTGCCGCACAGAGTGTTGCGCACCGGGGTCCAGGGGCTGAGACCACCTGCTCGCCAAGGGCTGGCGGGAAAGGCACGCGGCGGGTGAGGGATGGCAGTGCCCCGGGCCTGCATCTGCCTGCAGAGCCCAACACGGGGCAGCTGCGGTCTCACCCTCTCTCCTTTGTTTGGGGACGGGGCTCGGGCTGGAGTTCAAGGCCGTCCCAGGAGACCCAAGCCCAGCTAGTGACCGGTGTGTTTGCAATTGTTTGTTCAGCAGCAGTCGCAAATGGATGCTAAAAGGCTTTGTGGTTCATTGATGGTCATGCTCCTCTCCAGCCCATTCTTCATCCACTTCTTAGGTGAGCCACAAGCCCTCTCCCGGCCCCCACCGCCGCTCTCCCTGGCGCTGGGTCCTAAGCCCTGCTTGCTCCCCGCCCTCCATGCCGGCGGCCCAGGGACTGGAGCCCAGCCCCGGGCCCGAGTTTCGGAGACCTTCGGCGGGCCTTCTCCTCAGACCCCTGCCTCTGTCTGAGCTCCTGGGGACCGGGCAGGACAGGTCCCTGTGGGACCTCGTGAGGGCCAGCGGGGCCATTACTTCGCTCCAGACGCCCAGGAGGCACGTTGTCCCCCAGGGCAGAGGCCGGAGGGGGCTCTGAGGAGCTCCGTTATCACTTCCCTCTGGACGGGGCTCCGGGGGCCGATCCTACCCCAAAGCCACACGCGGGCTGGCTCTGGGTGACGCCGGGGGCCCCTTCCTGTGTGCAAAGAGCATGTCCTCCAATTTGGAATGAAGGTACAGGAAGCTGAAAGGGTGCCTCTGGCTTGATGATACCTTGTCAGTCTGTGCGTCTGCTGCAACATGGGGGAACCTTGAAAACATCGTGCTCAGTGAAAGAAGCCAGACACAAAGGCCACATAGTGTCTGATTCCATTTATATGAACTGTCCATTTATATGAACTGTCTGCAACAGGCAAATCCACAGAGACAGAAAGACTAGTGGTTGCCAGGCATGGGGACCAGGGGATAGTAGTTAAGGGACAGGGGTGGCTTTTTGCAGTGACAAAATGTTCTAAAATGGACAATAGTGGTGATCGCACGGCTCTGACTATACCGAGTCACTGCACCGTGTACTTTAAATGGGTGACTGTGCTGTGGGAATTACTTCTCCATAAACTGGTTAAAAATAGGCCTTTTTTCCCTCCCTCCCAGGGGGTGATTCTCCCTGTCCCTTCTTTCACCGAAGCGAGTCCCTGGCTTTGCCCCCTGCCCCCGGGGAGGGGCGGTGGTGGATGTGGAAAGCCTGCTGCCTCCTAAGCTCCTGCGCTTCAGGAGCCTGAACCATCCTGTCAGCTTAGATGAGTTCGAGGAGGTGAGAGGAAGGAGGACAAGAGCCTTGGGCAGAGGCAATGTGTCGTGGAGAAGCAAAAAAGAGCGCTGGACTCTCCACCCTGGGCTGGGGAGAGGAGAGGGGAGGAGAGCAAGGTGCGCGTTCCAGATCAGTGGGGACTCATGCCTGTCCCCTGGCAGTGCCCGAGGAAGAGGCAAGACGCCAGACAGGCGTGTCTGCAGGGGGATGCATTCGGTGGGGTCCCCTTGTCTCCGCTCCACGATGTCTGAGGAGTAGGGCTGGAATCGTCGGAAAGTTTGTTCACTCACGGGTCTAGCGGTCATGCGGCCATGGGTGGGAATCTCTGCTGGCCTGTCGGTCACAACAGCCCCCTGTGTCCTCTTCTGTGGACGCTTGGGCTTCCTCGCAGCATGGTGGCTGAGGTTTCAAGGGCAAGCATCTGAAGAGAACCACACAGACCCGGGCCTTCCCTTAGGGTCACGTAATGTCACTTCTGCCACAGCCACAAAGCCCTCACCTCTCGACGAAAGAGCTTCAGAGTCACATTGTACGAACATGTGGCCCTCTTCAGAAAATACAGCCTGCCACGTGGGGCTATGTGCAGCCTGGGAGAAAGGTCCTTGTCTCAGGCGGAAGGGGTAGAGAGCCATCAGACCCGACGGGGCACGCTGAGGGGGACAGGGTGCTTCCAGTGCTAACCTGAGGGGGCGGGGGGTTGGCGGCCCCCCTCACACTGCCTCTGCCCCGTTTCATCTCGGCAGGGCTGAGACCCAGAACACCGCCCGGACCCCAAGGAGAATGGTGGGCAAGAAAGCCCGGGCAGGACTGAGATTCTGTTTCTGCCCGTTTCGGGAGGGAGGGGCTCATGACCGGAAATGCTGTGGTGTGTCAGAACGCGCGCGCTTGGAGTTTGTGGCACGAGCTTTGTGCCTGCTCTGTCTTCATTTGTTTGATCGGAGCGGTAGCCAAGGGGACAAGGGACAGACGCCCAAACATGCAGGTATGATTAAGGGCTAGTTCAGCCTCAGCCTCCCCAAGTCCCCGTTTCCCTCGGAGTGGTGAGACCACATGCACGATGCGTGACACCTAACATGCGGGTGCCCGCGATAGTGCCCCGCCTGGACTGTGGGGAGGCTCAATGTGTACAAGCCATCGCCATTGTTCGTGAGGCCAGTGGCCGAGGATTAGTCCTGAGCTGGGAAGTGGCCCCACGTGAGCCTAGAGGCTCCCGTTCCTTCCCCCAGGACCTCAGAAAGCTGTCCATAGCCACCAATCTCTCCCCTGTCACATGAAAACAACTTGCTGGTCATCAGGCCACCGGTTCTCCACGAGGGGCGCTTCTTCCCCCAGGGGATATTTGGCAATGCATGGAGGCATTTTTTCATGGTCACAACTCTGAGGGTTGCTACCGGCGCCTCGTGGGCAGAGCCCAGGGATGCCACGGACCACGCCGTAATGAATGCTCAGCCGCTCGGCAGAGAACGATCGAGCCCGAAACGCCAGTAGTGCCAAGACACCCACCGCCCGGTCTAGGGCTCCCAGCAGGAAGTGGGTCTTCAAAGGAAGTTGCAAACACTTGTACGCTTATCTCCCTATCAGAATGCCCTCCCTGCCCCCACCTCAAGGTGGTGACTTTTCCCCCCCTATCCTAGAAGGAAGTCCAGTCAGGCAGAGTTCCTTGAATTTACTAAATTTGAGTTGGTGGGTGACTGATGTCTTTTTGCTCTTTGCAAGCCTTCTTATTAAAAAATAAGATAATTTTTTATTTTTAAGGAATCCTAAAATCTGCCTTCCTTCTAGACCAAAACCGTTGTCTGACGTCACAGGGAGTTTCGTCAATGGGGAGGGTATGACGGCCTCACAGGGGAAAGGGTGGTGGGTCCAGGGTGCTAACCGGGGGTCAGGGGTGATGAGTGCGCAGAACCTGGAGAGAAGCCACGGAGTGAGTTGTTGATTCCGGCGGCCGGATTTCGGGGAACGGTGGTCAGAAGGGGAGGTGGAGAATGCAGGTGGACAGAGGCTCCAGGAAAGGAGATGGGAGGGAAGGCGGGTCCCAGGACTTGCAGGGTCCAGAGATGGAGAGGCGGCCAGGGGGGGGGGGGGGGAGCTTTGTGAAGCTCAGGGTAGCCTAGAACTGGAGAATGGCTTCCAGAGGGGTCGGGGCAGGATCTGAGCTGAAGAAGAAAAGGCAGAGAAAGACAGACAGGGAAAGAGCAGAGAAAGAAGGAGGGAGGTGAGTGGCGGAAGCCCTGCTTGCTGGGGAGCCTGTGAAGGACCCATGCCCCATTTTGTCGCAGTCTCTGTGCGTCTAGCTGGGGAGCTTTGCATCTCCGACTGCTGGCGGGGTGGTCTGCTTGGCAGGACCCTTACAGAAGGGGCAGGGAGCGTAGCAGAGGGGGAGAGCAAAGGCCGCAGGTCAGGTCAGAACAACTGGGAGAGAGTGCCGAGGCCCTAGAAGTCTGGGTGCCGCCTGCAGGCCGCCTGCGCACCCCCAGCGGATTCCTGTGCATTCGAGGGCGGAGTTTTTCTGTGTGGCCAGGGCTCGCGGGGCAGCCCCCACAGGAGCTCCGCCCCACGCCCTGGAGAGGAGTTAGAAGCCTCTGCCGGCGGGGAGAAGACGGGCAGAGGCTGGGGAGGCGGCCTGCGCTCTTCCCCGGCACTTGCTATTTCGGACCCGCCGAGAAAGTCTGTTCCTCCCGAGTCTCCGCTCAAAGCCGGCGACCAGGCTCCGCGCAGCGCTCTCTCTGCCGAACCCCTTTTGCTGGGCCATCTGTTCGGCGCTCTGACGCTGGCCGTCTCCGGAGCAGGGATCGCAGTATTCCGGCTCCCTGCCCGGCGCTGTCTCTGCCCCACACGGCGGAGCCCAGCCGTCGCTCACATCCCAAGTGACATGGGTACGGGCAGGCCCGTGGGCGAGTGGCTCACAGCTGAACAAAAAATACTGGAAGCCTGGCTCCCTGCTCATCCTCCCTTCAGATCTGAGCTTACGCCTCGCCTCCATCCACTCCCCCAGGCTGGCTTTAGAAAGTGCCCCTCTGCCTTGTTCCTGAGGAGCCTCATGCTTCGCCACCTGGCATTGCGCGGCGCACCCTGGGCCTCTGCAGGGGCTTTGAGGGGCCTGGCTCCCCGCCATGGGGTCCTCGAGCCCCCACAAAGCCTCAGCCTCCCTTCTCCCCCAGCTCTCATAGCCTTTGAAACGCCTGTCTTCCAGGACAGACGTCTTAGAGCCACCCACCCTGTTCTGCAGAGTGGTCTGCGATGGTGGGAAACGCTGTGTCTGTGCTGCCTGAGATGGTAGCCATGAGCCATGTGTGGCTACCAAGCCCCAGACGTGTGCCCAGTGGAACCAGGCAACTGTATGTTAAAATTTAATTTAAAAGTGGACTTAAATTAAAATGCACAGAGTTCCAGAGCAGCAGGGGCGGCACCTGGGAACCTGTTAGAAATGCAGAACCTCGGGCCTCGCCCGGGTCTCCGGGATCAGAGTCTCCCTCCCTGCCCCCCCCCAGCCCTCCGGGGTGCTTTCATGTGTAGTGAAGTTTGAGAAGCCCTCACCCAGAACCAGCTCCCGGGAAAGCCCCAGCTCTGCTCTGATGGCGCTGCCTCGGCCCCTGGAGCTTCCCGGAGCCAGGGTTCCACAGAAGGCGTTCCCCCCAGCCCCCACCCCGGGCCTGGGCGCCGGGTGTGCTGCCCACTGCTGAGGCAGAGGAGGCAAGACTGGCCTTGGCTGGGGCCCCTCGCACACCCCCACAGCCAGTCCTAGGCTGTGGGAGGTTCTGAATAATGAATGCAGCAGAGGGGGTGCTGGCTTTTTCCACCTGTTCACCGAGCCCCGCCGTAACCAGCGAGTGAGGTGCGCGGTCATCAGCCACCCAAGGAGCAATCCTCCCCGTGAGACCAGCCCCTCCTTCCCCGCCCACAGGGGCTGCAAGCCGCGCCTGAGAACTCCACGCAAGGGGCGGCAGGGTGCTCAGCAACACAGGGACCGAGGCCTTGGCTCTCCTTTTTTTTTTTTTTTACCCCTAACTACTGTTCATTGTGCGTATCTTCTGGGCACTGGGCTGAGTGGCTTGTAGTGCTTCCCCTTTACAACAGCCCTGTATTCCTGTTTTTAGACGAATAGCCCAGGGCTCAGAGAGGTTGGGGACTCCCTAGTCTGACTGCCAAGCCCAGGCTTTCACCTGCAGCCTCCCACACTCCGCCCCAGGCAGCTGGTCGGGGGCAGGCCCCTCCTCAGAGCCGCAGGAAGGGTGTGAACCAGTCGGGGTGTCGGCCTCTGCGAGTGTTGGCTCTCTTGTGCACCGAAATCCCTGAGCCAGAGGCTGAAAACTGAAGGGTGTTTCACTGCAGTTCAGTCTTACTTGGTGAACTTTGTGGTTCATTTGACATCGGGCCAGGCTGAAACCCTCGCCCTGTTCCTTCTCCCTTTGTCCCAGCTAAAAAGGGCTGGAGCTGGGGTCCCGGCCGCAGCGTGGGCGGGGCCAGCCCGCCTGAGGTTAGAGGCTGCGGGGAGCTGCCCAGGGCGTCTAGGTGCAAGAAGGTTGACGTGGTCTAGCCTGGGGACACCTTTTGGCCCCTGGCCTGCAGTGGCTGGAATGTGACCCCTTCCTGAGACTGCAGAGTCCCCAGGAGGGCTTAGTCCTTCCCTCTGCAGGGAGGCTCCACTGCACCCTCCAGCTGGGTCTCTGCGGCTGCTTCTCTCCCTCGTGTCCCCGCCTGCTCTCCTCTGGCCCCCTTTCCCTGCTTTGTCCTGCTCTCATCTCCTCTCCTCTCCCTAGGTCTGACCACACCAGCTGGCTCGGCGGCCTCTGTTTGCTTCAGTGTCCATGTCACCTTTGAAGTTTGCCTTCTGGCCTTGGATGAAGGGTGGGGCCCAGGGGATGATCAGGGTGTTAAGGGTTGTGGCTGCCAGGCCCGGTGACTTCCACAGGTGGCCGCTCAGCCTTCGCTTCCCCCCGTGGCCAGTAGGTGGTGCTAGATGCCAGCCGAGGCCCAGCTGGGACTAGGAGGAGCAAACCGCAGGCCTCCTTCCAGGAAGGGGCCCGCCTGCCAAGCAGCCCTTCAGGGTGGGATGCAAGGTGCTGTGACTTGAGGGCTCATTCAGGACAGGGGAAGTGCTAGGGCAGTGCAGGCGTTTCCCTTCACGCAGCAGGCAGCCGCCACCTCTAGGAATTGGGAGTGAGTGATAAACAGCACCTGCCTCACCGTTCCTCCCCAAGGAGACAGGGCGCCTGGGATACAGGACCTGGCCTCCACTCCCACTCAGCGCCCCCTCCTCGAAGCTGGTGGGTGCTCGCAGCAAGCTTTATTTCACCACACCTTACTTCAAGCTTTCCTGGCAGGGCAGAAGTTGTTTCCACAGCCCCTTTCTCAGGAGACTGTCCTCCTGGAGGCCACTGCCTCACCCTCAGTGTGTCCCATGCCCCAGCGCCTGCCCAGGCGTCTGTGGCTGCACCGCGCGGGTGGCCTGTCCGCTAGGACAGCTGTAGGAACACGAGCGTTCCTCCGCCTCAGGGTTTAGGACCGGCCAGATGGGCAAACAACAGGCAGGGTGCCTCGAGCCCCCTGGAAGCCAGCGTCTCTCTCAGGACTCCACACGGGTCTGTCGACCATGCTTTACTTCCCTCCAGGCGATGACCATGCAGCGCAGGGCTGCGATGGGCCAGGCACAGCTCTCCAAGCAGAGAAGAGGGAGGGCGTGCAGCCTGGGTGCTGGGGCTCCGGGGCTCCAACTGCTGGGAAAGTGGAAGGGGCCGGGCCTTCGCTGGGAGCTGTGCTGGAAGGAGCGGGGCTGGCGGGCTCCCTTTGCACAGCCAGTCCGCGGAGGGTGAGGGCGATTGTCCAGGCAGGGGAGTGGGTGGGCCATTGCTCTCCAGACAGTAGTTATTTCTGTCTAGCTGAGGCGCGGACTCTACAGAGTGTGTCATTTTATTGAAGACGTGGGTAAAGTCAGCCAAACGGACCTGGAGTGGGCAAGAGGTAGGCGACTTTCTGGGTCCCCAAAGAGATGAACTGACGAGGTGTGGGACAGCAGGGACAAGAGTGAAGCTCTGTCCCCCAAGCCAACTGGACGTGGGAGGCACGGCCTCAGAGTTGCCACGCGGAGACGGAGAGGTCAGTGCTTCTCACCGACCTCTGCCGGTGTGGCGCGGCAGAGCCCTCCGGCTGAAGAGCTGAGCGCCGGTCCTCTCTGGCCCTCCCTCCTGGCTGCTCCGCTCAGTTCCAGGGAACTTTATGTGCTTCATTTAATGCCAGTCGTGCGGAACCCCTCACCTTGGTTCCCCGCCCTCTGTCCAGCACAACCTTGGAGCAAGGAAATCATTGTGGTTGCTGGTTCAGGGTCTCAGATGTGTTGACTTCTGTCAAGTTGTCCACAGGCCCTGCAGGGACATGAGGCCAGTTTCCCAATGAACGCGGGATCCCACGTCCCTGAGGCCCCTCCCACAGAGTCACCACGTCCAACCTCACACACAGTTAGACAGTGGACTCAGCCCTGCCTGCCTTTAGCTTGAAACTCTTTCAAGACCACACCGCGCAGTTTGCGGGGTGTGTCCCTGGGATCCAAACAAAGATGCTGGGGGGATGGGAGGTGGAGGAGAGCACGGAACAGGAAGCGCCATGTTCCAGCCTGATTTTCTAGTGTAATGCACTGTGTATTAGACCAGCACAGGCGCTGGGCTCTGCAGACACACCAGCCCTGGTGTGAAGGCACCTAGACGTCTGGGAGGGAAGCAGGAATGTGAACGGCTGCCTCTGAGCCATGGCCGGCGCTGACTGATGCTGTGCTGGACGCTGGGCCGGCCCCTCTGACAACCCAGGGCGCAGAGGTTAGTGGGAGAACTTGGGGAGGCAGGCCGAGGAGCTCGGCTGTCCAGGGCTTTGACAGCGGGTCAGGATTTTGACAGGTAGAGGCTCCCGGGAGCAAAAGTGCAGAGATGGGTCAGGGTGGGGACAGGTGAGGTGTGAAGTCAGCCGGAGCCCGGCGCGGGGGCCGGGGCCGTCCGATGGCCCGGGGGCTGCACAGGGAGTAGCGCCAGAGCCTGGGAAGTGCTGGGTGCTGGGCGGTGGAGCCTGGACTGCGGTAATGTAGGCAGTGGGGGCCCATGGAGGTTTTCAAGCAGGAGAGGGCCAGAAATCCAGCCAACTTTCAACAAAATGTCAGCGCCCCTGTGGCTGCTGCCCCTTGCTGTCTGTTCCTTTTCATTCTGTAATGAGGAGCGGAGCCAGCCCTTCCTTTCTCCCCACGCGGAGGAGGGAGGCCTTGGCCGCTGGTTCCGCTGCCCTTCCAGGCCAGCAGTGAGTCTGTCTGTCCACTCCTCGTGTCTGTTCCAGACGGAATCTGTTGCCCCAGAGCCACCTCCCACCTGCAGTAGGCAGGTCTCCTGAGCCCTGGGCCGCCTTCCCTCCCTCCTGTTTGCACCTGTCTTTCCCCAGCTTCTCTTTACCTATGTCCTGCCCCCCTTCCTGGCCCTACTTCCCCCACCAGCCCCTCCTCCCACCTGACCCCCTACCCTCTGGTGGCCTAGGAGGCAGGGCTTGGACACAGACCCCAGTTTGCTCCTGGCCTCCTCACTTTGTGCGTTCAGGCTCAACCTCCTTGAATGTGTGGTTCTTTGCCTGCAAAAGATGGATAACGATGCCTCCACTGATGGACGTGTGTGCAGGGACCGCCCTTCCTCCCCCACCGCCATCAGGTTGTCCCTTGGCCCTTCGAGGAGGGGGGGTGCTTTGGCCGGGGAGCCCGTGGGCAGCGCCCGGTGGCGTGGGCTCCTCACAGAGCTGCTCAGGACGTTGCTGGCCCCATGGACTGCCTGCCTCCGTTATGGGATAATGAGGACGTGAGTCGGGCACTAGCAGTGCTCAGTTCCCTCCCTGGACGGACAGTATCCTGTCCTAGTGAGGCTGCAGGCCTGTCTGCGGAGGACTGGCTCCCTACCGCCGGGGAGGAGGCCGGGCTGGGGCTGAGGGGGTCAGTTCAGGCTGGAGCCAGGCCCCGGGGGTCCTGGGGCCAAGTCAGCATGTGCCGCGACTCCCACCTCTGCGTGTGCCCCGGTCCACCCATCGGGCCCACACCAGGCCTGCATCAGAAGCCAGGCGCTGTCCGATGGGTGGAGACTAGAATCTTCTCCGGGGCGCCTGGCTGCCTGGATGAGACTGAGGCTGTCCCGGCCAGAAATGGAAGCAGGAGGGTCTTCTACCAGGAGCCTCAGGCAGAGAGACCCCCAAGGGGCAGCTGCCCTCTCCTCCTCCTAGATTGGGCAGGAGGCTGGCGGGGGGTGGGGCGCCAGAAGCAAGGCTAGCGCTAGGGGAGTCGGTGAAGATAACTCCGCTTGCGAGGGGCACCACAGAACCTCAGGACTTGGGCCAGAGGAGACTTGAGCAGACTCCCGCCAGCGCCCAGCCCCGTGGGGTCCCAGCCGGGGAGAGTGTTTGAAATCCCCGTTTCCATCTGCCCGCATTACAGATAAGGGAGGGAGGGTCCCGGCACTGCCAGGCTCAACCTCCAGGGTCTTACCAGCAACTGGCAAAGGAATGCACATACACAGACTGGCACCTGGCAAACAGAGGAACTAACAAATAGAAACCAATGTGCGAGCAGCTCTTGCCATCAAAGTACCGCCCCCCGCCCCCGCACACTCCCCCGCTTGCAGAGTGTCACAGGTGAGCCTGCTTGTCTGCTTGGCGGGTCTGGAAGACCGGGACCTGTGTCAGACAGAGTCCAAGCCTGACTTTTTTCCGCCGTCTTGCCTAGCCCATGGTTTGGCCTGGGTAGTCTCTGAGATGCTCTCTTCTCACTGGATCCATCAGAAGTGAGGGATGCTTGGAGTGAGAGGATATTCCCATCCTGCCCCACTGCAGCGCAAGAGTCAGCTGGAGAGAAACAGGAGGCCTTTCTGCCCACTGGCCCCCAGCACGGAGTCAGCAAATTGGCCATCCTCAGGAAAGGTCAGCTGAATCAGCCCCCCTGCAAGAAACGTGCTTGGTATTTTTAGAAGCTTTTCAAGCTTGTGCTCCTGAGCTCAGCAGGAGGCACTCCTAGCCTTTGCCCAGTCAACTCAGCCCCAGCCCAGCCGCAGGCCAGCCCCAGGCCCATTCCAGCCTCACTCTCTGCTAGTTCAGGCTACTGAAGGCAACTGCCTCTGAGCAGAAGCTGATACAAGCATTTGCTGAGGCCCAGAGGGTGAAGCCTGGCCTTAGGTTGCGTGACACGAGCTTGGGACCCCATCCACTTCACTGCCCAAAGTCTACCTTGTGAGCTTGACAATGTCACGTCCCCACCTTATTCCCATCTGTGCAACAGAGGGGTCATTGTATTTATCTGCAAATCCATTTTGGAAAGGAGGCGGGGTAAATAGGAATCCAATAAACACCCAAAGGTGCTGTACTCTGGCCGAATCCTGGGAGATGGCCACAAGGCCTGTGTGAGGTTGTGTTGGAGAATTTTGTGTTCCTTGGAGAACGATGCTTAGAGAGATGATGTCATTAAAATCTGTAAAAAAAAAAAAATTTAAAAAAAATGCTGCCGGCTCAAAAGGTGGCTTTTCATTTAGGGGGAGATGTATGTGCTCCAGGAGGGCCAGCTGTGTTTGGGACACAAGGTTCTGAGAGCTCTAGCCAGAGTGTCCCTTTAGCTCTGGTGCTAAGTAGCCGTGTGGCCTTGGGGACACATCTCGGGCCTGATCTTTCTACCCATAAAGTGGCAGCGATAGTGAAGGAGGGGTTTGGACTAAATGCATGCTGCCTAACGGGGGACATCACCATGGAGGGTTTCGTGTCGAAGCTCCGGGGCCTTCGAGGGCACAGGGATAAAAACATGGTGTCTGTCTGCCAGGAGCACCCAGTTTGCTCCACGGACAGATTTCAAAGCGTCGGTTTATACTGAAACACGCACAGGCATATTAGGCAGTAGCACGCACACTGGCACACATTCTAAAAATACAGTGTGGGCCTCCACGGCAGTCCTGCCCGCTTCCCCCGCCGCCCCCACCCCACGGGCGGGCTTCACGCCCTCCTGGGCTGGGGGTTCTGGTTGGAGAAGTGTGAGAAACACTGGGCTGTCTAAGGGTTTTGGGGTTTTTTTTTCTTCCAAATGTTAATGTCCTATAATCCTACAATATGCTATATTATTATTGGCGTCATGTTTGGCATGTGCGTGGGGCTCGTGAGTTCTTGATAAACTGACCCGATAGAAAGAAGGTTTCGGGTCTTTTTTCTCCTCCCTAAAGTCCCAGGACTGGAGGCTTCCAGTGGGCTCGGAAGTTGGAGGGGAAGGGAACTGGCTTCCTCGCCAGCAGGGAGAGCAGGGGGAGAAAGTGGGAGTTGGGAATCGGGTTGGTATTTAAAATGTTCTATTTTGTAATCTTCATATTGAGAGCTAACGGATTAAAAGCACAGCTTCTGATTCGATCTGGCACAAGGGACCGGAGACCTGCTTCCCACCGGCACTCCTTGTCAACCAGCCTTGTTGGCTGGGGCCCAGCGGTGACCCCCACCCCGCAGCACCCCCCAGGCACCCTCCCCGGCTTCCTCCCCTGCACACGTGGGCCCCGCACTCTGAGGCCCGCTCTCCTGTCCCCCGGTTCCCCGTGCTCGCCTGCGTGGGACCCCTCGGGCCGAGGCTCCTGCCACTGGGGCACATCCGCTTTGGCCCCCCCCCCCGCCGCTGCTCACCCCTCCCCCAGGCTTCGTGCACACACTTGTTCACCTCGTGTGAGATCAAAAATAAACTCTCTCTGGAACCTGTTCAAAGGCTAATGTGCATCCTCTCTTAATTATTGATTTGTTTATTACAGACGCTCGGGTAGGACACTCAGCGCGGCTGCCGTGCCAGGGGCTGCCTCGGGACGCCTTACCTTGCCCCCGGGGGGAGCTGGGGCAGTGGCCTCCTGGTGGGGGGGGGCAGCCGGGTGTCAGGGAGCCTGCTCACAGGGCAGGTGGCAGTGTGCGCGTCTCTCTAATGGGGCCGCCCTCGCCTCCGCCCAGCCCATGGATCACAGCCGGGGCCCCCCTCTTCTTGTCCCTGTCCCAGGAGGAAGCCCTGGCAGAGGGCTGCTGGGCTGCAAGAGGGCAGGGGCATCCCTCTCCCCCGCTGCCCCGCCGCCCACACTGGGCGGCAGTTAACCTACAAGTGGTTCGGGGGGTCCAGGATCTGCACCCTGGCTCATCCCTCAAAGCAGCTGGGTGACGTGGACAGTGATGCCACCTCTCTGTTCTGTTTCCGCACCTGCCAAACAGGGTGTTGGTGAGGATTCAATGGGATCGTGATGGAAAGGAGGTAGAAAGATGCGACCCACAGGCGTCGGTACGTCCCGGATACGGCTGCCTTCACCGTCTTTGTCGTCGTCATTCTGCTCACGCAGGAGAGGGCTTGCCTGGCCAGGGTGAGGCTCCCCTGTGAACGTGTGGGTGCAGCCTCGGAGGCATGAGCCCTGGGACCACCGTTTGCAAGAGGCTGTGTCTTCAGGTGAGCGCTCTGGGAAGGCCACCTGGGCCTGGGCCGGGGACCGTCGTTTGTCACTGTGTGCCAGGAAGGCCAGCCTCCAGGGCCCTGGGACAGGGTCCCAGCCATCCATCCCTCACGTAGGGATCCTGGGCTCTCCTTCTTGGAATCCTAAGGATGGTTCTAGAACTTGGCACCAGGAAGGGGGCACCCGAGGGGAAGACCACATGGCTCCACCTTTTGAGGGTCATCTGGCTTCCAGCAGCTGGATGAGCCCGTGGTGTCTCTCAGGTGTGTCTCCAGATCCAGCTCCCAGGACCCCTCCCCACGCAGTAGCCTCACCCCGTCGCTTGGGGGGTCTGACCTGTGCTTTGGCCAGGGCCCACAGGACGGGGTTGCACCTTCCCCCACTGCCACCTTCATTCTCCGTCCCACCGCCTCCCGGAACTCCCTGGGCTGGGCTTTTGTTCCCTCAGTTCCCAGGCAGTGCAGCTGGTGCTGTGGGCTGGGGAGGGGGTGGAGGACGTGGCAGAAAGCCTGTGGGAGGGAGCCGGCTCTTAGCTCCACAGGAGCGCTGGGCTCCTCACGCCCCCCCCCCCACCTTAACGCTTCCCCCAAGTCCTTACACTTGGTGTCGCAGCAAATAGGCTAACTTGGGGGGGGGGGGGTCCACTTGCTTTTAATACTTACTTAAACGAGCGTGCACGCGCTGTTCCCAGCAGTCGTCAGCGCCAGAGGAAATTGGAGCAGACTTGGAGATTTCTTGCTTGGAGCCCAGGTCTGTTGGCAGGCTCCTCTTCCCCAGGCCTGAGGACTCGGGGCACTGCCTGTCCAGCCCTCTGAGCTGCGGGAGGTCTGGTTGTTAAAAGAAACGGGGGCCAGGATGGTTTCCAGCAGGCCGGGAGGGCAGAGTTTGTGAGCATGCGGATAGGGGGCCTGAACCCTCTGGCCAAGGGTGGGCGCCCTAGGGAAGAATGGGAAGAAAGGGAAAGAAGAGAAGCGAAGCTACCACGTGCCAAGCCTGGGCACGGTGTGTTAGGCACTTCTGTGATCACATCCCCCAAGCACGTGGCCAGGGAAATGTCCGTGAGCAGCAGCAGCCAGGAGCACGTGTCTCGGGCAAGATGACCCACCCAGGCCTCCAGCGGGCAGGTGCTGGGGCTGGGGTCTGGCCCGGACGTGACCCCTGAAGGGAGGAGGTGGTGTGTGGCGAGGATGGAGGCGGCCGCCTGGGTGTCGCCTGCTCTGCCGGCCGCGGGGGCCTGGCCACGGCAGGCGGGCCAGGTGAGAGACGCCATGGCCTGCGCAGAGGCCCCGGTGTCTGCTGCCTGGTCAGCAGGAGCCAGAGGCGGCCCCTGGGCCACGCTGCCCATGCACAGGGCACGTTGACGCCCAACACCCTCTTTGATTATGGAGGTCCTTGTACAGGAGCGTGACGTAGCCCCATGTGGTTTTGGCACTAATCAGGTGAATTAGTGGGGAGCTGGGTCTGAAAGTCAACATCCCGTGAGCCGGAGCCAGGGCAGGGGAAGGTGTGGCCCAGGCGACTTTGGGGAGAAGGGCACTGTGGGGGGCGGTGAAGGCACGGCCGGAGCCCGGGCGCGGAGCAGGGGTGCGCGGCATTGGCTAACGACACAGGGCATAGTGGGGCCCCGGGAGGCGGGCAGAAGGGCTTGGCTTTCTGCAGGACAGAGGTGTCCTCTGGTCACCACCTGGGTAAACGAGCATTGTGTAAAGGGGGTGTGATGTCAGTGACTGGGGACAGCTCATCTGGGAAGATGTGAGGCTGTATCCAGGACGGAGGGTAGGTGTAGGGCAGGCTGCTCCAACCTCCTGGCGGGTGTGTGTCTAAAGCCTTCGAGCCTGAGTCAGGCTCCTGAGCCGGGGCTGCCAGTGGTTGGGTTTTCCTGCTTTTTGGGACCAGCTTGGTGCTTGACTGTTGTTCTTCATGGGGGGCCTTTCACTCTCCACCTATGGTCAAAATGCCCACGTTGGCTCCTGGGCTTTGGGGTGCCTGGAACCATACAGTCAAGGGGACATCTCAGGTGCTTATGCAGAAGGGACACGCCCCTTGGGAGCACACGTGTTCAGTTTCCCTGGGTGTCAGGAAGGTTGGACCGCTGAGCTCTGGAAGGCAGCCCCACCTCCGGCCTGTGGGGTGGGAGACCCCCTCCAGATGTTGGGAACACTCCCACCTTCTCCAAAGTCCTGGTACCACAAGGCATCTGCTCATCTGTAAAGGGTTCCTAAAGCTTTAGTTTCTGTTAGAAACAATGTTGCCCTTCCTGCCTCATATTCATCAGCAGGGGCAGCACAGCAAAGGGCGGGGGTGTTGTCCCCTGATGGGTGGCATGCTGAGCGGGTCACAGTGTCTCTGGGACCCAGCCACGGCTGCAGACAGGGAACCAATCACATGATGTGACAGACACTCTTGGGTGTCACCCAGGGCGTCCTCACCAAGAAGATAAGATACTCTGGACCCCTACTGACCTGAAAGGGGGGTCCAGGCAGGTGGCTATCTCTTGCTCCTTTGCCCAAATCTGTCTCCCCCGGGAGGACTAGTGAAGCAGAGGTACACGTCCCCAGGCCGGGCGAGCGCCTTTTTGCACGTACGGTGACACTTCACAGGCCTGCTTTTTACAAAGTCCTTGTGTCTGAGATACGCTGTTTATTTCACCGCAGCCGAATCGTGTCTGAGGATCCACACCACAGATCCCTGCTCCTTTCTCAACAGTGTCCCCAGCCCGGGTCCCCGTGGAACCAGAGACTGTCCCGCTGGAAGGGACTTGGGGAGTATGCTCAGTACTTCTCAAACTGTGACGTGCTTATGAGTCACCGGGGGACATGTCAGAGTGGACATTCTGGTTCCGTAGGTCTGGGTGGGGGCCCTGATGCTGCGCTTCGGACAAGCTTCCAGCTGATACGGCTGCTGCTGGCCGGAGAGCGCAGCCATTTACAGGCGTGGGAGCCGAGGCCGAGAAGGCTCTGGGGACTTGCCTCCGGTTAGAGGTTGGGCTGGGCTCTCCCACGCCTGGGCCACCCTCTCCTTTAGAGCCCCCTGCCCCCCGTCAGCTGCCATCCCCTGCGCAGGCCCGCAGCTCCAGTGTGAGCATGACCTCCTGTCTTACTCCCGTCGGCCTGTCAGGATGAAAGGCTTCACCTTCCTTCAGGGCCCCTTGCTCCACAGCCTGCATTTTTACTGTCTCCAAAGGGGTTTTTAAAGGTGTTACTTGTTCTGACTTACGGACGCCTCCCCTTCTCTTCTGGAAAGGTTAAAAATCATCTCTCTCGTTCAAGAAAAAGTGTGCGGGGCATCCAGGCTGGAGGCCTGATGCTGGGCGAAATGCAGTGGCTTGCCCTGCCTATTGGCGCCTCCCCTGGAGCGGCCTGAGAAAGGTCCCTGTGTTTCTCTCCCCCACCTGCCACTCCCAAGAGGCCGCGCTAGATAGAGCTCTGACTACACCTCAGTTTCCCTGCCCCTCGGATATCCTAGAGCCAATCGCAGATTGGCCTGCAAGTGGCAGGGAGCGTCCCAGTGGGCTAAGGGTGTCAGGGCTTGGCCCAAGGCCAGTAGGAGCTGGTTTGAGAGTCTAAGGAGGTTTCTACTCTCTGTCCCCTCCTGCTGGTGGGAGGGCAAAGTGCCAGTCTGGGGACAAGGCCATGCTGGCAGTGGGTGAGAAGCCTCACTGAGGCCACGCCAAGGCGGAATGTAAGGGGGAGTCAGGAAAACTGCCTTTTATAGACATGTTCTTTCCTTCCTTTCTTTCTCCTTCTCCCCCCAAGTTTACTCACAGCGGCAGTGCCACTCGCAGGCGCCCTGCCTGTGTGAGGCTGCCCTGGGCCGGCGGGCAGGCGACATCGCCCGCCCCTGCCCCCCCATCTTGCCTGCTAGTTGCCTGACCTGCATCGGAACCCACGGCGGGGCGGGGGGGGGGAGGGGGGAGAGAAGCCTTTCAGAGGCTGAATACAGTTGAATTCCGCGTCTTCGCTTCCCGCCTGCCCTCACCCCAGCGCCGGGAGCAGAGCCCTGCTTTCTTCTCGGGGTGAATGAATGCCGTAGTGTGTCTGCCTCCTCGGACTTCCCTAACCCTTTCTTCTCCTTGGCCACAGTGAACGCTCCGGGTTTTTCAGCCAACAGCCCACACTTGGCTTTTTGATATTTTACTAAAACAAAACAAAACACAACAAAAAACCCTACCCGGACAAAAAGTAAGGACCCCCCCCTTTCCTCCCCTGCGGGGATCCGAGCTCGCGTCGAAGGCTGGCTGCACCTGTCTTGCGCCCCTACCAGGAAGGGGTGCTTGGGCGGGAGGGGAGGAAGGAGGTTCTGCGCGCCCGAATCCGGAGAGAGCAGCCCGCCCACCCCCTCACCCGGCAGCCCGAGCGGCGTGTGGAGAGAGCCCCAGAAACCGGCCTCTGACGGTGCTGGCCGGGTGCTTGCCAAAAAATGCCCCTTGCATCTCAATTTCCCCGGCCGTTTCTCGCGCACGCACCGCTCGCCCGGGGGCCACCTGGGCTCTCCGGCGCAACCTCTTCTGCGCTTGTTCCCTGCTTGCCCAAGGCCGAAAGCAAAACGCGCCGCCAGGAGGGCGCAGGGGGCGCGGGGACACCCACCAGCCGAGCCCCGCAGTCCCCTCCCAGCCGGACCCAGCTCCCGGACTCCCTGTTACGGGAACGAGTGTCATTTAGATAGAGGACTGCGCGTCTGCAGTCCCCCTCCTCGCTCTGGGTGCCTCTCCGGGGTTCCTGGGCGCTCCGGGCGCCGTCAGCAACCCTGTGCCCCCCAGCCAGGCTCTCGGAGCGCTCCCCGGTCACCTCGGCCGCGTTCACGTTCCTTCCTCCCGCGGCCGGATTGCAGCAAAACCGGGCAGCGCGAGGGCCAAAAAGTGGGAGGGAGAGCGCCTTTCCGCCTCGCTCGCCAACTCCGCCTCCCCAGGCCAGACCCCCGCCAGCCTGACTGCAACTTTTCCCCTTCCGCCTCGGTTTCCCCGGTTTCCCCGGGCTCCGGGCTGCGGCTCCCGGACGCGGGGCCGCGAGGCGTGGGGCAGCCGGGAGGGCGCGCGGCTGCGGGTGGCGGCGCGGACGGGAGCGCGAGCCGGAGTGGGTGGTGGGTGGGTGGGGAGAGAGGAGGGGACAGGACGGGCGGGCGGGGAAGGGCGGGGGAGACCGCTTTCCTGCTGTTCCCTGAGGGCGGGGGGGGGGCGGGGGAGGCGGCCGGAGTGGGGAGGGGACAGAGGGAGGGGAGAGGGAGGGCGCCGAGGAAGACGCTCCGAGGACCCGGGAGGCTTCGTAGGGCTCGGAGCGCTTGGACGTTTCTGCAGGCGCGCGGCGAGTCATTGGCGGCGGCCGCCGCAGCTCCGCTGCATCTCCCTCCTCCTCCTCCTCCGCCTCCTCCCCGGGCTCGGGCGTGTGTGTGAGAGTGTGTCTGAGCGTGTGTGTTTTGCAGGTGTGTCCGTTTTAATTCTGCCCAGTAGGTGGGACTTGGTGACTTTCGCACCATTTTTCCTTTTCCTTTTTTTTCCTTTTTTTTTTTTTTTTTTTTTTTTTTTTTTTTGCCTCCCCACCGTCTGTTGCAACCCTGCAAAGTCTCGGAGTCGGCGAGCGCGGCTCGCTGCTCGAGCCCCCGGACCCGGCAAGCCGGCGAGCGCCGAGCCGGCCACCATGCCAGGCAGACCGCGCCACTAGGCGCTCCCCGCGGCTCCCACCCGGCGGCGGCGGCGGCGCGATGGTTTCAGACGCTGAAGGATTTTGCATCTGATCGCACGGCGTTTCAAAGGCAGAGGCCCCCTCCCCCTCCCCCTCCCTTGCCGTCTTTGTTTCCTTCCCCCCCCACCCCAGCTCTCCCCACTCCCCCCACCCCAACCCCCTCTCCTCTCCTCCTCCTCTTTTTTAGAAGCAACGATCGGAGATGGATGTCTCTCTTTGCCCGGCCAAGTGTAGTTTCTGGCGGATTTTCTTGCTGGGAAGCGTCTGGCTGGACTATGTGGGCTCCGTGCTGGCTTGCCCTGCAAATTGTGTCTGCAGCAAGACTGAGATCAACTGCCGGCGGCCGGACGATGGGAACCTCTTCCCCCTCCTGGAAGGGCAGGATTCGGGCAACGGCACTGGGAACGCCAGCATCAACATCACTGACATCTCGAGGAACATCACTTCCATGTAAGTCGACGCTGCTCCCTGCCCGCCTCCGCCGCGGCCGCGGCTTCCTCTCGCTCGCTGGCTCGTCAGCCTGGGGCCGGAGTCGGCCCTGTGCCTGCCTGCCGGCGCGTCAGGCTCGCTCTGGCTCGGGAGATGCTCCGGGCTGCGTGTGCAGGTGACTCTGGCCCTGTCCAGGCGTGATCAGTGATGCCTGTGTGCCTTTCCCGGGAGGGGACCCCCTGCCGGTGGCGAGGGCCTGGGGGGGGGGGGCGCCCAGCCTGCTCCCGCCCCCGCGCCCACCCGCTGCAGCTTGTTCCTAGGGTGCCAATCAGGTTCTTTTCCCCCCACTAAATAGCAACAGTTTGGCCACGCTCAAGTAGAATAAAGTAGATGTGGTTCGAGTCCCTGGCAGCCGCGGTGGCAGCAACAGCGCGGTGCTTAGTGTGGAGGGAAGGTGACAGATAGGGACTGCTCCGATCCGCCGGAGATGTTTAACTATTTCCTTTTGGAAACAGCACAACACGCTGACAAGTAAACAAGTTGCAAGCTGGCTGCCGGGGGTGGGGGGAGACTTTGGACATGTCAGGGCCGTCATGGATGCCCACCCCTTCCCTTCTCCCTGGCCTGCCCTCTCAAGCCCCATTTTTGGCATTTCCGAGACCCCCCCCTCCGATTTTTACCCTCCTCTGCATCTGGGCGCCTACTGCTCGTCCCTGGTTGGGCTTGGAGAACTGCTGCGGGAACTGGGAGCCAGGGAGGGGAAGGGGAGAGGGGCTCGCCTGTTTTGCAGACGGGGTTCGGATTCGGTCAGGCAGAGCTGTGTATTTGGGAGATTGAACTCTGGCCGGCCTCTGTGTGCTTCTGCCCCGCAGAAGTGAGACCCGTGGTGGCCTGTGCTGTCGTGGCTGTGTTTCCTTGGCAGGGAAGGAGGCAGAAGCATGGGCGGCGAGAAGGAGCGGCGGGAGGGGGGGCGGGGGGGCCAGGGAGCTGCCCATCCTTCCTCCCGCTGACCTCAGCCAGGGGACCCCTCCCTCCCTGCCATCCAGAGAAGGGTGGGGATGGCACTGCGATGGGTCCGGGGACGGCTCTCACCCACTTCCCCCCACCCCAGAACCCCTACCCCTTGGGGACCCCTGCCGTGGGCGGGATGCTGAGGAGGGCTTGCACTGAAGTCCTGGCCGGGGTCTGAGGAAGGCATTTGGGCGGACTTGGGGGGGGTGCGAAGCTGCCATTGGCGCTGCTCTCCCTGGCGCCAGCCCTCCCTCTGCCTCAGCCCCAGCGTGATGGGGCTGCAAAGCCCGGAGGAATTGCAGCTCTGCTCTCTCCAAAGCCCGCCAGCCCTCTTGGCTGCATGGAGGCCCTGCCAGCATTCTTGCAGCTTAACAGTCTGAGGGGAGTGTACAACCAAGGAGACGTTCCGGACTCTTGGCCCAGGAGACCAGCTTGACCCATATCTTGACTGTGCCATTCACCCACTCGCCCCCTTCACCCCGGGGCTGGCTGGAGACAAGATAAACAGCAAAGGACGGGGAGGGGGGCGGGCAGGAAGAACAGAAGGGACCCACTGTGCTTCGGCCACCCTGCAGGCCACAGCACTGCCGCGCCCCCGAGGATGCAGGGAAAGGGTCTGAAGAGGGATTGTTGGGGACACTCCGCACTGCAAGTGCACTAGCAAAGCTGCATGTGTTGGGGGTGGGGGGAGGTGGGGGCAGCTCCGTAGCAGGTCCACGGGCTCAGGAAATCAGCACCTGGGGGGTCCCCTGGGGGCTGGAAAGGAGGTGCCCCAGGTGCCCGCGTGGGTCTCTGGGGGCCTGCGAGCCTCGCCCAGCATGTGCCCTGCTCCGAGGACGTGTGCGTCTGTGGCAGGCCAGCGGGAGGCAGGGGCCCCCACAGCCACGCAGGCTTTTTCCAGCCGCGCAGACACGTCGCCCCTCTGGAAGCAGTGCTGGGGGGCAGTCTGGGAGGGAAGAGTGTGCCGGTCGGATGGGGATGCTGGGAAGGTTGGCAGCGGGGCCGCCTCCTGTCCCCTTTGGTCCGCGAGGGCCCCAGAAGGGCGTTCGTGGGGACCGTGAGCTGGGAGTGTATTGCAAGCTCCTCTGTGTGTGTCCCCATCCTTGTCTTAGGATTAGGACTCTTTGGCAGGAAGTCAAGACTCCTTCCCTTAAATCTACCCCAGCACCTAAGAGCCAGGGAACTGGATTCTCGTCAGAGCTCCTCTTGAGGGGCAGGTGGGGCAGGTCAGAGGTCGTGGGTCAGACGACCCTTCCTCGCCCCATCTTCTCCCCAGTGCCCTGTTATGTCTATGGCTGGTATCGACTGGGGTCCGGGAAGGGCCCTGCCTTCAAGCCTGGAGGCAGAGGACTGTGCAAAGAGGGAGGGTGTCGTGCTGGCCTGGGGAGCAGCTGCCACCATCCCCGTTTGACCCTGGAGGGAACGGAAGCTCAGGGCAGCGAAGTCACTTTCCCTGGGGCACACAGCCCCAGGGTGAGCCAGGCTTAGACCCCTGCTGGTCCCATCTGAAGCCCAGGCCCTCCACTCTGTGGAGCTGCCCTGGGGAACAGGCTGCAAGGACCGCCGAGGGCCCAGAGGAGTGCTCTGGGCAGGGGAGGGGGCTTCCTTTGCTGTGACCCAGAAGGGGGCTTGAGCTGAAGCCCGGGCTTTGCTGGAGAGGAGTGTGGTGCTGCCAGAGAGCAAGAGGCCCCAGCTTTCCCCCGGCCTGACGCCCTTGGTGCTGGTGCGTGCCCAGGGGTGCTGCTTGGGCAAGCCTCTGGGGCACGAGGAAGGGGATGGGCAGAAGCTTGGGGAACCTGGGGGCGCCCTCCACGACTTGCCGTCCTGTTCTGGGGGCCGTGGTCCTTTCAGGGGTGTGGCGTGGCCTGGCTCCTGTGTACCCATGGGAGGCTGGTCCAGGGCACCTCTGATGGGGAGGCTGCCTCCCCGTGAGTATCAGGAGGAAATCAGCTGCCAAGCATCAGGACAGAAGTGTGGGTCTCACCTCCACCCCTCCTGGAGCCAAGCTGTTCCCCAGGGCCCTCCCTTTTGGCCTCTTTGTGTGCAGGAGGCCAGTCCCTTTGCCACTGGCTCTCTGACACACAGTAACCTCACCTAGAAGGGTCCACGCGCAGCCGCGCCCAACCCAGGTTCTGACGTCACAAAGGCAGGAGGGTGGTGGCTGGGAGGCGGCTGCCTGGGCCCCCTCTGTAGGCCAGGCCTGCTTGGAGCTGGGTTGGACCAGCACACGCGCTGACTTTTAGGAAGGAAGGAAGGAGGCGGAGGGGAGAAGATGGCATCACTGGGCCGGGTGTTCCTGGGGTTGGCTCCCTGGGCTCGCGCAGACCATGGGCTCTTGACGGGAGTAGCAGCCACCAGCCGGCTCCGCGTGTCAGCCACCCCGGTCCCTGGCATTTGTGGCCCTCAGCCCTCCCTGCAGGCCCGCGCCCGGCTGGGTGAGGGATCGCCCTGAGCTTTGGCTGCGGGACGGGCTCCTTGATTCGCAGCCTGTCCTGGGATGTGGGGGCAGGCAGCCTCAACAGGCCCCGTGAGAGCTGGGAGGCAGGCAGTGTGGGCCAGGCCCTGGGCACGGTGGGCCTGGTCGGGAACCCCAGGACCGGGGTGGGCCTGAGGGAGGTAGGCTGAGGTGTGAGGAGCTTTGGCTTGTGATTTGGAAGGGGGAGTGGTTGCAGCCCCCGGGGGAAAAGGGTCCTTCCGGGATGAAGGTTGGGGACCTTGGACGGCAGAAGCCCTGGGATTTGGCCAGGAGGCTGGATTGTGATGGGTGGTGGGCTCCTGGCCTCCCTTGGAGGGACCTCCCTGCAGCCAGAGGCTTCAGCCCCTGAAAGCCAAGGCCAGTCCTCCGAGGGTCCTAGGGCGTGAGCTCAGCAGCACCAGGGGACGGGGCACATGACAGCTCGGGGCAGCACCAGCCCAGCCTGACCCGAGCTGTGAGAGCCCTTGTGAGCTGGACCCCGGAGGGCGGCGCCTGGAGCCGCGGAGGCGGCCCTGCTGCTGTGAAGGGGAGGGGCCGGCCTGCTCCCTGGGTGCTCTCCACCCTCGCCCTGCCTGTGCCTGTCAGCTGTCTCCTTCTGTCTGACCATCGGGTGGGCCAGCCCCCCACCCCCGCCGCCTCCCCCCTGCCGCTGGCTCCTGGGCGGCTCGGGTGGTGTGTGGTCCCCCTCCGATGGCCCCTGCCAGCACTTGGCATCTCCACTGCCGCCTGGGGTCCCCGCCTCAAGTGCTCCATTGAATGGCTTGTCCCGGGATCCCCTCGGGCCTCCAGTCAGCCGGTGGTAGGTGGATTCAGGACGGACAGGGACGGGATCCATGAGTCCCTTGCTGGGTTCCGGCCATAACCTGTTGGGAGCCACAGTGGACAGCTGTAGCCCTTCTGAGCCTGTCATTTCAACTGGGAATCGAGGTCCTTCCACCTTGGGCACACAGCATCCCAGGGCCTGAGGAGTGTAGCCGAGGTAGCTCTGCATGCCCCCCACCTTCAGGATTGGTGCTAAGCCCTGTGGCGCCCCCTTGCTGGCCATGGGCTGCCGGCCGTCCCTGGAGAGCCCTGGGCCACACCGTGCAGACTCCGTGGTGCAGACCAAGGCCGCACGCAGTGGGGGGGCGAGGGCCCACAGCCTCTCTGAGGGGCCGCCCCGGCCCCCTGGGCCCCGCAGGCGGCCCTGCAAAGCCGCAGATCGCTGCCAGGCAGGGGTCTCTGCTGGGCGGGAGAGGACAGTGTCAGAACTTTGATTTCAGATTATTCCTCTCTAGAAAAGGGAATATTTAATATATGGATTGAAGCATGTGATTTAATAAGTATGAGTGTGTGGGGGTTATGGGAGGAATTTTTTCATCGCTAAAGCAAACTTAATCAAAAAATGCTCGGTGCCCAGGGTTGTGCTTGGAAGGGTCTCAGCTTGAGGGGAGAGGGTGGCCAGGAGAGGTCACCCTGAAGCCCTGGCGCCCCTCTGGGCTCTGTTCCAAGGGGAGGTTGAGCAATTGAGAGGGGGCAGGGGTGACGTGAGGAGGCCGCAGGCTGGGTGGCGCAGCGGGTCTCACTCCCGATTGGGATTCCCACAGCCCCTGGTGCCCAGGTGGGGGCCCGGCCAGTTCTCACAGCCACCCGCTGTCCCCTCCACGTCTTGCCTGTGATCCCGGGTAGCAGACTGTCTTCCCCATGACACCCCAGCGCTCATTTCTGCCGTGTTTCCCCATGTAGGGTCGTGGAGTTTATTTCTGTGGTAGCTACTTGAGGCACATAAGCAGGGATTACGATGGGAATAGCCCACGTGTGAGGGACTTGTGGGGATGGCTTATTGTCCGGCAGTTGGGTCTGAGTGTGGCTGGAGTGGAGGATGGACCCAGCCTCCCAGGTCTGCAGTGGCCAGTGAGCCATCTGCTCCAGCCGGCTGTCACCCCTGAGCCGTCTTTGCTGCTGCTCTGGAACCCACGAGCACTCCTGCAGCCAGGCAGCTTGGCTGTGCCCACTCCATGGCTCAGTCAGCGAGAGCGAGGGCCCCAGTGGAGCCCGAGACCCCCATGAGGGCCCCCCGAGTCCTGCCTACTGCCCCGAGTGCAGGGCTCACTGGGATGCAGAGCTGGGAGGTGCGCTGCAGTTACCGCCTCCCTCGTGCTTCCTATGGGGGTCCCATGAGAGGCCCAGAGAGAGGCTGCGGCTTTTCAGGGGTCCGCTGGGTGCTGGGAGACTTTCCCAGGGGTGGGCTCTGCTTCCTCCTACTCTGCCCTGGTGCCCATTCTGGGCACCCTGTCAAAGCCAGAGCCTCGCCCATGACTGTGTCTCCCTCTGGGGCAATGTTTCCAAATCCGGGGTCCCCAGAGGCAGCAACTATGCGAGGCTGGCAGCCCCAGGGCTCCTCACAGCCGGCGGCCCACACCAATTAGAAATGCACTCCGCGAGGCTGCTGCTGAGCTGTTCACACCCAGGGCTGGGATGTCTGTGGACTCGGCGGCTCGGGACCCTGTGCTTTCTCTGCGGCCTCACCTCTGCTGCTCTCACTCCCCACCTTCCCCCCATCTGGTTTGTCCCATCAAAAGTATCATGGGGTCTGAGTGGTGGGAGACTCAGGGCTCCTTCCCCAGACAAACGTCATCGAGCGTGGTTTCCCCAGCAGCTCCTCCCGGGCCTGGCCTCTTCTCAGCTTTCGACAGATCCGTTCCCTCCTCGGGACCTCAGCTCTTTGCCTGTGAGCACTTACGGCAGCACTCTGAGGCTCACGCCCTGCGTCGTGCCTGCAAAGAAAAGGCTGTCGGAACCCGGTCACTAGTAAGATCTGGCCTCTATGAGTACTTCTGTTCCAGACACTGTTCCAGGCACTTCAGAGGTCATATGTGTCGCGGCAACCTTATGAGAGCAGTACTATTATTAGTCTCATTTTACAGGTGGGAAAACTGAGTTCCAGACCTGGCATTTACTTAACTTACGCAGCCAGTAAATGGCAGAGCAGTCTGGTGTTTAGCGTTAAGCTATATTGCCTTACGCCTAGTAATACATATTAGTGTACACATGTATGCACACGCTCACAGATATATGACTCTCATGACATGTTAATAAAGTAAGGGAGTGGGCATGAGGTTGAGGCGGATTCTCCCTTTGGTGATGTTTCAGTTCTGGGGGTGACACTCTCCCTGGCGGGGGTTGGAGGGGAAGGGAAATGAAGTAATGATGGGGGTGGTGCCGGCCCATCACAGCCCGGCTTCCGACGGTGCGGGAGGCTTGGGGGCTCCTGCTGACCTGCGGCCTCCCCAAGGTCATGGCTCAGCCCAGCCTCTTCCCTGGCCTCCTTGACCGGCCTGTGGCCTCCTGGCCTCGGAGGTCAGGCCAGTGCCCTCAGGAGACCAGGCGCCAGGGCAGGCTGGCGGGGAGTCAAGACGCTGGCGGCCGGGTCCCAATCCAGCCCCACTGTGGGCAGAGGCCCGGTCAGCAGGGCGGTGCCCCCGCCTGCCCATGGCTGGGGGAGAGGACCGGGGGAGTGGAGGGCCAGGAGCTTCTCCCAGGTAGCACTTGGGGCCCTGGGTGCTGGAAGCTGATGTTGAGGGCATCTTTCCATAGGGTGTCTGTAGTCCCCCCGGCCCTCCTCTTGCCCTCTCCTCCTCCAGTGAGCAGCTTTGACCCCCTTGGCCCCGTCTCTCTCCACCCCTCGCCCAGCCTGGCTCACGGGAGCACCCAGCTCTCAGCACGGGTGAGCTGGCGGCCCCAGCAGAAGGCAGCAATTGCAGGGCAAGCACCTTGGGCACACCCACCTTTGCTGCTGCGTGGGGGGACGAGCTCGTCCTGTTGCGGAACCTCGCCGGCCTCAGCCTCCCCTTTGGGGGTCGGGGTCTCTGGCCCACAGGGCCACGGTCAGGTCCGCGTGGCGTCGCACTCCCCTGGCGCTCTGCACCTGTGGGCCCTGTGTTGGTTATTTTCCTTTCTAGGTGTCTGGGAGTGTTTCTGAGTTAGGGAGAAAATCGTGACTTTGAACCATAAATCATCCAATTTGGAAAGGGGCTCAGAAATAACTTGTGCCAAACCCAGGTTTACAGAGGAGAAACCTGAGGCTCAAGAGAGGTGAAAGGACTTGGCTCAGCCACCCAGCGGGCTCCTGGCACCAGGCAGACCATTTCCCTGGCCTGGCTCCCCAGCCTGTGTGGGTCTCCCCGGCCCCCAGCCCCATCTCTGCTCTGGCCCTGAGGGATTTGGCTTCTTCCAGAGGTGGGAAAGGAGCTCTTAGCCTGCTGTGAAGAGAGATCAGAGAAGAAGGGAGCCCTCTTAGATTTGCGGTGCTATCCTCTGTCTCCCACGCTAAACTGGGCTGTGTGCATATTTTGGGGGTGTCTTCGTGCACCCCCAAGTGAGGCTCCTCTGTCCTGTGCACATCATATCTGAGGTCTTGTAAACAAGTCCTAAAGCCTTTGGCTTTGTGCCTGTCCAGCTTGTCTGCGTCTAGACCCTTGGTGGCCACCAGAGGGCAGTGCTGTGCATGAGACCGGCTGAGGCTGGTGGCTGGCTTCCCAGGCGTGAGCTGGGGATGAGACACCAGCCTGGTGAGATGTGTGCTGGCTTCCAGGGCTTCTCCTGAGGCAGGGCTGAGCAGGCAGGTTCGCTCTGCCCTGCAGGTCCTGCCTCAGCGGAGCCAGCTGGGCCTCCAGCCTGCCTGCAGCCCAGGGGTGTGAGTCTTCGGGACTCGAGCTTCCCAGGAGGCTGCTGGGAGAGCGTCCGCGGTGGACAGAGGCCGCCCAGAGTGCCCTCCTCCCCACCGCCTGCATCTCAGCAGCAGCGGGGGTGGGGGTGGGGGGGGAACGGACCAGCTTACTGCTGGGACAGTGGACATGAATGACCGGGCGCATTTGCTGCCCAGGAAGACCAGTCTTGGTGGGGACACAGAAACGGTGACAGATGATCACATGGTAGGGTTAGTGTCGGGGAACAAGTGAGCATTAACAATGGCCTCAGGCTGTATACGACATGCCAGCAGGCCCAGGTATGGGGGTGTCTCTCACCTCTCCCTGCCACTTCCCCCATGCCCCGCCTGGGAGCTATTGGACTCCAGGTAGCTGCTCAGTAAATACCAGGCCCTGATGTTTACCAGACACAAGAGCTTGGGGCTTTCCCTTAACCTCTCTAGGTCCTATCTCTGCTCTCGAGGTGCCCATCTCGAGTGACAGTGTGAAAGTGCCTTGCAGACTAGGGGGGTGGGCCCTGCCCGGACTGGTTGCTATTGCGTGTTTCCTGTGAGTGGCTACTTTCAGCTCTTCTCTGTCATTTTCAGGCGGTCGCATATTTGAGCAGATTGTTGTCTCGTTCTGTGCTCTAGTCAGTCTGTGAATGAGCCCAGTTCCGCTAATGCAGCTTTGGAGATGGGACGTCCCGCCTCGGTGGTGGGTGGAGCTCATGGCACTGGGGACTCCGTTCTGTCCCTGACCAGCTATACCACAGCAGCTGGACCCTGAGCGGCCCGTGGGGCCCTATTTGTAGCGGTCAGTCTTTCCCCACCTATTTATTTCTGACACTTTTTGAGGCTGGTACCCTAAATTGCAGGGATGAAACTAACATTTATGGCCCACTGAGCCAGAGATCATCTGTGTGTATAACTTTGCCTATTGAGGGCAACTACTAAATAAAGTATGAGATCACAACTATCCCTCTTCCTAGCTGGGATCCTGAGCTGGGTACTTTCCTTGATACTCAGTTTCCTCATCTGAAAAATGGGCATGATAAGAATAATACCATGTTATTGTGAGATTTCAGTGAGAACATGTGTGTGGGTACGTGTGTTCTTCCTCTCTTCCCATTGCCATGTCCCAGTGCATCGTCTGCACCACCATGGAGACTTTGTATGGCCTTCGTCCCTTGTCTCTGCTCCAGTCTCTCCTCTTGCCAGCTCATCTTACACGCCCGGACAGATTAACCTTCAAATCCAGGGTGTTAGTTAGAACAGTGCCTGTGCCCGAGCTTTTCAATGGTTCTTTTGTTTGAGAGGCAGCTCTGCGTAGTGGGAATAACAGTGGTTTCTTTGGCCAAACAGTCTTTGGTTTAAATCCTGGCTCTGTCCCTGCGCGAGTTTAGGCAAGTCACTTAACTTCTTCGAGCCTCAATTTGTTCATCTGAATAGTCAGGCGAACTCTATCCATCTTCCTGGACAGGTTGTGAGGATCCCATGAGTTTGTGGTGGGTGCTTGGCATGTGATGGGTGCACCAGGCCCAGGTGGCAGGTGCACAACAGGAGTCTCTCAGAGGTGACAGGCAATGACAATTCTGGGTCCTTGAAGAGTGGGTTTAGAGGTAGTTATGTGAAGAGAGTTACCCTTGAGCCAAAGCCGTGGGCGACAACAGAAGGTCCAAGAGGGCGCGTGTTTGAAAAAGGGCACAAAGTAGGTGAGACACGTGTCAGCTGGCAGAACAGTGAGGTTGCTATGGTTCCTGCCGATAGACTGTGTTGGGTCCCAAGTGGCAGAGTGTCCCAGGCAGAGCCTACCTGCCCCCCACTCTCCCCATGTCCTAGCCCCAGGGGTTGGATGCCAGGGATTCCTGTGCAGGAAAACTCAGCAGCACCCCATGCCCCACCCTTACAGACGTTGTCCATGTGGTTTCGCTGCTACTGCTGCCCTAGTCAGCTTCCCTTTCACTGCCTTTCTGGCCATTGCGATGGACTGAGCCTATCAGCTACAGACGGGGCTCCAGGGCCAGCCCGGGACAGAGGGTTTAGGAATCCAGTGACTCTAAGTCCCTCCAGTCTGCCCTTAAGAGCCTCTCACGCACATTCATTCCAGTTCCATGTTGAACCACAAGAGGGCACTAGACCATGGTCTCTGCAGAGAGGGAGGTGCTACTCTGCCTGCCCAGTCGTGGCGGTGCCTTAGATCAAAGCCGTGCAGGTGGCTTCTTCCCGATGCCAGCATCTCTGAAGGCCATGGCAAACCAGCCTGATTTAACCAGAGCTTGTGGCATGGAGTGCACTAGTAAGAGGCCATGGAATTTGGCATCAAACTTGGGTTCCAATACTTGCCACCCTCCTTGCTTGTTTTTCTGAACTTTGAGTAAGTTACTTGGTTTCTGTAGGTCTCACTTTCTTCACCTGCAAAGTAAGGTGTTGGGAGGTGTTGCTGTGGGGAATAAATGACACGATGTGTGGGATGGGCCCGTCAGAAGACACTCCGACTGGATATTTACGGGGTCTTGTTGGCCTGGTGGGCTTACTTTACTCCCCAGTAAACACTCTATGGTTCCCGTCCCCTGGGGGCAGCAGTGACCCCCAGTGGTCGGAGGGGAGAACAGCACTGTATTTGGACCTGGGGGTAGACCTGGTGGGGTGGCTCTGGCGGGCTTTGTCGGGAGTTGTTGGATATTGTTTGGGCAGATGAGGCTGAATCTGAATTAGGGGACATTGGCTCCAGGGACCTGTCACCCAAATTTCTCCCCCCTTAAAATGCCAGCGGCTCTGAGATGATTCTTTGAGGGCGTTTGTGTGACGGTGACCTCTGGACCAGTGGTCTCTGGTCACAACCGCCGAACACATATGTGCACACGGCCTACTTCATCGTAGCCAGCCAGCCCCGCCATCTCACAGCCAGGCCGTTGTGCTGGTCCTGGGCGGCTGCTCTTTGGGAGAAGCTTCAGCCCCATCGCCCCTCAGGTTGGCCTCAGCCAAGAGGCTCGAGGCCTCCGAACCGCAGCATGTTTATGTGGAGAACGGGGAGTCGACGGGTCAACGGGAAGGGCTCTTCCCGCCCGGACTGGAGAGCCAGACTTCGTTTCATACCCTTTGCTCAGTGTGTGTGTTGGGTGTGGGGTCCCGTGCGGAGACCAGGGAGTGAGAACTGCTGAGGTCCAGGGCCTGCTGGCACAGAACGTGCAGCCCAGAGAAGGGAGGGACCGTCCCTCACGGCAGTGTGGCCCTGAGGCTAGAGCAGGGGTGTCCCTGGCGCCCGGCCTCAAGCAGCCTCCTCGGGGTCCGCCTGAGACCAGGAGGGGCCTCGGCAGGTGTGCCAGGCTCGGAATGTTATTTAGTATCAGCTTTGCTCCAGATTGGGTTTCTGACTCCTTGCCACCTCTTAAGTGGCAGGCATTTTAACAATGTGGTGATAAGGCACCACGTGGGAAATGGCATGAGGAACGGGGAGGGGCAGGAAGGTGCAGTTTGTTCCCTGGCGGAAGCCTGGGCTCAGGCCTGCGGAGTGAGAGGAATGGGGCAGGGGAGGGGCCCCTCAGGCCCTGGCAGTGACCGGGTGGGCCTGCCTGGCCTCCTGGGTGCCCATGGCTGCAGCTTCTCTCCTCCAAGGGAGGGCCCTGAGTCCTCGGGATTGTCTGGCTCCTGTCCCTGGGGCAGGTGTTGGAGGGGAGGCCCCCATGTTTCATTTTTCAAAGGACCGTCCTCCTGGTGCCTAGCAGACAGCGGACAGGGCCTGGTGTTGGCAGCCCGCTCGGCCCGCTCAGCCTGCTGCGGAGGCCTGGCTGTGTCCGGAACTCAGCTGGGGGGGCCGGGGCCGGGGCCTGGCCGCCCGCCTTGCCGCCCCCCGGGGCACGTCCCGGCAGCTGGAGTGTGGCTGGCTGGCCCGCCTGTCTGTGGGGGCTGGAGAGGAGGGAGTCAGGCCTTGGTCCGCTTGGCCCGCGGCACCACCCGTATGCTGGGCACGTGCTGAGCCCCGGGATGCAATGCTGAGAAGGGTAAAGGCCGCGGCCCTCCCCCCTTGGAGCTGAGAGTCAGGTTTGGCCGGGAGTGGGGGAGAGTGGGCATTGGACAAGGGACCTGTTGCCAAGGGGCTGTCCCAAGGGATGCGGGGGCAGAATTTTAGAACATGTATCTGATGTCAAGCTTAAAGAAAAATGTATGGATATATGTGGAAATGTGGCTTCCTTCAAGTGGAGAGGGTGTGGTTTTTCTAAGTGGAGATTTAAGAAGTCTAGGTTACCTGTCCCCGGGTCCGCTTCTCACCGACAACAGTGGGATACTTGTCAGCGCTGGCCCCGGGCCCTGACGTGGACTCATCAGCCTTGCTGTTGCCCACAAGAGGCCCCGCGGTGTTTTAGGAGGCAAGAGAGGCAGATTGCATATCTTCTCATCGCTTTCTGACCGCCTGCAGGGGATTAAGGTGGGGGGCAGGTAGCTTCCTTGGAGGGCAAGCCGGCCGCCCGCGGGAGGGGCAGTGAGACCGGAAGGGAAGGATGCCAGGAACGGCGTGTTTGTGAGCAGGTTGCCGAGCGCTCTCCCCAGGCCCTCGTTCCTTCCCTCGCTGCCTTAGTCCACCGTGTTTCTGTGAGAACCTCTAATGGGCCGGCCCTTTCAGGGAGAGGTGGGAAAACGTCAGAGAGCCAGGCAGATGAGGTTTATCGCATTCTCCACGTCCTTATGGGACGTGTAAGGTTGAGCCCCCTTCTCTTGGCACCGGCCCCTGCTTGGGGGCGTCTGCCTCCAGGCGGTGGGGGAGAGGGGCCAGGTGTGCTGAGGGGCAGCCAGATTCCCTCAGTCCCGGAGGCCAGCTTGGGAGGAAGTTCTAGCAGAGGTGGTTTGTGGGGTAGAGGAGAGCCTGGGATGGGGTAAGGCCCAGGTTGGCACGTGCAGATGGCTCCACACGGTGGTGTAGGGCCAGGCCCACACCTGGCTGACACGCTGCCCGGCCAGCTGCTGGGCCTGCCCCGGGCCTGGCTGGGAGCAGCAGCCCCCTCGGACAGCGGCGCGGGGCTCTGGGGCAGCAGCGTGTAGGAAGAGCGACTGCCTCCCTCCCTGACTCCTGTCCAGGGTCATCGATTGTCTCTGTGCAAGTGCCTGGTCACTCTGCCCGCCTCTGCATTGACCTCCGCAGCCTGCGGGCTGTGTCCCATCCCAGAGACTGGCTGGCCTGCCCGCCCTCCTCTGTCCGTCACGCGCTCAGGGCTGCTGTCGCCGGGACTCGGGTCAGGCGTGCCCTGGCCTGGGAGCTGCACCCTGGCAGCCTCCCGGGTGGCTGCCCTCACCTGCATCACTGCGCAGGCGAGGGTGACAGAGTCACCCGCTGGGCTGAGACCCTCTGGAGCTCCGCCCATGTGCCCCTGTGACATCAGGCTTGTTACCCTCAGGGCCGGTCCCTCATGGGCTGGGGACCCTGGGAGCAGGAATTGGGTCTCACTTGGCCCAGGGTCCCCGGCAGCCTGCTCTGTGCAGCTGCTTGGTAGAGCCTGTCGAACGGGACGGGCTCGTGGCTTCCACCAGAACACGCCACAGGTGGAGGACAGACCCCTGGCCTGGTGGCCGGGGACAGGCCTCTGCCCAGAGCACTGCCACGTTGTTCTCTTCAACCTCCACACACAGTCTGTGGGCGTTGCCTTCCATGGAGGAATCTTCTAGAGAAACCTGCACTCATTACAGGGAGGCACGTGCTGTGTGGTGCTAGTGTTCCAGGTGCTGCCCTAAGGACAGCCTATTGTAGCTCCACTTCATTCTCAGCAAAACCCGAGGAAGCAGCTGCCACTGTTCTTGTTTTATGGGTAGGGAAACTGAGGCACAGAGAGGCTACAGACCTTGTCCTAGGTCATTCGTATAGGAAGTGCCTTTCATGTGCGGCCAGCCCCCACTGGCCGCTCGTGCCGGCCCTGCCCCCTCCCACGGTTCCCAGGCACCCTGCCGTGGCCACCAGCGCATGACCCCGGGCTGTTCTGGTTTTCAACTTTGGTAGTGGCAGAAGTGGGGCAGAAAGGGTAATTTGGGGTCCCTGAATTTCGTGAGGGCAGGTGATTTTGGGCCCATCCTCAGAGAATGTCCTCTGAGTGAGGGCTCTGGGGCAGAATGGAGTGACCTCCCTGGTCCTGTTGCTGTCACCAAATTACTGGGTGAGTCCGGGCAAGGTGCTGGCCATCTCTGGTGATTTTGGAGGGCGCTTCCCGCTCTGACTCCTGGCATTTCTAACACAGCAGTTGGCTGGTGTGGAAGGGTGGAGGGTCCTGAAGCTGCAGAGGGCTGTGTGAGGGGCAGGTTCCGGGGGAGAGAGAGTGTGGGAACAGGCCCTGGCGGTCCTCACGCTGGAGCGAATCCCCGTGTCCCGGAGAACTTGCTCAAGCACAGGCATTGGGCCCTGCGCCAGAGTTTGTGATTCCGATTTGTGGTCGGGCCAGAGGATGTCGTTCCAGAGCAGCCCCCCGGTCGTGCGGACGCTGCGGGTCCAGGGGCGCTCTTTGAGAACCACCGCTGTGTGTAGACTCGGGAGATCAGACGTGATGTGGTGTTCTGCAGGCGGCTCTTTAATGCACTTTCCCAGGTTGCAAAATGCTTCAGAGCCCCCATGGTAGGCAAACACCGATGCGCTTGCAGGCACACTCGACGGGGCCCGCTCAGGTGCGGCATTCCCTCTCCGTTCCCTTCATCTGTCCTCTCTGCACCCCAAGAGTGGTGCCTGCCTCCGTCCTGACCTTGGCCTCCACGCTTCTCTTCCCCACGGGGCTGGACTTGACCGGGCCGGCTCTGACCCACGTGACCCAATAGGTAGCTGAGAAATGAAGGCACAATTATGTTTTCCGGAATGCCCTTCCAGATGATAGAGTTGATTTTAAAAAACTCTTTGGGAAGCATGGAAGAAATTCTGTAACTGCAGCTCAGGAACCTAGGTTGGATCCTCATGGCTCCCAGGGTGAAGTTCAGACTTCAGCATTCGCGTTCAGGCTGCCGCCCTTTACCCCCGTGGGAACCCTCTGCCCAGCCAGATGGAAACTTTCCCAGGCGTTTTCCATCCTTAGGCTTTTAGTCAGACTGCATCCCCTGCCCAGAAGCCCTCTGGCCTTCATTGGGCCCACCTGGGCCCTACCTGTCACTCAAGTCCCACCTTTGAGATGGTCTTTGCTGAGTAGACCTGTGTGCAGTGATTGTTCTAGCTTCCTGGTCTCTGGGAACAGCTGCTGTTTCTCCAGCACTTCCTGTGGTCCAGGAAGTTAGTATGGCACCTCATTTAACCTGGCCATGTGAGTGGATGGCAGCCCGCACTTCACGGGTGAGCAGATTGAGGTACGGGAGCTTGCCCCAGGCCACTGTGTGAAGGACAGGGTTAGGACTCAAATCCAGGCTGACTCCAGAGCCCACGTCCCAAGTGCATTGCAGCAGTGTGACCAGGTGCAAGGCGACAAGGGGCAGGCTCGCGTCATCAGGAGGGGAAGAGGTGAGGGAGCCGTGGTGTGTGGACGTGATGGGACACCGTGCCGCTGTTGCAGTGCACACCTTGTTCTCTGTGTGGCAACGTGGCTGTATTTTGAAAACATAATGCTGATAAAGGAAAAGCAAATTGCAGAATGATATACCACATCCATAATATTAAAAGCATAATGACAAATACATGGTATTGTTTATGGACACAGATATATAGTAAAAAGATTAAATCGTGGTCCAGACACAAACCAATTTCACGATAGCACAGGGCTCTGAACTTTATCTGCACTCTTTTCCTCCTCTGTCTCTCACCCCGCCCCTTTTTGAGATCTTGGCACATGACAAAATGGAAATATGTGTTCATTTCAGGTGATGGGTAAATAAGGTGTTCAATATATAATCCTTTGTTTTTCTCTATTGCAATAAAACGTTAGAAGCCTTAAGCAATAAAAAGATGATCATACCCGCCACATTTGCCATTTGCCATTTAAAAAAATACAGGCAATGGTAAATCATTGTGTGAGTTTGCCAGGGCTGCCATAGCAAGATACCACAGAGTGGGCCGCATCAACAACAGAAATTTTGTTTTCTCACTATTCCGGAGGCTTGAAGTCCAAGGTCAAGGCATGGGCAAGGTTGGTTTCTTCTGAGCCTCTCTCCTTGGCTTGTAGACGGCCGTCTTGTGCCTGTCTTCACACGGTCACTCCTTTGGGTGTGTCTGTGTCCTGATCTGTACTTCTAAAGATACCAGTCATATCGGATCAGGGTCTGCCCTACTGACCTCATTTTACCTCAGTCACCTCTTTAAAGACCTGTCTCCAAATATAGTCACGTTCTTGGCCACTAGGGCTTAGGACTTCAACATAGAAATCTTTGGGAGAGGGGAGAGACACAGTTCAGCGTATAAGAATAATAAGACAACACAACTTGCACATCCACTGAAATTAGAGTCTTTCTTAGACTTTCTGGACACAGACACCTACAGAAGATGGTCAGAGCTGAATTTTTCTCACGTTTTGGTGCCTCTAGTGGCTGGTCCCCTAGACATACCGCCTAGGCCGGCCTGTGAGCGCAGGGCCCTGTGGAAGGGGTTGCACATTCGTTGGGGAGACAGAGGTGGGTAGGGGAAGGGCACACCGAGCGAGTGCCAGGCCAGGGAGGGGCCTGCAGGCCGGCGCTCTGGCTGATGGCAAGGAGATGCGGGTGGCAATAGGCAAAACAACACCATGCCAGACGCACTATCGCTGTCTCTTATTAGCTAATAAACTAATTAGCTAATTTGTTAATGATGTCAGCAGCTACCAGGGACCCCTGCTTTTGTCAGCCACCCATTTAGTCACCCCACTTCCTCACAGAATGACGACAGACTGGGATCCCAGGCTCCGGCGGTGTGGTTAGCAGCAAGGACTTTCCAAAGAGTGGGCCACAGAGTAGGGCTGTGCAGTTGCTTTCTTTAGGGGACATGTAAGGAAACAGGATTCTCCCTACTCCATCATTGGATTGTGAAAATTCTCAAGCACGCACAAAATCTGAAAAATTTACAGTGACCATCCATGTCCGGCACCTGGACCCAGCAGTTGCTCTCTGCTCAACTTGCTCCAGCCCTGGGTCTGTCCATCTGTCCGTCGCTCTACCCACTCAGTATGCACCCTGCTTCCCTGGCACCTTATGGAGTAGATTGCAGATGCTTGTGCAGGCCCCTAAATGCTTTAGTATGCGTGTCATTAAACAGGAGTTCAGGATTTGTTTTCATCATTTCTTTGGAGGCAGTACTTACAGCCAAGGACATGCATGAATCTCACATGAGCGTTCTCGGAGTTTGACAAATGGAACCCAAACCCAGCCACATCCAGAGCACTGTCACCCCCAGAAAGTTCTCCCACATCCCTTTCCAGTCAGTCTCTGTCCCTACCTCCCCCGAGGTAGCCACTGTTCTGGTTTATTTTCTCCATAGTAGATTACTTTTGCCTGATCGACAGCTTCATGTACATAGAATCATACAACGCACCTTGACAAAATGTCTTTGAGGTTCATCCATGTTGTTGGGGTAACAGCAGTCTGTCCCTTTTGCTTGCTGAGTACTGTTCCATTTTATGGAAACCTGTGCTTGTTTATCCAGCGTCCTGACTGTTGGAAGCCTGGCCGTTCCTGGCTTTGGACTCTTACGGGTGCATCTGTTTTGAGTGTTCTTGCACAAGGCTTTGTGTGAACACGTGCCTTCATTTGTCTTGGGTCTGTCCCCGGACGTGGAATTTCTGGGTTGTATAATACATTTATAATTAACTTTATAAAAAACACTGTTGGATCTTTTTTCAAAGTGGTCGTACCAGTTTATACAATAGGACTTGTTCTGATTAATCTGGGTTAGGATAGACCCATGCCCATGACTGATCAAAACAGGTCCTATTATATCTTTCTTGCAAATGAGGAAGTTGAGGGGCAGAGGGGTGGCATCTCTTGTTCAAGGTCGCCCAGCTGGGAGGTGGCAGAGCTAGGATCCTGTGTGACCACAGACTCCTTCACAGCCTGAGGCTGTGCTGAGCTCGAGGGCGCGCTGGCCCGCCCGGCCTGCGGGGGCCGCCTCACAGCCCGCGGCCGGGGTCGTGGACGGAGGCACTACCAGGCTTCGTTCCTTCTGCGCAGGGTGTCGCGGTGCCGGGACAGCGACGCTCCTGGCCTGGGATTCGTGGGGATACGCAGAGCTGCCAGGGTTGCCGCATGTCACTCAGGTGTGTCGGGGTCCTGCGTCCTCTGCAGGAACTACGCACAGTGTGTGGTAGGGAGGCTGACTGGAGGCGGGGGTGCTTCCGGTGAAGCGGGGCTCGGGGAGGAGAAAACAGCCCAGCCCTCCTCTGAAGAAAGAGGCAGAGTTTTGGAAGGCCTTAGGTAGGAGTTTCCAGCAAGCACAGCACCTCTGAGGTGGGAATGGACCGGGAGTGTTTTGCAGGGATGGAAAGAAGGTGGAGGGGGTGGGAGGGTGAGACTGGAGAGGTCAGCAGGCCTCAGCATTCTTGGGAAGGGGTTTAGATTTTAATCCCAATGAAGTAGGAGGCCTGGATGGTTTTTCCTTTTAAGCTGGAGATGATTCAATTTACATCTTAAGAGAGGGGTGCAACAGACGCGTTCCAGAAAGCACCCAGGCTGGTGGGATTCCATGGAGGCACTTAATGCGGGCTGGGCACTCGGAGCAGGTTCCCAGGGGAAGGACAGCCACGCGGAAACCTGAGGGACAAGCAGGCATCAGACACCTGGGGGAAGGCGCCCCGGAGAGAGCAGGGGCGCCCCGGGGCGCACGGCGTGTGTGGGAGCTGATGCTAGGCACTGCCTTCGAGGAAAGGAACAAGCTCCCACTGCGAGATCAGCCTGCAACGAGACAGAGGCAGGGCCCAGGTCTGTCCCTACATCCGGGGTCCCCGGCGAGATGTGAGTGGTTTCTGCACCAGCCCTCCCTGGACAGCGGACCGTTTGCTCCTGAAGGGGCTGCGGCGGCCACGTGCTGGGCACATCCCGGCCCTTTGGTTGCTTGGGGGTAGCCGTTAAGGGTTCACAAGCGTCACTCACAGGCTCTGGTTCTGGGTCTGGCTGTAAGCAGGGCAGGCACCGCTTGAGCTGGTTCTGTGGCTATGCCGTCCTAGGCAGAAGGGGCAGCATGAGGCAGCCCTGGGAGCAGGAGGGCCTTCAGGGAGCTGAAGGAAGCTCATTCTGGCTGCAGAAGCGGGGAGGGGCCAGACCACGCCAGGCCCTAGGAGCTGGGCGCCTCCCATGGGCAGCTGTGAGCGGTCGAGGATTTTGGTTCAGTCTTGCTTGTCCTTTTCCTGGGGCTCGGTGTTGGCCCGGCTACGCCAGTGCTGAGCCAGCACGTGAGCCTGCGAGTGAGCATAGCGATGGGGGAGCGTGCAGCGAAGGTCAGGGTCGCTGAGAGGCAGCCGTGGGGCCTGCGAGGGGCGGATGTGGGGGGACGGGGGGCGGAGTCCGCCACACCTTTACCAGGAGTCCAGGCTGCCTGGCCTGCCGGCTCAGGAGGAGGCCGCGACCCTGGACCGGGCGTGCCGTGATGTCGGTGGCCCCTGCAGACGGCCTGGCGTCACTGGGAAGGCCCCGGGCTCTGTGCTGGCGGAACGCAACTCTGACTCAGGAATGCCACTTGCTAAGACGTATCTGTTTATTCAGAGATTTAATTAACATGTTTAAATATTAAAGAGTAAACAACGCGTGTCTAGTGGGACTCAACATTTACCAGCAGAAGTTCTGACGTGTTTAATGATTTGTGCTTTCCAGGCCCTGAGAGCTGTGTTCCTGGCTTTGCCCTGAGGAGGCCCAGGTTCCTCAGAGAAGGCAGGGGGTGGGCCGAGGAGAGCGGGGAGGAGCGGGGGTGGGGGGAGGCAACGAGGAGGAGGAGAGGGCGAGATGAGAGGTGTTTTCTGAAGAGGAGGAGCTGTCCAGGCAAAGGAACTAAGATGCCACACATCTGTGTTTGGCCTGTGCAGCGGGAAGAGACTTTCCGGTTTCTGGACAGTGAGTCCAGGCTGCAGGTAAAGAGGCCAGGGGATGACTTGGCCGTCCTTGAAGGGGTCTTCACCTTTCACGTTGGGGGAGTGGAGGGTTCTGGGGTTTCCCCTTACAAGGATGCCTGTTTTCTGTGCTCACACTTGTGGGACCCCGCTTCTCACCATGATGCCCAGGGGCCCGCTGCCCCGAGAGGAGCCGCCCCGCCCGGGGGACAAGGCCCCAGGCAGGTGAGAGGACCTGTCAGCCCTGCGGCTGGAGTTCTGAACCCAGAGGGGTTCCACAGGTGACCTGTGTCTATATGGCTGTGGACGAAGTCCTGGGTGCTGAGGGATTACACTGGGATTATTTATTGGCAGTGCGCTCCACGGTTTTAATTTTTTCTTTTTGCTTATTCAGGCCTTAGCTCCAGAGGAAAATAGCCTGGGGTGGCTCCGAAATAGATTCTCTCTGCCCCATTAACTTATTCAGTGAGTTTAATGGTCCTTCTTCCCTTCAGCCTTGAAGCCATCATTAGAAGGCAGAGATTTATAAAAGCAAAGACACTGAGCCTTACTCAAACTTTTGCTCTGGGTTGGGGGAAGGGCAGGGGTGGGAGGGGAGGCGTGGTGGGGGGACCTGGCACCCCTTCCCCCTGGGCCGTGGGTGCAGCTGGTGAGCAGGCGCTACCCTGGGGCAGAAGGCCGAGGTGGGGCTGATGGTTCCACAAAACTGCAGCGTCCTGGCTTTCCCCGCTCTTGCGGGTGGGGCTGTTGAGGAGCGTCTCTGAAATGTGACCAGAGGGCTCTGGGATGAGCTTCCCCTGTGCTCAGCGGGCCTCTGGGCCCCGTCCCGTACACCCCACGGCTGCCCACCTGCTGCTCCGGGTCAGTTTCCCGAAAACCACATGTCACCCAGCAGAGGATCAGTTTGCCAGAAGCCTGTTCTCCAGCGTCAGGCGACTAGAGGGCCTGTTGCCCGAATGGTCTACCAGCGCATGGCCAATTTGCCAACAGGCGACTCACTGGAAGCCCGTCTGCTGGATGCTCGATGTGCCAAATTTACCAAAACTCCGATTGAAGGGATACAGTTATTGAACTGAACCAAGTCAGGCCACGGCTGTCAGTTCGGTTCCGTCCCAGTCAGCCCCCAGCCGTCCCTCCATTCTTTGAACATCTGTGAGGCGCGGAGCCAGACTCTGCAGAATGCACCAGGTCTGGGCACGTGCCCCTGCTCTTCCAGGGAGGGTGGCTGTGACGCGCCAGGTCGCCACGGAGCGGGATGTGGAGGGCGTGCGTTTAGGGAACCTTTGGTGAAGGAGCCGGCACACGGGTGTCCCTGATGCCCCTGACCCCACCGGGCGGCTCTGCGAGGTGATCGAGGTCATGGATGTGACCAGACAGGCTTGCCTTTGGCTGCAAGTCACCGAAGACTGACCGGTGGTTTGGACTAACACAGGGGTCTATTTTCCTAGCGTGCAACCAGGCAGTGAGGGCCTGGGGTTGGCGCAGCAGCTCAGGGACGTCCCAGGCGGCACCTGTGAATCTCGCGGCCTTTCTCTCATGGCTTCCAGGTGGGAGGCGGAAGGAGGGGCCAGGAGGAGGGTGCGCCAGGAAAGCCGGCTTCCCAGGGGCACCCCAGGCCCAGAGACACCGCCCGGGCCCGGCTCCTCCCCCTCCTCCTTCCCCTCTCCCCTTGCTTCCTCATCCTCACCTTCATTCATTTGCCACTTGCTTTGGGGGCCCTCTCCAAATAGCATCTGGGGGTTCCCTCTGCAGAAGCTGGCGCATTCTTGGGGTCTGCAGAGGGGCGGCCGAGCGGTGGGTGCGCCTGCAGCTCTGACTGGCTGGTCTCTTCAGGATCCGGCAGAGGGTGCAGCCCTGTGCTCTCAGCCCAGTGGAAGAACCGCATCTGCTTGAGCCCCGTAGTTGATGTTTTTGTGCAGAAATGGCTTCTCGCACTTAACAAAACCCAGACTATATTGCAAAGAGACCCCGTGGGAGCAGGGGTGGAGAGTCACTGGGGTTTCTGGATGGTTTTCCCCTGTAGTTTGATCTCAAGGTTCCTTCCCTCTGATTACCTCTATCCTCACCCTCTCTGCAGCACACACCCCATGAAAAACACCCTCTTTCTTGCATTTGCTTGGTTTTGGTTGGCATTTAAATTGGGGGGGACTTCACTAAATCAAAGAGAATAAAGTGGAGATAATTATGGGGGGGGAAGCAAATGATACTAAAATAGTCAGCTTTTTGAAGGAAAAGTCTGCCTTTCTGCCCCCCCGGGGTAGTTTCCTTCCCCAGCCCCTCCTGTGAAGCCCTCGCCTGGGCTGAGCGTTTGGGGGGCTCTGCTGGAGCTGTGGGGGCTCCCACCACCCCACCTGCCTACGCGGTGCCCGGATCAGTTGTGTGGCGGCCTCCTCCCGGTCAGGGGCCGGCTGTGTCTCCGCAGCACTGTCCTCTCAGCGCGGCCATGGTGCGCCTGGTGCTGCCTGCTGGGTTCCACGTTCCTGCTGAAGAAGGGGCGTCACTGGCCAAATGACACAGTGACAATATAGCAGGTCCTCAAATGATGTCCTTTGGCTTGTCGCGGCTTCTCTGGGATGAGCCGGAAGTTTCCAGGGACTTGACATCGGGCCTCTGCCCCCAGCTCTCAGGCTGTCCCGGTCCCGGACTCTCCCTTTCGTCCTTTCGCTCTTGGTGCCGAGCTGTGGTGTCCGGAGCAGGCGTGGTCCCCTCCTTGCGGGTAGGATCCTGGCCTGGACTGGGGCCTCACCCCTCTCAGGCCCAATGTTCCCACGGCAGCTTCTGATGGCGCCCTGCGCGGTCCGGGGTGTAAGGCCGCTGGTCCCCTCCCTGAGGGTGCCGCCTCCATGTCCGGCTTCCCCTCAGATGCACCTTCTGCCTTCCCGACCCCGCCCCACTACGAGCAGTGACGACCGCCGCAGATTGGGCTCCTCCTGGGCGCTGCCACGTTTCGCCCTCCCGCGGCCCACGGAGCTCCATGTGGTGATCGTGCCTGTTTCCCGTCCAAAGAGGCGAACGGAGACTCAGGACGGTGTGGTTCTTGTGCCAGGGCACAGGCCGTGCAGTGGCAACGCTGCCCCACACATGCCACAGCCCAGTCCTTACCCCGCACCCGCCCGCCCTTGCTGTCCATGGCCTCTGCCCTCTTGTCCCTGGTGCGGCCCTCGCCTGCCAGCTGGTCCCCTGCCCGGAGCATGTGGGCCGGGGAGGGCCTCGGGTGGGCAGGGAGCCGTGCGGCAGCAGGGCACAGCTGCGCCTGGCTGCCACCCCACCCCTGCCACTCACACTTGGTGACCCAGGCCTGCGTCCTCCTGGGGGCCTGAGCGTGACGCAGTACCCAGCCAGCTGGTCAGGGACGGTCTACTCTGCTGACTCTGGGAAGGTCACTGTCTGCTCTGGGGCCATGTGCTGTGGGGCTTCAGCTGGAGCTGCTGGCATCTGCCTTCTGCCGAGTCCCAGCTGCCTCCCAGCCTCCACCTCCTGTTTGCCCCCTTGGCCCTCGGAGCCTGAGGGGAGCCCACGGCGGGGTGCTGGCAGCCCAGCATCCCCAGCGGATTCCGTGGGCCCCACAGCGCCCCTTGTGTCTCTCTCGGTTTCTGACTGACTGCGGCCCGCTTAGTCGGTCAGGACGGCTCCCTGGGCCTCAGTGCCTGTCTGCTCGTCATCATGGCACTTAACTCAGAGGGTGGTTGGGGAAGTTCTAGGCGCGGAGCAGCTGGCACCCAGCGCTCCGGCGGTGGGCACCCTGCCTCCAGTAGGCTGCCCGGGTTAAGGCGCCGATTTTCAGCCATGCTTGGTTTACGACACTGGCAGTTCCACACAGTTCGACGCAATACCTGGACAGCCTGAACATCCCGGGCCGGGCTTTGAGCTCCGCGTGCCCGCCTCGGTCTCCCCACTATGAGGGGGAGTCCCGGGACAGTCCCTGGGTGATGAGGAGTGCAGTGCGGTTGCTGGAAGGCAGTGTTGTGGGTAAGGGCACTGACTCTGTGGCCTGCCCGCACCCGAGCCCCGGTGCCGGCGCTAGCACTGCTACCCGGGCTCCCTGTGGTGCCCGCCTCGCGGAGCTCTGCAACGCAAGCCCCCACTGTGTGCCGCCCCGGGGCCGCGCCACACGAGGGGACGCCACACGAGGGGACGCGTGGACTCGTGTGTGTGTTTGAGCGGGGCTGGGAGATGTACCCACGCCAGGGGGACAGAGCTTCTGCGTTCAGACCCATGGTCCCACTGGCTGGCTGACCCCCGTGCCGCGCTGAGAGCCTTGCTGACTGGCCTGTGCTGGGGCCGGCCGGCCAGTGTCTGTGGCCGGGAGGTTCCCATGGCTGAGAAGGTCTGCGACAACCCTGTTTCAGGCTGTTATCTCGCCAGTGACACGTAAGCTGTATTGATAAATTAATCTTATATTGTTGGGACCAAACGGCCCTGTAATTTTTCTATTGTGCAGCCTAATCGGTCTTGACAGCTGTGTCATTAGTTCATGTTTGTTTGTAATCGGGCTCCCTGGGTTGCCTGTCTTAGCCACCGAACAAGACCCCGCCTCCCCCTTCCACCCCGCAACCTGGGGGGCTGGCCTTGGGTCTCTCTGTCCCGGCCGGGTGTCCCCTTCGACTGTGAGTGTGGGCGCGGCGGGTGTGCTGGGCGCCTGGGCCAGGCCACCCGGGTCCCAGCCCTGCCCTGGGGATTCGTTCGCTCTTCGCCTTGTGTATTTACTGTGTTTAAAATCTCTGTTTTTCCATCTTCATTGATTTTCTCTTATGAATTCGTAATGACAACATAAAACACTTAAGATAAAATATAAGGGAAGGGAAGCGAGGATTGAAGTTGTGCGTCCATCACTCTCTGCCCGGGGACGAAGACTGGAGGAAACGTTCCCAGCGCTGAGGGTGGTCATCTCTGTGAGACGCGGTGACAAGCGACTGTAATTTTCTTGGGATCCTCTCATTTTTTCCAAACTCCCTACCCGGAGTCTGTGTTATTTTGCAACCAGGAAAAGTGTCGTTGAAATTAATCAGCACTAAGTTCCTCAGCAGCCGAGTTTCCTCATTTGTAGATGGAAGGGTTGGACGTGGTCCCCAGCCCTGGCTGTGCACCAGACCCCGCAGCGGAGCTGCTGGAAACGCAGAGGGCTGGGCCCGCCCCAGGACCTGGCCCTGGAGCCCGCGTGCGTGCAGGCCTGGGCCCCGGGAGTTTCGGGGGTTCCCCGGGGTTCAGCCACCTGGACAGTCGACCCCTTGGGCCCTTTGCTGCGCACGCATCATTTCCCGACTGCGGGTGGGAACAGGAGCGTGGCTGACTCCTCTAGCCTGAGGGCGGTGACCGCAGAGTGTCCCTGCTGCAGCTGGGAAGCCACTGGCACGGCGTGTGCGGCCGTGCGCTGGAGACGGGTGGTCCAAACGATGGGGGACTCCTGGGACTGGCTGGGGGGGCCGTCCTCAGCCAGCGTTTCCCAGGAGCCCTGCAGGGTTGTCGGGGTGAAATGATCACACTTTGTCCTCAGTAACACACTGGCCTGGCTCTCCCAGCTCCTCAGACCTGAGGCGCAGAAGCGCCAGTTGGCTTGCCCAGCACCTCACAGCTACGGAGTCGCAGAGCCCGGCTTTGAACTGCCATCTGTCCCTGCACGTCTGTGGCCTTTTCTCTCCCGGCAGGTGCCACTGGCGCTGGCCCACCTGTCTCTGGCTTGGTGGCCTTTGAGGTCCCAGTTGTCCCTCTGGGTAACACCGGCTCCGGGTTTATTGGTGGCTTGTGACCTCTTCCCACCTCCAGCTGGACTCCTGCCACAGGGACCCCTCAATTCCCGAAATGCTCGCGCTGTGCCCGCCTTGGGGAACTTGGGCAGCGTCTCGGCGTGTGGCCCGGGAGGACTGTGGTCACCGTCCTCTCTGCTGCTGGCACCCTTTTTCTTGTGTTTTATTTCATTTATTTTATTGTATCTTACTGTATTTTGTTCTTCTGATTACATCTTTCCCGAAACCCAAGTCTGTTACGCAGCAGCCAGATTTCCTGGGGGCCCCTCTGCAGCTAGGACCTTAGGCTACACTTCAGGCTGGGCTGGTGCTGGGGGAGATGGGGGTTGCATCCCGGGTTGGATGCAGGTCCCCAGTGGGAGCCGCTGGGGGGCCCTCCAGGCGCCTTGGTGTTGGTGTGCGTGCAGCGGGGGGAACGCTGCCCATCTCAGAGGGTGTGCAGAGCGCGGTCGTGAAGGTGCTGCGACGTGCCCAGCGCAGGGTGCGGTGCCCAGACGTGCTCAGTGCATGTCAGTAGCTGCCGTCCAGTTCCTCTCTTGATTTTGACCGTCACTGCCCCTGGAAACCTGGACAGGTCACCACTCCCGCAACGCCAGCTCCCTCCGGAACACACTGCTTTGCAATGGGAATGCCCGTCCGCAGCTGGGGCGGTGGAGGCCGGGCTCCGTCGCCCTTGTCCAGGGAGAAGGAGGGCTTCTTCCAGAGTGTGGCCCAGGGCAGGGCCTTCTAGACTTGGGCCGGGTGCTGGTGTCCTGCCCTGTGGGCCCAGTGCCATGGCGGGGGGACTCTGGCGCCCCCCCGTAGCGGCGGTGTTCCAGCGGTGGGACCTGGCTTCTCCTGTCGGCCCGCCGCCGGCTGACAGGGGCCAGCAGTGCCCGAGCACACGGCGCAGCTGTGACCTGGCAGCCCGGGGCTGGCGGAGCAGGTCGGGTTCCCTGTGCGGCGGGTCGCTGGATCGCCAGCCGTCCTGTCCTTTTCCCATGGGTCGCTTTGCTTAGAGTTGAGAGCGGGAGCTGGACTTGGCCGGCAGGCTTCCCTCTGTGCCCAGGCAGGCGGCGTCCTGCACACGTGTGTGCTGCGGGCCCTCCGCAGCCTGCCCTCCGCACCTGCTGCCTGGTTGTTTTCAGGTTTCCCGTTGGTCTGTGTCCAAGAGGTCACCTCCTGCCATTGTTGCTGGAGCCGTTGCTATGGCACCTCCCATCCAGGCTGTGTTGTGAGAGAGGCCAGGTGGGCAATCTGCCCTCTCAGGTGCTCGCCGGCCCTGCCATGGGGTGGAAGGAGGCCCGGGTCGGGGCACCGGCCGGGCCTACGCATAGCAGCTCTCAGGCCAGAGGAGCCTTGGGCACCGGGAAGTGCCTCCCGCACCGGGTCAGTGTGCAGTCTGGCCCCGTGAGGGCGGCAGACGTGGGCGCTGGTGCTGGCGGTGATGGCACCGAGCTCTGGTCTGGGCGGGGCACAGAAGCTCCACAGCTGCACGTGGCTGGGGGGCTTGCCGCAGACTGCGAGCCTGCGAGGAGGCCCGTGGGGGCTCCAGCTGCCAGCGCAGTGGTGAAAACTCAGGACGACCGTCCTTGCAGTGCTGCTTGCTGGTGCCCTCTCTGTGTCAGCTGCTCGGCAAGAGTCAGCCCACGTCCTCGGAACAGGACTGTCAGCAAGCACGCGATCCCGTTTTGCAGAGGCAGAAATCCAAGCTCAGGAGCACCCCGCGCCGTGAGTCGCATGGGGTCACAGAGCTGCGGTGTGGCAGAGGCAGGGTCAGATCCAGATCTGCAGCCCCACAGCCTGGATCTGCACCTCCCACGCCCGCGGCTGAGCCGGGAGGGCCTCTTACTTCCCTGTGGGCGGTTTTCCGTGGAGGCTTCAACCAGGGGAGGCGAGGTGCCCCGTGACGTGCCGTGGGCCAGGCTAGACTAGAAGCGGTTCCTTAAGCACAGCTGCGCTCATCGCAGACACAGAGACGTCCTGGGACCCCCAGCAGCCTTCCGGAGGAGCCGAGACCCCTGTCCTCCATGATGGCAGCCCCCAGGGCGGCCTGGAGAAGTGCCTGCGCTGTGCCAGCACTGGGTGTAGACAGGCTCGTGCTACTCAGACCTGTGTGCGTTGGACCAACAACATCTGTAGCACTTGGGAGCTTGTCAGAAATGCGGAGCCTTAGGCCCCGCCCAGGCCGACTGAGTCAGAGCCTGTGTTTTCACCAGCTTCCGGTGAAGCTGTGCCGTGTTCATAGAGCATGTTGCTTGCTCTCTGTGCATCTCACTTCCCTTCTTACCCACTGCTTGGCGTCCCTTCAGAAGGGTATCATTTCACGTTTTTTTCTCCAGCCCCTGGGGTGCATCCTGAGGGGGTTGAGCCCAGGCAGGAGTTAGACGAGGTGACTGGACCTCCAGGTGTGAGGGCAGGGGGACAGGTGGTGTCTGGGAGATGGGAGCCCTTCTGGGCACACTGAGCACCCTGTTCGTGAGGCCGCAGGAATTGGTCATTTGGAAGGAGCGGCTCCGTTTTGGACATCGCCGTCTTCCCGGGGAGGGTCCTGGTGAGCCGGAGGCTGCGTGGCTGCAGCGCACCCGGTGGCCGGCAGTGGGTTGGCAGCGGCGCAGGTGACGCGGCCGTGCTTGCCTGCTACTTTTGGGGCACAAGCACAGGAGGGGCTTCTGGAGCCCGGCCTGTCTGGGTCCACCAGGTTGCCTGTTGTTCAAGTTCAAACAGGACAGGGCGATCTGTGTCCACAGGGGTCGTGACTTTGAAAGGCAACCTGGAGAGGGCAAGAATCAGCCGCATTGGGCCGGCGTGTGCTCAGGCCGGATTTGCGGGCGAGGCACATGGCAGGAGGCCAGGAAGGGGCCGGGCTGGTCTGGGAGGCAGTGCTGGCCAGGGCTCTGCTGTTCCGCTGCATCGGAGGCCTCTGCTCTGTGCCGGTGCCAGGTCATGAGAGGGCACGGAAGCGGAGACCCTGCTCTGGACAAGGAGGCTCTCGCCCCCAACCCGCTGCTTGGCCACTCACGCTCCTGTGGTTGGATTAGACCGCGGTGTTAATGGCAAGTCTGCTTCCGAAGGACAGCCTGTGTGTGCATCGTGAGCTCTTCAGATGCGTTGAGCAGACTCAGAGGCGGCAGGATCTCCTTCGAGAAGGGGTGTTGGGAGGGGCAGGGGCACTGCGGGCAAGAAGTCAGGAAGCCCGGGTGAAAGGGCAACATCTGTCATGAGAAGTGACTCCACCCACAAGTATCCTCCCGGGGCAGGGACCTGGAGAGTCCCCCTGGGAGATGACGCAACCTCCCCAACAACTGCCCACTCTTTTGGGTTCTGTACCCAGTTTCCAATGCGTGTCGGGTTCCCCCCCTTCCCCCACCCCGACGAGCAAGTCTCAGACACCAGCGGGGTGTCCTGTGATGCAACTCGATTCTGACCATGTCTACCTGGAGATGAGGTCCGATTCCACAGATTTAAGGTCCTGTTCCTAAGAAACTGCCCCCCATCAAGTGCCAGGCACAAGCCCAGGTTGTCGCGCGTGCTTCTGACGAGAGGTTGGGGGCCAGCCGGCAGCAGGACGTGGGGCGTCTGGGGGCCCCCGCAGCTGCAGGACGCAGGCTGCCTGCGCCGGGTGTGCAGGGCCCTGCCAGGGGCGTCGTCCTGCGGCCGTTGCCTGCTTACTTCCTGGGCAGTCACGGATGCCTGTCTCCTGTCTTCACCTTTTTGTCTGGGGCCTTGGTCGTTCTGGGTCTCGCTTTCGGGGCCCGCCCAGCCTCCCGGAGACCAGAGTCACCTCTGCAGTCTGTGGCCACCCTGCAGACCTGGCTGCCCACCCGGCAGCCGCCTTCTGGACTCAGGTCATGGTGAGGAGGCGGGCTGGGCTGGCGACGGAGAGGTGGCCTTGGAGGACTTCTAGGGACATGTCTGGGGCCCAGCTGGCCACACCCGAAGATGAGCATCAGTGAACCTCTTAGCACAAAAGAGGCCCTTTAGCCTCTGTGACTCCCCCAGACAACAGTCCGGAGGTGACCACTGAGTGCCGATGGCTTTGGAAACACTGACTCACTCCCTGGGCCCTCGGAGGTTCTGCTTAAGAGAATGGGGCCTTCTGTCGCCGCTGCCAACTATGATTTCAGATGGCACAGGTCAGCTGGCGGGGAGCGGAGACGAATGACTGGCGGGAGAGAAAGCCAATGAAGCAGGGGCGGCCGGCGGAGTGAGGCGGGAGGAAGCCGGAGCAGGAGGTGGTGAAGGGGGTGCCCCTGCCTCCCCACCGGTGACATCAACCAGCAGAGGGCCTGGGAGGCCAGAAGGGGTCTCGAACCCAGGTGTGGAGCAGCTCTAGTGCCGGGGAAGGGCCATTAGCGGTGTTTTGGGATGCTAATCTGGGGACCCCAGCCCCCTTCAAATGCAAATAGATGTGCATGGCAGCCTTGGTGTACCTAGTCTGCCTTACCCACTGGGGAGGGGATATGGTCCAAGCCCCCCATGGGTACCGGAGACCAGAGATATACACACGATGTTTTTTCCTTACACATACATACCTGTGATAAAGTGTAACTCATAATTAGGCACAGAAAGAGACGAACAATAACTAATAATAAAATAGAACAAGGATAATGTGTTTACTGTCATACAAGTCACACTAATGGCTTTGTTGCCATTATGAAGTACACAAGGGTGGGAGCGACCCAAGTGGAAGGAACGCAGTGGACTATGTTTTTCAGAATCGACGGCCTCCCAAGGGAAGCCGGGCAAAGGGCGCCGGGCCCCCTCTGCGACGGGGTCGCGTGCCTGCATCAGCAGCCGCGCAGAGACAGTTTCCGGGAACCAGAGGGTGGGGCGGGGCTGCGGGGACTGCCGCCCAGTGTGGGCCTGAGCGGGCCTGATGGAGGGAGGCGGCGCGTCAGACCCCCGCAGGAGGAGTTCGGCCCAGGAGTCTTCTTTGGGCACTGGGGCTGGCGGGGCAGGGGCGCAGCCTTTCGGCAGAAGCGGGGAGGACCCAGCCCTGGTGGCAGGGGCTTCCTGTGGCTGCGTGCCCAGTGCAGGCGGTGTTTTATCAGGAGAGGGAGGCAGTGGGTGGAGGCAGCGCAGGGGGTCTCACGGGCTGCACGTGTCACAGCCTCAGCCGCTGCAAGCAGGCCACTCTCCCAGCCTTGGAGGCCCTGGTTCCTGGCCCCGGTCCCTGCGCGGCACTGTCATTGCTTGAAGGGAACATGTCACTCCTCTTTCCCTGCCCTGCCCTTGGTACTTCTGCCACCCAAGGTGTGGGGATTGCCCCCTAAACCGACCAGTCCTCCAACTCTGTGGGCACCACGCGGGAGCCCTACAATTCAATGCCGTTTTGACACTGCCCACCAGAGTGGGTGTCAGCTCCCACGGGTAAGCGTGTGGTTGCACAGGACCGCAGCCTGCCTTCAGGTGCCAGTCCCAAGGCCAGGATGTCTCCTGGGCACCTGGCTGCCTGCCTACAGGTTGGGGGTTCCAGGAGCCCTTCCTTGGGTTTCACAGTTTGCTAGAAGAGACCACAGAACTCAGGGAAACAGTTCACTCACCAGATCATCAGCTGTTGACAAGAAGACACACTCACCCAGGAGCAGCAGCTGGAAGAGCGGTGGGGCCAGCTCTGAGGGCAGGGCCCGACAGTCCCGCGCCCTCCGGGTGTGCCGCCCTCCCGCCCTGCTCCTGCTCACGGACGCTCTGTGAACCCTGACTTTTAGGACTTGTATGGAAGCTTCCGGGCGTAGGTGCACTTGACTAGGCCATGGGCCATCGGTGATTCTTCCGACCTGCAGGCAAGTGTGGCTGGAAATTCCAGGTCTCTAATCGCACAGTTGGTCCCCTGGCTACCAGCCCTGGCCCTGGGCTTTTAGAGGAGCCTCATGTTACTGGCATGCAAGGAGATCTGTGGGGGAGGGGTGCCGAGCGGGGTGGGCGGGCATCGAATGGTTAAGGCATATTCCTTCCTGCCTCACACCGCTTTTCTTTTGGAGGGGAAAATAAACATTCTCTGAGCTCCAGCCCCCGGGAGACAGTGTGCCAGGCCTTGTACGAGCAGCCTCACTCCATCGCCATGATGCCTCTGTGGCGTCCGCGTCACTGCCCCTCCTTCACAGACGAGGGCGCCGAGGTCTCACGGACGCCCCCGCTCGCTCCTTGGTGCCGGGCAGGAGGCTCAAGCCCAGCGCCGTCGCCAAGCCCGTGACTTTTCCCTGCACCAGACTGCTTCCAAAGGTCCAGGGAAGAGGCAGGCCGGTGACAGGCCGATGGAGCATGGCAGCCGGCGTCTCTGTTGGTGGGAGCGCCCTCCCGGCACAGCTTGTCTTCAGTTTTAGTGACAAGAGTGTGCGGGGATGTGGGGGAGGGTGTCTTCAGAGCCCCAGAGCCCCCCGCAGAGGCCCACCAGCGTCCTCCCTTCCTGTCCATGTCAGTCTGGGTTTGAGCCTCGGGAGCGTTTCAGCAGCGCGGCGGGTTGGACTCGGGGCGCAGAGGAGCGTTGCTTCTGTCTTCAGAGGGTCTGTGGCTCCTCGCCCCCGACCGCTGTCACTCACAGCTTTCCCTGTGGCTCGAAGGCTTCCTGAAGGAAGTTTTGGCTTGGCCTGAGAGTCCTTGGTTCACCCCTGGGGGTTCCTGAGCCTGCAAGGAACATGTTCAAAGTCATCACTGACAACGTAGAGCCTTGAACAGGTTAGGACACAGAGGCTGGTATCTGGAAGGTCTGCTAAGAGTCTGCTGTATCCCCAGATAGGAGCTGTAGAAATAATAAGATGAGAGGAGTTTCTAGAAATATCACAGAGGAGGGATTGGTAGGACTTAGAGAAGAGGAGAATGGGCGGCAGGGGGAGAGAGTGATGTCAGAAAGGTTCTTGGGCCCTGGCTGGGTAGCCTGATTGGTTGGAGCATCGTCCCGATACACCAAGGTTGTGGGTTCAGTCTCTGGTCAGGGCACATCCAAGAATCAAGCAACAAATGCGTCAGTTAGTTGAACAACAGATTAATCTCTCTCTCTTTTTCTCTCTTCCTTCCTCTCTCTCTAAAAATCAGTAATAATAAAAAAAGAGGTTGTCGAGTAGATATGGTTAATAGATGGTACTTAGTTTAAGTCTATATATTGTGCCTGTGACAGATGTCACTAAAGATTCACTGATCTTCTTGCTCAGCCTCAGGCCCCTGAACACAGGAATCTGTTTGTTCTCGCCAACCCATTGGCATTGCATGGACGTTGAACTGTCTTCACCCTCTGCAGTAACGTTTCAAGTGGGGATGACCCAGCAGAGGTGGTTGGGCGGGTTCAGGCGGTAAGAGCGAGGTGCTCTGCCTTCGGACTTCAGAGAGCGTCCATTGTGGAAAGAGGACCTGCAGGGCAGGGAGAGGTTAGGCATCAAGGGTAGAGCGGCAGGACTGGAATTAATCTCTAATTAGGCAGTAATTGAAGTCATACGAATGGAGAGATGCCTTCCAAGAGAGAGTGTACGCAGGGAAAGGAGCAGACCGTAGATTGCCCGAGGAAAGGAAACTGCTCACCACGCTGGAGCAAGGGAAAGTTAGCAAGAAAACACCCTGTGTTTCTGGCACGGAGTGAGGGGGACCATCTCGCCAGCTGCCTCAGTGAATCCTTTTCAACCTTGAGGAATTCCAGGGCTGGCTCCCTGAGCGATTTCAAGAGCTAATGCTCTTAGTGCCTACGTTTAATGCCTCAGATGATAGCCAACACTTCTTCCAGTGCCGACGTCCCTAAGGGACCCTGCCGCCTCCCCCTCCACAGCACCCTTCCGGCCGGCCCGGCCCTCCTCCTCCATCCTGGGCTTCTCTCTCCTCTGCCGCCTGGGCCTGTCCCACTTGCTGTGCACAGAGCGCGCCAGGCAGTGCTGGTGGGGTGGTCTTGTCTTTCTGATAGTTATCTAGACTAATCACTCCGACACCCTCAGGTTCCAAGGATAATTATTCCTTCTGAGTCAAGGACTCCCTTTTTTCCCAGTGACCTGGAATTACCCTCCACCAGTAAAAATGGCCAAGCCTCCGAGCGCCTTTCCAGCATTAACTCTGAGGCAGAGTAGCAGCGAGGAAATCTACCCTTTTAATAGGGGAAAATATTGCCCTTGTAAGTCTTTATGCAATGCACTTGAGCTTAATGCTCACTTACCAGTTCGCCTCTATAACTTCCATGTTGAGTGAATTAAGTCCTCCAGGCGGGTAGTTATTAAAGAAGTGATAAGTGCTTTATAATTCAGTAAAGGGTGGCCTGGTCATTTCACATTTTCCGAAGGAAATTGGCCACCCAAAGGGTAGCACTCTCAGGGTCCCGGGGCCCGTGGATCTCAGGCACAGAGCTTACAGCGGCTGGGTCACTTTCAAGCTGGCTGCTCCGGCCTGGACCCGACTCTTCTTGCCCCGACGCTCGACTCCAAGGCCCTTTGGGGAGAAAGGGCCGAAGTCGTCCAGTCTCCCCCTGCCTCAGGCCATCTCTGCTCTTCCTCACCGGCCTCCCTCTCTCCTGGCTCAAAGTCTCCTGACATGGCCAGTGGGGTCGGAGGTTTTACGGTCTGCATTGTCCTGCCCCGCCTCCCCAGCCCCACGAGCACAGCTTGCTTTTTATATACTTAAGTGTCTCAAATGTCGGAGAAAATGCTGGTCCCATCAAGACCTTGGGAGCCACAGAGTAAACGGTGAGCAGACAGACCGGCAGCCTGCCCTCGTGGAGCGTGCATTCCAGAAGGGGAGAGGCACAACAGACAAATAAGCACACGTGGGAGGGAATTGTAGATTCTGATTCTCAGGCTTGGCACTGTTATGTCGGATTGGACGATGGCTGCGAGGGGCTCTCCTGTGTGTTGTAGGGTATTCAGTAACATCTCTGGCCTCTGTGCAGTAGAGTCTAGGAGTGCCTCCCAGGCATGGCAGTCAAAAATGACTTCAGACCTTGCCAAGGGTCTCCTGGAGGCCAGAATCCACCACCTGCTTGAAAACGATCGATCTAGACGAGGAAGGTCATAGAGAAAGGCTCTGCGAGGGACGCAAAAGCAGTGGGTGTTGGACCTGCTGAGATGCTGGGGAAGAGCCTGGAGCTCAGGGAGAAGTCTGAGTAGAGGTGCACCTTTGGGTGCCGGCTCATGGGTGAAGTCACCGTGCCTCGGCCGGGGGTGAGATTGGGAGACACCAACATTTCAGGTTCAGAGAGAGAATACAGAATCAGCAAAGGCGACACAGAAGGAGTAACCCGGAGAGTAGAAAGAAACCCAGGAAAGACTAGAGTAAAGGAATCCATAGAGAAGAGACCTTCCAGAAAGAGTGGCTAGCTCGGAAGGACGCAGCTGAGAGGCTGGGCGACTTAGTGTCAGAGACCAGCCCGTTGGGTCTGCCCGTGTGGAAATCACTGGTGACCTTGTCAGGGTAGTTCCAGTGGAGGGGTGGGGACAGAGACAAATGGGGACAGAGATTCAGAGTGGCGGGGAGGGAGGGAGGGCCTGCGCATGTAAACCGCTCCTTTGAAAACGTTCACCAAAGAGAGACGCAGAGACGTGAGCTGGTGGCTGGAGGAGGTCATGGTGTCAAGGAGATTCCAGTGAAGGTGGGCTGTCCTGGGGAGTGTGTGCAGGTGGGTGGGGACGTCTCGCAGAGAGAGAGTGAAGGCACCGAGAAGAGGGGGAGGAAAGTGACCGAGTCCTTGAGGAGGCGCAGGGGCTGAGGGCAGGGGGCCCCCGGGCAGCTGCTGGTCACTGTGGGGGCTCGCTCACTCCCTCCCTCGCTCCGATGTCACTGAGCATTTGTGTGGTGCCGGAGGCACGGGCTCCACATCTGGCAAAGGCCAGTCTCAGGGGCAGAAAGGGAAGGTGGAAAAGATGTGCCGAGCTGTCAGGAGCATGCTCACCCCTCTCTCCCGGGTGTGCCGAGTGGGGACCCTGCCCCCGTCCCCCTCCTGACACCGAAGGTGAGCGAGCAGCAGACCCGTGGGCCTCCCAGGACCTTGGCGCTCACCTCGCTGCTGGGCCCTGTGATGATTCCCCGGGGAGTTGAATGGGGTGCCCAGGGCCACATCCCTTCTCTGATACCCTGTTCACGGCGTCGTGGGGCCCAGCCCGGGGCGGGGCGGCGCAGGGGAGCAGGGGAGCACCGTGCCCGTGCCGCGCTTCACCCACGACCTGCTCGCACTGGAGGCTCCAGAGGTAACTGAGTGGCGAACAAGGCAGACATGCTCCCTGTTCCCATGCATCCTAGTCCTGGTGTAGCGACACGGATGACAAACACATAATCAAATAACCAAATGAGACAATTACAGATGGTTATTAAGGGCTGTGAAGGACATAAGCAGGGGCTTGTGCCAGGGCGCAGCTGGAGGGGAGCGGGGGAGGGGGGTGCTCACGGGGGGTGGGGTGGGGCAGGGTGGGCTTCTCGGAGAAGGTGACCTTGGAGCGAGATCTGAGGGAGCTGCCAGGAGCCGCCAAGAGTATTTCATGGAAGTTCTGGTTACGGACAAGCCTGGCATGTTTAAGACTAGAACACAGGCCAGTGTGGCCCAGGCCGTGAAAACAAGGGGAAGAAGGTGCTGGCAGAAGGGCCATGGAAGCAGCTAGCGGCCGGTTCATGCAGGACCTTCCGCCTGGCTGTGTCATTTGGGTTGTGGCGGAGGAGCCCAGGGAGGGGGTTGGAGGGCTTAAGCCAGTGTGCGCAGGTGAGAGATGGTGGCTACCTCGTGTGCCACGTGTGTGCCTGCAGGGGTCACGGCCAAGCCCGCCCGCTCAGGGTGCGCAGGGCACAGGTGGAGGGGCACTGAGAGACTAGTGAGGGATAGGCTAGCGCGGTCACAGGCTGGGGGCTGAGCAGGACATCCTGGACTCCCCAGTGCCCTGGCTGAGTCCCCGAGGCGGTGTTCCTCCTGAAAGTTCTGTCTCCTGTTTGTGGGGGAGCTGAGGGGCTGCGCCTTGATCTGGTCCCTGTTCGGGGAGACACAGCACCCCGGCGCCCGAGGGGCACAGGTGTGTGCACAGACCTCCCTGTTCCTGGCACGAGCCTTGGAGTGAGTTGATCAGGAAGCTGACACAGACGCCGGCGTCTTCCATCTGTTCGCTGCATGATCTGAATGCTCCTTTCTGCGGTCCCGGGGGTCCCAGATGTGGGACCGGTTCCCCGTGGCCCTGGTGTGCAGCTGCCCATGGAGCTGTGTGCTCACGGGCAGGCCTGCTGGGGTTGTCAGCCGGAGAAGGCTCCCCAGGCTGCCAGGCTCAGCTCCCTGAGCGCCTAGTGCCCTCTCAACAGCTGTCAAGAGAGGGAGAACTGGGTGACTTGGCTGGGGGGATCCGACGTGGCTTTTCCCAGCCGCCTTGGTGCCTGAGCTTCATGGAGCTGTTGCTCCAGACGGTTTGTTTACAATGCTAAGCGTATCAGATAATTGAAAGCTAATGCTCCTGTCTGGATCACTAGACATAATATGCCTGGATAACAAATCAATTTCCTCATTGCCCCACAAGGCTTCGAAGTCAAATGCACAGCATATTCTCTGTGTGTGTGTGAGTGTGTGTGCACACATGCGCGCTCCAAACCAACCAGTTATTTAGGAGATGTGATTCCAGGCTGCTTTCCCCAGGCTCCCAGCTCCACTCTTCAGCTTGGGCCTCCACCTTGGACTGGGATTCAGGGGAGAAGGGCTTGGGAGCCTTGGACCTCATGGGGTCCAGCCTGGGGAGAAAGGACACCTGCGTGCCACCTTGGTGCCAGAAGCTCCCATGTTCTGGGTCGGAGGGGCAGCACACGCATGTACAGAAACTCGTGTGACACGCCAGTTTCAGCCACCTCCTGCCAGGCTGCCCCTCCAAGAATGACGTGGGACTGCGTGTTAGCGGAGCCACTGGGGAAGTGTGAATTACGACTGTGCTCCCAGAATGCTTTGCTCACCTGGCAGCCTTAAGTCATCAGAAAGCAGATGCAAAGCGGCAACAAGGGCAGCACCCCACCTGTGTGTGGGGGTGTGTGTGCATGGGTGGAAGCCTTTCCCTACTCCCTGTATCCTCGCGCAGCTGCTCTTTGCTCTGACTCGATGCATGTTTCCAAGCACAGCAGTGGGACCGGCTGCTTCCTGCTCTGGGGCTGAGGGGGGACGGAGGCACCGCTTCCGCTTGTCTCACAACAACAAGATTTCCTGGGAGGAAGCTGAAGACTGGAGGGGCTTGGGTGACTGGCCCAGGGGCACCCAGCTTCCACGTTCAGAGCAGGCGTCTCCTCCAGGTCCCGGCCCCAGGTGCTGCGGGTGACCTCTGCTCCCAGGGGCTGCCTAGCAGACCGGTCACGGCCCACGGGAGGGGAGCAGGGGCCTCCAGCAGATGTGCACAGGGGTGATGGCCACAACCCACGGGCAACAAAAGAGCCAGGAAACCACGAACAACGGATGCCGTAACCGCTGGGATTTGGGAATCACGTCAGCGTAGGCCATTTTGGGTGGGGCCCACGTTCGGCATACGTGAAGAGCCTCTGAGCGTGTCACTGTGCCGCAGCGCAGTGGACTGGGTAGGCTGGTCGTGGTCACCCAGGATTATCGAGAAAATGTCATGTGCTGTCCACTCTGCTTGAAAAGTCAAAGAGGCGTGAGATGCGTTGTTGGGGAGAAAAAAGAAACGTCCAGCAAGGAAGTCGAACGTGCTGATGTTTTGCATTTAAGTTCAGTTGTCCAGAAACTGTGGTCATGAAGAAGCTCCCTCACAGCAGCGAGGCTGTGCAGCGGAGACAGCGGTGCCCTGACAGCGAGGGAGGCAAGGGCAGAGGCCGGAAAATGAGGCAGCGCTGGGCCTTCCAGGGGCAAGAAGGGCCCCCGACACACACTGGCCAACCCCTTGTCCCGCCGGGTACCAAGGTGACAAGGGGGACTCTGCCAGGTGTAGGGTGCTTTGCCCCTTTCATAGGCCCTCCCCTGACGCTGGATGGGGGTAGATGCCTCCTCTGTGTTCTAGAGTTTCCTATGCATAGGACTTAAATGTGGGCGTTAGGAGCAACTCAAACGTATCCACATGGCATGTTTTTAACTAAAATATGGGTCACACCGTCTGTACCATCTAATTTTTCTGTGCTTGGAGATTGCCAATTCATTAACATGTTGGCTCAAGACATACCGGAGGATGGGAGCTATGGCACAGAAGCCCAATCAAATTCACTTCCAGCACAAAGGAGCTTTATATTTCCCATGGACATGTTAATTAATGTTTCACTGCGGCCTAGCTCATCCCCAAAATGGGTGCAACGTGTCCCTCCGGGGTTTGGGCTTAGCACTGCTCCGCAGCTGGGGGCTGTTGGTGTGCTTCGCTGGCGTGGCTTCCCCTCTGACAGCTTCTCTCATGCTTCTGGAGAGACCACGCTCATGAGTGGGCCCCTGGCTTCTCCCCCCGCCCCGGGCAGCAGTGCACCCTTTGACCACAGAGGTTCGTCTCTGCCTCACCGAGGCTTTGTGAGCTGGGCTCTCAGCCTGGCTCTGCTTGGCCCGGGGCGCTTGGAACGCAGCCGTGGCGTGAGCTAAGACTTGCATCTCCCTCTCCCCAGAGAGCGCCGCGGGTCTGCTCCTGGGGCCAGCGAGGCAGTGCGGGAGGGTAGGCAGTGGGGCGGAGCATGTTCGGTTTGTGTGCGTGCAGGGGGTGTGCTGCTGAGGGAAAAGGCTCGTGGCCCGCAGACGGCTCCAGGGCTTGGTGAGAAGAGGCCATCGTTGCTTCTGGGGTGCGTGGCCTGGACGGGCCATGGTCCGGCGGGCCTAAGAGCCCCTCGTTTCTTCCCTGGGGAGGCCCGTGGCTCCAGAGCGTCTGGACACCCTGGCTTTCGATTCTTTTCTCGTCTGACTCAGCGACCTAGAAGCGAGCTTTTCGGTTTTGGCCCTGGGCCTCTCGGCGTTCGCTGCAAAGCAGGCATTTTCAAAATTGTTGCTGTTTTAAGCCACGGAACTTTCTTCAGTGGCAGCCTTAGGCATCAAAGCAGGGTCCCCCAGCCTCGGCACTGTGGGCTTTGGGCTGATAACTCTTGTGCTTGGGGCTGTCCTGTGTGCTTTTGAAATGCTCAGGTGCATCCCTGGCCTCGACCCGCCAGAGGCTGGTACCGCTCCATTTGTCTCCGTGGTGACAACTAAAAATGCCTCCAGACGTGGCCCAGTGTCCCTTGGGGAACAACTTCCCCTCCAGCCAAGAGCCGCTGCATGGAAGTAAAGTGTAGGTAACTCACTCAGATGGCGGCCACCTCCCTGCCCTCCCTCCACCTGCCCCTCATGGCAGGCGGCCCGAGGCCCAGGCCGCAGCCCTCTGCCCGAGCCAGCCAGCGGACAGACGTGCCCTCCCGCAGTCCCCACGACAGACAGCGCTCCTGGCTCTGCTCCGCGTCCTTTCTCTCGCACACAGCACGTCCCTGAGACACTTCAGCAGGGACCGGCCGGTGCAGCCGGGTCCTGGGACAGGGCGGCCAGTGACAGCCCTGTGCAGGGGTTGTGTGCCCCACCATTCTTCAAAAATGATTGTTATCGATCTTTTTCCCAACATGACAAAATAAATGCTGGGTGAGGACAGCCTGGACACCCTGGAAAAGCACTAAAAGAGGAGACGTCACTTTAATTGCACTAGGCCATGTAGCAAGAACAAAAGCAAACCAGACCGGCTCTCGCTGTAGCCTAGTGATTGCTTGTATTTTTAGAGCCTGCTTTTCCACACAGACTGCTGGCCCCTGTCCCAGCGCAGCGCACCCAGCAGAGCTGCTATAACTGACCCCCCAGGGCTGGTACCAAGTGGGGAGTCACGGGATGACTTGGCAGGTGCCTTGCCGATGTCATCGCAAATGTCAGGCGGCGCCTTTGCTGCCCTGCACGTCCCTTGGAACCTGCTCCGAGCTGCCGTCTGTGCACCCCCTGAACCTGTTTATAATTTCTGCTTCAACAGTTTTCCCGGAGGCCAGGAATGACAGGTTTACTGCCCCTCCACCCTTCTGTCGCACGGAGTTTTTATCAATGATTGCTGGGAAATGACAGCTCCCACTCAAGGCACGATGCCGCTTTGAGCTAAAAAACTGAGGGAGGACTGCCCGCCTCTGCAAGGCACAGGGTTTGAAGTGACCGCACGATGCTGGCCCTTCCCGAGCACTTACTGCAGGAGCGTCGTCTTTCCACCCTCACGTCATTCCTACTGGGGGGGCATTTTATTATCCCTGCTGGACGGAGGAGGAGACTGAGGCACAGACGGGCGATGTAACCTGGACGGGCCCGCGTGCACCCTGGCCGCCGGGCTCTGGGCGGGTGCAGCACCTCTCCCTTACAGGCCAGGAGGCCCTCGTCTCTGCAGGGCGCGCTCAGCTGTGTCTTCAGATGCAGACGTGGCGGTGACAATAGGAAGTGAAAGGCAGGCGCATTGAAGTTTGAATCTCATGCCTGTTTCACATGCCACAAAGTAGGAGTCTACTTTTGATTTTTTTTTTTTTTTTTAATGTAACGCCTATTCTCAGCTTTCAGGCTGCGGCCAGGTGAGGCCCGCGGGCTCGGCCCCCGAACCGTGCCTTCGCTCTGTGGCTGTCAATCTCCATCCCTCAGTGTCGGAGGCGGGGGAGCAGGGCCCGAGCTGTCGCCCGGGGAGCCCTCAGCAGCCAGCAGCCCGGCCGCTCCCTGCCGTGTCTCTGGTGTGCCTGTGTCTGGGAAGGGCCACTGTGCGGGCAGAAGGCCGTGCGGACTGACCGGGGAAAGGGTTAGGATGCAATGAGGGTTGACCATGATCCAGACACGTCTACGGAGTTCTCATGTGGGCTAAGAGAAATGATTCCATTCATTCAGTCCATGGATGGACAGCTGCCTGCTGACCAGTGAAGGGTCATCTGAGGGGACATTGCACCCTGCTTGACAGTTCGCGTGGATGCACTGGGGTGGGGGGCGGGGGCGGGTTGGGGACTGACACAGGTCGCTCTCGGCCGGGCCTGCCTTTCCCCTGAAACGGAGCTGGGGCCGCTGCCCTGGTGGCACCAGACCAAGTAAACTGCCGGTGGCTGCGTGGCTTCCAAGGGAAGGCTTTGGCCTTGGAATTTAATACCGAGCTGGCCACCTGGTCCACGTCCCCAGCAGATGCCAGTGTGTCTGGCTGCTCCGCAGGGGCCCCGAGAGAATGTGGTACAAAACGGGCTCTCGCATACCTTGTCACCGTGCGGCGCTGAAGCGCTTCCCGAGCCCCCGGCCCCTGCCGTCCCGCGGCCTTTCTGGCTCCGGCTGCGCTTGGCGGCAGATGGCAGAGCCGTGGGGGTGGGGAGCCAGGGAGGGGACGTCTGGGGAAGGTGGCTGCCACTTCTCTGGCCTGAGTGTCCCAGGGTGAGCCGTCCCCTCTCTGCACTGCTCACTGAGCGGGTGCTTAGACCTCGGGGCCACTGATGGGTGAGTCAGATCCAAGGAGGCCGGTGGGCAGCGGACCGTTCCCATGAGGCACTGGAGCTCCTTGGGAGGCCAGTATCAACCCCACCCCCCAAACTTAGAGAAATCGGACCCATACCCGTGACAGGCCCTCCCTTGCTTGCAGAACTTTGGAGTCCTTTGCTTTGGGCTGGAATTCTCCACTGGCTGAGTTAGTGCTGCTTTATATTTGTTGATGAAAAGCTCTGGTTAATGGTGACTTATGTCTTTGGTGAATACATCCGAGAAGATGAATTCATTATGGCTTAATAAACGTGGTGTGCTTGCTCGGCACCAGCCTCCTCCAATCTACGGTCCCTGGGGAGAAAGTTCTGAAAGGAGAGGTGTGTCAGGAGGAGGGAAACTGCTGACGGGCGCAGCCTCTCCATTACACCTGGAGACCAGGAGGCCCATGCAGGTCGGAGCCCTGCCCGGAGCCACGCGCCGCCCGCGTCGCTGAGCTGGTGCGGGAACCCGGCTCCTCGAACACAGCCTCAGCTCCTTCCCCTGGCAGCCCGGTGCCTCCGTGGCCCCTCGGTGGTCCCCTCCTCTGTGGAGTCAGTTTTGCCAGATCGAGTCCTGGCGTCCTGAGCTCCAGACAGACTGGGCCGTGGTCGCCTGACGGGGCCGTCGGTGTCTGGAGCCTGGGAGCCCCTGGGGCAGGCGTGCTCCTCCTGGGCTTTTCCGTCCAAATGCCATGCCCACGGGCAAGCCACCCGCCTTTTTAAAAAATTTTATTTATCCATTTTGAGAGAGGGGAAGGGAGGTAGAAGGAGAGAGAAGCATCAATGTGGGAGAGAGATACTGATTGGTTGCCTCTTGTACACACCCTGACCAGCCACCCAACTCACAACCTGGGCACATACGTGCCCTGCTGGGATCTGGCTGGTGACCTTTTGCTTTGCAGGATGATACTCAACCCCCGAGTCTCACCAGTCTGGGCTGCCCCCCACTTTTTTGACACACCATTTGTGTTGTCCTGTAGGCTGGAACTAAGAAAATGAGCCTGTCCCTAAGAATTCGTAAAAAAGAAAAGGAAGGAGAGGGAATAGAGGGACATGAGCCGCAAAGATCAACAGGGGACTGGGTTTCAAGGCTTTCTGGAGCTGAGGGGGGCGTCCCATGCTACCCCCAGGGCCTCACAGCGGTCCCTCAGGTGGGCAGGCCATGTGCCTGTTGCCGTGCAGGGGAGGAAACTGAGGATCAGAGGTATTTGGTGACTTGGTGAAGGCCCAGCTGGCGTGGGGCTGATCCAGGTTCAAGCCCAGGTCCCCGTGGCTCTCAAGCCCGCACCTCCTCCTTGGCCCCGGCTGACCCGTGTCCGCCTTCCCTCCTGCAGACACATAGAGAACTGGCGCGGCCTGCACACTCTCAACGCCGTGGACATGGAGCTCTACACTGGCCTGCAGAAGCTGTGAGTGCCGGGTCCTGGGAGGGGCCTTAGAGGGTGGGGGCCCTGCCCGGCTGCCTTCCTGGGTGGGGTGGGGATGCTGCAGGCCGCTGTCTGCACTTGCTGGGGGTCCCTCTGTCAGCAGAGGGGGCACCGCCCTCTCAGGGAATGTCAGGCTGCAGAGGCCAGCCAGCCTTCCTGCCCCCACGGTTCACCTGGGCCTGGGGAGGCGAGGCGCTTGCCCAGAACCTCAGCCTGCAGTTCCGGTTTCAGGGTAGGACCTGAGCCCAGGCTGCCCAGGCTAGCGCTCTCTGCTTGGCCCTCTGCCTGGTGGAGTGCGAACTCCCAGCCACCACCCCCTTTGGACTTCAGCGGTGGCGGGCAGGGGAGGGGGACAGGGGCGGGGGGGTGGGGATTTGGGGTGGGGGCAGGAGGCACCAAGGGGGAGCCGTGTTCTCACACACCTGCTCATCTGGGTGCGGACAGCTGCCAGCACTGCCCTGTCCCATCCCAAACTGTCCCCCAGCCCCACGGGGTGTGAGCCCAGACACCCCTCGCCGGGCTCCCCCAGGTGGACGGCCCGGCGGAGCTGATGATGAAGGAACGAGCTCGGTTCGCAAGGGCGGCCGCAGGTCCAGTCTTGGCCTGATGTCCTCTCACCCTCAGCCCAGAGCGGGTGTCCCTCTGCCCCTTCAGGGCTGCTGACCCCCTGGTTCTCTCTCCAGGACCATCAAGAACTCAGGACTTAGGAGCATCCAGCCCAGAGCCTTTGCCAAGAACCCCCACTTGCGCTACATGTGAGTAGCGTTGGCGTCTGGGCGGCATCCGGAAGGCTGGGAGCGCGTGGTAGGGGGAGGGTCCTGGCAGGGAAGCTGTGCGCCTGGGGCAAGCCCCCCGGCCTCTCGGGGCCTCTGACTTTGCCTCTTAAAATGAGAGCTTTGGAGTTGATGTTCTCTAAGGTTCCTGTCAGAAAGAGAAGCTTAAGATTATCGGGAGGGGGTCTGGACTCCCAAGTTTGTTCATTTTTCATGAACAACTTGCAGTTTTACGGACACGCTCCTGGAGGAGGTGAGTATGACACCCCTGAGACCGTCCGTGGGTCCGCGGTACGGGTGCCGGGTGGGGAGGGTTACAGGACGGGAAGCGGGGCCGGGCCGGATGCCGTGTCTACACAGGTTCTGCGCTCCGTGGAGGAGAGCCCGGAGCAGTGGGGACGCCTGCATGTAAGGCCACACAGCTTTGTTTGGGACACACTGCCAGTCGCGTGGCCAGGTGGGAGGGCCGTCTGTGTCCCCCTCCCCCCACCGACCGCCCTGTCTGATGGCGGAGGGGCTCTGGCTGGGCCTGTGGGGGAGAATCCCATGAACCTGGTGCTTCCTGGCCACACCTGGCTCGGGGCTGAGGACTGGGACTCGGTGGGAGGACCCCCTTCCCTGGGGTGAAAGGGGTCCGAGGGCGATGGGGGGAAGGGCGAGCTGACCGTGCCCACGGGGCGCCTGCTGCCTGGCCCACTCTCCTGTGAGGACAGCGGCCACCATGGGCATCCACGGGGACATTCCCCAAAAAGCAGAGATGCCACAGGATCTTGGTGGGGGGCTTTTGTGTTTGGGGAGGAAATGGAGGAATGACTTTCAGATGCGTCCTTCCTGTGGGCACGTGAGAGTTGCACGGTGGAGACATCTCGCGTCCCCTAACGAAGGGGCAGCGGGCTGGGCGGAGCCTCCCCGGCAGCGGCAGAGCGTCTGAGGGGCTCGCCGGGGAGTGGTGGGCGTGAGGGTCCGGGCTCGTCCCTGGGCCCCTGTGTTTTCCCAAGCCCCTAGCATGTGTTCAGTAAATACACACATGCGCACGCACACACACACGTGTGTTTATCAGTAATGGGCACCCCTGCTTTGTGCTGAGCTTTCTTTCCTCCCTCTAGAGATAGTGCGCCACGCGGCCTTTGCTCTCGGCCCACATGCCTGCGGTGGGGGGCCAAGAACTCCCTTTGACCTGGCTCACCGAGCCGTGGCCCCTGCCCTCCTGGAGCCTCTATGGGGGGACCGTCCCGATGATGCACATGCTGTGCAGTGGGAGGCGTGGCCGCAGCCAGACTCAGGATGCTGGGCCGTCCTGGCACCGGACGGGCAGGTGTTTAGTTTATCAGGGAACTGAGGGTCAATGTAAAATATCGCAGGAGAAGAAGTTTTTGACCTCCGAGAAGTCTCCCTTTTCATACGAGGTCATACAAGGGTCCCAGAGCTACGCCGAGGGCCGCGCTCGGGGCTCGCTGCATGGGGGCGGTGCCGGCGCGCTCCTGCCCCGGGGCCTTCGAGGACATTGTGTCACCTGCAGCTCTCGGGGTCACCTTTCTAGGGCTGGCCCAGAAGAGAGGGCAGGGCCGCATCCTGGGTGTCAGGTGTCTGTGAAGTGGGTCGCACTGGAATGTCTTTGACTTACCCTTGAGGTCCGAGATGAAGGTGGTGACCCCCCGCTGTGGGGCATGATCTGCTGTCAGCTGGGTGGTGCGTGCCAGGCTGCCGGGCTTCGCGAGGTTCCCCGAGCTTTGGGGTCAAGGTGTCTGGCTGCACTAGGCTCTGATGGTGCCCGGAAGCCTGCCTGTGACATTGGGCCCTGTTTTCTGCTGGACATGGGGGCCAGTACCTGCCCAGGTACTTGTGTGGGTTGCGGGAGGAGCAAGGGCGAGAAGGAGGGGTGACTGCTGTTCACCACGGTTCGGGCCTGGCTGCACGTTGGCCGTGAACTGGGTGCTCAGCTTGGTGTGGAAGGTCAGCACGTGGTCCAGCGGCTCCAGTAGGAGTGGGGTGAGGGAGGGTCCTGCAGAGGCGCCCTGGGCTCACAGGGAGTTGAGGGAGCGAGGAACAGGCGTGGCTCCCTGGCTGTGTTTTCTCAGGAACCTCCCCCAGCTGTGAGGACACACCCAAGTCCCAGCTGCCTGGGGACGTGTTCTCCTGGCAAGTGGGCTGGGTTTCTCTGCTCCCTCACAGCACCTTCTATTTCTGTCCCCTAAAAGCACTTACAAGTCTTCGGGCCCCAGCTGAGCAATCACAAGATGATCACTTACTCCAGCACTAATTGCTAAGCCTTGACTTGGCGGCTTTTTCTTTCTTTCTTTCTTCTTTTCTTTGGGCGGGGGGGGCGGTGATGGCTGAAAAGTCTTCTCTGCACAGAATAAGAAGCGGGAAGTGAAGCCATGGCCGCTGCCCGGCTCTCGTGTTACCCAGAGTGCTCCGACCCGCGTGCCGCCCCCTGCCCCGGGCCGCTGTCTCGTCAGTGTCGCCCTTCCTTGGCGTGACTGTGAACCTGCGAGGTGCCTCTGTCCGCCACGGAGGAGGCTGGGGGCCAGGACAGCTGGGCCCTGCGTCCAGCTTTGTGAGTGGCTGACCGTCGCCTCGGGACTCTTTCCGGTTTTTTTTTTTATATGTGAAAAAGAGAAATATTGGTTCATATACATCAAGAGGAATCTTTTTTTTTTTTTTTTGAGAGACTGGAATGTTCTTGACCCTTCGGTCCTCTCCCAGATCAGATCTTAAAAATTTTGGATTAAGAATTCTTAAGGATAAAGATTTTCCAAACTGATAGTTGAAAGAGCGGGTTGCTAATCTGTCAAATGGACATAATAATAATGCCTATTTTAGGGGCAGGGTGTGGTCAGGATTGAATAATAGGAGGCCCCGTAAACAGTCAGAGTTCAGACATGGCAGTTGCTAATAACAATAGTAATTACTGTCACTATTGGTGGTGGTGATAATAGAGTCTGAGAGGAGGGATGAGGCAGCCGCCAGTCTGCTCTGGAAAAGTTGGGTCTCTGTCCTACACGGCCGCCCGCCGCTCTGGGGCCTGGAACACCCATGTCTGCAGCCTTTGGTGTCTTCCTTGAGTGCGGACAGTAAACCCTGGTCGAATCTCTCCTCTGTTTCCTTGGTTCCTTGCTCTAGACTCTGTGTACCCCATTCCAATGCAGTTCGTTTCAGCGAGCTTATCGCTTCCTTTTTGGGGTCTCTTTTCTTGGGTGTCTCATACCCTGGCTGGGCCTCCAAGGTCCGGAGTCGCCGTAGGTAATGCCGATGAACCGCACGCAAATGCTGGTACTGTCTTTCATCTGTTAGAGCGCTTCATGGCCCCAAAGCGCTGTCTCTGACATCGCCTGCTTTCCCCCTGGACCCTCCTGGGTGCAGCACGAGCAGCCTCAGCCGTGAGCAGCAGCAGCAGCAGCAGCAGCAGCAGCAGCAGCAGCAGCAGAGCGCCGCGGGCCCTTGGAGTACCACTCCGGGAGGCTGTCTGAGATGATTTTTTAAAAACTTATTAGGATGTTTAGAAGACTGTGCTAAAAAAAGAGCTGGCATCAGGAGAGGGGAAGGAAAGGCTCACAGGGGTCAAGAATGTACTAAGTACGAAAGACTGCTCTTACAAGTGCGACCTCACTCCTCACAATGGCCAAAGCTCGGGCTCTGCTGTGCCCATTTCATAGGCAAGAACACTGAGGCTTGGAAGTTAAAGCTGAGTTCCCTCACAGCCACATAGCTGTTCGTGGGATGGCCAGGACCTGGCCCGGGTCCCTCTGACTCTGGATTCCATGTACTTTTCTGTACACTTCAGGCAGGTTTGTCTCTGGTTTTTACAGTAAGAGCTTTTCATGAAAGGGTTGGTGGTCCGTACACTTTTATGAGAGGGAGGCGGGGGCATGGGTTCTTGCTGCCCTGGGGGTTTGGCACCAGCCACCCTCAGACACTTCTGTCGAGAAAGCTGTGTAGTTCTTACTCCTATTCAGGTCAAACGCTGTAACGACAGTTACATTACAACCTGAATATCTTTATTACATTATAAAGGTTTCTTAGCATTAGCCTATGGCCTACTTATTTCCAAGAATATGTAATGGAAGGTTCCAGCAGCCAAAATAATTTACTTAATCCCTTAGAGTTGTTGCAGTGGGATCTCCCTCGTCTTCAGTTTCTTACTTTCCCCCCAAAGCTCTGGATGCCTTGTTAAGTTACTCTTCTCTGTCTCGAGCAGACACGCACCCAACCTTCCGCCGAGAGCGCTGGCCCTGCGCTGACCTGTGCGGGCGTGGGCTGAGCGAGGAGGGAATGGAGACTGTCCTGCTTTCAGCATAACTGTGTTGGCCGGTGACGTTCCCAAGGAGAGCGTCCGTGGCACTGGGGCACTGGGCGGGTGGGACGGGGGATGTGGCTGGAGTCCCCGCCCTTTCAGGACGCTGCTGAGGAGGCAGTAGTTTCTCCTGGGATTACTGGCAGGGAAACACAGTGAGACTGATTTATTGTGTTGCAAATCACTCAATGATTTTTCTCCTTGAAATACACCGCCCCCCATTCTGGACCCCAAAACAGTGTGTAGCTATTGTATGCGTAGGTGTTTCCTCTCCGCCTGCCCCTTGCCTCTGTGCTGGGCCTTTCCTCTGAGTCCCAGGGGACTGGTAACTGGCACACTTGTCCTCTCGCTGCTTCCCCACGTGTGCCCTTTGTCTGCCCTGTGCAGAGGACTAAGTCGTCGAACATCGTATATCTAATGCCCAGGAGTGTGGGCTTTGGAGAGGGAAAGGCCAGGGTTCAAATCCTAGATCTTACGTTAAGCTGCCGTCTTGACATGCCCGCTTGGCTCCCTCTCTGTCTCCGGCCCTGGCTGTCTTTGGCCCCGGTCCCAGGCAGGACCCTGTCTGCATCTGGCAGACCTTATTGCAAAATCCAGGAGAGAACGGATGTGCTCCGGGTTAGATGACCTCTGAGGCGGCTGCCCTGACATCCCAGGATTTTGTGCCGATGGCGGCAGCTCGGCACCTGAGGCCCCCTGGCGCCGCCTACTGCAGTCATTCCTGTGGATGTGCCGGGGCCCCGCCCTCCTCCCACATCCAGCCCTGATACCTAATGACCCAGCAGAGCCTTTGCTGTTCCTTTTTTCAGGTGGATCCCTCTTGCCCCCTTGAACCTTAAGTGTGTTCTGTGCCCTAAAATGCACCAAGCTCTGGATTTTGAACCTAGAATTTTTTGGCCTCTGTTCATGTATCTGCTATCTCCAAAGAAAGCCACGTTCCAGTCCGCCCACGCCCTCCGTCAGCTGGGCCGTTGCCTCTGCAGGACCCTCGGAGGCATTTGCTTCTTGTTCCCCAGCGAGGCAGGTGGCAAGCTTCCTGAACTGTGTGTCTTTTTTCTTGTCCATTTGTGTCTCTCCACCAGACTTTCTGTGGTCCTGGAATTACGGATGCCCTTCCTGGTAGTTTCTTTCTGTTCACCTTGATCTGTGAACAACACCACCCTGATCTACCCAGACAGACCCAACACGGCCCAGACCGTGTGTCTGGCGTGTTTGCAATCATTTACGACTCTCTCAGCGGGAAGTCCTCTGTGCCCCGAAGATGCTATGTTTGTTTGGATTTCGGGAGTCTCCCTTCGCTAGGATCATGTGGCCTGAACTTTTTAATAAGAATTTTGTGGCAACCTTGTCAGCTTTGCCTCCCAAAAACTCAGCCTGATGCTAGTGAGCACTGTGGCCTCCAGGCTGCGTGTCCCCTGGCCTCGGAGATTAGACCGTGTGCCCATATTTTCCAGCCTTGTTTATTCTCAGTTGATTTTCTTTTCTCCCCCCGCCCCCCGCCCTTAGGCTTCATTACTTCCCATTTGTCCACATCTCTTTTCTCCATTTTTCTTGTTAAGGACAGATTTAGAAAATGAGATTAGTCTCGTGGCTATTTTGGAGTCATCATTAATTTTTGTCCCTCTCCGTTCCTCGGCAGGCGGGCGGCCTCCCGTCTCTCTCCCCTGTTTCTTCTGGACAGTCTCTCATTCCGCGGTTAACCCCCTTTGTCTCTCGGGGTCGCTGGCCTTGGTCCTGAGGAGCCTCCAGGACCACTGCGTCTGGGTGGTCCTTAGGTGCCTGTCGGGGCTGGGGGCAGAGGAAGTTTACTCCACGATGTTGCAGGGACCGGGGGCGCCCAGGGAGCAGGGCACAGTGCGGGGGAGAGGCAGCAGGGACGGCCCCCTGTGGTGATAACTGACAACCCAGCCCCTAAGGGGGTGGGGGGCCGCAGCCGAGAGAGGCGTGGTGGGGAGCAGGCCGGGTCCCTGGTGAGGGCTGCTCCAGGAAGACGGGGCTGTGCACTGTGTGTCCAGGGGCCCGGCTGTGCAGGAGGCGGGGCAGCCTGTCTGAGGGGCCACCGGCCCCCACTGAACCAGGAATCGGGTGGGTGGCAGGGCTCCCTACCACCCTCTTGCCCTGTGGCTTCTAAGCAGGTGGCACAAAAAGGTTAGAAGCTGTGCTTGCCGCTCTCCTGTCCCCCAGGTTGGTCCAGGGCAGGAAGGGGAGTCAGGGCTGCGAAGGACAGGCCCCTCTCCCACCCCACGTGCTGCCGAATGTCCGTCCGCCCGCCCGCCCCAGGCCTCCGTCCAAGGCGGGCCTCGGTGCTCCCCTGCCCGGCCCGGCTGGCCTTCCAAACCCGTGTCCTCAGCGCTCTCCCTGGAGCCTCCACTCCACCCCACATTTCTCCTCATGCACCTGGCAAGGACGTTATTGAAAGACTCCGTCTGGCTTTCCCAAACGTGTCTCTGAGCTCCTAGGCTAGGAGCCAGGCGAGTGTGCCGCCCGGGCAGAGGCCTGCCTGGGCCACCCCAGGGGCCTCCCGGCCGCCTGCAGTCACACCCCCACTGCGCCCTGCACTGGCCGCACTGTCCTGCCCCCACTCCCACCCCGCAGCCCCCACGGTGTCCTGTAGTGTCCCCTCCTTCCAGCTTGGCTCAGGGTTCTCGTGGAAGCTCCTCATGGCCCCGCCCCCAGATGTTCTTCCCCATCACTTCCTTAGCTTCCTGTTCTCTTTCTTCCTTTGCTCTTGTCCCAATAAGTATACACTTGGATTTAATCCTTATACTTTTAATTATGTGATGTTTGCTGTGCCTACGGGGCTGAAGGCTCCCTGGCTGTCCCTCAGGCAGGCCGTCCCGCCTCCCTCACGGCCGGGCCCCTGGACACACAGCGCATCTTACCTCTTCACTGACTGAGCCCAGCCCGTGGCAGCCCGGGCACGTGGTCGACACTCGTGGGGTGAGCGGATGGACGACGTGATGGAGGAGACGTGTGACCGTTTGTTTCTCTTTCTCACCGGGTAGGCCGAAGCCTGAAGCGTCCAGCGCATTGGGCTCAGCTGCAGGGCAAGGGAAAGTGGGCGCCTGCCTGTGGGATCCGGGGAGCCTCGCCCATGCCGGGCCGGTGCCCCTCAGAGCCAGGTGCCGGCGGTGTCTGCCTCGCTGCCCTCCCACCTGTGGAGTCGGGGGGCACCTGGGTCCTCCTGTCCGTTCCCACATCTGGCGAGCCCAGCTGTGGGAGCTGGAGGAGCAGGCAGCTCACCCCTGCCGGTGGCGGTGGGGCGGCCCCTGCATGTGCCGGCTGTCCGTCCTCAGTCAGGAGCCTCTGCCGAGGCAGCGAGGGTGGTGTTTGCAAAGAGCAACCGTGTGCTACTTATTTATTGTGCAGAAAAGAAAACAAATTAAGGCCTTGTAATTAGACAGTTGGGCATGTTCTTAAATAAAGCCTAAGCAGCCAAGACTCTGTTAACCACGGCATTCCCTAGGCTGCCTCCCCGAGGCTCTCTCTGCCCTTCCCCTCTCCTCCCACCCTTTCCTCCTCCTGTTCCTCTTTGTCTCTCTCTGGTGTCAGTCTCTGCTTCGGCCTCCGGTGATCTCCGGAAAGCCTCTCTTGCCGACTGTGACCAGACATACTTGAGAGCCCACGCTGGTCATTTCAGAGATCCTCAGCAGCATTTGTTAAGCGAGTTCGCAGGCATGGGGCTGCGCTAGGGGGTTCTTGCCCTGCCCACCTGCCCCCTCACTTGGCCGAGCGTGGAGAGGAGAGGCATGGTGTTTTGTCTGAGGACACAAATTCTGGAGTTGGGCAGGCCGGGCGCACCTCCAGCGGGCCTGCCGAGCTGCTGCCAGACCCCTGGTCACGTTGTCCCATCTCTTTGAGCCGGGTTTTTCCTGTGGCGAGAAAAGCTATCTCCCTCTCAGGCTTGTTTTGGGATTTGGATGAGATAATGCATTTGAGGTTCTGGCACGTGACGAATTCCTTGCAGATATTTGGTCTGGTTTTTTCAGTAGCGCTAGATCAGATCAGAGTTTCAGGGAGTTTCTCATTTCTGTTGTCCTGACTCTCTCATGGATGTGCCTAGAACATGCCAGGCACCTGTTGGGTCCCCGTAAGCACCTAGAAAGTAAGTGGATGTGTCCGTTTGAGGCCCTGCCGGAGGACACGGAGCGGGGGGAGGGCGGGCGGTCACTGTGTGTGTGCTGTTGTGGGAGCGCACCGGCGTCTCCCTCTGGTGCCCCCTGGCCGTGCCTGGGCAGTGCACTCTCACCGCCGGCGAGGCTCGAGGCCGCCGCTCGAGGGCGCCTTTCACTAATAGGCAGCGCTGAGGTGCAGTAGCAGCCACCGCCATCCCTATTTGTTGCGAAGGACACTGCGAGGGACTTGTCCAAGGCCACATGGCAGACGCAGTGGAGTCCAGACCAGGACACAGGTCTCTGACTCCAAGGCCGTTGTGTTTTCTGCCATTTGGGCCGTTGTCTCGGTCATTGCCGACACCCGAGAGGGGGCTCACCAGGCTTCTGTGTCTCAGGTTCTTGGTGCTGCTTTGAGACTTACATCAGTCACCGCCCACCTTTTCCTTTTAATTTCCTTTCCGGTGACATGGGCAACACATACTAATATCGCTTTTACCGGTGACATCATGGTAGCTGGGTCATTCTGGAAGCTACCTCAAATGCAGTTTGAAAGCATCCAAATACTGTCAGGTTCAAAGTCTCTGCTAGGTGACGCTATCGATAGTGCTGTGAGGGGCCTTGTTAGATGCAGGTAGCAGGTGCCTTGGAAATGTCCCCCTGCAACCAGCACCGTGGCTTGGGAATGGGAGGAATGGCGGGGTTGAAGCAGGACATGGCCCAGGTGCAGTAGGAACGCTCAGTGTAGCTGAGAAGACACAAGGTGCTTTCTCAAGCCAGAGACACTAGCACATTAACGTATGCTGGCTGGTGCCATGCCCAGCAGAGAGAGTCTTGTATTCCAGGGATGCTAGGGAGGGGCTGAGGAAGGACATGGTCTTAAGCTTATCCTTGAAGGGAGATAAGCAGCATTACAGAGGAAGAGGGAGAAAACCTATGCACTGTGTGTGTGCACGCCCACATGCACCCCGAGCAAGCAGGGAACAAAGCCAGAAAAAAGAGAGAGAAGAAATATTGATGGTGCTATTCTCTCTACCAGGCACTCTTCCAACAGTGATCCTGCTGGAATATGTGACGGTCTTCCGGAGGGCTCTGGGCTCAGAGAGGTCATATGTGCTGCCCAAGGTCATGCAGCTAAAGATACGGATTCGTACCTATAAACGTCTGCTCCAGAATTCAGGTTCTTTATGCCGCATCATGGTGCAAAGGTCACTTTCCCTCTCTGAGGGTGGCTGGGAGCCTGACTTTCCTGAAGGAATATTGAAAAATTTCTTTTTGGTGGGGAAACTGGCATCATACTCCCACTGCTTCCGCTTACCCGACTTTCAGCCTTCCTGTGCCTCTCCCTTGGGATTCAGCACCATGGCCAGAGCTCAGGGAGCCGCCTCGGGGCAGGGAGCTGTGCACAGCTCCCTAGAGAGAGGCTCCCGGGCGCTGGCCTGCCCCTCATCTTCTCTCCAGCATCCGTGCAGCTGCTGCAGCTGACCTGTGCCCGTCAGTGCCAGGGGGCATGCCAGGAGAGCTGGGCACGTGTGGGGGGCGTGGCTTGCCTTCCGCCCGCCCACCCAGTGCGGTCCGGACACTGGCAGGGAAGAGGATGTAAGAAAGGCCTGCTCCTCCAGCCCCCTTCTTCCCGGGCCCAGTGCAGAGGGATGAGGGCTGTGACTTATACCTTCAGGTGCCCCAGGTGGGGAACCGTCTCAGGCCCTGGCACGGGGACGAGAACTGAGCTGGAGTGGCGCTGGTTCCCCCGGGGCAGAGCCGCTGGGCTCCGCAGTCCAGGGGTCGCGGTGCCCATCGCTTCACAAGCCTGTCCTGTTCCTGCCGACCAGGGCCCGTGGCTAGTGGGTTCGCCACGTGCTTCCTCCCAGGAATAGTCACAGGGGCACAGGCTGCGGCAGACGCGCGGCAGAGCCGGCCGAGTCACGGTGCCGGGGGGTTTGTTCTCCGTGACGCTGTGCCTTCTACCTCTCTGGAAGGCCTTCACCTGCGTGTGTACAACCGTCCGGTGCAGTCAGGACCCATTCTGGCGCATGCGTGTGTGTAGGAGTAAGCCGAGGGGGTGGGTTCTGCGATCAGACATAGTGATTCAGGCTCCGTTTTAACATTACCAGCTTCATGACCTTGAACTAGTTATCTCACTTCTAAGCCATGGGTTCTTTATTTATACAGTGAGAGCAAATCATAACAATTACATATTCATAAAAGGTTTTGGGGGGAAATTCAACGGCCTAATATCTTTAAAGCATACAGTGATTAGTTCCTAACAAGTACTCAATAAATGTTATCTGTTGGTTGTATTTCTCAGAAAATTATTCCTGTATTACAATTTTCTTTAGTTTATTCACATGATTATTGTTAATGATTCTGGAAAAATCCCCATAGCAGGTGAAAATGATTAGCAGTTAATTAATTGTTTCCGCTTGTATTCAAGGCTCAAGATAATAAGTTGAGGTTGGCCATAGTCGCACGGGTACGAGAAAAAATCAGTTGAGTTTGGCACCCTGTTCCACGCAGGGCTTGTGAAATTCAGACCACTCAGTGGTTTACCTGCATGCTTTTATCTAACAGTGGTGACGATCAAAGTGCAGGCAGCGCCTTCGACTTCGTGCAAAGGGCTGTAAGCAGAAGCCTGGTTTATAGGTCGCCCTGGAACCAGCCGGTGCCAGACCCATGCGCCCTGGTCCCTTTCTCCTTGCCTTGTTTCTCTGGCTCTCGGTGTGTCTCGTCTCTGTGGACCGATGCCCTCTCACACTGCGTTTCTATCCATCGGATGCAGCCTGGAGAAGGTGAAGGCACAGCCATGTGATAATCTCCATGGAACCAAGTGGGGTGGGGCTGCCTCTGGGTTCCATAGAGTCAGTGTGAGATACGATTCTTATCTCATCCCTTCCTTGCCTCAGCTCCGCGGGCTCCGTCAGGTGTCTGCGGGAGGGAGTCCGGGGGGACCGGAATGAACACTGCTTTTCCCACACATTCTCCCAGACAATTGGACAACAGCGGCCAAAAGGCCGTGCGTGGCATAAATTGCAGAAAACAGTGGTGTAATGACATTGTTTGGTGACTAAATTAAAGCCCTGAGTCATGAGGCCAATAACAGAAAGGGAAGCAGAGAAGTGCAATTAAAAGGAGACGAGAGATGTTTTCAGCTGACCCTGGAAGTGAGACGGAGCGGTGGGCGGCGGGCCCTTCCCTCCCGTGGCTGCAGTCCAAAGGCAGTCAAGGGAAGCGGGCGAGGAGGCGTGGTGGCAGGGAATTTCAGTGGGAGCCATGTCGCCTGCGCGGTGGAAACCGGGCGGCTCCAGGACCTGAGCTCTGTAGCCGCTTAGGACGAGCTGCGATGGGAGAGGCCCGCGTGCAGACTGGGGAAGACGCGGGGACCGCAGGGGCTGCGCTCGCAGGGTCGCGGGCTGCTGGGCGTGGTCGTGAGGATGGTGCAGACACAGGAGTCTGCAGGGCCTCTTGTGCCTGTAGCTGGGCCTTCTTGCAAATGCCCGCTGACCTGCCCTTCCTCGGGGCTAGAAGTAACAAGCTATTTTATAGCAAGGGCGAGGGCCCCGGGCCGGCTGACAGTGCGCCTGTGGGAGCTGTGGCCGGGTGGGCTGCCTCCCCCGCCCTGCGGGGCCAGCAAGCCTCCCTGACCGTGGGGCACGGCCAGATTCTGAGCTCTAGGCAAACCTTTCAGACAGGTCCCCTCCCCCAGATTCTCCCAGAGACAGAGTGAAGGGACAGGTTTCCCCGGAGGAGCGGGGCTTCCATACCCCATGCCTCGCGTTGCCTGGTGTGGGCTGGGCAGCAGATTAGTGTGTGCTGAGTGACGAGGGCTGGAGACCGCCCTTCCGCACACTCAGGCTGGGGCCGTATGAAAACCGAGCAGGGGCGTCCAGCCCGCAGCCCGTGGGCTGCGTGCCGCCCAGGGTGGCTGTGAACGCGGCCCAACGCAGAGTCGTAAATGAAAACATTGTGTTTTTGTGATTATGTGTCTCAGTGTCTTTAGTGTGTGGCCCAAGACAACTCTTCTTCTTCCAGGGTGGCCCACAAAAGGTTGGACACCCCTGGGTAGAACATGTGCTTATCTCTTTCGTTCTGTGCCGTAAACCAGCAGTTAGAAATGTGCAGGGCGCACAATAGGCATTCTGTAAAATTACCGTTGAACAGGGGCACTTTTGAGAGTGAGAAGGGGCTGGCCGTTGGGAGTCCAGGGTGACAGATGTGAGCAGGGGCTGCTTGGACGAACCAGGGCGCGGGCTGCCAAACCCAGCCACCTGTCCCTGGGACTTGTTGAGCGAACAAATTAATCTCGCGTCCTCGGAGCTATCTAGAGAAGAGGGAAGTCTTTATGGCTTTGCCTCCGTTGACCAGACTACCTTTTCAGGTTCATATATTCTCAGGTTCATTCAGCAGATAGTCACCGAGCACCTACTGTGCGTACCAGGCATTTTGCTTGTGTCAGGGGTACAGAGACACAGAGCAAGGCTGGGATTTTACTCCTCGGGTGCCCACTGTCTAATAGGAAGCCAAGCTGTTGAGAGACAAATTATTTGACAGTGTGACAAGTGCTAAACTAAAGGGACGGACAGAGCGCTCTGGGGGCGTGGGAGTGGGGACACCCGTAATCTGGAGGGGACAGACAGGAAGGCTTCCTAGAGGGAACCGCAGAGGAGGATTGGGGATTTGCCTAAAATTCCGGGAGGAGCCCCAGGGTCACGGAGTGAGGGCTCATTCCAGGTCACTTCAACAATGCCACGCTGCTTGGGTGCTGGGAGCAGAGCTGTGGCTCAGGCAGAGGGGCCCTGGATTTCACAGACTGTGTGGCTTGTTTGCCACCAGACATAATGTCATTTGATCCCTCAGGGGTGCGTAGGGAAGGAGCCTGGGGGACGGGTGTGCGCCCCAGACATGGAGTGGGTACTGGCCGCCAGGGCACCGGGTAGGGAGAGAGGCTTGCAGACATCCACGTGGACCAAGGAGGGGGCCGTGCCCCTTTCCGCCTCCGGTGCCTGTCCCCCTGCCCTCCGTTCTCTGCCGTTGCTTCTGGGACAAACGGAGGGGCCACAGGACTGGGCCCGGGTGGCAGCTGCCCATATGTGCAGAGGTGAGAGGTCCAGACCTCTCTCGGGTCCACCTGCGAGTCTCAGCAGGAGGCGGGGGCGGGGGGACGATGGATAGACAGGACGCAGGAGCAGGAGCAGGGAGCTGGGGGTTGCTTAGATAAGGCCCATCTGCCTCCCCATCCAGCACTTTTGAATGTAATATTAAAATGTTCCTCATTATTTTCCTTGGATGAGTTTGGTATCCTGATGATATTAATTATTCTTAAAGGTCAATAGCACTCTTTCGAGTCCCCTTCTGTTCTATCCTGTAATCAGTTAATTAATTGGAAACCATTTAGCAGCGTCTGCTGAGCACATTGTCTGGTGTGAGTTTTCTTGTTGTGTTGCTCTGGTGGGCAGGGTTCCCCCCACGTGCCTGTTCGTACCCAGGAATCTGGGCCTGGGAGCCTGGGCCCCGCCCTTCATCCCGCCCCCGCCCCACGGACCCCTTGCTTGGGTCCCAGGTGCTTTGGAGATGCTATCTCATCAGCTTCTTTCTCTGTGTGTCTCTGTTCGTAGCCCATTTCCACTTAATGACTCCACATGACAGGCACTGTGTGGGGCACACGCATGTTATTTTATTTAATTCTCACCATTGAGTAACTACCCCCCTTTCAGAGGAGAGATGAGTGAGGCTCAGCACAGGGATGTGAACGGTCCGGGGGTCACAGAGCCAGGCAGTGGCCGAGAGAGGAGGGGCCTGGGGCCTGAGGGAAGCCTGGCGGCTGCGTGCCGGGGGACCGGTGCCCGGGGGCCCGGGAGTGGGGACCTGGCCTCCACAGGAGGACGAAGGCCGGCCTCCGGAGGCTCCGTGACAGCCCGGCCCGTCTGCTGCGGCTCAGCCCCGCGGCCCACGCCCCTGCCGCAGACGGGCCCCGGGCGCTCCAGCGCTGGGCATGTTGCCGTGTGCGGCTCCACCAGAGCCGTCCTGCCCGCAGTCCCGTCTGCAGCGCAGCAGGGACACAGAGGCCACCCTGCCTGCTGGCTCCCCTGCCTTTCCCTGTGGGCACCCAGCCCGTGGGCCGCCGTCCTTTCTGGCTTCCTCAAGTGGCCCCACGTAGGCCAGGGCCCATGGTGGGAAATCCCACTCCAGCTCCCTGAGTCTGTCTTTACATCTGACACATGGCTGTTTTATCCTCTCACAGATGTGTGATCGCCCGGCCTTTCAGGACAGAAGGATTTGGTAGGAGCCAATGTCAGCTTACTGGGAAAACAAAATTTCACTAGGCCAGGGGCTCTGAAGGGCGGCTCCCAGACCACCCCTGTCCCCGTCCCCCCGGAACTGCTTAGCAGTGCCAGCCCTAGGCCAGCCCCACTGCCCTGGATGGCTCTGACACCCAGGGCGGGAGGACCCCTCCCCACGCGCTGTCCCCACGCCTGGTCTGTGTGCCCTCCCGCTACGCATCTGGAAGGAAGGGTTGGAGGCCTAATCAGGTTTCCTTATAAAAAGGCCCGAAGCAGCTCTCTGTTCACACTTCTGTTGTTTGTAAGAAAGCTGTAGATTTCCCTGGGTCCCAGGAGTCGCTCTCAGGAGGAGGACCGGTGCCCGCTCTGCCGAAAAGGTAAACAGCAGGGACACGCTCTCTGGCTCCAGGAGAGCAAAGGGCGCGCCTGCCCCGCCCATCTCCGCCGGCCTCCTGGACTCAGGCCTCCCTGGCCCACGCGCTCCGGGCCGCTTCCCGCCCAGCGGCCATGCCTGCCTCGGGCTCCCAGCTCCCTCCAGGGCCCCTGCTTTGTGTTCAGCCACTAATTGCACACTTTCCTGATTTTCCCACAGATGCTCTGTGACTCTGTTTTTCTCTTGTCATAACAGCTCCTGAGTTAAAAGGAGTGTGCTGTCTTGGCTCTGTCACCGTGTCGTGGTTTCTGTGTGGGAGCCGCTCTCAGCCTGGCCTCCCCTGTCCCCTGAGTGGGCCACAGCTGGGAATGCCCAGAGGGAGCTCACGCGCTCGGGGCAGTTAGCTTTTGATTCATTTGTCTGAAAAGACACTCCCAAGAGCAAAATCCCCTGGAATGGACTCAGTATCTATCACTCACGGCTTGGCGTCAAGCAGACGCCTGAAGGAACAGAGCAGACCTAAGGCCCTTTCGGGGTCCTCACTCAAGGTGAACACCCAGAGGTGGGCGACATCTGACCAGCCCTCCGGCCCCACGCCTCCGGGTGGGGGTGCTCTGTCCCTGGGTGGTGGGGCCCACAGGCTCTGCCCCGGGGTGGGAGGGGCAGGCAGGGAGAGGCAGGGACACCGGGACCAGCATGTCCCCAGGGGAGTAGATGCTACCTGCTGTCTCATTGCAATGGGTCTCCATGTTCCTTTACTGAACTGAGGTCCTGGGGATGTGTGAACTCAGGGGGCATTGCCTGGGCATCTGGTGTTCGCCCTCATGGGCTTGGCCTGGTCTCCGCTTTCACTGGAGATGGGCAGAAAAGGGGAGGGACGCCATGCGTGGAAACGATAGACCGTGCGAGGGCCCGGCACCGTGCCGACCGCTTCCTCTACCCAGTTGGCCGTACCCATTTAATCCTCACCGCAATGCCACCTGCCCAGCCATTGTCCCCAGTTCACACAGGAGCGCACTGAGGCACAGATGGTTAAGTGACTCACCCAGGGTCCCAGAGCATGCAGGTGTCAGACCCACATGGTGCTGGCTTTGTGGGAACTCAGTTGAGTCTGCTGCACCTTTATTAAGCACTTGCTCTATGTCAGGGGCCCTGAAAGCTGTTGAATGGAAAGGAAATGGTTCTTTGCCATCAGGAGAAGCAGCCTGGTGGGGGAGGCCAACGCACACAGAGCCGCCACTCAAAGCCAGCAGCCTGGGACGGGGGCTGCCGCAGGAGGGGAAAGGAGGGCAGGGGGCGGCCGCTGTGCCTGCGGGCGGGCAGCCAGAGCCTGAGGGTGCAGGGAGCCCCAGTGTCATGGCGTAGAGACGGAAAAGCACCCAGAAGCTTGGAGGGGGCAGCCCGCAGTGGGAGGGGGGTGAAGAAGGAGGGAGGGAGGTGGGCAATGAGAGACTCCACGGGAGCAGGAGGTTAAGGTCCTCGCACAGAAAGACGTGCGCTTCCAGGTCGGGTCTGGAGTTGATTAGGTGGGCCTTGTGTTCTGGAAGAGTCTGTAGTGATCTGCGCCCAGGCCTGGTCTCCCACGCGTCCGGCCACAGTCCTTCTCCACCCCGCAGCACGTGGGAAGACCTGTCCCCTCTTTCCTTCCTGCCTTGAGCTTCTCCAGCCCAAGAGGACACTGGCAGCCACTCAGCAATGTGGCAGGGCACTTGGGGACAGCTGGAGGGATTCCCTCCCATATACAAGCCATGCGGCTGCTAGATTCTAGGACAGATTGGCATCTGGGAAAGGACACCTGCCTTTGCTTTGGGGAACTTTCAGGGACACTTCCCCATCTGCTGACTGCTCCTCTCCACTGACGACCTCGGCTCTTGCAGATGGCCCCGTGCCTCTCTGTGCACATGGAGCCCTGGCCTCCCGTGGCTAGCGAGCACTTGAACTGCGGCCAGTCCAAACTGCGGGCTTTGAGGGTAGAGCACACATGGACTTCAGAAACAAAAACAAAAAAGAATGTGAAATACCTCATTAGTACCGCTTATACTGACTGCATGTTGAACTGATATTTTGGATATATTGGGTTAAGTAACATATATGAATTCAACTAATTTCACGAACTCTTTCATTCCACTTCTTAAAATGTAATTACTAGACAATTTTGTGGCTAGCTTTATATTTCTGTTGGCAAGAGCAGGGATTGGCACGTTTTTGTTTTTGTTTTTTCTGTAAAGGGCCATATACTAAATATTTTAGGCTTTGTGGGCCATTTGGTCCCTCTCCCAACTACTCAGCCCTGCCTCTCTAACAGAAAGGAGACGTGTATTCATTTCCTGTTGCTGCTGTAATAAATTGCCATGCACCGTGTGGCTTAGAAGCACAAATATGCTGCCTTACACGTGTGTAGGCAAGACTCCCGACACAGGCCTTACTGGGCTCTGGTCCAGGCGTCTGTAGGGCCACGTGCTCTCTGGAGGCTCCTGGAGCGGAGTGTCAGCTTCTTGGCCTTCCCCAGCCCGTAGAGGCTGCTCTCATTCCTTGGCTTGTGGCCCCCTCTTCTGTCTTCAAGGCCAGCACATTGCATCTCTCTCTCTGATTTTTTTTTTTTTTTGTCTTCATCCCTCTCCTCCTTTTAAGGACTTTTGCGATTACATTGAGGCTGCGGGATCATGAAGGGTCATTTCCCCATCTCAAGGTCCCTTCTTTTAGTCACATCTGCAGGGTCCCTTTGGCTGTGGGAGTTGACGTAGTCACAGGTTCTAGGGACTGGGGTGTGGGCATCTTTGGAGGACTGCTATTCCATCTGAGCCATGGACTTAGGCGACATGCAAATGAGGGCTCAGGAGCTCTCTTGAGCCACTAGATTATTGATGTATTACAACGGATGTTACAGGATACCAGTCTATAGCCAGATCAAGAGATACATAGGGCGGGGTCTAGAATAAAGGAGTCTTTGCCCCTGTGGAGTTGCAGGCCCAGCTTGGTGGCACCTGGAAGCATTCAGCTTCCTTAGCCTGGAAACTCTTCAGGCCCCCACCTTGGGGTGTTTAGGGAGGGTTGCCGGGCACAGGCGTGGCGGGTTAGATCACTGGCGTTGGTGGCTGGTTCAGCCCCTGGCCCCGTCTCCTTCCCGGAGCTCAGTGGGTGAGGCTCAAAGTTCCACCCTCCACTTGTGGTTTTCCTGGCAACCACCCTCCATCTTTAGGGGATTTCCAAAAGTCACCTCATTCTCTGAAGCAATTTCAGGAACTGAGGACAGGAGACCAAACGTTAAAACAAAAGATGCCTGATTCCTCCTATCACTCAAGGAACTGCCAAGGCTTTTGGGAGCTGTGAGCCAGGAACCGTGGACAAAGACCAAATTAATATTTCTTTTTGTTTTTCGAACATATATTTCTTTTTTTAATCTTATTTTTATTACATCATCTTTGGATAGAATTTTGGAAAACTTGCAATTTTACTTATAATGTAATAATATGTGAAAAAAATTTTTTGATGTATTGCTGTATTTTTTGTTTACTTTTTAAGTTGACTGTATTGGGGTGACATTGGCGGATAACATCATACAGGTTTCAGGTGTGCAGTTCTATAACACGTCATCTGTACATTGTACTGCGTGTTCGCCACCCCAAGTATCAAACGGGTATTTCTTTTCACAACTATCATTTCTCTAAATATGTTCTGTGGGTGATATTTTTGCTAGACTTTTCATGGAGGAGTTTCTGTGACCCAGCAAGTGTGAGACTCTAGCCAGACCCTTTTTTCAGTCAAGGCTCTGAGAAGTTGTGCGGTTCAGCCATGTTTAACTTTGTGTAGTTCAACGTTTTTCAAGCAGCATGGACTATTTTTTCTTTCAAGACCCATTAGCATCCTGCCGACTTCGGATGCCCAAGAACTCACTCTGGGAAACGCTGGCTTCACCCAGCCCGGGGCCCGGGAGAGAAGCTGCCTCCAGTCTCCTGATCGAAGGTCAAGACACCAGTCACGCCACTTGAGATTTGATTAGAGAAAGCATTTTGGCTTCATTAAAGTTCATTAAATGAGCCATCCAGTGTAATTTAGCTGAATAAAAATGGCTCAGATGGCTTTAACCCCCACCCCCTTTTAGAGCAACTTAATTGAGGGAAAAGCAAATATGTCAGTGATGTAGAAAGCTATTTCTTGGCCTTCAGGGGGGACGTTGCAGGCCCCAGATTTTAAGGGGCTGGCCAGTAGGGCATCTTTGGTGGCTGGTGGGCAGGCCTGGGTGACCACTTTGCATGGTGCCCCATTGGTTCTCACCAGTCCAACCTGAGGAGTGGGCGGCAGCCCCCTTCCCGCTCCTCCCAGCGGGCCGCGGCCCGGTCTGCTGTGCAGCTGCTGGCTGCACAAAGCACAAGGTCAAGGCCGATGGGGTGTGCGTGGCCTGCAGAGAAGCGGGCCGCATTCTGACAGTGGTTCACAAGAGGGATGCACTCTGGTTCTGGAGGAGAGTGGGGCGCAACGGGGGAGCCGACCAAGTGGGCAGAGCACAGGCTGGGGGGCTTCCTGGATGGAACCTAGAGTGACCAGGCACAGAGAGAGAGAGATCGGAGTGGCTGAGACTCACATGTGGACGCTTTCGGGGTTCACAGGTGGGCGGTCAACTTGGCTGTCAGGGCCTTGGGGCAAAGGAGGAGCTGAGAACAGGTGTATTATTTTGCTTGAGCTGCTGTAACAAAGTACCACAGACTTTCCTCTCAGTCCCAGAGGCTAGAAGTCCAAGGTCAAAGAGTGGGCAGGGCTGGTTTCCCCCGAGGCCTCTGTTCTTTGCTTGTAGATGGCTTCTGCTCTGCCATCTTCACATGGTCATTCCTCTGGGTGTGTCTGCGTCTGAATCGCTTCTTGTAAGGACACCGGTCATGTTGGATGAAGGCCAACCACCGCGACCTCATTTTACTTTAATTACTACTGTAAAGGCTTTTTCTTCAAATACAGCCCTGTTCTGAGGCTCTGTGGGTTAGGGCCTCAACACATGAACTTTGAGAGGTACGATGTTGTCCACAACCAAAGCGGAGGTTGGGGACTGAGGAGAGGCAGAGGGGGAGTGAGGACCCGGCAGGGAAGTGGGAGCAGAGCAGAGCCGACAGGGCCCGAGGTGCTGCTGTGAGCCGTGGGGGTGGGGCAGTCTGGTTTAACAGCACAGGGACGGCGGGGCGCCTGCTACCAACGGTGCCTACGCCCTCGGATCCAAAGGGTCCTGAGACATAACTACCCACGGGCTGCCTCTGCCAGGAGACGAGGAGGCGTTTCCAGGCGTCTGCCTTGCCGTTCGACCAGAAAACCCACGAAGCCTTTCGCTTTTGGAAGAATCCACGTTTGGGTCACTTTGTGGGTGGGGCTTAGTGTTCTCTTCTCGGCTCCCAGCCCCGAAGGGCAACAGAAGAATTCGTCAGGGTGGCTTCTCTTGGCAACAGGGCCCATCTGGAGTAACCCTCTTGTTGCACAACAGGGGCCCAAGGGCAGCAGTGACATCCTTCCCGGTCATGGGGCCCCTGCGGGCAAGTTGTGGGGCCCCTTGCCCTGCTGCGGGTTTAGCCTGGGGGAGCCCTGCTCACTGCGGGGCCGGGCAGCAGGGGCCGCCTTGGCCCCCTCGCTCCTCAGGGTCAGAGTTGGGACGTGTGCGTGTGCGGCTCCATTTCCAGAGCCCCGGGGCAGCATCGTCGCCGTCGTCCGTGGCTCCGGGCCCGGAGTCTGGGCTGTGACAGAGCCAGCCGTGCGGGACAGAATTAATGGCTTTGTTTGGTTGTCTCAGATGAAGGATACGGGGGCAGTGTCATGGAGCTTGATTTTGGGAAAGTGTTTGATGCATCATCTCGTAACATCTTGCTCACCCAATTAATTCCAGTGGTCAGGTGGCTTGGAAACTGTGCATTGACCCAAGCGAAAAATCAGACAGTGATAATGGATCTGTTAGGGAGGAGGCTCCGGGAACGGGCTGCCGTGGGCCCAGAGGTGGGATGGTTCTTAATTAAACTCTGTTCTGATGAGCAGAGCAAGCAGCCCATCAATAACCCGTGACAGGTGAATACAGGTGAGGCACGGGTTGGGAGGAAAGTCGGGGCGGTGAGTTCCGCGTGGGTGGGAGTCTGCTGGAGCCCGCGCCTCGGCCTCCCCGCTTGCCCTGCACCACGACCGTCTGTAAGTGCCAGCGGGGGCGGGAAGGCCAGAGGCGTGCCTGGCTTGTCGTGTGTGCGTGTGCACGTGTGTGTGGCTGTCTCTCTGGGACTGGGTGTTGTGTGTGGCTGCGCAGCTTGTGTGTTCTTCCCCCCCTTGTGCTTTGTGCACGCAGGTTGCTGTCTCTGGGCAGGCGTGCTGGGTGGTGCGTGTGCATCTGGAAGTTTGCATGTCTGTGTATCGGATGCAGTGTTCTGGGGGATGTGGCTTGTTGCCTGTTGTGAGTCTTTGTGTTAAGGCCACTCAGAGCCATTCCTCTTTGAACAGCAACCTCTGAGCCCCTGTTTCCTCCCCTGCAGCCTGGAGATGGTGGCCGTACCTACGCGGTGTGGCTGCTGTAGATGTGAAACGAGGTCATGAACGTGAGAGTGCTCCATGCTGTCCCTCGTGGTGCCGGGGGCAGGGCAGCGAGGGAGGGAGATGGCCCAGTCTGAGGAGGAGCCAGGGGGCCCTGCTCTCCCAGGGGAGCAGCCACGGTTGGCTCACGGCTAGGAGGCTGGGGAGGAGGAGTGTGCGCATGTGTGGATAGCGCCCATGCGGCTGCCGCGGCTTCCCCATCTGGCCATGAGCCGGAGGAACCGAGAGGCCCTTTCTCCTTGGAAGCTGAGCCCCCCGGGAGGGCAGGAGCCCACCTCTGGTGTCCCAGCCCCCGCCCTTCTCTATCTTGTGAGATAATGCTGTTTCTTATTCTTTATTTGCCCAGGATGCCTGTTATTTTCTTTCTTTCAGAATCCAATTTTCTCGTGACATTTATGCCTAATGTAGCAAAACATGACCTTTGTGAAAGGACATGGCTGGCAGCCCGCCCCCTACCTCAGGTCCCCCGGCGGGTCCTCTCCGGAGATGGGGACGGGCAAGGGTCCCCACCTCACCTGGGCCACTGCGGTCTCTCGCCCCCCCTCCCTGCTTCTGTCCCCGGGTGCAGCGATCCATCAGGGGCTGGCTGTCACCGGCCGTGGCTGCTCAACCCCAGGCCCAGGGCTTTGGTACAGGGCGCGGGGGGAGCGGGGGCAGCCTGGGGCGGCCGGGCCCCGCCTGACAGGTGCTGCCATCGATGCTGTTGTGGGCAGACAGTAAACCCAGAAGAGCAAAACAAAGCAGAAGACGGTGCCGGCTGCGTCCTCCCATTGCGGAGACACCGCCAGGGCCAGCGGCGACGGAGGCTCAGGGTGGTGCTGGCGCTTGCCCTGGGCCCCGGGTCCCGAGCTGCGGGCGTGTGGTTGGCGACTTCATGGGGCTGTGCCTTTGCCCCCCTGCTCCGCCCGCCCAAGTAGGAGGGACCCTGTGGGAGCCGAGCCCCCAGCGGTCATCATGCCTGTGTTTCGTCACCCCCTTCCTCGCCGTCAGCGGGGCATGAGGCGCTTTGCGGGAGTGAGGGGGACTGTTGCTGGGGCTTGTGACGCTCGGCCTGCAGGTGGGTTAAGGCAGGGGTGCTGTCACCCCAGGAGTGCGTAAGACGTGGGGGTTCGGGGCCTGTCCTAGAGCGGACCGTGTGGCCTTAAGGAGCCCGAAAGGAGGGTGTGCTGGGTGCAGGGCAGAGATCAGAACAGTAAATGTTGGGGGGCACCTACCCACGTCACCTCCCCTTCTCCAGCAGCCCCCTCACCCTCAGAGTGGGGGCTGCCTCTCCACACAGGCGGGGCTGCCTCCGATGAGAAGGGGGAACCTGTCCCTAGGGCTGTTCATGTATTTGAGTATCTGCCTGTGATGAGCTGTGATGCTCTGCGACCCCACGTAGGCTCAGCCTCTCCCGTGAGCTCGCGCCTGTGCGTCCTGCAGGCGTATCCAGCAGGCATCGCAACCACTGTTAGCAGGGGGGGGCTCTTGATTCCTGCCCCACCTCCCTACTGCAAATGTGGCCTTTGGCAGCTTCCTCATCTCACTAAATGACATCGCCGCTTGCCTGGTTGCTTGGTCTCTCTCCTTCCTCTGCCAGAAACAATTCAGTAGGAAGTTCTGGCCGCTCTGCCTCCAGCACCTTGAGTCCACCTCCTTAATTACGTCGATGCCCCCGCTCGCCTGGAACTTTGCTGCAGCTCCTGAACGGCCTGCCAGCGTCCAGTGTTGTCCTCCTGCCCTCGGACGTGGCAGTCACGTTACACCCTTCCCTACAGAAGACCACCGGTCACCTTCCATTACTCCTTAAAACAAAGCCCAAACCCCCACCATGGCCAGCAAGGTAGGGGTGGCGAGTCCCCCTCTCCTGCCTGTCCCAGGCCACTCTCCCTGGCCTCCTTTCTGCGCCCCGTGCCTCTCAGGCCTTCAAGCATGCCACCCCCACTTCCTGGGGCACCCCTCCCTCCCTGGTGCGTGTGTTCTCCCTCTTCTCGCCCACTGCCCGGCGACCTCCTCGCAGGGCCCTGCTCCGAGCCCCCGGCTCAAGCAGCCAGCCCCTCCCCCGCGTCGCCTGCGTGCGTCACTCTGTCCACACTCTGCTCTGCTCATCCCAGCAGGGATTCTCCTGGTTTTTCACCTGTAACTCGGACCTAAGTTCCAGAGGGGCCTCGTCAGCTGTCCACCCCCTCATTCACCTGTGAAGCCTGCGTTTGTCTCTAGACAAACAGTTGTTGTAGAAGCCGCCCGCACGCGGACGCCCCTGTAAGCACCTGGGCGGGTGGGTGTGCGCATACGCAAGAGCTTCTGTTGGCACTCGCCTCCGACATGGCTGACAGGCACAGGTGCCCGCAGTGCGTGCGCGCGCGTACGTTTACCCAAGTGGGATGCTGACCGCCACCCTGTCTGTCGTCACGGGGTGAGTGTTGCTTCCGGGGTGCTGCCTGGATTCCAGCAGTGCCTTTTTTAAAAGCTGCGAGTACATCCAAAGTTGTTTGTTGAGGCTGGCAAAATAGTAACTGTGGATGTGTTTCTTCTTTTATTTGGGAGACTAATGACTACTCCTTTCCCCTGTACACCCTAATGAGAACAATTAAATAGCCATTAGGAGGAGAAAAGAAGTGTGAACAAAAGGCTGATGTCTTAATCACTGATGGGCATCTCTGCTGGGGAAGATAAGGTAGGTGCCAGGCAGCTTTGTTTGACGTGTGCGAATGTTAGGAATGCCTGGCCGGGTGGTTCAGTTGCTTAGAGCGTCATTCTGATACGCCAAGGCTGCGGGTTTGATCCCTGGTCAAGGCACATGCAAGGATCCACCAGTGAGTGCATAAGTAAGTGGAACAACAAATTGACATTTCTCCCCCTCTCTTTCCTTCCCTTTCTCTCTCTCTCTAAAATCAATAAATAAAAAAATTAAAAAAAAGAACACTTGTTGGTGAAAGTGCATAGTTTCAGTTATGGAAGATGAGCAAGTCCTGTTGCTCTGTAGTACAGCATAGTGCCTAGTTATCAACACTGTATTATATACTTCATAATTTGTTAAGATAATTTGTCATATCTTGTGTCAAATATTCATATCATATAAAAAGAGATGGGGGAGGAACCTTAATTAAATGTGATAGTTCAGTCTATGGCATTGTTTGTGGTGGCAGCTTCTTGGGTGTATACTTAGCTTCATACTCATCGAGACGCACATGGTAAATACGTGCAGGGTTTTGGAGGCTGACTGCCCCTCAGTGGTGGAAATAGAATGGCTGTGTGCGGGCTCTTGCCCCCGAGCACTCTCTGTGCCCCTGCGGGGTGGCTTCCAAAGGCTCTCTGACCTTTGATGGTGGTGAGTGGATATCAGAGAAGGATCAAGAAAAAGTTTTTTTGATTTGTAAAACTTGTCCCTTTGAAAGGCTTCAGAACCCTCTCCAGACCTGGCCTGTGGCCTCGACTCGTGGCAGATGGATGGGCTGCAGAATGGAGCAGAGGAGGAGCGGAACCGTGAAGCCAGGTCCCCGGGAAGCGGCCCAGCCCACTTCCAAGAACATGGCCTGTGCCAGATTTGCCCTTTAATGCCCCCCCTTTTTTGTCACTCTTGCAGAAATCTGTCAAGTAACCGGCTCACCACACTCTCATGGCAGCTCTTCCAGACGCTGAGTCTTCGGGAATTGTAAGTCGGGGTTGGGAGACCGTCCAAGTCCGTGGGGTGCTGGTGGAGGTGGACAGGAGGAGTGGCTGGGTGTCACCTGAAGGGGCTCCTTAGGCTGGATGGCACAGGGTGTACCATGTTCAGTAAGGGCAACCCACCCCGTCGCTTGATTCCCAGTCCTCTTCCTGAGCACAGCACAGTTCAGAAGACGGGAATCTCGCCTCCGAGCCGGCCCAAGTTTTGTCATCTCTAGGTAATTAGTGCTATTAGTATTGATATCTGTACAAGTAAAGGCCATTTATCAATTCCTGACAAACAGCATTTACACTGTCTTGCCTTATAGATTATCAGGTGTGCTCTCATTTACGTGACCTTAGGTTTACCAGCACAAGCATCATGGGAGGCAGGTGATGTTCTGCTTCCCTTGTGAGAGGCACCTCTGCACTAGAAGGTGAGGGTTCCAAGCCCCAGGAAGTCACATGAGACACAGCCAAGACCACAGGGCTAGGGCCTGGCAGAGCCGGCACTCAACCCAGGCCTCTGCCTTCAGACTGCATGCCTTTTCCGCCTCTCATGATCTCTGTAGGCCTGTTTGGTTTGAGCCTGGGCATCCGGAGGGGCTAAGGCCACGTCTTCATTCAATCCGCATGTGGCCTGCTAAGTCTTGCTGTGTTTCTCGGCTGATCTGTCTATCCGGCCCCCCAGCCAAACACATGTTGGATGAATGAGTAAAAGTTTGTGACCACTGGTGAGAAAAGATTACTCATGTTGATGTGTGAGTCATTGGGGTCACCTCTGGGCACAAGGGACAGCATGTCGTATTGAGGGAATAAATCAGGGAATAAACTGAATACGAGTTGGAGCGTGGATGCACTTGGGAGTCAGGGCCCCGGGGATGCTGCTCCTGTGTGCCTGTTTACTGGGTGATGCAGATCCAGATTCACTGCCTGCAGATTGCTTTCCTGTCTCTACCAAGGGGCAGCGGCCTTGATCCCTGCCCACACTGTTGGCCTTCTGGAGTGCGTCTTTCCACCTGGTAAGACCTGGGTTCGTGAATGAGCCCTTTCCTGACCCAGCGGTCAGGGATGGGGACATCCACAACCAGTGCCCTGGTAGCTTATCACCCTACCGGGACGGGAAGTCCAGACGTTGTCTCATGGCGAGTGCTGGGGAGTTCGCTGCTGTGGGCGCTTTCCTTTTTCCGGGTTCGCCCTCTCGCCAGGCCGCTGCTCTGGTGTGGGCACCGCAGATGTGGTGATCGGAGTTCCTTTGTCACGTGTGGCTGCGATCCAGGTGCATACCAATAAAAACTCTTCCCCGAGCTTGCAAGTGGTAAATATAGACTGACTTGTTTGCAAAACTCTGAAAAGCTAGCAGATATCGAGCTGTCAGGTGGTAACACTGGACGGGTTGTATTCATTCCCAGCTTTGTAGGCAGAAAAGACCATAGAGGTAAACCAACCAGACTGTGTGATCACGCTGAGACTGTTTCTGAGATCTCACTCTGTGCCAGGCACCCTGTCAAACAACCTGTAGATGTATGCACGTCACTTACTTCGATCCTTATAACACCTCTCTAGGTAGGAATTACTCCTGTCATTTCATGTTTGGGGGCACTGCGGTCCTTAGCAAGGTTAAGTGTCTTGTTTAAAGTCACCCCTTAATCAAGTGTTAGCACGTGGACTCCAGGTCTTGACCGCTGTGCTCAGCTCTCTCCCAGCTTTTTCAATCTGTTTCCAGTCTAAGGGTCTGTTCTACAATAATTTTCAAAACATGAGCAGTTGCAGTTTTTTCCTCTGCCGCCATAGGACTGGTCAGGGGCCCTGCCATGGGGGAGCTAACTGGGGGGTCGCTCTCTCTCTTTTGGGAGTCTCGGCCCCTGGCTCCCCTGGAACGCCTGCTCTGTACCTGTGGGAGGCCAGGGACAGGGTGTCTCCGGGGAGCACTTGGGTGCTGCAGGTGGCTAAATTATTGAGAAAGCATCCAGTGTCCCTTACGAAGAGCCACTGGAGGTAAAATTGATGGTGTGCTGCCCTGGTTGCCTGCTTTGTGGAGTTTTACAAACAGATGTTCCGAGGGCATATATTTAAAGAAAACGCCACGTTTCTCCCAGAGCATGATGGGGTTCTGTATTCGTCTTTGCCCGCGATCAATACAGCAGTGAGCTGGCTATGACTTATGGAGGAATGAAGACGTGTCCTCCAGAGCGAGTCGGTGTGTGAGCCACCATGTCCACGGAGTATTTAATTTCTGTCATGTTGTTAAATAAGAAAAACATCATATTGGAAGATAAAGAAGTCCCCTCTAAGGGGCAGTTGCCCTGGTAGGGGTCTATTTTTTGAGGAAGAATTGAATGGTATGAGTGGAAAATTTATCTTTTGGCTGGAGGGGCCGCATGTTGGCTCTTTGCTGTGGCTATGATTAAAATCCAAACAATCTCAGTTCCTGGCAAATGGAAGAGGGGGCAGTGTTTTCTTGCCCGACTTCCTGATTAGTCCACATGGCGCCATCTGCCACAAGCCATCCAGACTGCCAGGGTCTGCCTGGCAGAGCCTGCGGGCTAGGGTGTGGGGACATTTCCAGGAAGAAAGGACTTCGGCCCCAGAGGAGAAGCCCGAGGGAGACGGCCATGCGCTGTGACGGCCAGAAGAGCGAGGCGGAGGCAGCAGTGGCCTCCTGCAGGAGGGGAGGGGCAGACTGGGACACGCAGCCATTTCTTAGGGCCTGCGCCTACGCCGACCAGCCCCTCCCCAGTAGAAGGTCCTTGGTATAAGAACTGATGTTGTGGAGAGGCCCCATCGGAAGGGCTGGGTACCTACGTCTTTTCCAGTAGTAGAGACGAAGAAAGAAGAGGCATATATTGAGCGCCTGACATACAGAAAGTCCCTTCCCACCCTTGGAGCAATCCCATGAGGGATGCATCCTTATCAGCAGTTTTGCAGATGAGGGGTATGAGGCTCCGCCACACTAGACAACTGGTCTACCATCACATGGCCAGTAAACGGGAACTCTGGGCATCAGTGCTGTGACTGTGACCACCACCCAGGCCTGGGGTCTCCGCAGACCAGCGCTCTTTCCCTGTATGACTCAACCACGCACCCCGTGTGACTCACGTCACCTTCCAGAAGCCATTCTCACAGCGGAGGATCCCCTGAGTGGAATCAGAGGGAAAAATCCAAACACGCGAGTGTGTCGGAGCCCTTGCCCTGGGCCAGGGTCCCCCTCACTCCTTTCTCGTCGACTTGTGTGAGGTGGAGGCTGTGCTCTCAGCCAAGCACCTGGTCCTGGTTGTGTTCCCCTCACTGCTTTCAAGACCTGCCTTGGAGTCGTCGGCACTGTTCCAGGGGCGGGGGTTCGGGCAGTCCGAGTTGGCGCTGCTCAGCGCTCTCAGAAGTTTCTGGTTATGTTCCTCACAGGGAAAGCTGGAGCTGCCTGTCCAGAAATCAGAGCAAGAATCAGAGGCTATCTTAGAGATAATGAGCGAGAAAGAAAAGACGCTTGGATTCTGTATCCCATGATATAATTCAGGCAAAGGCACCACAGGATATAAACTCAGAGCCCAGAAACCCTCCAGAAATACCCTAAGGACTGTTAGTGTATCTTGAACAGGCTTCTCCTAATACCCTGCACACACGGAGCAGATGTGACTAAAATAAGATTGGAATATTTCATTTTCTTAAAGCAGAGTGATCATTCCTTCTGGTGTAATTTGCAGATTTAATCGACTTGGTAAAATATTAACTTGGTATCGGGGATGGGTTCTAGCTGATCCTGGTACTCTCTCCTCTCCCAGTCCGGACCCGTGACCACTCCCGCGGGTCTCTGAGAAGCCACTAAACAGTCATGTTAATAATTAGGTAATTATAGTAATAATCTCTGGCCTCTTTATAGCCCCTTTTAATTCACAAAGCATGTTAACACATATCACTAATCCTCATAATAACTTGGTGAAGAAGGAGTGTCGAGCACAATCACCCCCATTTTACAGAAGTTAAAACAGAGCCCTGGAGGATTCAGTTTCTCGCTATGTTGGTTCCCTAGAGCTGCCTGAACATATTACCACAGATCTGGTGGCTTAAATTGCAGAAACAGATTCTCTCACTGCTCGGGAGGCTAGAAGTCCAACATCAAGTGTCCTCAGGGCCGCCGTCCCTCCTGGGCTCAGGGGAGAGTGGAGGCTGCCAGCCTTTTCCAGCCCCGCGGCTCCAGCGTTGCTTGGCTTGTGGAGCGCCTGCCGCCGCCTTCATGCGGCTGTCTTTCCTGTCTTTGTCTTTGATCTTTCCCTGCCGTGAAGATACCAGTCATTAGACTTAGGGGCCACCCTAAATCCAGCACTACCACATCCCATGATCCTTAACGTGGCTGCAGCTGTGAAGCCTCTGCTTCCGAATGAGGTCCCTCACACGCGCGGGCCCTGGGGATGAGGGCTTGGGACCTGCTGTGCCGGGGATACTGCTCAGTCCACTCTGTGTGCCCCGGGCCACCCAGCCGGCTTGGCGCTTCTGTGGGCTTTCCTGTGGGCCCGCCCTCCTCTGTGCCAGCAGGCCCAGGTCCCTCCCTCGGCTCCCACCGCCTGGCCCCAGGACTGGCCTGGCGGCAGCCACGCTGTGGGGGAGGGGGCCCGTGTGATGACTGGCTGAGAACCAGCACGTCCTGAATACCCAGCCTTGGCCGTAGCCCCCCAGCAGAGTGTCTGGGGCACAGGCCCGACGGGGCCGCGCTAACCTGCTGGAAGCCCCCAGGGCCCTGCAACTGGACTCGGCCAGGGGCCATCACAGGGCATGGCAGGCCTCGCCCGGCCGCCTGCCCTGTTGATGGAGCGGAAGGCCCGACTTCAGGTTCCTGGAGCCTGCCCACTGCCCCGGCTGCAGCTCTGCTGCTGAGCTGTGCTGCGTGGGGGGCTTTCGACCTCTGCCCCGCCTGCCTGTCTGTCGGAAACCCCCCATGAAGACCCGACAGCGGTGGTGGGTGTGCTCTGTGGATGGGACCACCATGTTGAGACTCGAAATGCTTTCTGCTGCCTGTGTGCCTTGCTCCCTAGGAGGAGCATCCAGAGGGCTGGGGGCCCAACTGGGGGTTCTTCTGCAGTTTCCAGAAGACTCTGGATTGGAGGAGAGGAGTAGGTCTCATGGTGTGTCCCTTCTGTTGGATCAGGTCCCAGAGGAAAGGGATGGAAAGAAACAAAATTGCTGTTAGTGTGCCCGTGCTGGCGTGTCTTAGCCCCGTCCCAGATATCTCACCTCATTCCCCACCCGCCTCAGGACACGCTGGCACTGCCCACCTCACGGGGGCCCTGGGGTGCCGGGCGCGCTGCACGTCGGCTCAGGGCGGAGGCAGGACGGGCCGAAGCACCCGCACTGGTCTAGAATGTCCCCCATGCGGACAATTTGTGTTTTTATGACTATTAATACCGCGCGACCTCATCTTGTCAAGTAAGCAGCTGGGATAGGCCAGGCTGACGTGCTTCGGTTTCCCTGTGTTCAGGCTCCTGGACCCACGGTGTCGTTTCAGAAGGGCTGCGGCTCTGTCCCCCGAGTCCCTACGGCCTGACCTCAAACTGCTGCTGTGCCGCCCAGGCCGCCCCAGCACGCTGGGCAGCGGGGGCCACCTGCTTGCCCCTTCCCACCCCTCGCCCTCTTGCCGGGGTTAGCGGGGGGGGGGGGGGTGCATGTCCGGCGTTCTGTGGAGTCTTGGGTGTGGCTGACTCTTGGGTGTGGCTCAGCGAGAGGAGGGGTTAAGGAGAGGGGACGGAGCGTGGTCCGGACGCTGTGGGCCTTTGACTTTGACTCTGAAAGCAGAGAGTTTTGAGAACAGGAACATCCCAAGCTCACATATTTAAAAGGGTCTCTTTGCCAAGTGAGTTAAGCGGAGTGGGTTTTTTTCTTCAGATGAGATTATTAGTTTAAAAACTAAATCCATGGACGTCCTAAGTACTTTTTATTTCTTTTGAGCCTGTGCTGAACCCCTTTTCTCCTTTCTCCCTGAAGAGCAGGAGGGGCGCCCCCAGGGCCCTGGGCGGGAGTGGGCCGCCCTTGGTTCAGGAGCTCCCTTCGCCCTTGTTGCCCGCAGGAGGCTGGAGCAGAACTTCTTCAACTGCAGCTGTGACATCCGCTGGATGCAGCTGTGGCAGGAGCAGGGGGAGGCCAAGCTGAACAGCCAGAGCCTCTACTGCGTCAGTGCCGAGGGCTCCCAGCTCCCGCTCTTCCGCATGAACATCAGCCAGTGCGGTGAGTGAGGCACCCGGCCCCCGACTCCAGAGCGGGCACCTCCCGGTGGCCCAGAGGGCCGGGTCCTCCCGCTGCCCACTGCCCTCCCCGCCTTGAGCTCTGCCCTGGGTGCAGACCTGGCTTTCCACGTTCCTCCTGAGTCACCTCTGTCCCTTCTCGTCTGGCCTGGGGCTTCCTCTCTGGGAGCTTCTTCTTACCCAGGCCCAGAGGGGTGTATCGCACAGCGCGGCCTCCAGACTTCCTGTGTCAGGAGCGGCTAAGGGTCTTTTAGAAAAGCATATTCCTGGGCCTAACCACAGACTGTGACATCAGGATGTCTGGGGACGGTCCCAGAAATCAGAATTTCTAGCAGGCTCCCCATGGGGGTCAGAAGCAGAGCAAATTTTTGAGAACCAGCTCCCCAAAGTGGAAGCTGTTGTTTGCCTTCTTGCTAGAGCTGCGTTCCCAAGAAGCTGTGTCCTGCCACGCACCCCCCCACCCAACACCTTGCCATGTTGGAAAGTCCAGTTACAGGGGCCTGAATTCTGAGTCCTGATGTTCCCAGGGGAGGTGGTGTGATGCTTCTGGGACCTGGGTGCCTTCTGAGATCTCAAGCCGGTGACCTCGCAGTGATTATTGTGCAAAACAGGAAGTGCTGCCGCCGACCCCGTGGGCAGAGCTTTGGTGTCAGTGTTTGCCTCTTCCCTCCCTCCTTGCCCTCCCTCCCAGACCTTCCTGAGATCAGCGTGAGCCACGTCAACCTGACCGTACGAGAGGGGGACAATGCTGTCGTCACTTGCAATGGCTCTGGATCACCCCTGCCCGACGTGGACTGGATAGTCACGGGGCTGCAGTCCATCAACACCCACCAGGTGGGCGTCCTAGGCTCGGGCCCATCAGGAGGTTGGGGACGCGTCACCTCTCCATCTCAATGACCCCAGTCATGAATTGAAGCAAGAGATGCGAGAAGAGGGGGCAAGAGGGGAAGTATGGTCCCGTCTTTCCTGGAGGAAGCATGTAGACTTGGGTCCCACCCAGCAGCCATGTTTCCTAGGCGACTCGCTCCTAATCGCGCTGTGAAACTTCTGAGAACCACAGTTTCCTCCTCTGTGCAGTGGGTACAGTGCTGCCCTTCGCCTCTTTGGGTAAATATGAGGATGGCTGAGCTGTTGACCAGAGAGGGCCTGGCTCTTGGTCAGTGTGCATTCACCGGACAGTCCGCTGCTACCTTCTGCTCAGCTTTCCTGTTGATTCCTGAAGCTGTTTGGGGGTTGGGTGGGGACCCGCCCTGTAGAAACTGTTGGATTGCTGTCTTTCTGTTGGGGTTTCAGACAAACCTGAACTGGACCAACGTACACGCCATCAACTTGACTCTGGTCAACGTGACGAGTGAGGACAACGGCTTCACCCTGACGTGCATTGCAGAGAATGTGGTGGGCATGAGCAATGCCAGCGTCGCCCTCACCGTCCACTGTGAGTGGGCGTGGTGGTTGCGCGGGGAGGGGCGCGTAGGAGCCAGGGCGGGGCTGAGCCGGAGCTGTGGGCCCATCTACCAGGAGGGGCAGAAAACTCTTGCCAGAGCGAGTCAGTCCTGAGCTAGCAGCCCCAGGAAGGGTGGCGTCCCTTCCCGTCCCTCAGGAGATGCTGCGCCTCCAACTCCGCCAAGGCTTCAGGACACTTCTAGTTTGACCAAAGTCCACCTTTTGTCAAACCCCTGAAGGGCTGCGAGAGGGCCCCCCCAGCTATGGTGGATCAGGGAGCTTGGGGGAAGACAGATGTCTCTTACCCTGTCTTGGGGGGTGGTTAGGGGGCACCCCAGATTTCCTCTGTTCAGAGCTGGGTGGGGGATTAGGATTGGGTTCCCCACGCCAGCTCCGGGAGGGCCGCTGCAGGACACGGGAGCCTCTGCGTGCCGGGCGCCAGCGGGCCTCTCCCCGCAGACCCCCCGCGCGTGGTGAGCCTGGAGGAGCCCGAGCCGCGCCTGGAGCACTGCATCGAGTTCGTGGTGCGTGGCAACCCGCCGCCCACGCTGCACTGGCTGCACAACGGGCAGCCCCTGCGGGAGTCCAGGATCATCCGGGTGGAGTACTACCAGGAGGGCGAGGTCTCCGAGGGCTGCCTGCTCTTCAACAAGCCCACCCACTACAACAACGGCAACTACACCCTTATCGCCAAGAACCCGCTGGGTACCGCCAACCAGACCATCAACGGCCACTTCCTCAAGGAGCCCTTTCCAGGTGAGGGCGGGCGGCCCTCGGGCACCGGGGTTCTGTTCAGGAGCTCGCGGGGGCGGGGGGTGGGCATGCCGCTCGAGGGACCGGCAGCACCAATGCTGACACGCACCGCGTGTAACCCCTCAGCCCCCCCAGCATTTTGTGGAACCGAGATAGTCTCTGGTTTCCAACAGCTGTCACAGTGCAGGCCAAGACCCCCCGAGAGTACCCAGTTGTGCACATGAGCTCACAGGGTGAGATGGTAGGGAACGCAGGGATTTGAGGGTTGGATGAGAAGGGCAGACAACCTGGACCCAGGCTTTTCTTTGTTGGGAGACTCTGGGCCAGACAGTTTGCTTTTCAGAGCCTTGATTTCCTCATCTGTGAAATGGGCACAATTACCCCACTCCCATAAGAATCTGGTGGCTTTGAAATGACTTAAGGCATGTAAAGCACGCGTCACACAGGCTTGCTGGCACACAGTGACGGCTCATGGCCTTGCGCTGCAAGGGGCTTCAGCGTCACTCCAGCTCCACTCCGCACCCACAGGGGAGTGTGCGGAACCTCCTGGCTGTTACTGGTCGGGGTGAGGCCGGGTTCGAGTCCGGGCTTCCAGGTCTGTGTGTGCCCCTATTCCCCTCTCTTGTTCCGTGCTGAGCTGATGGGCGACACCTGATGCCCCTACCTGGGACATGGCTGATGTGCAGCGCACTGGGGGAGCAAGTGACGTACTGGCAGAGCTTTGAGCGTTTGGGAGGTGATTCTGTCTTTCCCTGTCTGGGCTGGAGCATTTCAAGTACCTTCCTGAAGTTGGAGGAGAAGAGCACACCCAAGGAGCTTGGGGCAAGGCCTCCGGGTGGCTCAGATGGTGCTGTGCTTGTGGCCTGCGGCTGCCGTGGCATTTGGTGGGCTCTGTGTCCTAGAGACAGGAGGGAGGGCAGGGGGAGGGTAGAGTCACCTGAAGTCGTTTCCTCAGACCCTGGCAGGCCCACCCTGGGCAAAGGTTTGCTTGTTTGATGGGACCGAAGGCAGCGGTAGATGATAAAAAGGCAGTGACAGGGAAAAGATGGGCCAGTCGTGCCGTGTGACAAAATGGCTAAGCGTTCAGGAGAATAAATTATCTAGGGGGGCAGGCAGTACGCCTCACACCTGCCACACCCTGGATGCAGAGGCGGCCTGCGGATGCCTGCTCTTCCCTTGTGCTGTGAGGCCGTGGGGACATCGTAGCTGTCGCCGTCACTGCGTGGGCCCCCTCCGGCTCCCAGGCAGCAGAGCGCTGCTGCCGAGAGCGAGGGTTCTGAGGCAGGCAGCCCGGGGTGCAGATGCTGCGTGCGGCCCCACCCAGCAGTGCCCTGGGCCGCGTATATTATAAGTATCATTACGTATTCTGTGAAGTGTAATTATAATTACTTATAATTATACTACTGTGTTATAATTGTTACCACACATTGTGTGGGGCTCTTTAAATGTATTGACGTTCAGTTCTCTCGGTGGTCTTATTAAGTGGGCCCTGTTTCACAGACGAGGGAACGGCCCGATGCAGGAACTCGGCCAGGTTAACAGCTCGCTGGTGGCAGAGCCGGGCTCTGACCTGGGTGGTCTCACTCTGGAGCTGTGCTGTCCAGCCTGGCAGCTGTGCTGTGGGCAGGGAGGGCGGACGCCAGAGTTCCTCAGGCCCGGGTGCCAGAGTCGGGTGCCTTGCCCCCGAGCCTCGGCCTCTCAGGGTCGGTCTCCGTCCTCTAAGGAGCCCTTCGAGACTAGGATGCGGTTCCAAGCTGCTGTGATGTGGTCGTGGTGACGCGGGGCCTGGCTCGGCCTCCCTCCACCCTCCTGACGTTTCCTCCCCTCCTCACTGCCCGGTCCGTCTCTGGACACAAGACACTGCTTCGCTCCTGGCTTCTCAGGGACCCCGGCCTCCCCACAGAGCCCTCTGTGAGGAGGCGTGGGACTGAGAGAGACCTATGCAGTGCGTTCTCTCCCTGCTTTTGCATTCAGGTGGTGCTGTGCACAGAGGTCCAGGCAGCCTCTGAGCCTGCTTCTGGGCTCCGAGCTGAGGGCGATTCCGGGGCCCATCCACTTCCAGGCGGAAGTCTGAGCCCCCATCTGCCCGGGTCGGAGGGGAGCCAGGAGGCCTCGCAGTCCAAGGCTCGTGTGCTGCCGGATGGATGCATGTTCCTGCGGGGGTGTGCTCTGGTCCACGGGAGCATCCTGCCCATCGGGGAGCAACGGCTGTTTCTTTTTGAAATAATTTACCATTTACCCCCAGCCCCCCAAAGTTACAAAATGATACAAAGAACTTCCTTATACCCTTCGCCTTGCTTCCCTAGATGTTACCATCTTATGTAATCACAGGGTGTGAACCGTGAGGATACCCTTATTGCATCTGCCGACTTTGTTGAGATCTTACCGGCAGCCCCAGGGCCGCCCCTTTCTTGCCTGGCGCCCAGTCCAGGCTCCTGTGCCGCGCGAGTAGCCGTGTCACCTTGTCCTCGTTAAATCTGGGACAGCCCTCAGTCTTTCCTTGTCTCACACGGTCTGTGCACTTTTGACGAATGCTCACAGGTGGTTTTCTAGACTCGTACAGTCGGGGTTTGCCCGATCTCTGTTACACATTTTTGGCAACTGGGACCGGGGACCCTTTCGGTTTGACTCTTCAGCTTACTGCTGGTGACGTCAACTCGATCACTTGCTCGGGATGTGCCAGCCAGGTTTCTCCATGGCACAGCGACTGTGTTTCCCTTTGTCGTTAATAAGTGCAATATTTGGAACGTTTGTAAATATCTTGTTTCTCACCATCCTTTCACACGTTAATTTTAGCACTCATTGATGACTCTTGCCTGGAACAGTTACTACTGGGGCGTGTGTTGAGTGGTGGTTTTTCTGTTCTCATTCTTCTTTCCACACTCATTCATCAGAATTCTGCTGTAAGGAAGACCTGCCTTTTCTTCCTCATTCACTTATTCAATTATTTGTTACCTTGGTATGGACTCACGGGTATTTATTTTGTTTGTCCTATGGCTTGTAATCCAGGTATTTGTTTGCTGGGGCTGCCATAATAAAGTACCAGAGACTGAGTGGCTTCAAAAATAACATTTATTTCCTCATAGTGCTGGAGGTTAGAGATCAAGGTGTCGGTGGGGCTGGACCCTCCGGAGGCCTCTCTCCTGGGCTTGCAGGCGGCCGTCTCCTTCCTGCGTCCGCGCATCGTCCCGGCTCCTAATCTTCTCTTTTTATAAGGACACCGACCATGTTGGATTATTGCCCACTTCAATGACTTCATTTTAACTTAATCACCTCTTTAAAGACTATCTCCAGATACAGTCCGATTCTAACGTATTAGGGGTTAGAACTTCAACATATAAACCCGTTTTGGGCAGGTAGAATTCAGCATGTAATACCTGTGGCTGGCATTGTTATGTTCTCACTCAACTTGTACCGGCTTTGGCCTCTGGGAACCCCTTCGCCTTGGCACCTGTGCCCTTTCTCCACACCCCCGTTCACTTTGAGCACTTTCTCATTTCCTGGTACCGCTGAGTGTTCCAGGCGCATCCTGTACTTTTTCCGCCCCGGCCCTGAGATTTTGTACTTCTCCAAGGGGCCCCCATTTCTTGTATTGGGGAACGGTGGTGAGCCCCCTCTGAATGATTCTGTTTCCCACTGAGGTCTGGAACTGGACTCAAATTCGAATCCCATTTTTAGGTGAGTGAGAGTCCGTTAGTTCCTTCATCTCTAATGGCTGGTTTCCTTATCTGTTAAATGAGGATGGTGCTGCCTGCCTCCCAGGATTGTTATAGGGACTGAGCGATACGTTACTGGGAGCATTTCGCACAGCCCCCGGCTCAGTGTCTAGTGATGCTTAGGGAGCCACTGCCAGAGGCCAAACCGCAAGGAACGCAGGACCATCCAGGGTATGGGCCAATGGCAGAGAGGTTCCCAAGCACATCTCAGGGACCTGCTAGAGTAACCTGTACATGTCAGTGTGGGGAATTCTGTCTTGAGATCATAGCTGGCGTTTTCAAGAAGTTCCAGGCCCCCCCTGCAGCGTCTCCTCTGGGTCTCAGGTACCCCTGACGGCCCCAGCACTCCAGGTACTTGAAGGCAGGAGAGCTGTCGGTGAGACATTGTGTCTCAGATTTCATCCCTGGTCCCATAGTTCGCTTTCTCGACCCCAGCTGGGCTGGGCCCCTTCTCTTGGCATCGGGAACTTTCTCTCTTATTGCTTCTGCATGTGGAAGACCACCCTCCTAAAGAGGTAGTGGAGCGTGTGGGAGGGACAGTACCCCAATTCGGTTTCAGATTTCGGTTGCTGGGTGATGCGGGATCATGGGGCGTGGGCGAGGTCAAAGCTGTTGAGAATAGAGTGCATCTCTTCTGTTTTTTATTGCATTGGTTAATTATCTCTTTGTCTTTTTTTGCAGAGAGCACGGACAACTTTTTCTCTAGTAAGTCTGCTCTGCCTTTTGCTTTGAAGCTGATTTATTCTGACACTTCCGGTAACTACTGAATCCGAACAGCCGTCTCCCCTAACTTACCACCATCCCTGACCCCAGGCAGCCGAGAGCATCGAGGGAGCTGTGGAAGGGAACTGGAGAGTAGACATACCTCTTGGGATGTTCTAAGTCCATACCTCTTGGGCAGCCGCTCCATGCCTCAGTTTCCCCTGGGGAGTTTTTCCAGCCGGGCCGTGTTGAAAGGGGGTATGTGGGGTCACATGTGCCCCATAGAGAGACCTTTGTTGACCCTATTGGTTATTCTTGTGGAGAGAACCTTCAGCCTGTTGTGTTCCTCACCTGCTCTGAGGCCCTAGAACGTGGCCGGGACCCACCTCCTGTGGAGCTGTGATTGGCAAGGCCCCTGGTAGGCTGGTGTGGCTCGGAGGGATCACCGAGGCTCAGTCTGTCGCGGTTTGGGGCTAGACAGTCCCTGAAGGATTTGGTGTTCCGCTCACGGGCGGTGGGGGAACATATTTGTCAGTTTTCCTTTTGTCCCCACGGGAAGGGACCAGCAGCAGTCATAGGCGGTCCTGTGTGGGACACTCCGTGCTATTGGGCACTGACGTAAACATCACCTGCGACTGTGTATTTGTCCTCCATCTCAGAGGACTTGCCACCTCACAGAATGTCCTTCCAGAGGACTCTGAATTGGGTCATCTCCTGCCAAGGAGGGACTCTAGATGGAGGACAAAGTGATACCTGGGTTTCCCCCCGGCCCTGCTGGGAAGAAGGGGTGTGTGCAGGTCGGATGCCTTGCTGCCATTCCGTTCTGGGAATGAGTCCACCTGCGTTAGGGCACTGGCTCGTGGGTTGTGAGTGAGGCCCCAAGCCTCCCGGATCTCACGGACAGGAGTGGTGGGGGCGGCGGGGGGGAGGGGAGAGCCGGGGCAGGGGCTGGTCCGCCCCCGCGACCGAACGTGCCTAATCCAGACCCTGGCTGGGATCCCAAACCATGTGTTAATATTCTTTTTTTGTGCAACAGCTCATGGTCCGTGTTGCTCAGGTGACATTATTTACCCTGAGAATGTGGTGGGGAGCGGAGGAAGGCCCTCTGTTCTTCACAGAGCTGTCCCTGAGCTGTCAGCTCCCGCCAGGTGGCCAGACAGGGGGCTGGTTGCTGGGAGGGCAGGGCAGTAAGAGCCTGGCTTCATGGGGATATTCTGCAGTACGGACAGGGTCCAGGCCTGGGGGGCGGGGCGGGGGCGGGCTCGGAGCCTCTGCCGGCCAGCAAGCTGACCCCTCCTGCTCTTCTGTTTGGTTTTCAGTCTATGAAGTGAGCCCCACACCACCTATCACTGTGACCCACAAACCAGAGGAAGACACTTTTGGGGTGAGTTACTTCTTGGTTACGAGGAGGTCATTGTCAGACTTCATTCGAGCAGCTAACGTTCCCAAATGTGACCTTACTGGGAACCCTGGTATCTCCGGCAGAAAGAAGCCAGCTGACTGAGCTCCTTTCAGGCGGGCGAGCCCTTCCGAGTCTGATGGGAACAGTTCATTGTTTGAGGAAGTCTTTGAGGACCTGCTCCAAGCCCTGGGGCTCTGAGAAATCCCCATTCTGTTAGGAACCCAGCAGGACCTGATTGGAGGGGATGCTCCCTGAACAAGTTTATGCAGAGTTGGTCACTCAGGGCACCTCCTGGGTGGCTGCTCCAAGCCCCTTGTCCCTGCCCCCTACCCCGCTGACAGCCAGAGCCTGAGGTTCCTCGTGGGTCTTTTTAGAGTCCAGATCTCCTAGAATTTCCTGGATAAGAACATTCTGTAAAGAATTTCAGTGCAACTATGCAGAATTAAAACAACAAAATGAGGGATGGAGGCCTCTCTAGGCTTCCTGTTGCCTCTGCTGGGCGGGCCCCCGTGGAGAGGGGCGCAGGCCCTGCATCACAGAACGTCCAGCTGGGTGGTCATTACCTCACTGCTCCCCGGGTCTCACGGGAGTCCCTGCTTCTAGAGGTGTCGCTCAGCGGCTGAGTCCCGTGAGGGCTGTGGCGGCTCCCGCCGCACGTGGGCCTGCCTGGCGCCCTGCAGACCAGGGCCCGTGCTGACTCTCGCTCTGGCCCCTCGCAGGTGTCCATCGCCGTCGGGCTCGCCGCCTTCGCTTGCGTCCTGCTGGTGGTTCTCTTCATCATGATCAACAAGTACGGTCGACGGTCCAAGTTTGGAATGAAGGGTAAGGCAGGACCTCCAGCGGCAAGGGTGTCGTCGGGGCAGCACGGCTCTTTTTGATGACAAGAGGCTGTTTGCGCCTCCCTTGGCGCGCTGAGGGGCCCCTGGCGTTCAGCGGAAGAGCTCCTCCTCCTGTCCGCCTCTTTGCCGCCGGTGATGATGGATTGAGCGCTGGGCTGGTGTCTGTGGGGACCGAACCGGGAGCCATCTGCTTTTCCTGAAAGCACTGCTTAGCTGGGTGCAGTGAGGATCATTTGGGAAGGAAGTTGGATTTGAGGGCAAATGAGGAGGACTTAAGGTTCTTCTCATTATTGGTAGGTAAAGGGACTCCTTGCTTGAGTGACTTGGTTCTGTTCGTGCTGCACCCTTGCGTCTTGCTGTGCCCATGCCTGGGCTTGCGATGAGAAAGTAGGAGCAGAGGCAGGTGCGGGGTGGAGTCCAGCCCTGAGAACTTGCCCATGCAATGGTATCTCAGCACGCAGCTCCACGCAGAGTCCAGATCGGATGCCAAGAGCAATACAATTGCTACATCTGCTGGCTAGCTTCCAAGACACACAGCACTCAAGCCCGTCCTGGCCTGCGTGGGGGTAGGATGTGGCTCCACACCCAGGCTGGGTAGGGGGCGTGGCACGAGAGGGGTTCACATGGTGGATTAGGATGCGCCTGCTGTTCTGGGGGCGGATCTGACCAGATGGCTCAAAGGAGACTGGCCAGTTCCCTCGAATTTCAGAAGCTTGAATTTCAAGATCTCCTCCCAGCTAGGCTTCCATTTGTGGTTGATGAGAGGTAGAAGATGCAGGGTGGGGTGAGGAGCAAGCCATCAGCTTGCTGAGCTAAGAGTCAGGTCAGGGACTCCTGGGAGATTATGGGATCCTGGAAGATGCATGTCTGTGCTTCTGCACGTGAGCGGGGACCTGTGGTGAGGGTCCTGACCTCGGGCCCTGGGACCGAAGGGGAGTATGTGCAGGAGATTCACGGGAACGGTGGTCTCCTGAGCTCCCACGTAAATGTTTAAGTGTCTGCACGCGGCAGAGCGGGGTGGGGAGTTTGGAATGGAACTAGGTCTTAGCTTTTCTTACATTCTCAAAGGTGTGGTGACTCCCCCGTAAGTTCAGAACACCCACCGAAACACAGGAAGGCAGAAAACACAGGGCAGCTGGCTGCCTGGCCTCCCCGAAGCCCGTGTTTCTGGGTGCTTTCTGCTCCTGATGAAGCTGGACAGGCCCCAAGTCAAGCCGGAGGGCTGGGAGAGGGCGGGAGCCAGGCACTGCTGCCAGGCGGGCTCCGCCACCGCTGCCGGCGCCCCTGCTCGTGGCGGGAGGCGTGCGGGCCTCTGAGGGGAGCCGCAGGACAGCTCCCCCGGGAGCGAGCAGCAGCTAATAGGTGCTTACGGTGGAGTGGTTGCCCATTTGATCATCACTGGGGGCGGTTAACATTTCCCCCGTAAGCAGATGGTAGCTGTCCTCTGAGTGGAGTGGAGAATCCTGCCAGAGTCTTGATGCGGAGGGACTGGCTCCTGCCAGGAGACCTCGGGCTGCCGCCGGCGCGGAGCATCTCGTGGTCCCTCTGGTGTGACGGCTCGGGAGGGCGTCATTCGGCGCTCTCTGCTCCCCCCAGAACACGGGCTGGCAAGGCTTCCTTCCAGCCGGGTGGCGCTGATACTCTGACCGCGCGTCTTCCTCGGTTGAGAGAGAGGGGAGGATCCGAGTGTCTCAGGCTGGGAGCCCAGAGCAGGGGCTTGGTGCGGGAGACCAGTGTGGACATAGCTGGAGACCTCTGAGACCACTGGAAGGGGGCCTGCACCCGTTGGGGCGGGGCGTGGTTGGTGCTCCTAATAAGCAAGCTTCTTTTGCCCTGCGGGGATCAGGGGACGGAGGTCAAGGGCAGGGCAAGGCAGAAGGAAGCCCGGTGGAGAACTTGGGTTTCCTGACTTCCTGCAGTAACTCCATTCTTCCTTCTTGTTTGTTTTTCTTTCTTGACTTTGTTTTCTCTCCTGCTCTGAACGGAGGTTTGAAGGGAAGAAGGCACCTCTGGCCCCGGTAGCGATCCTGCACTGGGGGCCCTGCTGGGAGGTGCTCTCTGAGCTCACCTCCGAGAGCGGCTTCTAGATTCATTTCCCATACTGTTACCTGCAGGGCCTCGTGCTCCCCAACAAACGCCTTTTCTGCCTTTTTGGGCTCCCTGGCAGAGCCTTTGCCCCAAAGGGGACTTTGAGCATTTGTTCAAGTCTAAGTTAAGTCAGTGCGGTGGGCAGCCAGTCCACAGGCAGGATGCAGATCAACGGAGGCCCGAGCCTCCTGCTTCCCCGCCTCCGCTTTGGACTCCAGCGTCCTGTCTGCAGACAGAGCCGTGTGTGTGTGTCTCTGGTGTGCCTTTGCTGCCCTGTCTTTGTAGGAGCTTGGCAGCAGTGCTGTGAGTGGTCCTAGGGGTCCCTGTACTGTCCCCATTGCTCGTATTAAGGCTGGACTGCTCCGTTCCTTTCTCAGGTGCCGGGGCACCTGCTCATCTCCGGCACCAACTCTTCTGTTTGAGGGGAGATCCCTGGGTTTTGTCTGTACAAAGAATTTCCCTCTGTGGCCACCTGTGAGCTGGTTGGTTCTGGCAGGCCCCGCCTCCCCTTCAGCAGGACCGGGGACAGCCAGCGTGCTGGGCTCCGCGGGCGACGCGATCACAGCTCTGACCCACCGTGATTCTGGCCGTGGAACACCATTCTACTTAATCCGTGCCGTTGCGCCTGGGTCCCCCAGGGTTAACAGCCCTCTGATAGCTCAGTGTGGACGGTCGCAGCCTTCTGTGCCCTGCCACGCGTGACAGGCGCAGGCCCCGCACACTCTGTGAGTGTGACCAGCCGTTTGGGTGCGCACAGCTGGCCCTCGCTGTAGTCGCGCCACTAAGAAAAAAGTATCGGAATAGGAGGCAGCAAAAGGGGCTTCTAAAACCAGAAATAAAATCAGAGTTATGCTAATTTTTACTCTTAAGGAACTCACATGCTTCCGTATTTTATTATTCATCAAATGTCCTGGTGACACACGTCCTCACTGATCCAGACGTCCTGCTGGATCGTGGCCCCAGGATGGATAATCAGGGCGGGGTGCGCTGCCAGCCCTGACTTCCCACAGTGCTCTTTGCCCAGCGCACTGTGCACCCTCTGCCAAGTTGCGCTGCGGCAGTGCGCCACCTGAGCCCCCCACCGTCTTCTCATTCTTTGCGCCTCTGCTTGTCCTGTGCGTCCTGGGGGCTCTCACGTGCCTGCGGGAGGAGTGGCCGTGGGTGTTGGCTGGGGAGAAACTTCCATGTGGCTGCGGCACCTGGGCCCTGTGTCCCTGCGTCCCGGCAGGACATCCCCCCTCCCACGAGCTCTGCAGAGGTGTCAGGATGTCCAAAGAGGGGCCCTCGAAGCCACAGGCAGCAAAGCAGAGAGATCCAGATGACTGTCAATCCGGAAGCAGGGTTTGGAATGGGGAGAAAAGCCGCATGCTGAAAACAGTCGTGAGTGAGCCAGCCGCCGCCAGCCCCTGGCCCGGCTCCGGGCCATGCCACTGACCCTAAGGCTGCGTGTTCTTCACCGGGGCGAGTGGGGCCGCGTCCTGGAGAGGGCTGGGCTGCCCACGTCCCTCACTGGCAGCGGCTCAGCAACCAGGTGTGTGATGGGTGACCCCCTAGCCCATCACTGGCGTCTTGGCCAACAGTCTGGAAGTCAGAGATTTCAGCCCTTCATTCGTGACCCCCTCATCGTCTTCTCCAGTCCCCTCTGTACCCCCGTCCTGCCCGGCACAGCCCCAGCCCTGCCCCTGCTGCCTGCAGAGCGGCTCCTGACGCTGGTGGCCTCCGCGGTCCCTGGCTGTACCCGGCCTCCCTGTTGCCCCAGGGCATCCCTCTGGCCCTGACCCTTCCAGGTGATTCTGCACTGCTGAGTGGCAGTCACTGCTTTGCAGTGGAAAGTTCCTGTGTCCTGCTCCCTACCCAGACACTCTAGGCGCCCCCCTGCCCTTAGGAGAGGTGCTGACACCCCGATACCCTGACCCGGCATCGCAGGCCGGGCGTGGTCTGCCCTGCGCACCCCCACCTCGCCTTGACACCAGACTTCCGTGCCAGCCACGGGGCCCACCTCCGCCTTGGCGGTGCTCGGTGCGACCCAAGGCGCAGCGCCTGTGCCCGGACTGCCGCAAAGAGTCCCCCCGCAAAGCTCCTCGAGCTTCCGGGCCTTCCTCAGCTCCGCCTTTGCTCTCCCGAGCAGGCCGGCCTGGCGCCCAGAGCGGGGGTGCTCCCGGGACGGGCCTTTGTGGCGCCACGCACCGACCCCCCTGGCCAAGCGCCTCGCCCGGGGGTGGCGGGAGTGTGCGGAGGGTGCCTGCCTCAGCCGGCACCCTGGCTGCGCAGGGCTCGCGCGTCGGCGTGGGTAACCTCAGCAGGCTGCCCAAGGCACAGGGCTGCATGGGTCTCTTCTGGCCACCTTGGGCTTTGCACTCCGAGAGCTGCAACCTGGAGCTCCTTCCCTGACCACCGGCGCCCCTAGTTGTGTTACCACGGTGATGGGGGGGGGGGCATATGATCTGGGAGAGTTTCTTTTGGTGCCGTAAGGTAGAGAGGGTAACGTTCTCCTCCAGTTAATGGCTCTTCTCTTCTCTCCTCCCACCCAGCCTCCTCTCCCTGAGGTCACACCATGTTTATTGGGCTCTCCTCCCCCCGTGCCCCTTTCTTTGCCCACCACCTTGTACGGAATCGGGTAAATCATGTGGCTTCTTCTCACGTCCACACCCCGGGGCTTCTCCCCTCGCCCTGCTCCTGGCGCCCGGCGCCACCGAGAGCCCGACAGGCCTGGGGTCCAGTCCTGGTTCTGCTGCTTCAATGCGATGGCACTTACGTGACTCATTAACTATCCTCGGCTTCCGTTTCCTCGGCTGACAAATGAGGAGGATAATCCTTACTAGGCAAGGTTTTATGAGAATTAAATGAAATTATGTATATAAAGCAATTAGCTCGGTCCCCGGCCATGTAGTAATCACTGGATGAATGCGGTAAGGGGAGGAATAATTAGGACTTTTGCTCCATTCACACCAGCTGTGAGTAAAACACAGGTCCCATTATAGCTGTGGTTTGCAGCCGTGGTTTTTGTTTTGTTTTTGTTTGTTGTTTTTTATTTTTTTAAAATTGCAATGGCTGGGCCACTCCACTGAACAATGAAGTCGGGATCTCAGTGGATGAGGTCCGGATATCGGCAGTTTCTAAGGCCGCCCAGGCGATCTTAGCGGGCAGCCAAGGTCGTGGCCCTGCCTTGTGGCCGGCCTCCCCTGCCTCTCTGTGACAGAGTGCAGTCCCCGTGGGACAGGAGGAGCTGGGAGGGAGGAAAGCGTGGCAGGGAGAGTGTCATTGATTGGGCCCTGGTGTGTGTCAAGCACTTGCTTGACCCTTTATCTGCATCTTCTTGTTTTAATTTCACCACGAACGTGTGATACACAAATTATTGTCCCTGCTTCTCTTTTCTAAGGCTACTTATTTATTTTTAGAGAGAGGGGGAAAAGGGAGGGAGAAAGAAACATCAATGTGAAGGAGAAACATCAGTCAGCTGCCTCCCGACCAGGGACCGAACCCGCAACCCAGGCATGTGCCCCGACCAGGGATTGAACCTGAGAACTTTCGCTTTGGGGGATGATGCACAACCCACTGACCCACGCCGCTCGGGGCGTCCCTGTTTCTTATGTGAGCTTCAGCAAGGATGAGTGGCTTGCTCAATGCCGGCATCCGCTGGCTTAAGGACAGAGCGCCGAGAGACAGTGCAGGGCCGGGCCACCGTCTCCTGTGTTGGTCCCTTTCCTTCCCCCTAGGGCATACTCCTTCCGTGGGGCGACCGAGCGCCCGGTTTTCACCGCCCTGCGTGGGGGGCTGGCTGCCCCAGCTGCCCACCTGCGGTGTCTAATGGCCCAGCTTGCTCGCTGCTCGCTGGGACCCTCGCCAGTCGTCTGCCACCTGTTCCTCCACGCGCAGTCGCTCGTGCTGGTGGCCTAACGGAGATCCAAGTGCCTCGCAAAGGCTCCCGTGGGCGAGGGGAGGAGCATTTGCTGACCAGAGACGAGGGCATTTGCTGCTGTTTTGTTTTTTATTGTCATGGATTCCCAGGTACCCTGCTGGGTTGGGGAAGTGGAAGGGGTGGGGTGGGCACTGGAAGAAGGGGTCGTGTGGCCCGGCTATAGGGGCGGGTCAGCGGGAGGCCATGCAGTCCAGAGCCGCTCCCACTTGCGTGGGCGTGAACAGCACCGGGGAGTCTTGTCAAAATGCATCTTCTCTCTCTCTTGGGCCTGGGGCTCTGCCTTTCTCCTTGGCTCCACGTGAGGCAGAGCCTGTCGCTCTGCCAGCCACACCTGGCGTGGCAGGCAAGGCTCTCCCTTCCAACAGGGGATACCCCAGTCTATTTCCTGACCCCTGAGGTTTTTATTTTGGGAAGTGTCATGGGGTGGCTTAGGAAGCTGGGTCCTAGCGCTGGCCGTACTCGTTTATCTCTGGATATCTCATGGGCTTCACCTTCTTCCTTCGTAACAGGAAGGCTGTGAATTAAACGGCTCCCAAGGTCCCCTCTGGTGGGAGCATTCCGCGGTTCTGTCAGTGGGGCTAGAGGGGCGTCAGGGTGGAAGAGGGGGCATGGAGTAAGGAAGATGGGAACTCGTGGGAGGCGGGAGGCGGGCGGCGCCCGCTGCGCAGATGGACTGTGCCTTTCGGATCACCAGGTCTGAACTGTGAGAGTCAGAGGTTGAGGGGGATACGCAGCCGGTTCTCCTTTGTGCTGTGTGTCCGAGAGCCCGGGTTAGGCTTTGAACTCCCAGCAGGCGGGGCGCTGGCTCTTGCTCCCTAGCTCACGTACGTGGCTGCTCTGAATGGCAGGACTGTGTCTGGGGACATGTCCGATGCTGTAGGTCTCATGTGGGCCCTCCCAGGGCCGTCCCTGGTCTAGGTGCTGGGGGAGCAGACATGAGTAAGACATGCTTTTTGTCCTTCCTGAGCACAGAGCATCGAAGGACGGCGTGGCTCTCAGAACCCGGAGCCTTGCCCTTTCCTTCAGAGCACAGCCCCTCGAGCGGAGCTGTCGGCCCTGTGTTGGCAGGGCGGCTCCATGCCCACCGACCGGGATGCCCATGCCCGGGCGACTTCCGGAGTCCTCTGGCGCTGTGATGGTCCGCCCCTTAGGCCTGTCCCTCCTTGCTCACTGCCGCCTCTTGAGGATGTCACTTGTTCTCTGAGGAGGAGCCCCTCGCTGGCCTGCCTTTGGGATGTTCTCCGGTTGCTCACCCCCTCGCCCCTGCTGACCTGTTGGATCGCTAGGTGCCGACCGCTTCCAGTCTGGCCTCTGCCACTGCCAGCGGGGTCTTGGTGATGATGCCGCTCTGGGCTTGGTGAGTTCGGGTCCGAGGCGGTGTGACGTTTCTGTCTCCTGCAGGAGTCCGTGCACGTGGGCAGGCTCCACCCCTCCCCCCCATCAAACACGTCCCCTCTGCGGGGGCTCGGGCTCTGCTCTCTGTGGCTGCGGCAGACCTGGGACGGGTCGTGGTGGGCCAGGGAGGCCGAGGAGGGCTTTCCAAGTGGGCTGTGACTTGGGCCTGGCTTTCCTAGGGCGCCCGGGGAGCCGGTGGACACAGCCTGGTGTGTATGGGGGGGAGCAGCTGCCGTGGCCTCCGGAGCCCTCCTCGGTGAACAAGGCTCTCGCCACGGGGGTCCCAGTCACATGGGTTTTTTTCACGTAATATTTCTTAAACATTTCTCTATCTCATTCACTAGACCCATCTCTTCAGCTTTTCCATGACTCTGCAAAGCTGATTTTTCTTGCTTGCTTGCTTTCTCCTTTTCACGTTGCTTATGTATTACAGCGTTTCATTTAGTTAATTCAGAGGTTGATGCATTTGCCCAGAGGGTCCATGGCAGAGGGACAAAGGTGCATTCATGAAACGTGAACGCGTGTGAGAAAGGGCCAGCGCTGCTCAGCGGGGTGGCCCCTGGAAGCTCCCCCCGGGCGTGTTCTCAGCCTGGCTGTGCTCAGGAAGCATCCTCTACGGGAGGCTGGGCAGAAGCCAAGCAAACCTGTTTCTCTCGGCAGTGGCAGCGGCGGTGGCTGCCACATCAGTTGACAGCTACGGGTTGCCTGCCGTGGGCCGTTTCAAAGGGCCTTGAGGGACGCAGCTCCTCTGTGAGCAGCAACAATGCGCACGCTGCGATGGACTCGGACGAAAGGTATGATCTTCCTAACAGAGCCTCCGCCATGCGCATGTGCACACGCCGGCTCATGCTGGCGGGAGGGGGCGGATCTAGGACGCAGTGACTGCAAGTGCAGGCTCTGGGCCACAGCCGGCGCTGGGCACTAGACCTGCCGCTTCCTCTGTGCCTTGGGCAAGTCACCTAGACTCTCTGGATCTCCGTTGTCCTCTTTGTAATTGTGAATGAACAGCGCCCACTAAATAGAGTTTCAAAAGCATTTGCTGAGGTTGCATATGAGAAACACTCAAGGCGGTGACTTCTACGTGGTCAGTGCTCAGAAAGTGACCGCGGCGCATGCTTAGGGATGTCCTCGGAGACAGAAAGGCAAGACTACCGTGTATTTGTGTGTGCGTGTTTCCACTCAGGAGACCCCTTCCTTCGGATGAACTTAAGCACTTCATGAAGTTATTTTTATTCCCCCACTGTATGAAGCACCAGGAAAAGGTGCAGCGCTGCTCTCATTTTATAGGAAGATAAACTCAGACCAGGGAGCAAGCAGCCTGTCAGGGCTGGGGCGAGGGGGGCCCCACGAGCCCTGAGGCAGGGCTGGCTCTCCTCCCGCCCCCGTAGGAACGGCGCTGTGGCCTGGGGCGGCCACCTGCTCTCTCTGGTCCTCTGGGGGCCACCTGGTGGCCGCCTTATTGCTGAGGCCTCTCCCAGGCCGAGCGCCCTGCGCCTCTGATGTGCTGGTGGCTCGGTCTGTGCGCCCCCTGGAATGTCACCCTCATGCTGTGTGGACGCTTTGGAGGCCTTGAGCCAGATGGACAGGCCAGCAGTTGCCACACTGAAGAGGGCCAGGGCGGGTCCCTGGACTGGCACTGCCATGAGCGCGCGGCGGGAGCCGTGGCAGCGGCCGGGACACCCTTTCTCTCAGTGTAGTTCACGGTGAATTATTTATGGTCGGCCTTCCCCGTCACTGGGAAGATGAATGAAGAAGCCTTAGTAATTGGCGCCCTGCGCAGCTTCCTCTTGGCTGAGATGTCCATCCGCGGAGAGGGCCGGGCCTGGAGAACTTCACGCTCACCAGCAGGGCGAGGGGGCCCTCGCAGAGTCCCACCAGGCCGAGTAGTGGCCCAGCGCGCAGAAGCGGAGCGCGGTCAGCTCCGTGTCCTCACGCGAGGCTGTTCCGGGCAGCAGAAGTGAGCAGGCGTTCGGGAGACACGGTCTCAGGCTGCAGAAGGGGAGACTGAGGTTGCGCGGAGGAAGTGCTCGTCTCCAGTAGAGGCAGCGGGGTGATTTCAGAAGGAGGCTGAGACATACCTGCCACACAGGAGCTCGGGCCTGCCCGAGCCTGAGTGGGAAGGGGCTCGTGGAGCAAATCACCCATCTCCGCTTCCGTAGGGTGTTTGTCCCCCCTGGGGATTTTTCTTCCTCTTTTCTTGAGAGATATTACTTGGTCTTTTAATTTTGTTTGACTTCCTATGCCTGTTTATATGAATTAGACAAAGTTGCCCTTTTTCCCAATCTTGGAAAAGCGGCCTGATGTAGAAGTGACCTCCGTGCGGCTCTCTGTTCCGGGGGGTTGTGGGAAGCCGCGTGGAGCCGAGCATGCGCTCTCGGCGCCCTGGGCAAGGGCCTGAGAGGGGGCGCCGCCTTTGTCTCCTGTGTGGGAAGCCCGTGGTTGTGGTGACGCCTTGTTGCTCCTGCTTGTTCCCTTTGTCCGAGGCCGAAGGCTCCAGGCCGTGTAGCTGGGACCATCTAGCAGGTAGGCCGCAGCCCTGGGTGGAGGGGTCCCGCTGCCCCACCGAGTGGAGGGGACGTGACCACCCCCTCAGGCCCGGGGCATTCCCGCAGCTCCCAGATCTCCCTAGCCTGTGGATTGTCACGAAGTACATGGGCCACCCCACTTCTAATTTCTGATGTCATTGTTTATTCCCTGTTCATGTGAATTTACTAGTAGAGCAACATGATGGTAGAATAAGAGAAAAATGGTTATTGCCCCCCCCCTTCCTCTCCTTCGATGCATAATTGGAGGCTTGGAGAAAGATCACGTGGGGAGAAGGGTCACTGTGGCTTCTTTTTGGAAGGTCCCCCTCCTTTGGTTACACGCAGTGGAAGAAAGAGGATTCCCCAGCAGGGAATCAGGCTGCTCTCAGGGAGTGAATGCGGGGCAGCTGAAGGTGGACAGTGAACCCTGCAAAAGGATGGGGCCTTCCGGTGGAATCGGAGTAAGACCTTGCCAGTCAGTTTCCTGGGTTTGATAACGCGCTACGGTTATGTGGGAATCTCACCATTGAGGAAGCTGGGTCATGGGTTATGGGACCTCTTCTTTACCTATTGCTTTTGCAACTTATCGTGGGTCTCTAAGCATCGTAATAATATGTTTTTAAAAAAGGAGGGGGAGCGGCTTTGGTGACAGAGCCGTGGCCCTGCCCTAGAACGCAGACACCACCGCGCTTCACAGGACTGCTGCTGATTGCCTGGGGGTCTGCCCGAGGGGGAGGCGCTTTGGGCTGGGGCTGGGCTTTGCTGCGTCTGAGCGAGCGAGGCGGGAAGGCAGGAAGGCAGGGCAGAGCCGAGGCCGAGGTGGGAGGCTCATCGTTTGTTAGCAGTATTGAAGTGCCGACTGTTGCAGATTTACTTTTTTAAAATAAATTAGGTCAGACTCATGGTGCTTTCACTAACTTGCATTTTGATTGTTCTCTTGAGCAGGACAGAAAGGGGTGGAGATTTCAGTGTTCACACTAGGAATTGCTCGTAATTGTGGGGACACTTACTTGGCAGGTGGGCCACGGAGATAAAAAGAGTCCAAGAGCCCCGACCAAGAAACCCTTACGCCACCCCACCAGGTCACAAACACGGGTTCCGCCCTCCCGCTCCTGCCAGACAGCGCTCGCTGATGCGGGTGCTCCGGGCCCGGCCTCACGCACGGAGCCCTTCTCAGCACGCGCATCGGGCATCCGCTGTTGGCTGGTCAGGGCTGATGCGCTTTTGCCATTCCTGCCGATTCCTTCCCCAGCTTTAAGACACCACTCGCCTCCTGGCTCCCAGCGGGCCTGCTGGTCTTTCCAAAGTCCCTTTGAGGCATCCGTTCAGGGAGGCATCTGGCCCTGTCTTTGATCATGATGGGCTGCAGGTCGTAAGACCAGTTCCCACTTTACCCTGACAGCCTCCTACGGCCAGTGTCCCGGTAGAAAGCAGGCCCGTGGCCTTCCACTGGGTCACAGATCACAGAGGAAACACGGAGACTGAATTTAGAGTTTGGCAGCTCTCCTGCATTGGGGGTCAGCGGATTTTTTTTCTTTTTTTTAAGGTGTGAGAACCTGGGTCCAATGCCTTGAGCATACCACCTGGCCCAGTTCCGGGAGGGTGGGTGTGAGGAGGACCTGCCCTGCCCAGGGGCAGGGGGTCGGGCTAGAGAGGGAGTCAGAGGGGAGGGAGCGTCCTTCCTGAATATCTCCCAGGTGCCCGGCGTGTTTTGTAAACCACTGTTTCCTTCATCTTAATTGCATGTCCCGAATGTTCCCCCAGGCCTTTTTTTGTGGTGTGGCAATTCATATTTATTCATGAGCAGAAACAACGGCAGAAAATAAATGTTTATCTGTTCACACAGTGAGATGCTACACTTGGGTAATAATGAATTAATTTCAGACATATACCACGGTATAAATGTCAAAAAAGTAATATTTAAGTTTTAAAAGAGTAAATTTTAGTAGAATTAAATTAACATAGAGCTCAAAAACTTGCAGTACGGTGTTTAAGGATGCAGACAGGAGGGCTACCTCAAAGAAAAACAATGGAATAATGAACACAAACTTCAGGACAGTGATGCTTTCCAGGAGACTTAGAGACATGCAGCTCCCGGGGACATGCGAGGCTGTCACACCGCGCCCCTCCTGAAGTGGCGGGGGGGGGGAGCCCAATGTCCACCGTATCGCGGCTCTTTACACTTTACATAGTTTTATTAGTATTAATTTCTAATTATTTACTTTTCAATAAAAACATTGAAAAAGACATATCCCACTGGACAGTGAAAGATGGTTTTGGATGATGTCATGTAGAATGTTATCACAAAAGCATGAAAATAATACTTTTAAACGATGGAATGTGAAACAAAGGAATGGTAAATAATAGATTCTTTCTCACCGATTTATTATTGCCATATCACAGGCATTATCGCTCTTTTTTCCATAAGTGAACCAGCGAAACAAAAATAATTCTATTCTCCCAGCTTTGAATAATTATTTTTGGAAAGGTGAAGTCAATATGCTTGAACAAAAATATTGCAAATCAAGTGACTAAAACCATTAATTCTGACTAGTTATTCATTCACTTAATTTGATTTAGAACAAACCGGCAGGGCGCCAGGGAGCGTGTGGAATAAACAGAATAGGCGTTTGCGTGGAGCTCTCGGAGCGCGTCTCTCTGGCTCCCTCAGTGCGCGGGAGCAGCCGCGAGTGCAGCTGCCTCTCAGAGTCCCCCGCACGGGCTCCCACACCCTCGTGTCTCTCTTGGGGGGCTTTGTCCTGGGACGTGAGCTGCCTGTCTGTTTCTTTTCCCTGGCAGCCTATGACTCATCCTGGTAGGATCCTGCGGTTCATCTCTGCGTCCCCGACCCCAGCACAAAGTTATTCATCAAAGGACATTTGGACTCACTCCCTCTGAGCTCCGTGGCTCAGGAGGCACCCGGAGCCCACCGGGAGGAGCCAAGCCGTCTGGCCTCCGGAGGGGGGCTGGAGGGGGCTGGAGGGGGGCTGGAGGGGTGGCGTCTCCCAGGCAGGCCTGCTGGCCACTTTTGTTTCTTTGTTGAGCCCCCCACCCCTTGCCGCCCCCGCAGACGGGCGCCATCCCCCCATGTGTTTAAATAGTCTGTGACAACGTGCTTTTTAATGGTTGAACAGTATTACGTCATTTGGATGCATCATAATGTAATTAATCTTGTATGTTAGATATTTAGATTATTCCCAGTTATTCACTATTTCAAAAATGTGCTGATGGGCGTCATTGTGCGTAAATCTGTGTGCGTCTCTGATGACTTCCCTGGGCTACTTTTTTAGAAATGGAGTGGTTGGGTTAAATAATAGGAATTTTTAAGGCTCTTGGTTATTCGATTATTTTTTAGGTAATGGAGCTGAGCTCAGGAAGGCTGAGTAACTGGTTGCCAGACGTGTAGCCAGGAAGTGGGAGACAGGGATTTGAATATGGGTTTCCAGACGCATCTTCCTTCCGTCGCAGGACACTAAGGACAGCTGAGATGTGGTTCAGCCCACAGCCATGGCCCAAGTGGCCTCAGCTTTGCTGGCTTTGGTGATGGTGTGGCCTGAGGGTCTTAAACTAGCCAGCTTTCCTGGTCAGCTCCACTGGGAACCGTGCTCAGCGCAGGCTGCGGATACTCCCACGGGCCACTCAGAGTAACCCTAAGAGGCAGCAGTAGATGCGGCTGCATTTCATGCCTGGGGACACGGGCGATGAGAGGTGAGGCCACCCGCTGGGCCACACAGCTAGGAGGCGGGGAGCCCGGGGCTGAGCCCCAGGTTGTACCTGCCTTCTTCACCCACTCTGCTGCGCGGCCTTCCAAGCAGGAGCCGTGTCTGTGAGCTCCTGGGACGGGAAATACGCGCTCTCCTGGGCCGCCCCACGGGGCTTGGCAGCTGAGATGCCGCTCCAGCCTCAACAGTAATTGTCACCGTCATCGCTAGTCCCTTTTATGTCTGTATTTCACACTGTTAGGGAGATATGTTATATATGTATTGTATACACTAACGTTATATATGGGAGCTGGCAAAAGTAGGTTTACAGTTGTGAGTACACAAAATGGAGTTTATGCTTGTTTTATTATTAATTATTTCATTATATCTGTGTATTACGACCGCACACCCGCTTTTGCCCGCCCCTTACAGTGCTGCAGCGGCGTGTTCCTGCTCTCACTCCTGTTGCTGTGTCATTACTGCTGGAGCCACATTGTTGTCGCTGCCGTGCTCCCCATTTCCCGCTCTGGGGCCTCAGCGGGAGGGACAGAGCACGTCTTCTCGTGGCAGATGCAGGGCCCGGTGGGGCGAGCAGACACCTGTCGTGCCTCTTACGTTCTTGACTCATATTATTGCTGCAATTATTCTTACTATGGCAATAATAATAATTAGTATTAAGAGTTTTGCTGACTTTCTTCACAGGGATCCCCTGAGACAGGTACTTTTTTAATACTGGTTGTCCACTTGGGGAAACCGAGGCACGGAACGGTTCATGACGTTTCCAGGGTCTCACAGCTCAGCACTGACCACTTTTTAACAGCTGTATTGAGGGCCGGTTTCCACACAGAAATGTGGGAAGAGTCACAGCGCACACGGGGAAATTTTGACGTCGTGCATGCCTGTGAGACTGTCACTGTGATGGAGACTCTGAAGGTTTCCTGTCGGTCTCATGCCCCCGGGCTCAGGGACGCCGCTGCTGGGTGTCCCCTCTGAGAAGCCCCCGCCCGCCCCTGCCCGTGGCTGCCATCCGTTTCCCTCACCAGTCCCACCGGCCTCCGGGGAGAAGGCTCGGCACCGCCCGCGGCACATTCACAGCTGCGCCCAGGACTCTCTTCCTTGTGCTCCCACGCTTGTCACGGCGCTTCCTGCAGCCGAGGACCTGAGTTCTTGAGTGGCAGCGGGAACCTGTTTTCAGATGGTGTCTCTAGCAAGAGGGACTTTGTGGGGACAAAATGCAAGGAAGCCGGCGGGCCCCTGGGACCCCTTCCCCAACCTAGACCCTGGGGGAGGAGGACCTTGCTGAGTGAGTCCCTGCGGAGCAGCCACTGCCGCCTCTCAGCTTGGTGACCACGAGAGCCACGGATTTATACCACCTCCTGCTCCCAACCCGGTGCGTTTCATGACTCCTCGGGCGCACAGTTGGCCTCTGGGGAACTTGCGGTGCCCTGTTAATTACTGTGTTATTTTCACACCACACTCAGTTAATAGTCAGATAAACGGTGTGGGCACAATAATTTTAAGGGGGATGTGTGTTCCATTGCTAGAACCGTCTCTGTGGCCCAATGAGGGGGTGAGCTGGCTCTCTCAGCTCTGAGGAAGGAGGCCACTGCCCCTGGCTTAGGCTTGGCCCTCGGAAAAGCCACTCTCTTGATGGCTGAGGTGGCAGAGGGCAGCCCACGGAACATGTGTGCGCGACAGAGGTGTCACGGTGACAGGCAAATGATGACCGTGTTGTCTCCCTGCGGGCTGGCAGGCGGGCCATGCCTTCCTCTTGCATTTGTGCTAGAGCAGCGGTCCCCGAACCTGTCTGCACAGTGGAGCCCCCTCTCGAGCTTCGAAAATACAGATGTCTGGGTGGTACGCTTGGCTTTCAGATGTGATCAGTCTGGGGGGCAGCCGGGCTTTAGAAAGTTTAAAAGATCCCGGGGCACTTCTCACGTGTGGCCAGACTTGACCCTAGAGTCGCGTGGCACTGTCTACAGGAAATATACTGAGAGCCACTGTGTGCTTTTAAGTTTTATAGTAGCCATATTTTTAAAAAAGTAAAAAAGACACAGTTGAATTAACTTTAATATATTTTATTTAACCCCACATCCAAAATATTGTCATTTCATGTTTTAAATATTAATGAGATGTTTTAAATCCCCCCTTTTTTTTTTTCATATTAAGTCTTTGAAATCAGTGTGTTTTTCCAGTTGCGGCCCATCTTAACTTAGACCAGCTATCTTTCAAGTGCAGGACTGGCGCAGAGTAGGTGCTCACGGGAAGAACTTTGAACGCATGAACAAATAGTGGAAGCAGCCGTGGCCGTGCCTGCAGAGGCGGAGCCGGGCAGCTGCTGCAGGAGCCGTGAGGCGTGTAGTTGGTCGGCAGAGCTCCCCACAGGAACGGCCTGGCTTGTGCCCTGGGACTCGGGGCTCAGCCGCCAGTCCCATCTACACAGCCGCCCCAGATGGCCACTGTGCCCCTCCTGCACTTCCCCCCAGCCCTCGGTGAGGTGGCCTCCTAAGCTGGGGAGCTTCGAGACCCCAGGCTTGCCTTGTCCTTGCCGTGACCCATGCCACATTGTGCTGTCCGGTGCTTCTGTATCTGTCTGGCTGTCACGTAGCCTCTGAGGCCCTCACGCCATGGTTATGTCCTGTTTGACCTCTGTATTCCTCGTGAGCAGCACGGCGGTTGTTCAGTTGCAGAGCGAAGTCCTAGACCACGGTCACGTAGAAGGCCTTGTGGCCATGGAGGCCACTTTTACGGCATGGGCTTGGGCCAGGGCAGGTCCTGCGGAGGAGGCAGCACCTACCCAACTGCTTTTGCACAGTCTGGTTGTTAGAGGTTATAATTGTGTGTCTTCATCCGCTCTTGCTGTATCTTGTTGGGTAACAGACAGCTCCAAACTCGGTCGATTCTAAGAACTGTTTATTTCTTGTTCCTAGGCCTATGGGTCAGCCGGGGTTTGTCTCATCCCAGCCCGGCTGGGCTGACCCTTGCTCCAGGCTGCAGGTGAGGTCCTGTTCTGCCCCATGTGTCTCCATCAGGGCCCCCGCTGAAGGGCAGAGCACTTTCTTAGGGCAGCTGGCAGAAGTGCAAGAGCTGGCGCAGACGCACGCGGGACCCCTGAAAGCCTTGACATGGACCTCTCGCCAGCCCTTGCCCAAGCCAGCCACCCAGCCAAGGCCCGCGTCAGCGGGGCAGGGAGGGGCAGGGCAGTGAGCGTTAGTAATCCGGACCACCGCAGTGTGCTGCGCCCCCGGCCCTGGCGATGGTGTTCCTGCCTCCGAAGGCCCGTCGTCTTCCGGGGGATGCTTCCCTGGAGGCCTGATTCTCAGAGTAAGGAGAGAAGCAGCCGTGGTGTCTTTGCCGCACTGAAGTCGCCTCTGCGTTACATGATGTCGGCCCTCTTGTTTTCGGCCTGTTTGCCCCTGTGAGTTAGTTGACATAAGAATTCACGCTAAAGTCCCCTCTTGCAGTCAGGGACTGTCGGCCCCTGAAATGTGGGTTATCTGGACTGGGCTGCGTGCACCCCCACGATGGCGCCATTGGTGCTACAGTCCTCTTGTTGAGGACAAGACATGGCTGGCCACAAGCTGACCAGAGTGCGCAGTGGCCCGCAGTGCACCCTTCTGGGGACCTCCGCTGGCATGGAAAGCCTTCGCTGAGGTTTAAGGCAATCAGCCTTGTCATCTGCTGACACCTTGGTGACCTCTGGCTCCACGGGACCAAAGGGCGGAGAGGCATCCTTGTGGATGTGCTCTGGGGGACGGGGACACTGCGGCAGCGTGTCATCCTTCTGGTCATCTGCACCTCCCAAGCCCACTGTCGTTCCAGAGACCTGGCCAAAGCCACGACTGAGCTCGGACCAGGGGCCCTGGGTCACTTCCAGAGGGACTGGCTTGCGGGGTTTCTGTTTTGAGTGGAGATGCTCCTGCTAACAGACCAGAACGGAACGCCTGGCCCGCTTCCTCTTCCCCGCTGTCCGCAGGCCTCGGCAGCCCTGTGAGCGCGGCCCTGGCTGTGAATGCGATGGTTTGGCCCCCAAACCGCCCCACCCTGCTCCTTCCTCCGGGCCCCTCCTGGCCCGGGCTGGCTGCCCTTGGGCTCCCTGGCTCTCAGCGCTGTGCCTGGGCCTGAGGGGGCAGAGGGACACCTTCTAGTTGGTCGGGACCTCTGGGGAAGCAGGAACTTTGAACCCAGTTTGAATCTCTCAGGGTTCAAGTTCTCGTTCTCTTGGCACTGTACGACTTCCTGTTTCAAAGACCAAAAAACAGAGTTTTAAGAGCTTTTTTAAAAAGAGGCCCTTGGACGTGAAATGGCTCTTACAGAACAACATGTTGATGAGTTAAGTATAAATGAATCAGAGACATATGGGTTGAATTTCCCCTGCAATCCACAGGGGCTTCACAATTAGGGGAAGAGCGTTTGTCAGGATGTGTGTCTGTGCCTGCCGGCGTCTGGGGCAGAGGCGGGCTGTGGGGGGCAGCGGGAGCCTTGCCCCCCCCGCCCCCGCGGCCCCCTCCTCAACGGGCGGGAATCCGGGCCCAGGGAGTTACTGGCGATCTTAGGTGGGTCCTTTTCGCTCCTCGGGCCCACTGTCCGTTTGCTCTTAATTGACCTGTTCTCCGCTCATCTCCCCTGTGCCCCCCAAACAGGGGAGCGGGCCGGTGTCTAACTCCTGCAAAGACCTCGGACCCGCGGAGGGGGGAGAAACGGGCAGGGGCCCCAGCGACAGTGGGAGGGGCCACTGCCTGCTCCCTGACTCTCACGCTCCCTCGCCGCCCGCCCTCTCTCTCCTCCTCTGCGCCACAACGTGGGTCTCTGCTGCTGTTCGGAGGTGGCTGCTTAGAAGCACCACCCCCCTGTCTTGCGGCGGGCACGTTGTGGGGGTCGGCCTCTCCTGGCTTGGGGCTCTCGGACACCATTCTTGCTGTCATGGGGGGACAGCTGCAGGGTCCTCTGGTCCCATGATGGGAATGAGGATACCTCAGGGACGAGAGGGAGGATCAGCTGCTTCTTTTTTATTTTTTTTAAATACAAAGCTGGAATCATCCAGATGTCCCAAAATGTGTTGGCCTGGGTGTTTTTCTCTAGCGTCCTTCTCCGTTACTGACTAAGGAGCAGAGGAACAGTGTATCTGGAGAAACCCTGAGCAGCTCCTGTAACGGTGTTGGTGTTGTTCTGACTTAGAACCCAATAGCCAAGTCCCAGTGCAAAACAGGTCAAGGGCGAGCCTCCCCAGGTGCACCAGAGGGTGACTCCCTGTCCCCTGTCCCCGCCCACCCCCCGTCCCCTGCCGAGTGGGATTCGTAGGTCTCTTCGGAGCACAAGCAGAGCTCTAGAGTAGGAATCTCTAAATTCTTTGGCCTTAGTGCCAGCAGCAGAGCTAATAAACATCTCATGGACGTTATGTTGACTGAAAGAAGCCAGACACAGAAAAGAACATGCTATGTGATTCCTTTTACATGAGGTTCAGAAATACACAAAACTAATCAGTGCTGATGGACATCAAACAGTGGTCCCTTCTGGGAATGATTGGGAGGAGGCACGAGAGAATTTGCTTGAGTGCCTTTTGACTTGGCGGGCGATCACACAGGTGGGCGCCCCTGTGAAAGTGGCCCGCGCTGTACGTGGGAGCTCAGCGTGTTCCGTTCTTTCAGTTGCGTGCGTGTGCTCTGTGAGCGAAAGAGCTGAGAAACCGCCATCACCTCCTGGCCCCTGGAAGCCGGGGCACCGCTGTCCGGTGTCGGCACCGAGCCTGAGATTCTGGGCATGGTGGCGGCCGGTGCAGGACGAGCACGGAGCCCCCTGGGGGAGGGGTAGCCTCGCAGAGGGCAGTCACTGTTTCTTCCTCACGGCTGGGCGTCCGTGGTAAAGGGGGTCAGGAGGAGCTGAGGACACCCGAGTGGGTTCTGGCCCAGCAGCCTCGTCCTGGAGGCGAAGCCAGAGCGAGGCAGTGGGTGGGGCCTCAGAGGGGTTGCCTATGGCAGCACAGGCAGGCCCCAGGCACTTGCTGCCAACACATGCGGAGGGACCACCCAAGCCCCTGTCTTCACATCTTGACACGCAGAGGACTCTGGGGGCTCTGAGGAGAGGGAGCGCTGCCTTCACAGCCCGCAGCACCCCGTCCTTTCAGGTGCAGAGGGACTTGGCGTGTGGGAGGCACGCGAGGGGACGGAGCGTCCAGGACCGGCCGCGGGCTTCCCGACGGGCTTCGCACGTCACAGGCAGTTGGAAGGCTGCTCGAGGAGATGGAGCTGGCCCTGCCGGGCTTGCGTGTCTGGGCTCTGGTTGGGAAACGCAGTCGGTCAGTGGGATTGAGGAACGCGGCCTGGACACAGCGTGGCGGCAGCCTGCGGAGCGCCAGGGCCTGGGCGGGAGCAGGGGCATGCGGGGTGGCTTCCCTGTTGTCCGGCAGGTGAGACACCTCCCGCCTCACCTCAGCTGACCCTCCTGTTCCCCCCACCCCGAGCCTGCGTGCCCATCGCTGGATCCAGGCCTCGCGGCTTTGGGTCTCGTTTCTAGGGTCCATATGTGCAGGCCTGAAACTCTGCCAGGCCAGACACACTTGTGCACGAGGGAGATTTCAATTCTCTTTTGGAAAACAGTTTTCTTTCCAACCCAAGCAGCTGCCCTCTGCCAATCAGGGCTAGAAGCGAACTATGTACAGCTCTGCTTTAAAATCCCCTCCCGGTTAATTCATCCCAGCCTTTCTCAGTTAATGCTGAGGCAGGGAAAGCGGATGCGGAAACTCTTAGAGACTCAAGTGGCCACCAGCGGACACTTTTATTCTTGCGACATAAGTCGTTTGGGGTGTTTACCTTGAAAGGTGCGCCCCAGTGCCCCCTGGGTTGCCTGTGCCCGCCTTCTCCCCTTTCCCGGGGGGTGCTGGGTCTCTGCCGCACGAGGCTGCCTGTGGCGTGCTGTGTCCTCACACACCCGCTTTGCTCCTCTGGCTCCTCAAAGGCAAACCAGTCTGGGGTCCTTTGGCCCCGAGATTGGAAGAGCCAAGTCTTGGTGGGGTTTAGCCAAACCTCGCGGGGCTCTGCAGAAGGGATGTGTTTGTCCTCTGGCTCATGGGTGGCTTTCGGAGGAACTTTTTCTTGTGAATTGCCTGTGGGGTTAATAAGCTCTCAAAAAATCAGCATGAAAAAGATAAAGATAAACAAAAGGCAGGAAGAAGCAATTCTCAGAATTTAAAAAAAAGTGAAATGGCTAATAAACATGGAAATTTGTTCAGCTTAAGTAGGGATCAAAGAAGCACTAATTAAATCAGTTACAAGATTCTGCTCTTTCCTTAAATTGGCAAAAATAATAGTACACAAAGGTTTACATGTGGAGAAAGAAGGCTCTCATTCTCCGCTCCAGGGGTATGTATAAATTGGCACAACTTTTCTGGAGGGCTGTTTGGCGATAATTTTCAAAAACCTTAAAAATGGATATTTTCTTGGACTTAGCAATTCCACATCTTGGTATTTTTCTTACCTTAAGGAAATAATCAGAGATGTTCACAAAAGTTCATGTACCAGGTTGTGTACTGAAGCATTATTTTTAATGATGGAAAATTTGAAATGACTGAAATGTCCAACAATACGGAATCTGTTAAATAAATCGTGGTTCGTTCAAGTAATGAAACACGATGAAACCATTAAAGTATGTCGCAGAACAATACTTAATGGCATGAAAATATTTATAATATTTGCTCCATAGAAAAAGTCAGATTGTAAGTCAGTATATCCAATATGATCCCAATTTTATATGAACAACAAAAAAATTCATGTAGATGCATAGGAAAAAAATTGGAAAGACATATGCTGACAACTTAATTATACTTACTTCTAGGTATGGAGATTATGGGTGAAATTTATTTTCTACTTTGTGCTTTTCTTTTGCCAATTTCAAATTAGGGATTTAATGTGTCCTTAATTCTTTGAATTTTATTTTGTTTCCAGTTTTCCATTACTTAATAATGCTTTGATGAATTTCCTTTCCTTAAATTTTTGCACAGACTTCTGTCAATTCAGTAAGTGGAATTTTGGGGTAAAATGGCATGCCCACTGAAGGCGTGTTACTTCTGTGATTAAAAGCAAAATTAAATCCTTTGAGGGTTTTGTGCTAGAATTTCCTTGCCCCCAATCAACCCTCCATCGGCTGGCTATACTCTTGTGTCTGCTCTCCTCCGTGAGCTGTGAGCAGAGAGCTCGTGGGGACAAGATTCATTGGTGACTTGGGTTCTCTGCGCCCTTTTGGCCCTGAGCTTTGGAAGCCGGGAGGCCTAGGTGTCCGGCTCCTTCAGTGCCATGGCTGCTGCCAGGGTGGTGGCGGGGGCGGGGGGGGCGGGCAGGGAAGGCTCTAACGTGCGTCGAGCGCCTGCTCTGGGCCAGCTGCTGGCCCAGCCCTCGTCCAGCAGGTCTCTGGTTAGGTCTCTGTTCTGAGGCAACAGGGTCGCATAGGTCTTCTCTGACCGTGCTTTCCCCGGTCCTGCTCTGTGTTACCATCCTCACCCCCGTCACGGCGTGCCGTGTACGGCACTTACATGTTTCCTCTTCACCAGTTAGAATGGAAGCCCCCCGAGAGCAGGAGCCTGTCTGTTGTTACAGCCCTACCCCCGGAACCTACAAGGGGGCAGAGGTGTAAATTTTCACAGTGTCCCGGCCCCATGCTGGGGTGACTCGCTGAGGCTCGGAGATGTTCACGAATCTGCCTGTTCCAGGTCACGACATTGACCCATGGCAGGTCCCCGCTCCATCCGCCTTCTGAACCTCCTTCCTCTCTGTGCTCTCCGTGCCGCCTTCCTTCAAGTGGTGGGAACTGCCGGGTGGTGCCCGGTGGCCTGGGCGACCTGCGGAGCCCCGCTAGGGCGTGCTCCGAGGTTCCTGCCAGGTTCTGTCTTTCTCCTTTGACGCCCGGCCCCTCCTCTGTCGGTGCCAGTGTTTCTAAGTTTCATGCCTGGAAAGGAGATCTCCCTGCTTTTTACCGGTGGGGTAAAGGCCCACGACCTAGTGACGGTGCAGCCGGCGCTCTACTTCCAGCGCCTGGCGGGGCGCCGGCTGCACGCAAGGCCCTCCCTGCTCCGTGCGCAGGAGGTTTCCATAGAGCATTTTCCTCGGTCCTCCCGGTTGCCACCTCATCCCTCTGTTACCTATGACGTACTGAGGGCCCCTCCCGCGCTCAGCACACCACGAGGCAAAAAGTCCTCCTTCCCCACGGAGTCTTGCAGTCCAGTCTGTGACTCGGCGCGACCCCTTGCAGTCCAGGCCGTGACTCGGCGCGACCCGCCTTCCCAGAGAAGGCGCTTGCATCTCCGAGGCATCAGGTTTCTCCGGGTTCTTAGTTTCCATTTTTAAACTCCCCTTGGAAGCAGGGCAGACCAGTCCGGGGCGAGGGCGAGTGCGGGGAGGGCAGAGCTGGGAGGCCAGAGCAGTGCGAGGTGGGTCAAGGCTGTGCGAGGGTTTGAGAAGAAAGAGGGCCGCAGGGGAGGGTCAAGGCGTGCAGTCCGGGGCTCGAGACAGGGCCTTGGGTGGGGCCACGGTGACGCTGAGAGGCAGAAAAAGAGCCGACCGAAACCCAGGAAACGCAGACAGGTGTGAGAGTTGGGGGCCAGCAGCCAAGCTCGGAACTGAAAGCAGCGCAGCATGTTTATATCCATCCAGCCTTTCCTTCTGTCATGGATTCAACTAACCCCTGGTACCTGTTCGGTCCTAGCTGGGAGCTCTGCTAGATCCTGGGGATGGTTCTTTGCCTGCCCTCCAAGACTCAGAGCTCCCCAGGAGAAATGCAGTTTTATCCTCAAAAGAGTGTTAAAACCCGTGGTTCCCTGACTTACTGACTCTGTCCGGTCTCCGCTGGGATTTCTCCTCAGCGCGCTCTGTCCCTTGTCCATCACTGCGCCTGTCATGATTTCAGGGTCGTTATGTGTGTGGTGTGTGCGCTTGCTTGTTAGACATCCAGCTCTCTTTCCATGAGCTTCCTGAGGACAAGGACCCATCCATTTGTGTCACGCATGTCCAGCCTCAGGGTGGTTCTTGGCACGCGGCGGGCATCCCAGAAGCAGTGGCTGAACCAGCAGAACCGTGGGCGAGCGACAGCAGGCAGGCGGGCTCTCGTACGGGACGTGGGAGGACTCAGGGAGGACCCAGGGTGCAGTCGGGAGAGGGCTCCGCGGAGAAGTCCGCTGAGTCTGCTTGGGGTGCTGCTTACGGAGTAACCGCGCGCCACCACGCACATGGCTAGTTCCTGCTATGCACCAAATACCAAGTGGGTACCAGGCATGCACATGTCGTACTGCAGAAGCATGGCCTTCTCGTATTTGTAGGTGAGGAAATGAGGCCCAAGGAAGTGGAATAATTTGTCCAAGGGCACACGGTCAGCCGGCAACCTGGGATCCTCACAGGACCCCCAACATGGCACACGGAGTCCCCCGCTTCACTGCCTGTAAGTCGATGGCAACTGTCCTCGCCAGTAACTAGCACGAGATGGATGCAAGAGCAGTTTTGGCTGGAAAGAGGAGCTTTACGGTGCTGGACGCTCTTTGAGAGAGAGGGAGACTTTCTCCTTTGGGGATTTTTAAGGAGGAGTGAGGTGGTTCTGGTGGGTCCTTGTGAGAGACAGAGAGGGGCTCAGGATGCTCGTGGGGTCCATTCTGGACTCTTCCTCTCAGGACTGTTAAACTGCTAATGGAAGGTGACAGTGCTTGGCATCTGGTAATTTAAACATTCTGTGACTGAGTAGCTTCTTACTGACAGTCATACCTGGGAAGCCAAAATTAATGTGATGCGAGGCATGCAAGCCACGGCCTCGCCCGGCTGGATGGGAGCCGGCGCCGTGTGAGGGGAGCCGCTGTTCCCGCGGATGGTGGTGCCACCCCACAGGCGGGCTTTGGCTGGGCCGCACATGGGGCCAGCGTGGCCCGGCCCAGCGCTGGGACACCCGCTGACGCAGGTCCCCGAGGGGTGCGGCCCGCTGCGGCGGTGGCTGCAGGTGACCGGAGATTGCTGTGGGTTCTGGTTGCGAACTCCGACAGGAGTTTGAAGTACTTTCTAAGAGATGTGAGTGGGAAGCTGGCAGGTCAGAGGCAGCGTGTATGGGATCTGGGGTGAGGGGAAAGGGTGTCAGGAAGCGCCGGCGGCGCCGTATGTCCTGCACCAGACCATTGCTTTCCAGTAACCGTCGAAGGTAACACAGGCAGGGAAACGGAGGTTCTGGGAATAGCTTCCTCAAGGCCACGCTGCTCTTCAAGGACTAGCGTTACATTCTGACCAGGACTGGCCTGCTCTGATCCTGGGAAGCCTCTGTGTCAAGGTGAATTTGTCTGGTGTGGTGGTAACAGGAGGAAGATTTGCTTTGTCAAAGCCGCAGGAAAGCCATGTCACGTGTGGCCATCGACATTACCATGTACCAGCGCGAGGACGCTGGTAAGGTGACCGGGCACAAGGGGGTTGGCTGCTCTGTTCCATGACTGGGAGCCGTGCTAGGGTTCCTCCTCCAGTTCCCCGAGAGCTTGAGTTGTCCAGCGCGCAGGGAGCAGCCTGAAATCAGAGACGAGATCCGCGCTGGCGAGATCCAGTGCTGTGGCCACTAGCCACAAGGGGCTATTTAAATGAATTAAAATTAAGTAAAAATTTAAGACCAGCTTCTGGGTAACACCAGGTACATTTCAAGGGCCCAACAATCGCATGGGGCAAGCGGCTGCCATTTTGGACTGAAGTTCCAATGGACAGGGGCAGCCTAGAGGTCACTTGGCAAGAGTGGATCGTGCTGTGTGACTTTGAGAAAATACTTCTTTTCTTGGAGCCTCTGTGGCCTCTCACGTAAAGCGGGAAGGTGGGCTGTCGTGGGGACGTAGCCCGTGGGTGTGGAAAGCGTGCTTCGCGGGGCCTGGCGCGGAGCTGGCGTCCCCCAGAGGTGCCACCGTCCTCGCGCGCACAGGAGACAGAGCCGGGCCCCTGCGCTCTCCTGTGTCTCTTCTAGACCCATGTCTGTTTGGGGAATTTATCCGAGGCCACTAGTCTTACTGCTGTCAAATCCTAGTTGTTCAGGAATAGATATCACCAGGAAAGGGGACAGTTTTCCCATCTTTCAAATGGAAATAAGGGCTAAGGCTGGTGTGAGGGTTGAATAAACTAATAGTCGGTACTTAATAAACGCTTGATTTCTTCTCTGAACGGGGTCCGTCCCGACGGGGCTGCACTGCGGCTGGCTGCCAGGAGCAGAGCATTTCCAGCTCAGCATTTGCCCATCTGTGGCGCCCGGGTCCCCACCCCCGGCCAGCGCCGGCTCCCTCCCCTCTCGGCTCCCCGCCTGGCAGTCGCCTCGGCCCACCCCACTCCTGTGGCCGGGCTGCCAGGTCTCTCGGCTCCCAGCGCCCACCCACCTCCGCCCTGCGCTGCTCCTCTCTGCACCACAAATCGTGAACGCCCGCCAGACTGTGCGTTCACTGTGTTACCATACGAGCGAACTGTGTTTGTTTCCAGATGACCTGGAGCTTTTGGCTGCCTTGCTTAAATGTAACTAAAAGCCGTTTAAAAGGAAGGAAAGAAAGAAAATGGAAAACAACACTAGAAATAAGAGGGCAATTTCAGCTGATGCAAGACTTGGGGGAGCGGAGGCTCCCCATGCCCCCTGCCCCGTGCCCTACCCAGTAAATTGCCAGCTGCCCTGTGAGGTCCTGCGTTGTGATGGCCCGAGCTCAGCTGGTCTGGGACACATGTCCTGCCGCTGGGGACCCCGGAGAGCCCCCTGAGGGGAGCGTGGGAGAGCTCTGTGGTCCGTGAGAGCCGATAGGAACTGTGGGGGCTGCGGCGCGGAAGCGGGGCTCATGAGCTGGGGCAGGGCCTAGGAGTAGGGGCCGCCTGGAAGCAACAGTCCTGCTCCTGCCGACTCTGCTTCTGGCACCATCCTGGTGCCTTCTGAGCACAGCTGGCTGATCCGTTTTCTCCAAAGTTCTCTCCTCAAGAGCATCAGTGCTTCCCAGGTGTGAGAAGTGTGCTTTGTGGTCTCCCCCAGCTTCAGCTTTTCTGGCTGTAAAATGGGAAGAGCGGCAGCTTACCTCATAGGCTTGCCGTTCAGGTTAGGTGAGACTATTCATCAAATCAGACCGCGTGGCGCCTAAGGTAACAGTAGGTGCCCGATGGGCACCTGCTCCCTCTGCCTTGTCTCCGTTGTGTGGGGGGCCCCAATCTAAATGCCCAGAGCTGAAGGTGTGCTCCCGCGGCCCCGGCTCCCGCTCACGCACACCCTCTCGGGCGTTCCGGCCATGGCCCGCTGGGACAGGCTGGAGGAGACACCAGGCAGAGCTGATGTATTGGAATCTCCTGAGCGGGGGGCACTACAGCTCCCTCCATTCCACCTGCCTCAGGTGCTCAGGTGCGACGGCAGGCCATCTCCCTGTAGAACAGTCAGGAGGAGAGCAACACCCACCCGTCGCCCTCCTCGCTGGGACGTGGCGAGGCGTGTGCCATGCCAGCTCCCTGGGCCCGGGACTTCATCGGAGCCGCCCTGCCTCCTCCCTGTGCCTGTCCCTCTTCCGGAGGCCACTGAGCCTCAGTGAGCTGAGTCAGGTGTGGGGAATGTACTGGTCCTCAGCCCTCATCAGGCCGTTGCTGCAGCAGCAGGAGGCAGATCGTGGCTGGCCGGGCTGATGCCTCTTCCTGTCTCTTTTATTTGTTCCCTAACACCCTTGATTTATCTATTTCTCTGCTGGAAAATTGGGAACCTTTCTCCTCCTCCTCCTCCTCTTCCTGTGGCTCTCCTTTTCTGTCTCTGTGGCGCTTAGTGGGAGCTTTCCTTCTCGGATCCTGCTAAAAGTGGCCTGTCGGCCCCTGGTTGCTGAGAGGGCCATTCACCGACTTACGGTTCAGGACAAGAAGAGACGAGTTGCTGTGGCCCGGGGCCGAGGCCCGTGCTCCCAGGCAGCTCTGCAGGACCCAGGCAGACGTGGCATGCACACGAGGGCGGGCTTGTGCCTCACTGGACAGGGGAGTAACGGGGCGGGGCGGGGGTGGGCGCTGGTGATCAGGAGGGGAGGCGGGGGGTGGACACCGAAACGGAAGTGAGGCTAGAAACAGCAGAGCCTCGGAAGGCAAGGATTAGGGCCGATTTGTGGCCGCTTGACGTGCAGGAATGCCCTCGACGTGACTTCCTCTCAGTGCAGGGAGAAGGGCTCTGGTTCCTGCCCTGCACGCCTGCATCACGTTTCCCTGACCCTCTCAGCACATCTGCATCCTCTGCGATGACCCTGTCTGTCCCGGCCTGACACCCCGTGGGCGCCACGCCCTGCGTGCTCTGCCTTTGGGCTCAGCGTGGCGGGTGACCAAGGCTAGAGAGAGAAGGGACGGGGGGGACTCGCGCAGTCTCCGGTGGACTGAGCACAGGCAGGCCCGAGGGAGCTGCCCGAGGCGGGCAGACCGCAGGCCCAGGGGACTTCCCGCGGCTGGTGCCGACCTTTTCTCCTTCTCCTCCTGCAGCCTCCTCTTTGGAACAGGGCTGCCTGTGGAGGCCTGTTTTCTGTTGAATTTCCTGATGGGGTCTTGACTTTTCCTGCCGACGGCCCTGCATCTCACGGTAGCACTAAGGGTGACGGGGAGGGAAGAAGGGAGCAGGACACAAAAGGCTGCACGATGGGCGGGTGGCAGCCGAAGCTGCTACGTGGCTCTTGCTGTGGCATCCTGGGTATTTCTGAGATCCTTCTGGACGCTGCACAGTGACCTGTGAATTCTGGCTTCCCGGGTATCTGCTGGAGAGGAGACACCTTGCCTCTCCGCACTGTTCGGGGGCTGAGGTCCTGGCCTTTTCGCGAAGCTGGCCTCCCTCGGCGTGGTCAGCAAATGTGTTTGGACACGTACCATGTAAACAGTGAAACGCTAAAGGAGAAGAGGAGACTCTACAGCAGATGGAAAGCCATGGCTGGCAGCTGGCAGTTTGGAAGCAAAAGCTTGCATGTTCCGTGCCAGCTTCCTCCATGCCGTGGCCCCATCTGTCTGCCAGCCCTGTTAACACGGGCCTGGCCATCCCAGGACGCCGAGTGGCAGCACCCTGCGTCTTACTGCTGGTCATAGTCCGGGGGCATTACTCTTCGCCTCTGCCTGTGCCCAGGACCCTCTCTGCCTCGCTTCCCGATTACCGTTGTGTAAGCATCGTGGTGCCAGATGTTTGTTGGCCACCGCAGCTCTTGGCCAGGGCTGGGGGGTTTGGTGAGCACCTTTCATTTTTTTCCCTTCTGGAGAAACTTGGGCCGAGCTGAGTGTGAGTCATGGAGACGGCAGCATCCCCAGGACGTGGCGGAATGAGCCCAGATCCTCAAGGTGACCGCGGGCCCCGTCGCTCCCTCCTGGACAATGCCCCGCCCTGCCCTGTTGCCGTGGACTGAGAAGGCAGCAGGAGTGGCTCAGGGGAGGTGGTGACGGGTGTCTTCCTGCGAGGGTGTCCTGGGGTCTCACTCCTCTGCTGCAGAGCCCGCGAGCAGGACCGACCGAGATCTGGCGCTGCGCCGAAGGCCCTTGACCTCCGTGTCTGCCTGGTGCCCTTCACCCCGTCTCATCAGCGACCTTCACTCCCGCCCCACCTCAGCCGCGGAGCAGCAAGCGCGGCCACTCCTTGGCTTTCTCTGTGGCTTAGAATTTCTCTAAGGTCTAGACTTTTCTCTCTCTCTGTCCCTTCTCGCTGCAACTTCTCTTTCTACCCTCCCTTGCCGTGCAGCGCTGGGGTCCTGTGGCTCCCGGCTCCTCCCGGCCCCGTTGGCTTCCCCGTCCAGACCAGCCCCCTTGCCGCCATGGAACGTGTCGCTCCCCCGTCTGCTGCTCTTCCTGATCCTTACCATGTCATTCTCTCGCCCAGCCCTGGGCAGGAGAGCCATGGACTCCGCTGGGTGGGTCCACGGCGAAGTGGGCACTCGGCCCCAGCAGGACCCTCGCTGCTTTTTGGCAGGCCTCAGATTCAGTAGCTGTCCCAGGCCTTGTGCGTCCCTGTTAAGTCCCCGAGCTCTGCTCTTTACCTCACAGTGAACCATCTTACGGACTTTGCTGAGCTGGAAGCTGCCCAGTGCCAGCCCCCGCAGTCTTCCCCCGGCCGAACCTCACTACCGCTCTGTGTCCTCGCCTTCCCTCTCCTGTGTCACTTAAACAAAGAGTGTCCGTAGGCCTGTTTGTTCATTAAAGATTTATTGGTTCTCCACTCTGTTCCTGAGATAGGAATATAAATATCATGAAGTGTCCATCCTAAGATAGTCACAGACTGCCAGCTGTTGGCTCTCATAAAAACTACTAAAGAAGGTATGGCGGCCTAATGGGAATAATAACAATAATGACAAGCGCAATAATTTTCATTAATGAGCGCTCACTCTGAGTCAATCCCTCTGTCAAGGGCTTTTCACGTATATCACACTTAGTCTTGATCCCCAATCCTCTGCGTTAGGGGCTTATAGGATTCTCATTTCGTAGAAGAAAAAATAGGCCAAGAGCTTAACTAAGGAGTAGAGTTGGGATTTGAACTCAGAATGTGCCTGGAGGGTCTTCCACTTTTGCCCTCTCCTCTCCCATTCCCCTCCTCAGAGGAGAGGCCCCGGGGAGGGTCCCTAGGGAGCCCGCAGCCCCGCCCACACCCTCCCGCCCCCTCGGCTCTCCCAGCCCCCGCCTTTCTGCTGAACTCGCGCTGCTGCTCGGGCCCACCACCAATTTAGCTGCTGAGCACGTGTAGCATCACATCGTGGTATTAACTGCAGGCAAAGCCTGTCCCCCTTGGGAACTGTCCCAGTTTGAGGGTAAAAAAAAAAAAAAGACAGTTATGTTAAAATAGAGATAAATACTATAGACAGAGAGCGGCATGAAGATAGATCCAGGAGGGATGGTAGATACTCTGTCTAAGTGGATATTAACGATAACTATATGGAAGCCACAGATAATCATTGTAGGGGGTTCTGCTCAATGGGAGGCCCTGGGGATGCACGTACAGACCTGGGATGGGGGCCAATGGAGAGGAAGTGAAACGGTGTGTGGGAGTGTGCAGCCCCGGGGGGCCGTGCTGACCAAGGGGACCGAGCCCTTCCATCCTGCCCGTTCCCTGGAGTTGGTCCAAGAGAAGGTCTGCCTGCGGGCTCCCAGAAGCTCAGGGCAGGCCAGGTGGAGTGACGGAGCGGGGTCCACGGAGGGCTGTCCGCGCGGCGCTGGTGGTGCAGGCAGGCGCGGGGGCGTGCTCGGCATGGGCCTTTTGAGCTGAGCCAAGCATGTGGAAGGGGGCGTGGGGTCTGGGGGAAGAGGGCCCGCCAGAAACGGGGTGGGAGTCTGGCCCTGCCAGAGGGTCCACGGAGCCCTCACTCGTGCCTGGGGGGCTCCTCCTTGCGGACATCGAGGGGAATGGCCAGCGTCCCGCCCAGCAGGGGACCCTTGTCAGGAGGCCGCAGCCTAGCGTCTCAGCCACCCAGCAAAGCCCGTCCAGGGTACCCCTGTTCCTGGTTTCCATGAGTGCGGTTCTGTTGTCAGTAGGGATGGATGGGCCAAAGCTCCGCCCACAGGCAGCCGGGGGCGATGAGGGAAAGCTCCACGACCTTGGGGCAGGCAGCCAGTCACGTGTCCTTCTCCCCACCTCCGTCTCTGCCTGTCCCTCCCCGGCCCCTCCAGACTTTGTGGTTCTGTTGAACAAACGTTTCTGACCGTTGAATTTTCTGCTCGGGGGCATACAAGTGGGCAGGCGGGGGCTGCCGTGCGGGAAGGCAGCACAGCGGGTCCGTCTCTGCATGGCCCTGAACTCGCTTCTTGGAGGGGCCGAAATGGGAGGGGGTCTGCCGTCCTTAGGTGTGGGCTCTCATCCCAGGCGGGGACCCTGTCTTTATATCCCACTCTGCTTTTCCAGGTGAGAGAGGGATGGCTCACTCTCCTCACAGAGAGACCTCTCCTCCCCCAGCCAGCTACCCGCCCTTCCCCTGCCCCCTGATTATCCTGCCTTGTTCTTGGTGCCTTAGAGCCTTCACCTTCACGGAGTTTGGGGTCACAAGAATCGTGCCAGAAAGCCAGACTGCCTTTCTGTCTCTGCCGGGGAGAAACAGCCCGGGCGGTTGTTTCCTTTCTGTGAAGGGTTTTGTCTTCTGCGCACGACTCAGCTGCTGCAGTGGCATCTCAGAGGCCGTTAGGCCCAGATGTGCTTTCGAAGCAGTAGCCCCGGTGGCAGGCCGTTTGGTGAAGTACCTTCCCCCTTGGAATCAGGGTCTTTGTCTGTTGGATGAGAGTGGAGGTGGCATGACTCATGGGGGTGTCAGGGGCGGGGGGACCAGGCAAGGGACACACTGGAGAAACCCAACAAGCCCAGAGCTGTCTGAGCCAGAGTTCAGCAGAGGCCTCAGGGCCTGCACCTCTCTTGCGTTAAAACTCCTGCCCCGTTTGTAGACAAGAGAGATTTGCATAAACATGGAGGGGAACAGTTCCAGGGAGAACTTTTCCAGTAGGGATTTGGCTGATGAAGTCTGTAGCTGGACTCGTCCCCAGAGGATTCATGAGAATAAAAATTGAGGGGACAGATGTCCAGATGGCATCTGGTAGGGGTGTAGGTTCTGCTTCAGCGCTATTCTGGGGGATCTGCCCAGTCCTAGCCGTCTGGAACACCGTCCCTCCACTCCAGGCAGGAGGGTGTCCCAGGGAACGAGCAGCCATCTGGTCACTGGGCAGAGCCTCAAACCACCTGACTTGGGGACAGGAACCATATGGGTTTCTCACGATTTTACCTTGCTTACTTTTGACTTTAATTTTAAAGTCCTCTGAAGTGGAAACAGGACTCAAGAGAAAGATTTCTGCCGGAGAGCCAGAAGCTGTGATTGCCCGCCATCTTTTCCCCCGGTGATGGTGTGGTCAGACTGGTGGGCGGGACGGTGATCCAGTAGACAAAGGAGAGCGATCAGCTGGGAGAACCAGGCTTCCGTGCTAGGCTGGCCGCTTGTCGGTGGTGAGAGGCTAAGGTGATCTGCACCTTCTTTCTGTCATGGGTTGAGGAAATGCAGTCATGGAGCTTGAGCCTGTGAAATTTGTGGCACCGTTGAGCCATAGCATTTTACTAGTTACATTGTACTTCCTAGTGTTTGTAGCCCCTTGATCCAATATGGAAACCTGTATTGAGCTAAGTTGCATGCCAGTGCCCATGTCAGGCGTTGGAGAGACAAAGAAAAACAAGATGAGGCGCCTGCCCTTACGGAGCCCTTAGTCTAAAAGGCGTTATTTTCACCTACGAGTCCTCCCCTTCAGCCCTAAGGAAACCATGTGGCCCGTTGCTGTGGGCAGGGGGGAGGGGACCATTGAGTCCCAAAGTGAGGAAGTTGCACAGAATCAGGGATGGGAACTGGGGCTCCGCAGCAGAGACCCCAGAAACCTGTTTTGAACTGTTTTGGCTCTTATTCAGGGTTCCAAAGTCTGTCTTCTCCAGCTCTTCTTTCTTTTTTTGATTTTAGATTTTATTTATTTATCTTTAGAGAGAGGGGAAGGGAGAGAGAAATATAGGGAGAGAAGCATCAATGTGAGAGAGCACATCGAACGCACCCCAACCGGGGACCGAACCCGCAACCCAGGCATGGGCCCTGACTGGGACTCAAACGAGTGACGACACGCAACCAAGCGAGCCACACCGGTCAGGGCTCCAGCTTCTCTTGCTCTAGACCTTGAGCTTCGCTGCAGTGGACGCGGGGGGAGAAGAGGGACGGGCAGCACAGTGGGGCCAGCATGGCAGCCAGGCAGACCTGGACGGGAGTCCAGCCGCACAGCCGGCTCAGGCTCTGTAAGGCTTAGTTTCGCCTCCGTGAAGCAAGGCTGGCAGCAGAACCGGCCCCTCCCTCAGGCCGTGGGAGTGTTTCCTGAGGCAGTGCCTGTGTCTTTTTTGATATTTGGGGGGAAAAAAGAAAGGAGGGGATCTAAAACAGAGGAAGTAGAGGTTGTAGATGAGAAGTTCCCAGCTGGAGTATGGAAGCGTGTGGCCTTGATGGACTGTCTGTGAGTTCAATTGGCCCATCCCTAGGTGACGCTGTTGGTTTCCCAGGGCTGCCATAAAAGTCACCACGAATTTGATGGCCTAACCCAACGGAAGTTTGTTCTCTGGCAGTTCTGAAGGCCAGACGTCCGAAATAAAGTGTTGGCAGGGCCACGTTTCCACCGGACACTCGGGGGAGAACCCTTCCTGGCCCCTTCCAGCCTCTGGCGGCTCCCTTGGCCTGTGGCAGCGAAAATCCAACCTCTGCCTCCCTCGCTACACGGCCTTCTACTCTGTATTTCTGTGTCCTTTTCTGTCTCTTAGAAGGACGCATGGCACTGGATTTACGGCCCAGCCTCATCCATTATGATCTCATCTCAATTCTAACCTTAATTACATCTACAAAGACTCTTTCCAAATAAGGTCCCGTGTTGAGGTTCCAGGTGGCCATGTCTCTTTTTATGGGATGGGCGAGAGCGCTGTTCATCCAACTACAGTGACAAAGACAGAAGCAAGGGAAGTTCTTCCTTTTTTCACCCAACTCATCAATTTTTCACTTCTGGCTCCCCTGGTTCCTTAGACGTTTATGACCAGAGAAAAGAGACTGTGAAGAGCAGTTCACTCGTCCATCTGCCCAGTCATCGCGTGCTGCACGCACAGCGCCCCGTGTGAGACGGCCCCTGTGCTCGGGGCGGCGCGCAGAGGTGACGCGGCGGGACAGAAGCGCGCCGCAAACAGTGGGGCCGGCCGGGGGCCCGGCCGGCGCTCAGCACCACGCACCGGTGTGGAGGGCATGCCTGCCGCCACGGGAGAACGTGGTCTCCTGGGGAAGGCAGGGGTCAGGCGGCGAGGACCAGCCTGCGTGCCGAGAGCGGGGGCAGCCACAAGCCCAGGGCTCTGGGAGCGCAGCAGAGACCCCCAGCAAGGCGTGGGGTTGTCCAGAGAGGCCTCTCGTGAGAAGTGACGCCTGAGCGGAGCCTGTGGGGACACACAGAATCAACTGGTTGGAGAAGCTCTTCCCTGAGAGATTGGCGACCTGTGGAAACAGGAGACGTGAGAGAAGAGGCGTCTCAGAGAGCCCCCAGCAGCTCTGCCCGGCTGTGGTGTGTGTAAGGGTTGGCAGCGGGGACGTGAGGGATGAGGCTGGGCAGGCGGGCCTGCCTTCATGGGAATCATTGTCATCACTAACAGTCACGGGGCACCGGGCGCTCTCCTGGCACTTGTGTTATCAGCTTCCCTGCAGGCCAGCGAGGTAGCCATGTTCCGGGGAGACAGATGAAGCGAGCTCAGGGAGTTTTGCCAACCTCACGCAGCTGGTGCGGGATGGAGGCCAGCCTGATCCCCCCGCCCGCCCTGCTCCGAGGTGGTACGAGCCTGTGATGTGAAGGTGACGCGGGGACCTCACTCCCCAGACACTTCTGCGGGGAGAAACCAGCAGTTCTCAGGGCCTGGGACCCTGGAGGTGGAGCAGCACAGGGGGCCTTGAGCCTGTGGCCCAGGGGCCAACAGTGGGCACGTGGAGAGGGAGGCCCAGAGCCAGCCCTCCGTGGCCCCAGGAAAGGAGTGTCCTTGCCCCCGCCAGAAACAACGAGAACAGTGACAGTAACAGTAGTGACCGGTCACTTTGGCTGTGGGTAGCAGAAAACCTCCAAACAACAATGGGTTAAAAAAAATCGACACTTATTTCCCTCTCGTGGAAAAGAAGTCTGGAGACGGGCAGCCCGCGGTTTTTATTTGGATCCTTTAATCACCGGGGCCCTTTTGTCTTGCAGCTCTGCCATCTTTACCTCGTTGCTTTATGGGCTAAGTTGGTGGCTAGGGCTCCGGCCGTCACATCATCTCAGGAGCAAGCAAAAGGAATGGCAGGCGGGATAGGCCTGTTACTTTTTTTTTTTTTTTCCTTAAAGACACTTCTAGAAGCTGTTGTCACCCAACAGTTCTCTTTACATCCCATTGGCCAAAATGGAATCACGTGGCCATTCCTAGCTGCAGTGGGTGCTGGGAAAGGTAGTCTTTCTGTTAAGAGGACACTTGCCCAGCTAAAAATGGGACAAGGGGTGAGCAGCTATTAGTCAATGACAGAAGCTGTTACCCCATATGGGATACTTGTTGTGCACGACACTTCTATTAATTTTGCAAGACACTTCGATGGAGGTATTATTGGTATCACTCCCATTTTATTGAGAAGGGATCCAAGGCTCATACAGGAAACAGAAATCACACTGTGAGGAAGTAGCAGAGGCGAGTCTTAAACCCAGCTCCGAGTGTCCCCGAAGATGGCAGCCTCCCCCTCCCACGCAGCGAACCTCAAGGGCTAGGTCTGGGTGTGCGGCTGCACAGCCCTGGAACCGGCCCAGCCCGCCTGACGTCTGCCCTGGCCTGCGTGCGCCACCCTGCCGGGCACCCGCTGAGGAAGCAGGAAGTACGAAGGACTGGCCTGTGGGCTCTGGCCCTGTCGGGGGCTGGAGCCATTGGGCCCCGTCTTCTCCAGCCAGGCACGCCCCCGCGGATCTGGCTGCATTCCCGGCCACTTAATACCAGCCTGTTCTGACCTGCTGTGGGCAGTGAGCGCAGGGCATTCAAGATGCTCCTAGCAGCCACAGGCTGACCCTCCCTGAATCTCGGGGAGGGAGGCATGAGCAGTCTGTGCCCCTTTTGACCCTTGGGGATCAAGTCGGGGGACAGCCAGTGTCGGGGAAGCCTAGGTAGGGCTCTGTTCGTGGGGCCCAATTTGATTATCTGGCATTCAAACTTGATTATACTATTTTACTACTGCGAGAACCTATCAGGTGAAAGTTAAATTTATTCATTCATTTATTCTTTATTACAGGCATCCTTAATGACTTATTGATTTTTTTTTTTTTATTAGTAGTGGGGAGAGGGAGGCTGGCTTTCTTGGCAAGCAAGTGATTACCTGGTGCCGGGTTTGAAAGCTGCTCAACAGGGGCCTGTTTTTGAAATAGTAAGAGAAGGATTTCAACATAAAAATTAATAAAGGTTCGTGAAGAAAAGGAAGTGGGTGAGCAAATGGAAAATAACCTTTTTTTCCTCTTAATGAAGATCATTTTAAATGAAAAAGAAAAAAGAAAAGGGGAGAAGAGAAGCCCTGCCAGCCCCGCCCGACACCCGGCGCAGAATCAGCCCGCAGCGCGGCCCTGGGGGTGTGGGGGTGAATGCGAGGGCGGTGCCCGCAACTGGAGGCAGCTGTTCCTGGGTAAAAATAGCTTCCTGCCCTGGGGTTCACCTGCGTCTTTTCTTCCTTGGACTGTTGAGGCGGCATTGGAAGGGGCTCCTTGCTCCTGCAGCCCCCCGACCCCAGTCCGGTGTGCACGGCAGCTCGGTGACCCCAGGTAGGGGACGCTGACACCGTGCCGCTGCCTGGTGCTCAGGCCCAATGGTGTCCCCTCACCCCCGTCGCATGTGGCCTGGCTCAGGGCTGCCCCCTGCCCCCGCCTCCCCATGTCGTCCCTCCCACCTCTCCCCCTGCCCCGCCCCCCTCCGCGCCCAGCACGCTGTCTCCTCGAGGATGTCGCACATGTGGCCCCCTCCGCGCAGGCCGTGCTTCCTCTGATGGCCTCGCGGCTCCGTCCGTCGTCGCTGCGCCTGGTGCCCGGGGGGCAGCCCCCGCAGGAGCGCCGCCCCCCCCCGCCCCCCGCCCCTGCTCTGCTCCGTGTCTCCACAGCACGAAACAGCACGCGTCGCAGCAATGCGTGCGATGTTTGCTCCTTTTCCTCTCTGTGGCTGGTCCCACCTCATGGTGGCTCTGGGACACGTGGTCACCAGCTCCCTCCTGACTTGGCGTCTTTGCTGGCCCAAGCTGCCACCGACGAGGTGGCTTAGACCAGAGAAATTTATGTCTCACAGCCCTGGAGGCTCCACGTCCAAGGTCGAGGTGCTGACAGGGCGGGTTCCTCCGAGGCCTCGGTCACTGGCTGCTGACGGCGTCTCCTCCCTGCGTCGTCCTCACGTGCTCGCCCCTCAGGATGTGTCTGTGTCCTCGTCCCTTCCCACGCATATCGGCTGAGTGCGTCCAAGTGCTGTCACATTCCGGGGTGCTGAGGGCCAGGACCTCAGCCTGTCTGGAGGGGGCACAGTTCAGCCCATGACAGGCAGTGTTCTCCCCCGTCCCCTGCAGTTCCGGGCAAAGGCAGGCAGACCTGTGCAGACAGGCTGCGGGTCGGAAACGGGCGCCCGCGCCCGCTGGCCGGTTCACTGGCCCCTGTGGGTGGCAGCGCCCGGGGGCGCTTGCCCGTGTGTGCGTGCGCGTGGCTGGCACTGCGTGCAGGATGCAGCGTGTGAGGGTCTGTAGCACGGGGCACGCACGGGCAGGGTTGCCTTCGGTGCGGGACTGTGCGCGTTTTGTCCCAGTTTTGCGTCTATACCTCAGAGTTTGCAGGTGACGGAGGGAGAGGAGCGACAGTGTGGTGAACACGTAGGGCATGTGAGCTGCGTGCCAAGGGCAATCCCGGCTGCCCAGGGACGGAAGGCGTTCTGGATTCTGCATTCCTGTCTCCCAGCAGAGCCACCCCGATCTGTGAGAGTTACAGATTAACGGGCACCGAAGGGATGGCAGGATCCATTTACATGAACAGCTCTCTCATTTATTAAAGGGCTTATTTATACCGCTGGTAGCAGGCACTCATTACATTCTTGGAGTGGCTCAGGCCCCTCTCCTGCCCCCTGACCCATTGCTGCTGGAATGTTTTATCTTTTCCAGGAGAGCCGTAACAGGCCTCAGACACAGGACTGTGCCTGGGGGAGGGGAAGAGGCCGCGCGCCTTCCGCGGGCTCACCGTGTCTGTCGTAGAGGAGCCGTTAGCTGCTGCTCATGGTGAACGTCCGAGTGGTTGTGGGGAAACCACAGTCCACACTCCTCTGCCGGCCTAGAGGAGAATGACGGAGGATGCTTCACGGACATCTAGACCCTCTCTGTATCGTCATCCTCTGTTCTGATGGCGTTGAGATCCCTAGATTCTGACCCATGGCTCTTGACTTGCTCTCCTAGCTCCCTTTTCCGGCTGTGTGGTTTTGGCGAGGGTCGGGGAGGGCAGGGGGGTGGCTGGAGAGTGTTGTGTCTGACTTGGCAGGAGACTGTTTGCCGGGCAGGCTGGCAGGAGCTCTCCCTGGGAGTGAGCCCCGGGCCGTGGCTGAGGGTCGAGGGCTGCGGCTGCAGTTGCTCTGGGCAGACCGTTGGGTGGAGGGGGGAAGCGTGGACAATGACGATGCCAGAAGCCTTACAGGAAGGGATGCAGCTCCAAGGCAGAACCGCCCTTGTTTGATCTGAGATTCTCACTAACCTTTGGGAGAAAAGTATTCAGTATCTTAGGATAATAACCTAGTATATGCCAAATCCTTTTCATATATTAGCTTGCGTAACTCTGTGGGTTCAGCTGTCTTATCGTCACCATTTATAGATGAAGAAGCTGAGAGAGAAGGAAGTTTGCCTTTCCAAGGCCTCTCAGCTAGGAAACAGGGAACTGGGACTTGAACCCAAGATCTGTCTGATGTCAGGACTCTCCGCTCTCCCCTTTGCCCAAAGCAGCAAACCTGCATCTGACCCCACCTGAGTCCAAGGCCTGGGGCTGCGCTCTCTGCCATCTGCTCTCGCCTTCCACTTGCCAGGGCGAGGGGTGGGCCCGGAGAGCGTGGGAGCTCTCACCCAGGGAGAGCGAGCGCTGTCACCTGGTGGCTTCTGGGGTCCAAGCACCTGCTCGGCCGCTCGTCCCTGGCCCTCCCTCGCCCTGTGCCGGGAGTTCGCTGTGTCGGTGTGTGTCAGCCCCACGCTGGCAGCAGGCTCCACCTGGCACGTCAGGGGCAGAGGAAGAATGAGACGGAAGTGGTCGGTTTTCCTCGCCCCGAAAGGCCTTGGGAGCGATTTGAGTGGGCTTGAGAAAGGGCAGGAGAGCTCAGAGCCGCTGTGTCATTGGGCGCAACATGCCTGGCTTGCTGGAGTGGGAGCCACGGTTGCATCAGCCTCTCAGGACAGGGCCTGGGGCTGGGAGGACAGCCTGCCTGCTGGGTGCCCTCCCACCGTGGCCAGAGCAGCACCAGGAGCTTCCTGTTCCTTCACCTCCAGGACTGGCCAGGAGGCTCAACGACCCTGGGTCTGGACACTTTTTTGCCTGCTCCTGATATGACAGGCAGGAGGTCATCGCCCAAGTGAAGGTGGCAATCAGAAGGGCCCGTGTCCCTCTGCTGAGCCTGTAGGCCGGGAGGAGGGTGCTCCCTGTCTTCTGTCGAGGTGTCGCGATGGGAACACCCCCGGGAGAGCGGCCGGCGCCTGGCCACACCCGCTCTCAGTTAGCGAGGGGCGTGCTAAGGCTCGGTGGAAGTCAGCGACCAGCAGCTGCGCGTTTCTGTGAAAGCGCTGTCTCTATCGTACTTGAGATTTGTGTGAGGCTATTTTAAGCCTTGAAACAAGTTTCCCCCCAGCTACCACTTGGGACCTCGGCGGCAGGCCGCAGTGGCGTGTTCGTGCCTAGGCAGAGCTGGGGCCCTGAGGCCAGTGACAAACTGCGTGAGCATTGCCACCTGTAGGCAGACCTGTATTTGTTTTTCTAAGTTGGGACCATAAACAAAAGATCAGAAAATTTTATCATCTCCCTCCATCTCCAACCTGACGCCCTAAAAATTTACTTGTTATTAATATTTAAGAGCTATCACTCCGTATGTGTCATTGGCTATAAAAAGACATAAATTTTGCTCTATTCCTATTTCATACACATATTTCTTCAGCTCTGTACCATATGAATGAGGTCCCACATTAAAAATACATGTACGTGAAGAGTCTGTGCTTAGTACCGCTCCCCCGCCCCTTGTCCTCCCAGATTTGTTCAGCCGAGAGTGGAGGAGGCGCGCGCCGGTGGACCCCGGGGACCTGCCGCCCCGTCTCCCCTCCACAGCCGCCGCCGCCTCCCCAGTCTGACCGCATGCCACTCCTGAACCTACATTCAGCACCTCCCGCCACTGTTCCTTGCTAGTCGGCTGGTTCACTTCAGTGACGATGGGAGATAAGATGTGGGCCTCTCCAAGTCCTGCCGCCCCTCCCTTATCAGGGCAGCCAGCATTCCAAGCCTATTCCAGCTGCTGGCAGGAATGTTGACTTTGAATTTAACACACTTCATGGCCGCCCTGTTTAGCGCCTCCCGCCCCTTCCTGGACATTCTGCTGCGTGGACTCATCGTGGGCCGAGTCGGAAACCCCGGTTCTTGTGTTGGCTAGGTGACGGAGCGATCGTTTCACGGGTCTTGGTTTTGTCACAGATGGGGAGGGCAGGACGTTTACCCGCCTTTATCTACCTCAGAGGTTGATGGAGAGAAGGAAGCCAATGAGCCAGTGAACGAGAAAGGGCCTGGGATCCGAAAGGGCTGTGCCAGCGTAAGGAGACACTGAGGCGATAACAGTTTCGATGATGATGATGGTGTGTCCAAGGGTCATTGGTTTAATACGTCTTATATTTCCAGGAAATATATTATTTGGTTGTCCGCATAAAATTGCATTATTAGAATATAAGCTTGAGCCCAGTCCAAAAACTGGGATGCTCGCTCTCCTAGAACCTCCACTGATCATCAGTGGCGTTGGTTGGATGTGGTCAGTGAGGCACCACGTGTCCCCGTTGACCGGCTCCTCCCGCTTTAATTCTGCCAGTGGAACAGATCCCCCTTCACCTCTTTCCTATAGAGAGACAAGGGACTGACAGGGATTGTTGGCGACAAGCTTGGGTTTGTCCACAGAGCTCTGAGGCCCCGAGGCTCTTCCACGGGGCCTGGGGTTTGCAGGCATAGCAAGAACCTAAGCTGGCAGAGTGCACTGCACCCTGGATACCCCGCCCCCTCACCCCTGCTGCCCATGGCTCTGGAAAGCCCAGGACGTGTGCAGCCTCTGTGGGTAGACACCTGTGCGTTGGAATCCTAGCTCTGTGTATTCTCACCTGCTTGACGTTGGGCAAGGAAGCATGTGTCCCTGAGTCTCAGTTTCCGCATCTGCAAAATGGTGAGATTAATAGGACCTACCTTAGGATTTTAGGATTGCAGTGGGGGGAAAATGTATGTGGAGGGGATAACGCCTGCGCTGCCATAAGCACGGCTGTGTTTTCAGAAGCCAGGAACAGGGCAGTGCACGCACCCCGCCGACCCGGGGGAAGTGCAGCGCAGGCGTGCTCCGGCCGGTTCCCTGGGGCTGCCCCACAGTGTCAGCCACCAGCGCTTTGCCGAAGGTGCAGAGCTGAAATAGGAGGGGCCGTGCGGCTGTGCAGTCCCCATCCACCCACCCTCCCTCCCACCCTCACGCTGTCACCTGCCCATCAGTGCGCTGCTCCGGGCAGGACACGGGCAGGACACGGGCAGGATGGGAACTTGCCCCACTGTGGGGGGTCTTCAAAGGCAGGGCACTGGGGTCGCATGCGAGGGAAGGAGGGGTCCCTTCCAGGCAGGGTCGGGGGTGGGCGAGCAGAGCACTCGGACCAGCACTCACGGAGAAAGAGGCTGTGAGCTGGGCCAGCAGGATGTGCGCAGCACCGTGCCTGGCTTACGTTAAGTTCTCAACAAATGTGGCGATTACTGTTATCATTTGACACTTTGCTCACAGTGGGCATTCGCTGTATTTTTTGGGTTGACTGACTGTGTAACTGGCAGTACAAACAAATGAGGCAGGTTTTATTATCCTCACAATGCATCACATATGGGTCTGTGAGCACGAGACGGTGCCATGCGCGTGCCTGGTACGTCTGGCTTGCTGCTTGGGGCTTTCCTGTAGCTTTCTCCAGCTACAAAGATGCTTAATCATTGATTCCAAACCATCTCTGATTAGCAGGAGCTTCTCACACTTCAAGTTTCTCTTCCCCCAACCTTTCTTTTTTTTTCTCAGTTGGTTGATGATCTTAAAATACTGTGCCTTTAAAGAGCCTGCTATTTACAGGCACCTTGGGAGGAATCCCTGATTCACCCATTTGCATATTAGGCCAGTGTTCTGAGTGTGTCTGGGAAGTCAGCAGTTCCAGTGATACCGACAGCAGCCTCTTGGCCATGGTTGACGTTGTTCCGCAAAGGTTTGCTACACGCTCATCTTTCCCACACAGCATTTCACTTTGCCTGACGGCTCAGGTCAGCGTCAAGGTCAGCTAATTAATATCGGTGTTTGCTAATCTGGTAAACACCCCCGTAACCTGAAATGGACACTTTAAAAGAGGACAAATTTTAAATTGTTACGAATCACTGTGGGGTTTTTAACAGAATGCTAAGAAACGATATTGTTAAGCAATTAAAAACAATAAAGCAGACCTGCTTAAAATAGCCGTAACCTCACAGGCTCACAATTATGCCTGTTGCCCTGGGAACATAAACTCATGAGAACGCCGGGAAATAAACTGTTAAGCTAGAGGCTTTAAAATAGACAGGGCGTGCTGTCGAAGTAGTGCGTGCCTCGCTTCCACCCGTGTGTGTGGCACGCTGAGCAGCAGGCGGGGCCTGCTCTCTCCCCCCAGCCCCACTGTCCCCTGCGTCCTCCGCTTCAGGGTTGTTTCTGTGCTGCTTTTATCAAGCACAGAAGAAAAGCAATTTTTACACACCTTTCCAGGTCTTAAAAAAAACATCCTCTGAGCCCTCTGTTGCCCTTGGCTCTGTTGGCATTTCATTTCCTCCCCGTGTTTCAGGGCAATAGTGGGTTACGGTTGACTTTACAGGAGGCATTCAAAGCCCCAAGGAGATAAAGCGACTGGTGCCTGACTGTGCACGGCCGTATTCACAGCAGGGCTGGGGCGGGCGCCCGGGCTAGAACTCGGGGCCTTTGCGGCGTCCATCTATCGCTCTTGCCTTCCGTGGTGCCTTTCCTCTCCTGCTACAATGGTTTGACTTTTACAAGATCTTGATTTCCATTTTAATAATCCCAAGCCTTCCCTTGACACTAACAGAATTAAATTTAAATACCTAGCTTACATTTTATCTTGACATTTTCTTTAGAAGGCAGGAAAAGGGAAAAGGGGAGACAGATATTCATTCTTCCCATCACAGAGCAAAATCCTCCTCTGTTACGAGAACTCTTTGTTCAGTGTTCAGATCCTCCGGGGACAGGTGCAGGGCCAAGGGCTGCTTTTCCAGCCTCCAGCCTCTCCGGCTGCCCCTGGAGACACCAGGGCGATGCGGCACCCAGCGTTCCCAGTCTCTGTGGGAACGCACCCCTGTCAGCATTGAGTGACGGGGCTTAAAGGTAGGCTTGTCAGGCTAATTGATCTTGAGTCATTGCCTCTGCTGTCAGAGCTGTCTCCTTACCCATAATCCTCATCACTTTGATAGCCCGTCAGGAATATGGGACTTGGCCCAGCCTTGCCTTCATCCAATAACATTATGAAATTGATACTGACACTTCCATTGGCACTAATTTCTCTAAGAGATTGGAGCCAGAGGACAAGTGGTTGAGCTTCATGGCAGTTAAGCTTTCCAAGTAGATCAAGATGGCCTGAGATTGATTGGCCCGTACCCCGAGGAAGGGGGGTGGGGGGGAACAGAGGGAGAAGAGGGAATGGAAAATCAATGGCTACACCGTCATCATCAAGTGATATTTATTGACTGCCCAAGAAGGAAGTGTCCTGTATGGACATTCTGAAGGTCCGCACCAGGCCTTTCAAAGACTGCTCCAAGGGGAGTTTGAAAAATGAGGAGAGACGCATCTTGGCTAGAGTGGTTCACCGCCTCACTTGTGATATTGTCCCCTAGTGTCCGGAGTCCAGAACAGCAATTTATTCTGCCCAGGACTGCTGCTCCCCTCAAACACTTCCACGCAGGGAAGACCAATGTCACTTTTTGTTAAGGGGACGATATCATTTATCATCCAAGCTAAAGAAGACACTATTCATAATTATGCTGCATCAACAGGTATAAACAAGGGCTGTCTTGGGAAAACTAGGATGTCTGGTCACCTCCTTTTAACAACAGAGAACTAAGCAGCCCTGAACTGAATGAGGAGACAGCCTCTCTTGGACGGGCTTAACTCCTTATTCAAACCTCTTTCAGGTCAAGGGATGCATGAGGAGACAGGCTTTTGAGGAGGGGGCCAGAACCTCTTACTTTTGAAAGGGAGAGGTTTCTATGAATTGGTAGGTCAATAATATTACCTGATCTGAAAGGCAGTGATTAGAGGGAGAATGTGAGTTCTCAAGTTGGATGATCAGGTCTTTGGATTTTTCTCCTTTGTCCAATTTGGCCATGCGCCTACATTTGGGAAAATAAATGGCTGACTCACTACTGCTAGGATCTCCCCCCACTGCCCATCCACATCGCCACCCCTTTCTGGGGTGTTTGGTTTGAGTGTTCTGTATCCTTGGTATGTAACACTTAAGTATATGCTATAGATAACACGTGGACAGACGTTGTCGGGTGAGATGAAGAAGGTGAAATTGTAAAGAAACTCAGGCTAGTACGTCTTGCAATCTCTTTAATGGTCAATAAACCAATTTTCCTTTATGTGTGAGTTCGTACCCATTCTTGCCTAGGAGCCCATCTGTGAGCACGCGTGGGATTTTGGTACGCTTACGAGGGGCTGGTAGGGGCACGCACGTCACCTCATTGCTTCGCTCTGTGCGACTGAGGGCCTCCTTCGAGAACACAGCGCCCCGCGTGTCTGGCCAGCAGAGCCCCCCGGGGGGCTGGGGCAGTGAGCAGACGGGGCAGGCACAGCTGTCTGCGAGGCGAGCTGCGCGAGGCCGGGAGCACAGGGCCGAGACAGTGCCGCCTCAGTCGCCGTTGGGGTTCTGTGTGTGCCTTCGTGAGCTGGCAGCCGTTCGACCCTGCGCGCCCTGCTCAGACGGCGCCACGGCCTCACCCCAGTGAGACGCTGATGTCACGTCTACGCCGTGTCTGTGCAAGGGGTGAGCGTGCCAAGGGATTCATAGCACTGCCGTGGCCCCTGCCCGGCCGCTGCCCAGGAGAGGGGGAAGAAGGGGCGGCAGCCAGGGCTCCAGGGATGGTCCTGAGGGAAGCAGGGAGGGCCTTTGGGACGGGAAGGTGGGTAGTGAGTGAGCACGGCAGCCTCTCGTACTGCGCGCCCTGAAACGACGGCTTCTTCCACCGACCCGAAGCCCCCGAGGCGCTGGGGAAACTGTGGATAATTCTGTAGAGGACAGAACCCCTCTACTTTGGGGTAACACGACCAGTCACAGTGCAGTGGCCGAAGCGGAACTTGGGAATTCCGAGGTTTGAGCTGCGATCGCCTTATGGGGTTTGGGCACAAACACCAGCGTCTATACTATTGGAAGGTAACTAACTGCTGGCTTCCTGCTTGGGTCTGCGACGCCCTACACACTGTCTGTGTAAAGACTCTTTGGAGAAATCCGATGGCAGTTGCCCTCCTTCTGGGCTACGTGCTGCTGCCTTCTCAGTCCCCTGCTACCCGACACCCTCCTGCCTCTGAGCTCCTTCAGAGGAGCTGCCCTTCCTTTGCAGCCTGGTGCGAGGCTGCGGGTCTCATGCGCCCTGGACATGCCAGGACTCCGCTCCTGAAGGAGGCTGGTTCTCTTACAGGAGATCGCGGCCGGGAAGATGGGCAGTGGCCAGGAGGCTGCGGCCAACCCCTTGTAACTTGTCCTGGGACCAGAAGACGCAGGCCTGGAGGTCAGGCAGCGTGTGTGTGGCGGGAAGAGCCCAGGCCTCCAGTTCAGTCAGATGGACGGGGGCCTGCCTGCCGTTTATGAATTGCATAACCCTGGACGACTTATAAAACCCAAGGCGTCGATTCCCTCAACTGCGTTACTGGAATAACAGGGCCTACCCCCGGGTTGCCATGGTGATTAACTGAGATAAGGGAAGCCGTGTATTCAGGGTGCCCGTCCTGCCTTCCCTTCCCGGAGATGTGTTCTCGGGCTGGCTGGTCAGCAGCATTTTCAATCACCAAGCGATACCTCCAAGTTCTGAATGCTATGAGGCACGAACAATGCTTTGGTTCCTGTAAGAGGCTGGGAGGGAATCGCAGCCAGAGAATAAAGCTCATCTTTTGGGAAATGATTCAGGGGGAGAAGCAGAGGAGTGAGGAGGGCACGCCTTGTCGGGCAGCCTGCTGGACCCCGCGTGCCCTGGAGGCCTCAGCGGCAGGGGCCGCGGGAAGCTCGAGGAGGCAGAGGGGAGGGGCCGGAGGGGCTGGGCCAGGAGCAGAGGGTGTCCCCAGGTATGCTCTTGGGCACAGCCCACGTTCACTGGGCCTCTGTCCCACATCTGCCAATAGAAATTAAGAAATTGATTTTCTTTTGTTTGCCCGTAGGGACCAGGCTCTTTTTATGAGACAGCAAATGGAGTCCCTCTCTGAGCACGGCTGGATTTTTAATTGTGTTTGTGGTGCTTTCACTTATCTGGTTTATGAGTTCCTGCTCCCAGATTTGTTGATGCCAAGCTCTCACCCACCAGGGACACGTCAATGTTTGATTTTTATCAGTAGGAAAAGCTTGAGGTTTTTAAAAAATCATTTTCTTAATTCGATGGTTGGCTTGTTTGTTTCATTCAGACACATTAAGAAAGCACAGGACTCATCCTTGTTTTTCCTTTACTTCCTAAATCAGATCTGGGGGGAGGGCGTCTTTTCAACAGTGTTGGTCATGGCCTGGCTCTCTGTGGCACTAGATTAGATTTGAGCTCAACTTTGGGACAGGGAGTTGGGAGGAGGCATTTTCAGAGTCACGTCATTGACTGGAAGCCCATCCTGTGGATAAGGCACTTCCATAAAGATTAGTTGAAGATGGTGTGAAACGTGCACAGCATCTGAAGGAAGGGATTCAAGTAATACTGTTCAGTGTGAGATGGCTTCATTCCTCTATTAGTCAGCACGAACTAGGTGACGCTGTGGTAACAAACAGGACCCCTGCCAATCTCGGTGACTTAAAACAGCAGGGCTCACTTATGCCACATGTGCACCAGGCGTTGGCCGGAGACCTTGGCTGCACGTCAGCCTCACTTGGGGACTGAAGTTGACCGGGAGCTGCTTCATGGTTCCACAATTGCCAAGGCAGGACAATGGGAATGTGGCCGATCACACACAGGATCTTTCTAAAAAAATGAGGTACAGTTGACATATAACATTATATTAGTTTCAGAGGCACAACATAATGACTCAATATTTGTATGCCCGCATACTCATATATTGCAAAATGATCACAGTAAGTCTAATTAACATTTGTCATGTCGCATAGTTACACATTTTTTGTGTGTGTGTGATAAGAGCGAAGATCTGTTTTCTTAGCAACTGTCAAACATGCAACACAACGTTGCTAACTGTAGTCACCGTGCTGCTCATCACGTCCCCGAGCCTGCCTTAATTTATACCTGGAAGTCGGGGCCTTCTGACCCCCTTCACCCATTTTTTCCCACCCCCACCTCCCACATCGGGCAACCAGCACTATGTTCTCCGTATCTATGAACTTGTTTTCCTTTTTCTTCTTTTTCTTTCTTGTTTAGATCCCACATGTGAGATCATATAGTATTTGTCTTTCTCTGACTTATTTCATTTAACGTAATGTTCTCAGGGGCCATCCCTGTTGTCCAAAATGGCAGGATTTCTTCCTTTTTATGGCCAAATGATATTCCACTGCACGCGCGCGCGCGCACACACACTCGCACACGCACACAGTCCCAACTTCTGTATCTATCCGTCTGTCATTGGACACTTAGGTGGTTTGTGTGTCTTGTGGGTATTGTAAATAATGATGCTTTGAACATGGGAGTACAGACATCTCTCAGACATAGGGTTTTTGTTTCCTTTGGATACAGCCTCCGAAGTGGAATTGGTGGGTCACCTGGAAGCTGTATTTTTCAATTTCTGAGGAACCTCCATACTGTTTTCTACAGTGGCTGCACCAATTTACAATCCCACCAGCAGAGCACAGGGGTTCCCTTTTTTCCGCTTCCTCACCAGCCTTGTTTGCTGCATTTTTTGATGCTAGCCGCTCCAACCCGTGTGAGGTGACGTTGGCACGCTGGGTCTCACGGCGCCCACTTGGCCGTGGGGCACATGGCTTCCGCCCGCTTCTCATTAGCCGGAGGCAGCGACGGGGCCCTCGGTGCCCGATGTCAAGGGGGCAGAACACTGCAGCCCCTGCCGGTGCCCGGAGGTGCCTGGCGAACAGTGGCCGGGACGGCTGCTGCGCCCAAGTGTTTCCTGAACTGCTGGGTGAGCTGGAACCCCTGCCTTTGGAAGGAAGCTCAGGGATAAATGAAGGAGTATAGAAATGGATGGGTTTTGGCCCCAAGATTTTACAATTTAGCCATAAATGTTGGCCTTAACTGTCCAGTGCTACCTTACATGGTTTGGTCCAGCCTACAAAATACTGATGATCTATTCTTAGATGCCTTGGTTCAGAGGTGTAGGCCTATTTTACGGGCTCATGTCTTTACACCAAATTCTAGCTTCTTATAAAAAATAATGGGTGACAGCCATACTGTTGGGAAAGTAGTTCATTTGGTGGGAAGAAGAACAACTTTCACATGAACATAGGATCAAATACAGGCTTCACCATTTCCTGGCTACCTGATTTTTGGAAAACTAAACTTACGTGAAGATCAGTTTTCTAGTTGATGGACTGGGAATAACAGTATTTTTTGAGGATCAGATGAGAGGAGATCAAACTACCTAGCAACTTATCTGGCATACAGTAGGTGGTTAATAAAGGTTAGTTTATCCTTTCCCGCCTTTTTTTGTTACAACCACATCCTTGGGAATGTGAGTCTTGTGGGGGAACTGGAGAGGAACCGCTTCTGCCCACTGGCTGGGCGAACGGTGCGGTGCTGACCAGCGCCTGGGCTTTCTGGGGGCTGAGCTTCTGAGACGTATTAATGTCCTATAAGTCAAGGAGCTGGTGGAACCCAAGGGGACTTAGTGAGGAGGTAGGACACTGGGGAACGGCCCCAAGGAGGCCCCCACCTGCCCTGATCTGAAGGGGCAGGGAGTGTTGATGTGCTCACGCACCCCGGGGAGGCCGCTGCTCTTCCTGACTTTATTTTGTGTGATGCACCCCTTCACTCATCTTTTGCAGGGGACCCCGTGTCCCCATGGCAGAGGCTTCTGCCATGTCCCTGCCATCCTCATGGCAGCTTGTGGCCCCCCAGCGCCTCTGCAGGGGGCGCACTGCTTACTACTGTGTGAAATTCCTTCTTGTGCCCTCACTGGAGACCTTGGCTTTCTGGGGGAAGCTGAGTCGCATATTGGAATCAACCACTTAAGAAAATCTGAGCAATTCCCAGCACTGCCCCCTTATATTTTCCCATAGAAGGAGCGGGGAGGGGAGGGAAAGATTCCAGAAAGAGAGCTTGGACCATCCTGCTAGGCAAGGCGTCTGTCCGGGCGTCAAGCTTCCTCTGGTTATTTAAGAGTTTTGTTGTGGTCTGGTTGGAAGAACAAAACCCGAGGTCTGAAAGAGGGAATAGAAGGCACCAACTTGGGCAGAGAACCCTGCGACTAGTCTGAACAGACCTGCGTTCCCCCGGGGCACACGCTCAGAAGCCTGACCTCACCAGAAAGGCTGTAAGCCTGTTTCTCTTTCTTTTTGTTTATTAGTGCTACCTAACAAAGCAAGTGTGTAATTAGGAATGGATTAGCGACAGCGGAGTACCCCGGGCACTGGGCGGCCTGTGTGTGTGTCGAGGCTCAGGAGGCTGCCCGCCTGCCTCCTTCCCCCGACCTGCCTCAGGCCTTGGCAGCCCCAGGAAAACGGAGGAACTCCGCAGAGAGCTGAGAGTCTTCCCTTTATTGCTGCCCCTTCTTATCTTAATGCATTCTTCTCTGTGGTTATTAAAGTCAGAGAGAAATGCTTCCTCTCCCTGAGGGGCATCAGATCTCTGGGTTTCCTTCCCCGAGGTGGTTGTCGGGAGACCTGGCCTGAGCTGGAAGCTGGGGCCCAGCGTGGGTGCTGGTCCCTGTCCCTGGCTCTCACCGTGGGGCAACCCTGTCCCCCAGGTTAGTTAGAAGTGTATTGCCTGTTAGGTGGGGAGACTGGCTTTTTGTCCCTTAAATTTTTTTTTATTAGACTTTATTTTTTTTAAAGCAGTTCTAGAGCCCCAGCAAAATCAAGTGGGAAGTACAGAGAGTTCCCATATACCCCATGTCCCCACATATAGACAGCCTCCTCCATTACCAACTTCCCCACCAGAGGGTACATTTATCACAGCTGATGAACCGGAGAGGGGATTTTAATGCTCGGTCTGGGGGTGTTAACTATCCCGCCATACCCAGCGCAGCCCCGTGGGGAGCTTGGCTGGACCCTGCCCCCGGCACGCGGGAGCTGCTGTGGGGTCTTCTCCCCCACCCTTGAAGCGAAGGGGCTGTGTGCGCTTTGGTGGCTTTCCTGCTAAGGCCTGTGGTTTATGGAAGAGCAGAGGTGAGCGTGTGGGCCCCGGCGGAGTGGCCGTGGTCTTTCTGCCATGTGTTTAGTCAAGGTGAGTGGTCAGCGCTGGTCAGAGGCCGAGGCGACGTGCTATCAGCAGGGCACCTGGGGGAGCCCAGTGATGTGACTCACTCCTGTCCCCGTTCCTGACCTTTTTTTTAAGTTTTTTTTCTTTTTTTCCATCTTTTCTCTTCTCTCTCTCTGCCTCCCTCTGTCTCTCTTCTTTTAATCGGATGTTGGGTTTTTTGGATGGAGTCTTTGATTTTCTTATCTGTTCTTTCCTATTTACCATCTCTTTCCTTTTTGCTGGACTTTTTGGAACACACCCTTGACTTTATCTTCTGCTCTGCTTTGACTTTCAAAAGTTTGATGATCATGTTTCCCAAGGACTTTTTCTTGCCCTCTAAGTAGTCATGTTCCAGGTGTCACCTTGTTCTCTGGGGGCAGTGCCTGCATCTACCTCCCTGAGGACATCACTGACTTTTTGGACAGTCTGCTGCTCCCCACATTGCCCCGGTGCCTCCGAGCCCCTGTTCCCCCTCACGCTGATGCTTCGCTGGAGCATCTGGTGGTCCTGGCCTATTTCTTCCTATTTAGGAAATGAGCACTAGAAAGTGAATGAGACCTTGCTCTGGGCACTCGGAAGGGGCTCGTCAGCCACTCGGCTTCACGGAGGCCCCTCTCAGCGTGCGCCTGGCTTCCCCGGGAGCCGCCCGGGGTCAGTGTCCAGCTGTCTTGTCCCTTTTGAGGCATTCAGCTTCTGCAGAGCAGTCTTCTCTACCCTCCCTCAGGGGGTGGCGGCCGATGAGACTGGGCGTGGACGGACGGGTAGGCGGTGTTATTCCTGGTTTCTGTTGTTCTAGGAGCAGGGAGAAGGGGTCCAGCTTCTCACTTCACCCCAGCCAGTCTCTGAGCCTTCCCAGTTCAGTTTCTCTGGGAAGAGACCACTAGCCCTGGTGGGACAGGGGCGCGGCAGCGGCCTGGGTGCCTGGTGCGAGCCCCGGGCCTCAGCAGCAGTCCCACCGGCCCTTCTCCAGTTGCTCCCCTTCGCGTGAGCGAGCTTTCCCCTTCGGGTTCTCACCTTCCAAATGTTGAAATACCGGATTTCCTCTTGTCTCCCTACCTTCCTTCTCCTCGTGCACAAGTGTCCCTTCATACTTCAATGGCATTTAGGGAGAGAAGGAGGATAGAGACCAAGGCTCAGCTTTCTGTGTTCAACGGGAAACCCCTGTGAAGTTTTCCAAAAAGTCTGCAAGGCGTTTTCAGGAGCAGGCCTCTTTTTGCAAGGCAAGTGATTACTGCGAGTATTCAGGCTGCTACTTACCGCCGCCTTTCCACAGTGAGACGTTTGTCAGGGATTGGAATAAGCCTGTCCGTGCTGACAGAATGGAATTCTGGGGCCTCTGTGTGCATGCGCCAGCCTTCCGTTTAGTTCTGCCTCATTGATGCTCCACCTTGCTATTTGATGGGACGTATTCTCCTCATAAAATTCAGGACGATGTAATGGGTTTCGGTAGTGGAAATAGAGTTCAAGCCACAAAACCAGATCACACCAGGCACTTTGTCTTGGGACCATGTGCCTTACAAAGCAGCCATTTAAAACGCCAGTTGTATGAAGCCACAGTCACAGCTATTTACTTTATAGGACTTTGATTTGTATGTATGGGAGAGCCGCACCACCGAACAGAATCATCGCTCAGCCTAGATCCCACCATTAAATGTCTTTGTCAACTGTGTTTGTAAATAACCTCATTTACTGGGTTTCTTCTTTGGGTTAGAAAACGGTGGCGTCAGGTTGGTGAAGATACACATGACGTTCTTGGAGGCCATCGGGCGGTCTCGATCTTTCATGACTGGGACAGCTGGCCCCGATGCCTCGGGCCCGTTGTGATGCAGCCCCATCACGGTCCCTTATGGGGGCTGGCCCGGCCCGGGCCCAAGCCCCGGTGGGTGTATCTTCCAGTGCGCTGGGGCAGGTGAGGGCGGAGCCCCATGGAAGTTACGTCCCACTCCTGTGCGCGTCTGATGGCCAGTCCGCAAAGGCTCGCAGCCCCCAAGGCCCTAGTCAGGGGCCCCAGAGGGGAGCCCTTAAATCCAGATGTCCAGGCTGCACCCCAACACCAGTGGATCAGAACTTTTGGGGAGGGGCCCAGCATCGGCAGTTCTTAAAGTCCTGACGGGAAAAGGGACAGTGTGCAAAGTCCGGCCAGGTCTTTTTGTTGTTGTTGTTGTTTAAAATTTTAAGTTCTATAGAAGCAGAGAAACTTACTTAAAACTTTTCGTATTTTGAACTAATTTGGATTTGGGGAATGTGAAAATAATTTATCTCGTAGTCCTTTTGGTTCCCTCTTTTGTTTTTATGGTGTGATGTGGTATATTTTTTTTTCTCCCAAAAGAGTCAAGTTTGGGTCTCGGAATTCCGAACCCAGGCATTCGGGGATGTGCTCCCTATGGATCTTGCTCCCGTGGGAAAGCTGGTGGGGAAAGAGCGGGTGCTGGCGGACGTGGCGTCACCAGGCTCCTGTGTCTCTCTTGCTGTGTGTAGGCCCTGTGGCTGTCATCAGCGGCGAGGAGGACTCAGCCAGCCCGCTGCACCACATCAACCATGGCATCACCACGCCGTCGTCGCTGGATGCCGGGCCCGACACCGTGGTCATCGGCATGACCCGCATCCCGGTCATCGAGAACCCCCAGTACTTCCGCCAGGGCCACAACTGCCACAACCCGGACACATGTGAGTACTAGAGTAGAATGTTGTCCCTTCTGGGGGGGGGGGTGGCGATAGGCCCTGTAGCTGGGGTTCTGGAACCTTCTGGGGTGACCTACCACCTGCTCTCCTCCTGCTCTCTAAGAGTCCCTCCCTCTTTGTCTCCAAGCTGGAAGAGTAGCCTGGGCAGGAGGCCCGCTGGGGCAGTGTCCCGGGGGCGGCCTGGAGGTGGGAGCCCACCCCTCGCAGAGGCGCCCCCGCCAAGGCAGGGCGCACACCCGGCTGGTCCCTCTGTAGACCTGGCCTGTGTGTTTAGGAAGTACAGCCCAACTCTGTCCAGTCAGCAGCCCCCAAGGTTTCCAGACCCTGCCCCCAAGCCTCCATGAGAGGGGAAGGGAATGACGGGCGGCCAGCCCCGTTTGGGTGGAAGCGTCTCTGTAGCTGCCCCTCCAGTGTCCCGGAGGGCGCCCTTGCTGAGATTTCGCTGGCGACCGCAGCGCCAGGGCCCGCCCTCCCCCGCAGGCGTCTCACTCAGGTCACAGGGCTCCGTGAGCAGATGCACCCTCCTCTCCCCGCTTCTGTTGGCTCCAGTCCCTCTCTGTATTCCTGCTGAGTTCTGCTGAGCCCTCTCGGCTCTCAGGGACTCTGGGGCTTGGCCCTCCCGCCAGCAGTGTTCCCCTTGCTGTGTCCCCAGGCTCAGTCGAGGCCCAACAACCGCAGTGCACGCCCCTGCCCTCCCACTCTCCTGCCCTGCCCTGCCCCCACCCCAAATGTTGGCTGCTTCGGAAGGGGGCACAGAGGCCTTAGAGCCGGAAGGGACAGAGAGATGGCCTAGGTTAAGGCCTTATTATAGGACAGGAAAACTGAGGTTCTAGGCGGGCTGTGTGTTCCTTCTCTGCCCCAGGCTTCTGCCAGTGGGCTTTCTCCATCTCTTGCTGGTCCAGGGGCCGGCCTAGGTAGGAGGATCTCCGGTCTTGCTCTCACCAGCTGAGTTCTCTGTGCTTAGGCCGCACTCTTTGCCACTCGCAGACCTGTCGCTGTGCCCACGGTCCATCTTACAGCAGAGCGGGCCCTTGTCCCCATCGACCTCTGCTTCCGCTTTCCTGGCTCTGACTTGAGTGAGAGGATTACCGAGAGCAGGGGAGGGGCTGGGCTTGAGTCTGAGTAAGGTCGTCAATTGGTTCCCAGCAGTGACCTCCAGAGTCTGGGTCAGGGTCTGTCGGATCCCTCTGCCGGCGTTGAATAGGAGGAGGACCCCGGGTTTTAGGTACAGGGTGGGGACACAGCGCAGAGAATGGTTCTGCGCTGGCTGAAGCTCTGGCCTCGGATCAGGCTCGCCCTGGACCGACTGGGCAGGGCCCGGAGGAGAGCGGTCTGTTACTGTAGCAAAGGTCAAGCCTGGCCTCCATGGATGTAGCTCAGTTTTCTAGAGTGATGTTCATTATCTGACCAGAGGCTTATGCATTGCTGTGTTGAGTTTACCATTGATTCTCATTATTCGCAATAGTTATGTTCTGTAAAGTCACCGTGAACACTGAATTAGGGGACACAGAGCCATTGCTCCTGAGGAAGTACAGGGTCAGGTTCCTGCCAGCCTCTGGTCACAACGTTTTGATCAGCTGGTCAGTAAATAGATGGCCTGTTTTAAGCATGCCTCTGTTTAAAGACGTCGTGTGTAACAGGTATTGTGGATTCAGTAATGTTGCACTCAGGGTCAACAGCACCGACTGGTGCACGAACGAAGCTCAGGTAACACACATGTCTTGCCGAACACGCCCATTTTCTCCTCAAGGCATGGCAGCTCCTTGCTCCTAGGGACATTAGCCAGCACTTCAGCACTATGCTTGGGGTTAGGCCATGCTGCAAAATCACTCACAAAAAACACAAATACAAAAAAAAAAAAAGTGGCATTAAGTGGACCACAGGAAGGACACTTGTTTTCTGTGTGAAAGCCAACATAAGAAGGCTTGCCCAGTCTCAGCTGGGAACACGCATGCCAGGCTACTCAGGTTTTCTACCACCCCTGGCCTGTTTGTGAACGGCCGTAAGGTGCCACCCGTACTGGTTTAGGGGTTACATGTAACTTTTGGCGAGCAGACGAATTCGCACATGCAGGCTCCTCTGGGAGAAGTGAGGGGGCTGCATGTCCTTCGGTGAACGCCACGGGCCCTGGGCCCTGTCTGTGCTCGTGTGGGCCCCTGGGACCCGGCTGTCGGCACAGCTGCCAGGCGGAGTGAAGCTGGCATGTGGGGAAGGAGTCTGCAGGCTCCCTCTGGGCCGTGGGTCAGGGGCAGCCCCGGGGAGAGCTGCGGGAGCCGAGTGTCTTTCACGGCAGCACCCGCACCCAGCCCCAGGCAAGGAGTTTTTGCCTGAAAAAATTGCGGGGAAGAAAAGCCTCTGCCCTGCAGGTCTTCCGGTATGTGGTTCAAAGCGTCCTTTCCAAGAGTCTGACAGGGCTGCTGTGTGAAGGCCGGGTCGTGGAGACGAGGGGAAGCAGGCTCAGGGACAAGACTTGAAGGGACAGGGGAACAAGCAATACCTTGTGGGAGGGAATCCGTGAGACGGCTTTAGATGGTCAAACCCTCCGAGGCGATACCAGCTACTTGTGTGTGAGGCGGTGCCTGTCTTCACCCCCCAGCCTGCACCTCTAGAGGTGTCACCAGCAGTGGGGAAGGCACTCCGTTTGCACTGACGGTCTCCTCTGGACCAAGCATGGGGCTGGCATTTTTCAGTTTTTAAAAATCTCACCCAGCTTGGATGGGGACCCACCCTACACCCATAGGACCTCAGCTTGATGAAACTGCTTGTATCTGCAGTGTCCCTATTTCCAGATCGGGTCATGCTCTGAGGTACTGGGTGTTAGCATAGCAACACAGTCTTTTGTGTGGGGGCACAACTCGACCCATACCAGCCACCCTCATTGCTTCCTATGATGGGCAACTATGAATAAAGCCGCTACAAACATTTACATGCAGGTTTTGCATGGGCACATTTTCAACTCATGTGCATGAATAGGTGCACAATCACGAGTTCATGGTATGAGTTTGTTTGGCATTGTAAGAAACCTCCAAACCGTCTTCCTAAGGGGCCGGACTGCGTCAGGCTCTTCAGATTTCACGTGCGGCTGGTCTCCGCCGATCAGCTCCTGTCCGGGGTCTCCTGGCCCTTGTCAGGGCACGCCTGTCGCCTTACCATGCTTTTTGGAGGGTGTGGTGCACACACACGTGTACATTCACATGTGTGTTTGTGTAAACCTTCTCTTCTGCTGTAAACTGTACCAGCAACTGCTGGCTGCCTCATTCTTACTGGACATTCACACAGACTAACAGTGAGTGCCCCTCATTTCCAGCTTGTCTTGGGTAAGAGGCCCTTTGCCCTGTTCACCACAAAACTGGCCCCTTGATTAACTGACCAGTCTGCTTGTGCCCTCACAGCTCATCCCCCTGCTCCTCATGGTGCCGACCCAAGCCCCCATTGGCCCTCATCCTTTCAGGCAGCTCTTTTGGGGTCCCTGAGGCCTCCTCTTTCCCCACGACTCATTTCCAAGCTGGCCCTGGCCTTCCGGGCCTCCCACGCCATTGTCTTCCCCATGAGTCTCTGTGCTCCAGACCACAGGCGTGCGTTCAGCCTCAGCCCCTCCTGGCGGTTGCCTCTGCACGCCGCCTCCCTCGATCTGCCCCTCGTCCTCCCCAGCTGACCTGGGGGCTCTGCCTCGGTACCTTCCTCACAGGCCCTCGCTTTCACGAAGCGGCCAGTACCCGCCTGTATGGGTTCCCTCCAACTCCCTTTTTCCTTCATTTCTCAGTCAGTCAGCACCCCGCCATCGAGTGCTTACGAAGTGCCAGGCGCTCTGGTGTGGGCCCTGGGACGGAGTGGCAGACCCACCCTGCCCTGCCCCTCTGTGGCGGTGTTGCAGCCGTCTGGAGGGCCTGGTTTCCCTCATGCTCCCCAGGGCAGGTACGTGCACCAGCTCACGGGCAAGGACTTCCACAGAGGTCGCCAGAGCTGGAGCTGCTCAGTCTGGGGATCGTGTCCCATTAGCCAGAGCCCGTGACTCCTTCAGAAGGGAGCAAGTGGCTGGTCTCCTGCCCTTCTGGGCCCTTGGCCGTGGAGCTCGCCTTTCTTGGAAGAGCTGCTGCCAGGGCCAGTTTCCCAGCGCGGTGCGAGCGCGGAGCCTTTGTGCACAACGCAGTAGTAACAGCGCGTCGGCCCGGTAGAGCATATGATAGGGATTTCTGTCGTCTTCCAGCCAGCAAACCCTGCCGAGCTTGGGGTAGTGATGGGTGCTGATTTCCCACCACTTAGTGCGGCATAATGGACTCGCAGATGAAATACAGAAAATGGGCTCCTTCGTCGGGGAGACGGGGCCCCTGCGGCTGCTGCTACAGGATAAACCCGCCTGTGTTTTCCTCCTGCAAAGTCCTGATGGACCTGCCTGACGGAAGGAAGGGGGCCTGGGGACGGGGCTGGGCCGGGAGCCCCTCCTCTGAGAGGGCATGCAGCCGAAGAGGGGCGGCGTGTGCTCCGTGTGGCCGGCTCAGGAGGTGGGCCGGGCTGCATGTGACACGGAGAGCACGGGGCTGATGGGGGCAGGCGACGCAGGTGCACCTGCCGCCCCCGCCTCGTTCTGCTGCTTGACCTTGACGGGTCCCCATCTGGGGAACTGTGGGCCAAATCTTGGTGAAGGCAACAGTGGTATTTTGCCGTAGCCTTTCTCGCCGGTTGGATATTTCCAGGCCCGGCTTGCCGGGCAGTCTTTCATGCAGTGTGTTAATGAACATGAATTAGGATTGTTCCCCTTGGGTTTTTCTTCAGTCCTATTTTTAGATCCAATTAGAATAGTAGCAGACCCCTGAGAATCCTGTGATGCTAGATTTGGCGAGCCCAAGGAGGAAAGGATTACTTAGGCACATTAACAGTTTCCTTTCTACCTAGAGACAGCCGATGACGCCAGCAGAGGATGTCTTGGGAACCATGCCTTTAAGTCCTGGGCCCATATGCTTGAGCTCATCCCAAGGGTCTCAGCCCCTAGATGTTAATTTCTGCTGGTGCTGACTCCCAATCCCCCGGACCTAGGCACAATCCAGGCATGGCATTTTGTCATTTTTCCCTATTCCAGGAAGAAAAAAAAAATTAAATGATGCCATTTCCTCCAAATTATCTGAAAACACTACACATTTTGCGCATGCACTTTGGAGCTGTAACCAGCTAGTCCAAAGGGACTGACTGCCTCCTGTCCGTCTTCCTGAGCCAAGACGACCTGCCTTCCCATTGGGTATTGTGACCTCACCTGCTCTGTGCTTCCTGCCACAACCACACGCTCAGAGTTGGTAGCTGCACGCAGTCATGCTAATTAGGTAATGAGGTCTAATTATGCTCACTGTAAATACTCAGTAATTGGTTTAAAAAGAAGTTCTTTGGGGATAAACACATGCTTCATGGTGGAGGAGGTGAAAAAGGCTGAGACCCCCGCCAGCCTGAAATAATGTCGTTCCGTGGTGGGATGCGGATCCAGGAAAGTGGTACCTGACCGCTGGAGTGAGGTGCGGAGCGGCTCTGCTGTTTCCCGCCCGGAGCCCTGGGAGCACAAGGACTGCCTGTCGTCGCGGCACGTTTGGGCCTCCCCTCCAGAGATGCGCTTCGGCTCAAGATTTCCCGGAGATACCTTCACTGTCTTCCCCTTCAGCTGCATCCAGGCTTCCAGTCTGTATTTTATGGGTGATACTTGTGAACCAGCTGATAAATACACCCAGGGCTCCAATAGGAATCAAAAGTTGGGCTTTGTTGCTAGCCTGGAGAAGATCGCATGGACTCAAAGCCAAAATGGGCTCCTTGATGCCTCTACCAAGTCGTGAACTTGGGAAGCATGGACAGGAGTGGCCTAAAGGGTCATGGTCTGCCTCATCCTTTACGAGTCCGGAAGCTTAGGGGTGCCCTGGAAGGTCACACATGCAGAGGGGTCCCTCTTGTTGGCATTAGCCCTGCCCTGCAGAGACACACGGTGGTGGATGCAGGCTTTGCCCCTCTCACCCTTCAGATGAACCACCCACTCCTCGCAGGGTGGGGCCAAGAACACAGGGTGAGGGAAAAGGCGAGGGTCCCCCCCATGTCTCCAAGGAGACAAATTCCTATTTTATGGCCAGAGGCTAAAAGGAAGGAAAAGAGAAAAAAAAGACACCCGTCATCCTTGGAAGCAGCACGGGGCTATTGCTAGGGTTGGTCCCTGTTCTCATGGTCCTTGCGGAAGCCCTTTTCCAGGAGAACGCAGTCCTCGTTTCCGTCTCCCAGGAATGAGCCTGAGAGTCACATTCCTGATGGGAGATGTGCCGGAGAGGCTGGAAGGCCCTCCTTCCCTTTGTGCTGCACACTTCATGGTCAGTAACTATTAAAATCCCCGGTCCACCCACCTCTGAGTCAAGGAGCCCAGAGTTCAGCTGTTCTTCCATCCTCTCCCCAAGGGCTTTAACTCAGGCTTTCCTAAATGGTTCTCTGAGGGTTGCAAATAGGCATGTCTCAAAAATAATGTTCCATGGCCAAATAAATTTGGGAAAAACTGGATTGAGTCAGTTTTTTCCTGTGGGATTCTGAGAGTCTTCGATAATAAAGGCCATTGCACATTTGCAAGAGGGGACTTGAGTCTGCAGCAGTCCCCAGGCTTGCAGAGCCCCAGAGCCTGGCTTTCGAGGCGTACCTGTTAGTGTCTCTGTGGATGCAGCTGCTCAGGGGGCCGCATTCGGGCTGCACTGGGGTCAGGGCTCTGGTTGTTGCCACCCCAGCAGACCTTACCCTCTGACAGAGCACCCAGACGGGCCTGAACTCATTTGGCACGTGCGTTGCCACATTTCTCCCCAAGCCTCCGGGAGGGACAGAAAGTGGCTGCTTTTTCCATGGGAATGCCAAAAGTTGGGACAGTGACATGCCTCTTGATTTCTGGCAGAGCACTAAGCACCCTTCACGCAGATGGATCAGGGGGTTTGCCTATTGTTCGCTGCCTAGGAGCTCTTACAGGTGCCTCTAGCACTTCCGAAGCCCCAGGTCTGCGGTTGCTGGTCACCGGCAGATTTTCGCTGCGTTCTTCGTCTCCAGGCAGATCTGCCACTTAAGACTGGAACCTCAGGGACCTCTTCCAAGGAGGAATGCACCAGTCAAGATGCAGGCTGCTGCCTCCCAGGCCACTGGTTCCATACCATTGTGTGGGAGGTCAAAGCACCTCCCTTTTTCATGAAGGAATAGAATGGGCAGAATGGGTCTGGCCAGCAGAGAGGGAGCTGAAACTTCGGTTAGAAAAGAAGGTGAAGTGGGTGTGGGCGGTCCGAGGCCCTGGTCCCAGCCTGCCAGCCCAGTGACTTCATGACTGTGGGCAAGGCAGCCACCCTCTTCGAACTTGAGATGAGAAAATGGGACCACTTCAGCTGGATTTTTTTTCTTTTTTTTTGAGAGGAAGTGGCTTGAGAACTTGAAAGGGCTCTGTCAACTCGTGTAAGTGGCATGTACATAGCCAGCTTTGCCCGGACAGCGCTATTCTTGCAGCTACTGGTACAACTCCTGATTCAAATGTGCTGTTGGGGAGAAACTTGATGTGTCCAAAATAGAGGTTTTCAAAGCTTGAAGTTATTTCTGAAAAGACAAGAATCCTTCCAACAACTTCTTCCTCCCAGCTCTAGGAGAGAGCATTTTGTCACCCAGATCCAAAGCCACAGAGATGCTCCTAGGAGCTGTGACTGTAGTATGTTGGTTGTCAGGAGATGATGGATGTTGACGAGCAGAGGGCTCAGGCCAATTTCCTTTTGGGTTAATGAGACTGAAAAGCTGTGGGCTCAACCAGGGGTTGGCAGAGAGAGTCATGGTGGGATCCTCGTTGGTTGTTGACTCTTTGTTTTACCCTCCCCCTTGTCAGCAAGCATTATTTTGTTGGAACTGCAGTGACTACAGGCTCCCCTGCTCCCCTGTATATCTGCCAAGTGCCTCACGCTGAGCTACTCGTGTGTCTGTGCCCATATGGTACCCTGTGTCGTTAGGGTTTAAATGCCCATCTGCTCGAGTGACTTCCTTTTTGCTTGTTCTCACATGAGTACTTAGCCCCTTCGTTCTTTTTCAGCAAAAAGAGGGACCTTCAGACACAAATGTACAGATACATGAGCCTTTTCATATTTGTGCCCATATTTGTGTTCACATTTATACATATCATGTTCTGGAAACTGATCATATCAGTTAGGATCCTTTCAATTCAAAGTGGTGGACTCTAAGAACCACTAGGGAAGGCTTCTGGTGAAGTACATGAGGACTCTGGTTCTGCTCTTCTGTGGTTCTCTTGCCTCTGACTCTCTGTGTTTCACTTGACCACCAGGGTGGCTCCCCTCATGGTTTCAAAATGGTTGCACCAGCTCCAGGCATTGCAGCCAAATGCTTGGACCAAGGTCTGCACAGAGTTGTCTCTTCTTGTGGGTTGATTGAAATTGGGAAACCTTTCCCCAAAACCCCCCGCAGCCTTTCCCTCCTGCCCCATTGGCCAGAATTATGACGTGTTTATTCCTAAAGCAGCCACCCGTAAAGAAAGTGGCACAAGCACCTTAGGCTCATCCAGATTGTCCCCTGGGCTTGGGATGGAACTCACTTCTGCCTGGAGAGGAGTGAATCCTCCAGAGAATCAAGGTGTGTTAGCAAGGAAAAAAGGGGAGATCGCTGTAAGAAAGGATAGTGCCCGTCACCCCAGTTCCTTTCCAAGGGGAACACGCACGCTCACCCAGCCGCTCGGCCTCCCGCTCTTCTAGGAATAAGTGGGGCATGGGTGGTAGGAGGAAGCTGAGAGCACCGATCCCGTGTAAACTTTACTCCTCGTTTTTCTCCTCCTAGAGAGAGCAAGCTGGTAATTTGTGGTTTTGTCCTTGCTGTTCTGCCTGGTAAATTGTCCTGCTAATTTTCAAGGCTATACTTAACACGAACAAGCAAAGAGACATTTCTTCGCGTGGCTTAGCTGGATCTGACTGTCTCGGTGGAGACAGCTGTGTGCACTCTGGGAGCGGTTGAGCGGCCCTTGGGGAGCAGAGCTCCTGGAGAGTAGGTGCGGGCAGGCCTGTGTGGCAGGGTGGGGCGGAAAGTGAGGAAGAGAGGAACAGCCCTGAAGGAACGCCTACAAAGGGCCAGCTTCTGAACCTTAAGGATGTCAGAATAACACTACTAATACTTAATAAGAATAGTAATACTTACGTGGCTTAGTGTTTACTGTTGGGCATTAAATACAGTTTAAATGAAATAAATTGTTTGACCTGACCAAGGCTGTATGAGGTCGGTGCCATGATGTTCCCATTTCGTAGATGAAGGAAACTGAGTCACGGGGGACGTAAAGCCACTGTTGTAGTCTCACAGCTCACAAATGACAGAACTGTGTGATAGCAGAGCCCACCACCCTCTCCTCCCCTTGTTCGGGCGTTCTCTCTACGTCACATCCTCCTGGAGTTGCAGGTGTCATGGTCCCCTTTACAGATGAGGAAGCCGAGACTCAGGGGAGTTACAGTACTTGTCCGAGGTCTCTTGCTGGTCATTGGTGGAGCCAGGATTGGCACTCAGGGGTTCGGGAACGTGCCTCTCCCTGAGGCTGGGCTGCCTCTCTCACTGTTAGCTCGCTGCTTCACCCGCACCCCTACCTCTGGGATGCTGAGGCTGGTTTTGGAGACTTCCAGGCAGGTGTAAGCATGGGTGAGCCATGATACCCCCATTGAGCCAGCAGAAAGCAGCCCCTTTCTAGCACTTTCATGGCTCCCGTGAACGCAGCCACCTCCGCACTCCCACCGCACGAGGTCACTGTGAGGCTCAGAGGCCGGGGGGCAGGACTTGCAGACGGGGTCCCAATAGTGATGGCACTGGAGGTGAAGAAGGAGGACATAAGCCTTTGGAGCCAAGCTGGCCTCTGTTTTGGCCAAGCCTCCTTTTATCCCTTCCCTGGTGGCTGTGGAGCTCGAGTTGTCACCCAGATGGTGGCCAGCTGGGCCTCTCACTAGGCACAGCATCAGCTTTGATTCCCAGACCTAGAATTGCTGGTGATGTAGCAACTCTTCGCATTGGATTCTGCTGAGTTAGGCGGCCCTCACGCCACTGGTAATGAAGAGTGTTGGGACTAAACTTTTAATGGCCCGTTGATTGGTTGAATTATGCTAAATGTAATTCTGAAAATAGATTTTAAATATGTGCTTGGGGACTTGTGAGGAGCGTCAACTGAATCGTGGCTGGTTTGACAAAGACATCAGCGCCAGTGGCCTGGAGTGGGGTTACGCCGTCCGTCCTACCAACCCCTGGAGCCATGACAGCTTTGCAGAAGGGGGTGTGGGCAGCTCTGGAAAGGTCCCCTTCCCCTGCATACACACCCCTTGGCAGGGGTCATCTTGATTGACCCAGCCACTGTGAACCCCTCGGTATTGCTAATGTGGACGGAGACACAGCGGGGTCTGGAGTCTCCCTTTTACTTCCTCTGAAGTCAGGGAGTGCAGAAGCTGCTCTCGTAATTCCAAGCTTTTTCTTTTCCTGGAGCACCCACTCAGGGGCAGAACCAAAGGGAAGCCTCCATGGAGCTTAAAGCCTGTTGGCATGTTCAGGCGTCCGTCTGCTCTGCTGGATCCTTGAATCCCAGCCGAAGAGGGAGCCGTGTGAGGGAGGGGCTCCTGGTCTGCGGCTGGGCTTCTGATGCCCATGTTTCCATTGGTGAATGTCAAGTTAATTTGGAGACAGTGGAAAGTGAAGGTCCCTCTGCGAGGAAGCAGCCATCAGGAGGTGACACACAGAGACTTCCAACACCTAAAATTATTTCACCATGTATATTCCTCTCCCTCTGCCAGGGATCTCGAATGCCTTCCATGTTTTGGTGCAGGGCGGGTCAGAAACAAAGGAAGGATGTTATAAATGAGCCTCCCTGAGGCAAAAATGGGAGGTACAGTAAGATGGCGTTTCCGAGGGGGAATTGGTCAGCAGTCTTTTTCCAGAGCTTCTGTTTTCTTCCTGCATTTCCACCCCTGTCTTCAAGGCTGTATTTCCCTATACCCTTCCCTGGGGTAATTTATGCCCAGCCAATTATTAGAAAAAACAATATTCTGAGGGAAGGGAGGAAGTAAAAACAAAACATGGAAGAAAAGAAAAAAAATTACACTCTGCTCTAATAAAGAAATTACTGACGTTCTCCATTATGAACTATATTAATTTTTAATGGCTGAGATAGGAGTTGATTTATAATGCATCCTTCTCCGCTGCAGCGCCTGTCCCCAGCTAATAAATAAATGACAGGTCTCTTGTATTAAAAGTATCCGTCATTTTACATCATTGCAATGTAAATGGTGAGAAGCATTGACTGAGAGGCCCCTGGGAGCCGGCGTGCCCTGCTGGGCCCAGCGGGAGAAGCCGTGGGCCAGAGCTGTGGGTCGGCCCAGGTCTGAAGCAGGAGGTTAGCTCATTACTTCCCCTTGGTCTCATCATTGGGACCCAAAAGAGTTCCAACTGTCATGATCCAAGTCCTAGGAAGGGGTAATGGAATGCTTAGGAGCAGTTGTGATGAAAACTTAAATTCCTGGTTCTTAACCAGAACTGCCTGAGACTTCTCCCCATGTGTCTCTACCAGTGGGGAGAAGTCTCAGGCACCGGAGAAATTACATGTTCAGTAGTTGGTCTTTTGTTGATGGTGATGTCTGATGCACAACTCTGGTTTCCCTCTCTGTGCCTCTTAAGAAAAATAAAACGAAATAAAATAAAGCCTACTTTTGTCTCTCGTTCCAAAGCAGTATACACTCATAGTATATACTGCTATGAGTGTACTACTATTTTGGGAAAAATCCAGAAAAGTACAAAGAAGAAAATAGGAGTTACCCCACATACCACACCCACCGATAATTGCTGTGAATACTCGGTGCACGGCCTTCCGGGCTTCTTTCTTTGCCTAGATACACATTCGGACAGGAAACCCACGCAGACCTGCGTATACCAACACACGCGCAGACACGCAAAATTAAGATCATACTCTATTTGGCTTTATCTTCTGAATTTGTCACTTAACAGGCATTCATAGGCCTTCATTTCATTAAAAAGTATACAGCAATTTTTAGTGGCTACCTATGCGTGGCTCATGGTACTCACCTTGGTGCCATAGTAGAGCTGGCAGTCACTCAGCCACAACACACACTCTCTATCACGGTGCCAGCTCCAGAGTAAACACAGTGCCCAGGTAAAACGAGGACAAAAGATGGATTTTTGCACAGAGCTCATACTCATGGAGCAGTTGCCATGTTTCAGAGTCAGTGCTTTGGGGCTGAGAAAGGAGCAGAGTGGCGTGACCCTGCCTGAGGGGGTCCGTCCTCCGGCTGGGGAGAAAGACCGCAGCTGTCCCCCAAGACTCAGGTCTAAGGCACAGCGACCCTGTAACCAAAGGGCCTGGTGTGCTTTGAGGGCCGTGGTTGTTCACATGAGGGGAGCAGAGGACGCAGTGTTTGAGCCACAAAGCGACAGAGGAGTTAGATAGTTAGACGGACAGAGGCAGAAGGGAAGGACCACAGCAGCAGTAGCTGGGAGTAGAAAGGGGGCTTTGGAGGCCAAGATGGAGGCCGCAGGTGACTGGAGAACAGGCCCTGGGGAGGAGGGAGAAGGTCCTATTGAGGTATTACATAGTAGAAGTTATTGAAACAATAATTATGAACTTTTTTCATAGAACTTGCATTTAAATGGCTCCAGTCTTCGTTTACCACGCTTGTCATTGGTATCCGTTTCTCAGAAGTAGGCAATAACTTGAAAAGTGAAGAAGCCATCAACGTTGTAATAAAAAAGGTAGACACAAAATAGATGGTTCTCTCTGAATGTAGGGACATTTCCAGGCAGACAGAGAAAGACCCCTGTCCCGGAACGGAGCAAGCTGAAGCAGTCGCTGTGAAACCTTTTAGCACAGGGACCATCGCCTAGAAAATGAGAGAGATTGAGCGATTGCTGCCAGCAGGTTTTGACTCCTGATTTATTTTTATTGTCTTCATAGGCTTATAAAAATGGAAGTTTGCCTGGCTTTTGAGACTAGCATTCCTGTCCTTCCACATATGAATTTATGTCTTGATTTTTTTGTGCACACTTCTAAACATAGAGAGGCCAATGCCTTTTGCTTGTGAAAGAAAGAAATAGGAAAGTCTCTGCAATTGGTAAGAAGAGGAACCAGAGACCATGTTTCTGTGAAGAAGCTGCTCCCTTGTCAGGAGAGAGTTGCAACGCAGGGTCCCAGAGCATTTGTTGCTGGAGTGCCGGAGAGAGCCTCTATTTTTGCCATGGTGAAAAGTGGCAGCCCAAGATCAAGTCCTGCCGGCCTTGGTTGTATAACCAGCCAATTGCAATATGATCCTCGCTTTTATTTTTGCCTTCAAATCTTGGAGCCAGAATTATTCCAGCAATAGGACTTGGCTAAAAGCAATTTTTTTCCTTTCCTGTTCCTAAATTCTCTTTCACTAAACTTTCTCATAGAGCATTGAATTTTTTTAAGTCTTTAAAAAAAAATTTCATCAGCTCCCTGGCTGGGTAGCTCAGTTGGTTAGAGCGTCATAATGATATGGCAAGGCTGTGGGTTCATTCCCTAATCAGGGCACATACAAGAAGCAACCAATGAATGCATAGATAAATGGAACAATGAATCAGTGTTTCTCTCTCGCTCTTTCTCTCTCTCCCTTCCCCCTTCTCTCTCTAAAATCAATTTAAAAAATTTCACCAGCAATTTAATTTTTTATTTTTCATTTTAAAAATTATTTTTTTATTCCCATCCGCTCACCTCCTCCCCTTTGGCAAACACCAGCTTGTACTCTATATCTATGGGTCTGTTTCTATCTTAGTTATTCACTTATTTTGTTTGGTTTTTTTTTTAGATTTCACATGAGAGAATATGGGGTTTTTCTCTGTCTGATTTATTTCACTTGGCATAATACCCTATAGGTCTGACCATGTTGTTGCAAGGTGCGAGATTTTGTTCTTTTCTACTGCTGAATAATATTCCATTATCTATATGTACCAGTTCTTTATCAAGTCGTCTGTTGATGGACATCTAGGTTGCTTCCATATCTTGGCTATTACTAGTAATACTGCAATAAACATAGGGCTGCATGTATCTTTTCAAATTCGTGCGCTTGTTTTCTTTGGATAAACATCCAGAAGTAGAATTGCTGGATCATATGGCAGTTCTATTCTTAATTTTTTGAGGAATCTCTGTTTTCACTAGTGGCTGCACCAATTTGCAATCCCACCAACAGTGTATGAGGGTTCCCTTTTTTCCACATCCTCACCAAGATGTTATTTGTTGACTTTTTGATGACAATCATTCTGGCAGGTGTGAAATGATATCTCATTGTAGTTTTGACTTGCGTTGTTCTGATTAGGGATGCTGAGCATCTTTTCATGTATCTGTTAGCCATTTGTAAATCCTCTTGGGAAAAATATCTGTTCAAGTCCTCTGCCCATTTTTAGTTTCTTTTGTTTTTCTTTATTTTTTGTTTTGGTCTGTATGTGTGTGAAGTTGTGTGACCTCTTCATAGAGTTTGGATATTAACCCTTTATTGGATGTATTATTTGCAAATATCTTCTCCCATTCAGTATGTTGTCTTTTCATTTTATTGATGGTCTCTTTCACTGTGCAAAAACTTTTTAGTTTGATGTAATACCACTTGTTTATTTTTTCTTTTGTTTCCCTTACTTGAGGAGATATATCCAAGAAGATACTGCTAAGAGTGATATCAAAGAGTTTACTCTCTATGTTTTCTTCTAGGAGTTTTAATGGTTTCAGGTCTAACATTTAGGTCTTTAATCCATTTTGAGTTTGCTTTTGTATATGGTGTAAGATAGTTATCCAGTTTCATTTTTTTGCGTGGATCTGTCCAGTTCTGCCAATACCAGTCATTGAAGAGACTGTTTTTACTCCATTGTATATCCTTGCCTCCTTTATCATAAATTAATTGACCATGTAAGTGGGGATTTATTTCTGGGCTCTCTATTCTGTTCCATGGGTTTATATATCTGTTTTTATGCCAGTACCATGCTGTTTCAATTATTGTAGCCTTGATATCAGGGACCGTGATATCTCCCACTTCGTTCTTTCTCAAGATTTCTTTGGCTATTCAAGATCTCTTGTGGTTTCATGTTAATTTCAGGATTACTTCTAATTCTGAGAATACCTTTGGTATTTTGATAGGGACTGCAGTCAACCTGTATATTATTTTAGGTAATAAGGACATTTTAACAATATTAATCCTTCCAACCCATACCAAAATATATGCTCTCATTTATTAATATCTTGTTTAATTTCTTTCTTTAGTGTCTTACAGTTTTCAGAGTACAGGTCTTTCTCCTTTTTAGTTAAGTTTATTCCTAGGCATTTTATACTTTTGATGCAGTTATGAATGGGATTGTTTTCTTAATTTCTACTTCTAGTCATTTATTACCGCTGCGTGGTAATGCAACAAATTTCTGTATATTGATTATGTATCCTACAACTTCACTGAAGTTGTTTATTCTAATAGGTTTGTTTGTGTGTGTGTATATGTGGAACATTTAGGGTTTTCTATGTAGAGTATCATGCCACCTGCAAATAATGAGAGTTTTACTTCTTTTTTTCCAGTTTGGATGCCTTTTATTTCTTTGTTGTTTTTTTTTCTGATTGTTGTGGCTAGGAATTCCAATACCGTGTTGAATAGAAGTGGTGAAAGTGGTCATCCTTGTCTTATTCCTGATCTTAGAAGAAAGGCTGTCAGCTTTTCACCACTCAGTACGACGTTAGCTGTGGTTTTGTCATGTATAGCCTTTATTTTGTTGACATATGTTTCTTCTATACCCACTTTGTTAAGATTTTTTTAATCATAAAAGGATGGTGAATTTGTCCAGTGCTTTTTCTGCATCTATTGAGATGATCATATGGTTTTTATCCTTTATTTTGTTAATGCAGTGTATCATATTGATTGATTTAGAGATGGTGAATTATTCCTGCTTTCTGGGATGAATCCCATTTGCTTATAGTTTATAATATGTTAAATGTATTGCTGAATCCAATTTGCTAATAGTTTGTTGTGGATTTTTTGCATCTATGTCCATCTAGGATATTGGCCAGTAATTTTCTTTTTTATAATGTCCTTATCTGGTTTTGGTATCAGGGTACTGCTTGCTTTGTAAAATGAGTTCGGAAGCAATCCTTTCTCTTTAATATTTGAAATAGTTTAAGGATAGGTATTAATTCTTCTTTGACTATTTGGTAGAATTCATCTGTGAAGCCATCTGGTCTTGGACTTTTATTTGTTGAGAGTTTTTTTTTGTTTTTTTTTTAAATAGAAGCAAGCCTTTATTTTCTTGTTTCACAAATAAAGCAGGCTGACCTGGTTGCTTTTTTGGTGATTACTGCTTCAGTTTCATTGCTAGTAATTGATCTATTTAGATTTACTGTTTCTTAGTGGTTCAGTCTTGGAAGGTTATATGCTTCTAGAAATTTGTTTTTATATTGTCAATCTTTTTGGTATATAATTGTTCATAGTATTCTTTAATGATTTTTTGTATTTCTGTGGTGTCAGTTATAATGTCTCTTTCATTTATGATTTTATTCATTTGTGCTACCTTTTTTTCCTGATGAGTTTGGCTAAAGATTTATCTATTTATCTTGTCAAAGAACCAGCTCTTAGTTTTATTACTCTTTTCTATTATTTCTTTAAATTTCTATTTTGTTTATTTCTGTTCTGGTACTAACTAATTCCTTCTGTTTACTTTGGGTTTTATTTGTTCTTTTTCTAGATCCTTTAGGTGTACAGTTAGGTTGTTTATTTGAGATTGTTCTTATTTTTTGAGGTGAGACTGTATACCTATAACTTCCCGCTTGAAACTGCTTCTGCTGCATCCCATAAATTTTGAAACGTTGTGTTTTCATTTTCACTTGTTTTAGGATAGTTTTTGATCATTTGATTTCCTTTTTGATCCATTAGTTGTTTAGTAGCTTGTTGTTTAGTCTTCACATATTTGTGGGCTTTTTTTCCCCAGTTTTCTTCCTCCACTAGCTGATTTCTAATTTTATGCCATTGTGGTTAGAAAAGATGCTGAATGTAATCTTAAATCTTCTTGAATTTATTGAGGCTTGTTGAGGCCTAATATGATATCTGTCCTGGAGACTGTTCCATGTGCACTTGAAGAAAATGTGTATTTTGCAGTTTTTGGGTGAAATGTTCTAAAAATGACTATTAAGTCGATCTTATCTAATGTGCCATTTAAGGCCATTATTTCCTTATTAATCTTCTGTCTGGATAATCTATCCTTGATGTAAATGGTGTATTTAAATCCCCTACTATTGTATTGCTGTGGATTTCTCCCTTTATGTCCATTTATAATTGCTTTATATTTTTAGGTGCTCATATGTTGGGTATATAGTTATTTACGATTGTTCTATCCTCTTCTTGGATTGACTCTTTGGTGTGTATGCGGGTGGTTTTGACAGGCAGGTAGGAGCCGAGGCGCTGCAAAGGGTATCCCGGGCATCGGTCCACTGAGCAGGAGCAACTCCCACTGGGGAGGCTGAGTGAGTGTAGTAATGCCCTGTTGGTCCTGCTTGCTCTGTTTGTCGGGCTGTAATGGGCTCCTGCAATGTATCCGGAAACACACTGCACCGACTTTGCAGGGAGGCCAGAGCACCTGGATAGAGCCCCTGCCCATCCTGTGGGGAGGGGGACAGACCCCAGAGAGTTCCCACAATCCCCCGAGTCTCCCTCTGCTCTCTTGTCTTCTCCATGCAGTCTCTGTCGCTCTCTCTCTCTCTCCCCTCCTCCCCTCCCTCTCTCTCTGGTTTGTTGCAGTGAAGGAGGTCCATGTAGAAGTGACCTCTGTGCCGTTGGGAAGCCAACTGGAAGCAGTGGTGCGTTTATGGCACCCTGGGCACTTGCTTGCTGAGAGGAGCAGCTCTGGCAGTGAGGCCAGCGGCTTGGGTGATGCCCTGGTGTTCCTGCTTGCTCCCCGTGTTCTGAAGTCAAGGGCTACAGGCGGTGTGGCAGGGAAAACACTGTGGTGATCTTGCCAGACAGCCAAAGCCCCCAATGAGCCCTTCCACCCTAGCATGGGCTCCTCCAGCCCGATGGCCCTCGCAGTGCCTGGAGAGGTGCCACGGCTCTCCAGTCTTCTCCGTGCCGTTTCTCTCTCTCATGTGTTGCACCGAAAGTGATCCGTGTAGAAGCGACCTCCGTGCGGCTCTCTGTTCCGGGGGGTTGTGGGAAGCCGCGTGGAGCCGAGCATGCGCTCTCGGCGCCCTGGGCAAGGGCCTGAGAGGGGGCGCCGCCTTTGTCTCCTGTGTGGGAAGCCCGTGGTTGTGGTGACGCCTTGTTGCTCCTGCTTGTTCCCTTTGTCCGAGGCCGAAGGCTCCAGGCCGTGTAGCTGCGACCATCTAGCAGGTAGGCCGCAGCCCCGGGTGGAGGGGTCCCACTGCCCCACTGAGTGCGGAGCGGTCCCTCCGTTCCCGCGGCCTCACGGGCTTCTCCGCGCGGGCTCTTTCCCTCGTTCACTGTCAGAAGCCGGTTCCTACTCAGGGCCCCGTCGTCTCTTAGGAGTAATTGCTGCCTATTTTCGTGTGTGTTTGGGGTTGCTCTCGGCAGGGGCGAGCGCAGCGCCCTCCCGCGCCGCCATCTTGGACCTCATTTTTTAATCTTAATAAGCCCGAAGAGAGCCATTAAAGCCGGTCTCTTCCTTCTACTTCGCGGGGAACTGAGGGCCAGACACAGCTTTCAGTGGCATAAAGCCACAGAGTCACGTGGAGCCAGAAGTGGGACTCGGCCCAGTGGCTACCATCTCCTGGTGCTTCTCACTGCTGAACCGACAAGTGGAAATGCAATCTTTTCATTTCCCCTCAAGAAGTTGATTTTGTCTGGGCCATTTAATAAGGAATGTCTGACAAAAGTGAGCTGTCTGACTCAGGTGCCGTAATTGCTACAGAAATTGGTTTTAGTGTCTTTGGGGAATTCTGCAGTTGAACCCAGAAGGCGTTCTTATCAAGTACGGTTTGTTCTAACACTTCCACAAATTTTAAGAACCTCAGATACCACTGTTTCCCTTTGAAGTGATTCTTTGTTATTTTGGTAAACTTTCAAGGGACACTGCCACGCTGCCCCACTCCATTCCTGGCGGGATACAGTGTTATTATCTCAATATGTTCAGGAGCTTCTTGAAGTCAGGCGCTGCTGCAGGGGTCCCCGCACGTGAACTGCAATGTCGCGCCGCGCGGTAGATCTTTTTGAAGAGCGTCTGAGCTCCTAATGGTATTAAAAAGCAAGCGAACTTGAGGTCGGGTGTCTGTTTGATACGCGCGCAGCTTTCATGTTCCTTAATGCATCCGTTCTCAAAGGGGCCCGGTTTCTACTCCTCAGCTTCTAAGTGACTTCACGTGATTTACAGTTGACAAACAGCACGCCGGGGTTCTTCTCCGTTTCAGTGTTTCTGTGGAAAGCTGGTAGTTACATCACCAAGTGTGTGACTTCTAATCTCTCGGCGTTTTGTCGACCAACGCTGGCGGATGGCCCACGGTGCGCAGAGCCTGTGGCAGGCAAGACACAGTGTTTTCATTCCTCACGTTCCGTTATCTGGTTTAAACTCGGACCCAAAGGAGGATGGTGGTGGTGGTTTTCAAACGACCAAGCATTCTGTAGTTGGCAGTGGAATTTCAGAAGACGGGGTTCTCAATATGTGGTCCCCCAGACACTGGCATCAGCATCATCTTGTTAGAAATGCAAATTATTGAGCCTCCCCGCCTCCTGAGTCTGGAGCTCTGGGGGTCGTGCTTGGCGATTTGTGTTTTTACAAGCCCTCCAGGTGATCTGATACCAAAGGATGAGGGCACTGAACTAGACATTGTGGTTGTTCCCCCCCAGCCCAGCCCTGATCTAAAATATTTGAAGTTAAGGTGAGTTTCAATAGAGTTATTGGTAGTATCTTTTAAAAGTTTATTCAGTGTTTATTGAGCATCTACTGAGTTCTAGATACTTACTGTGTGCGAAGGACTCCAATAAGGAAAAGATAGGTCATTTTGATATAGTTTTGATGAAGCGGTGAATATGCTAAAACGATTTTTGGTTAAGAACAATATAAACAAGAGAGTGTCATCTTCATCCCTCTGCTCATCCCACCTGTGACATGTATGCTGTCCCGGGCCCCGCCAAATGGAGAACTTTGCCTAAGCTTGGGGTCAGGGTGTTGTGAGAGTGATAGATGGGGTGTGAGCAAGGGGCGGGGAGCTGTCAGGCTGGGGGTAGGGCTGCTGGCTTTGCCTGTTACTGGGGAATAGTAAGGTTGCAAGTGTAAAGGTTTGTATTGTAATCTGTGTGAATGCTTCTTTATATCAAACCCACCACATCTCAGCAGCCCTGTCAAACGGCTGCATTGGCTTGTTCCAGTCCCCCCAGGGGCTCATTGTCTTGTGGGTTTGAGAGTAATGTAGAGATGACAGGATGGGGGTCAACTAGCTGAATGTATAGAATTCTGCAGAGAACAGTGTGGGCTTTCTCCTTCATGCTTCATGGCCCAAGACATGTAGGCTTGAACATTGGACGTGACTCTGGGTCATCTAAGTCTCATTTTGTCTATCAGAAAGTAGGAATAACGGAGGACTTGCCTTTTTGGAGCTTTCCATGTATTAAATGAGGATGGTGTGCAAAGGGGCTTGTAACAGCTACCTGCATTTTGAAAGCAATCACTAAATTTTAGCTATTGGGCTATTGGTACTATATTATTTTATTATTATTGTTACTACATATATTATTATTATTACAGTCAGCTTCCATTCTACTAAAGAAGGAATTTCAGGTGTCATGAACCACTTTGCCCTGCTGGGTCCTGCTGGAGTCTTTGGCCCTGCAGGTTTGATTTGATGTTACTTATAAATCACACTTTCCCCTCCGCAGAGTACAGTGAGGTGGGAAATGGCTCCTACACAGAAGCCAGTGTCACATGACATGGATGTTGTGCAGTGACTGGCATATGTACATGCCACTGAGGCCTGTGTATCTCCTCAGAGTTAACTGTGACTATGACCCTACCCGCAACTTCACCTCTTGTCAGATTGAGGAGGCAGGAATTTAATGACGATTTCCAAAGGTTCAGAAAACATGCAAATACAGCAAATGCACCTTAATGTACTGAATTAGATATATCTAACCTGTTCCTGTTCAAAAGGGAAATGTATGCATTTTGAAAGTCTTCCAGAGACTTATCAATGGACCCACATTCTACAATAATTAGTTCCCACTAAAATGTCCTAAATTCATTTCTATTTTGATTTTCTAAAGCAAGCTGGATACCGACTTCTCTGTTGGTGAATGCTAGCCAATGAGTAGGAATTAGGCAGCAAGAGCTGAGAGGCTGACCGGGGCGGATGGCGGGGGTGGGGGTGGGTGGGCGGGGAACAGCTTATGCAAAGGCGTAGAGTTGTGTTCTGGGGAGAGTTGGTAGTTCTGAATGAGATGGGAATAAGCTAAGTGGCAGAAGCTACATTTTAATTGTCTGTGTGCCATGCTTGTTCATCCCAAACCATTTGAAGTTAATATTGGAGGACAGGAATATTTCCTTACACTATGGAACAAAAAAGAATAAGAAGAACATTTGTTTAAAAAGAGGAATTTTTTCGCCCTTCTTGGGCCATGTATGGGTGGCACTGTTGTGCGGTAGCAAGAACTCTGCACTGAAAGTTGACAAGATAGGTACAGGTGACTGCTATTAACCCATGGCGTGGTATATGTGTGTGATTTAGACACACTGAGTTGTGTCTACAAATGAAACAATTAGACTTATTGGATTCCTAGGGTATTTCTAGTTCTTCAGTTCTTAATTGTGTGTGTGTGTGTGTGTGCGCGTGCGCACGTGTGTTAATTCCAGCAGCACTGAAGGTAAACATACATTTTGCTTTCTTTTGCTTTTGCATTTGCGAGTTGTATTATTGGATCTTAAGTGAACAAAAAAATGTAATGTGTATCTTTTAAAATAAAACTTATTTGGTAAGTTTATTAAAGTACTTTTAGGAATAATATCTGTTAGCAATATATGACCATCTCCCTCTCCTTAAGCCTCTGTTCCTTCTCTGGGCCCAAGGAGGGGGCTGGTCTGTGAAGCCTGGCACATCTGAACTGCTGCTAATGGAAATGGAATCTTCCTGCAAAGGGAGGCGATGCCCACGGAGGTGGATCTTATTTATTCCATTTCCCGGTAGTGGTCAAGATAATATTTCAGTAACTGATAGGGCTTTATGAATAATGGAGCATGGATCAGAGCAGTTGTGGCATCTGTTTAATACGATGAATCACTGGGGCCGAGCCCTGCTTCCTCCTCATTGTAGCTTCGCTGCCACCAAGAGTCTCCAGTGCTAGGAGGCAGGGAGGAGGATGGGAAAGCAGACACAGCGGTCAGAAAATTCCAAATAGAAGCACTGAAGGGTCACCTGGTTGTGGGGACCCCGAGATGTGCCCTCAGGCGGCTGCGTTAGAATTACCTGGGAGCTTTTAGAAACAGCTCTCTCCTGGTAAGTGGTCTGAGTGTAGTCCGGCCAGCTTCTCCCCAGGTTCAGGTGGACAAGCAGTTTTAGCAAGTAACTTCGTGCAGTCTTGTTGCTCTACAGATGGGGAAACTTGAGCTCTGAGTGAAGGCACTTGTCCCAGGAGACACTGTGACTTGGTGGCATTGGTAGAATTAGAACCATGTGCCTTAGCTTCCTTTTTCACTTAAACTTCCCTCCCAACGTCCTGCACCTGGAGCTTCTCCCCTAACTACCTGTCTTCTAACCTTAGATTCTGGAAGAATATTTCCTCTCAGTCTCAGGATTCTGTCCTTTTTCTTCTGGATTCTACCCTTTTTTCAACTTAATTTTTTTTTTCAGGGGACATTTCTGAATAAGAACGTCTTTTTTTTCCATTGGATAAAAATAGTTTTGTTCCCTTGTACCTCTGCATCTCTAGAGAGATGTGGCCAAGCTATCCCAGTAGATAATTCCTTGGCAAATCGTCTTCACCCATGATGATGGGAGCTACAGTTGTGAAGCGGTCTTTGCCTGGTGATCAGTGACTCTTTGAAATGTAGTGTCTTAGGGCAGAGGGACCTCAGGTGTCCCATTCATCCACCCATTTTACACACAGGGTCACTGAGGCAGAGAGAGGTCAAGAGGCTCACCCCAGAAACACAGCTGGTGGGTGTGTGGCTGGGAGGCAGAACTCAGGTCTCCAGGTGCCTGTGCCATTCCTTGTCTCGGTCCAAATGCTCACATCTCTGATGGCAGAATTTTTCACGTACCTGCCAACAGGCTGAAGGCAGGAGATAAAGTAGGGTTCCTCAGTGCAGGTCTTCTCTTGTTTCTCAACAAAGTTCTTGTTAGGAAATCTTGGGATTGAGAAATCTTCTTGCGCATAGGTCTCCTGTGTCCCTACACATGATTGTCCAATCTTAGTTCCCTCTTCTGGCGGCCAGAAGCCCCTCTTTTCAGGGAGGGCCGTCCCATTTGCAGGCAGTTCTAATTGTGAGAAGAGCTGCCCTATTTCGGCCTGGGGCTCAGCCGCCCGGGGCCCAGCCGCCCGGGGCCCACCCATTGTTCTGCCTGGAGCCACGAGCAGTCAGTGCCTGTAGAGAGCGGGACATGGGCTTTGGCCCCAGGTTTTAGTTCTGTTCCACCAGCTCCCAGGGGTGAGTCGTGGATGACCACTTCAGCTTTTTGGGAGTGATCCCTTGTCTGTGAAATGGGGATAATAAGATGCCCATGTTAGAGCCTTACTGTGACTGTGACACAGGCTGTCACACACTTCATAGCCGGAGCACCGCCCGGCACAGGGAAGGCTCACGGGGGCCCCTGCCTGCGTCAGAAGCCGAGGCCGTGTCTCCCTCTTTTCATGCCGAACTTTTGCACAGCCCTCAGTTGCTCCTCGGGTGGCACTAGGTGAAGCACTCCGTGTGTTTGTTGGCCGTCTCCCCGTGTCTCTCTCACCTGTGCAAAGTCTCGTGTTAGGCGCGGTTACTCTACTGCACTTGAGGGAAGGGAGTGAGAGAACTACCTACAGCGTTATCTTCACATTTCTGAGGCAGTGCTGTATTCTGGAACCCACGGTGTGGAGACTCAAGGACTGTGTGTGCGCGTACACAGAAGTCCAGCTGTGTGTCTCTGCATGTTCCATATGTGTGCATGCATCTGTGCCTATGCATGTTTTGACATAAATCTCAGTGTTAAAACCACCAGTGCCCCGGTATGTTTTTCAAATCAAGGAGGTGCTCACTGCTTCTTCAAGTCCCAGAATCTGGCTATTTCATGAGGCTTCTCTGTCCACCTGAAGCCACGTGCGTGGGGTACCTGTGGAGGAGGGCTGCTGCCTCTCTGCTGAGGCCTTGACTCTCCAAGTGGATGTGGATGTGCATGTCGGTCACTATGAGCCCTCCTTCCGCAGGCTCCTGGTGGGGCAGAGCATGGCACCAGGCGCTCGGAGAAAAGCTGCTGTCATCCCTCAACTGAGAAGCACTTTGCGATGAAAGACACCTTAGACGTTTAAGATGAATAGATGCAGAGGTTTTGTCTCTGTGTAATTTAAATCCCTTTCTCGAGGTTCACTCTTACGGTGGGACTGGGAGAAAAGGAGGAGAAAAAGCCTAGAACAATTAATTATAAGAGACTGTGGGAAAAAAATTTTCTGGATGACTTAAGTATTCTTGTTTATTCACCCACCCCACTGCCTTCTGGATTTGCTAACGAGCATTTTTATTTTATTAAAGTCAGGGGCTTTTTTTTTTAAACAGCTACAGATGCTGCATGTTATGGGTCCTGAAGATTGTGAGACCTATGAGAAGCCCTTGAAGAAAGGGTTCCTCTGTAAATCGGTACCCCGCCTGCCTCTCAGTGCACCCCAGGGCTCACCAGCGTGTTCCGGCCAGAGAGGTGCTTCCTAGGCAGAGCTGTTGTGCTCTGGTTGGGCTTCAGTTTACCAACGTAGATATTTGAAGAAAGACCTCTTTTAAGTTTGTTGCCCTGTCTCTGATAGGTTATTAATATGTTCAAGGGTGAAAATCTTAGGCGAAGGGAAATGGAGTGTTACGGAGATTGAGGTGCAGTCTTGTCCTTGTGATCCGCGACACCAGGGCCCGGGTGGAGATTGCCTACTAGCGTCTTCTTCTGGTCCTTTGTCTGGAGGGTGGTTGTGGGATGTGCAGACGTCAGGTATTCCAGGAGTTGGAGAATACCAAAGAGGCTCATTCAGAGTTGATGCATTACCTAGAGCTAAGGCTTAAGGCGACCTGTTCTAGTCGTGGAGTCTGAAGATTTTATAGATAAAGGGCAGTTTCCCACCCACAGTTTGCAGTGGGAGAGGACATCCAGAGGGTAACATGAAGTGACTCTGTGAAGGAGTCCATGAGACCGTGTGATGTTAGGCAGATAGACTCTAGGCCTCAGAGCAGGGATCTTCAACCGGTGTGCCGTGGCACCCTGGCGCACCACAAGAATTTTTAAAACATGCAGTACCTGACTGTTTAGTCGGGGGCACTGACCTCTTTTCCCTCAGATTGTCAAATAAAAAAAATGACAATAGCCAACACAGTAGCTGGCCGGTTCCCCTTCCTCTTGTCCAAGGCACATGCAAAGAAGTCCCTTGGGATCATCCTCTGTGTCCTTTGTGCTTTTTATTTTAGCATTATAGTACCTGGAAGAGCTTAGGATCATCTAAAAGTCAGAAGTACTCTGGTATAGTCCCTCTGAGAGATCAAGGATCTCAGGAGATACCTAGAGGATGGAGGGAGGAGGTCGGAGTGAAGGAGCGTGTGATGGAGGCATGTAGGGCATCATACCAGGTGGAGGATAGCGCAGATAAGGTAGAGCTGGAGTCAGGCCAGGGGCACGGCAGACAGCACACCTCAAGAAAGCCAGACAGGCGAAGAAAGATACTCGTTGTTGTTTTTCTTTGCTTATGGATGTGTGGCCCGGAGGTAAGAGATTGTGCTCTTGACTGGGTAAAGATTTCCAAGGGACTCTTTTACCAGTTTCCCATTTATGATGGTACATCTCTTCAATTACCATGGAGACTTCCATTTTAAAAATAGCCATTGGGTGGAATCTTAGTGTAAAAAGAAAGAAAGTAAAAGAAATCCAAATATATCATAGCAGTTGGTCCCCCACACCCTTGTGGCTATTTACTCCCTTGAGAATTTGAGGTTTGTCTTTTCCTTATAGAGAAAGTGTTTATTCTTCCATATGTTATATTGGCTTAAGCAATGTGTGGTTCTCTGGTTGGAATTTGTTGCATGGTCCTCTTGCCCCTTGGAGAGGCAGAGTAATGTCGTAGTTAGGTGTGTGGCTGCTAGAGGCGTCTCACCTGGGTTCAGATCTCAGCTTTGTCTCCTAGTAAATAACTGTAACATTGGGAAGGTCACTTAACCTCTCTGTGCCTCAGTTTTCTCATCAGTAAAAGTAGTCCAGTAAGGTACCTGCTTCACAGTTAATGTGATTTAAAGGAAGGAAAACCTGGCAGGTGCCCAGAATAGTAACTGGTATAAACTAATCCCTCAGGACGTGCCAGTTAAGACTTTTCTCCAGGGAGCTCTGAGGCACACTGGCCTATAGCTTCTTCCCTGTGGGGCCTGGGCTCTCTGCCAGGGCAGCGTGAGCAGTTTCGTCAGCAGGTCCTCCGGTCATAGCATCGCCTCACAGCCTGTAGGGGGCCACGGCTGGACTTCCGAGTTCATCTCCATCTGGTTGTGGTTAGATCCAGACCACTTTGTGCTCCATAGCTGCCAGCTTCAAAAGACCAGAGGGTGGGTAACGTTTGGTTGCCTTAGTAAAGAATTGGTCAAATAATTCAGTGATTTTTATCTCCCTTGCCCCTTGCCCCCTTCCCACCCTACGCATACTTTTGCTTTGTGTGTATAGTGTGGAACTAGGATTCACGTGCTGGCATGCTGCCTGTGATAGATTTAACGCCTTCTCTCTGGCCTTGCAGAGTTTTGCCACTTCAGTGTTTGGGACTGAGTGTCTGATTTGGACTTCTTTGCTGGCCTTTCCAGGCTTCCTTACTCTTCTCTTTGTCTGGGGAGTCTGATTTTGTTTGCTTTTTAAATATACCCCGATTGCAGTGTAGGCTGAGGTTCACCTGGGAGGTTTGTTTTCTTTTTTTTCTTTCTTTCTTTTTTTTTTTTTTAGGACTTGGGTATTTTAATTCTTAAGAGTCTTGCTCTTCCTTTGGTGGTGGTGGTAGTGTGTGTTTACATAACCTCTCAGGATTTCTGTTGAGTCTTAGTTTTTAATAACTGCTTCTCTCCATTTCAGTGTGAGGTTGACAGTGAAACTGTACACCGCTTTGTCTGTGGCTGTACTTTGCTACTCCAGGATTAAAAAGAAAATTCTAAGTGTTAAAGCAGAGATACCAAAGCTTCCTTAAGTGGCAGTACGTATTTGGTGGTACATGAAGGATAGAGCTCCCCTATCCTCCTCCTAATTCCTGGCAGCCTCCATCAGGAGGGACGGGATTGGGGCACTTGAACACCATGAACAGAGTCACCATTTCTGTGAGGGCAGAGTCAGGTGCTGGTGGAAATGTCTTGAGCAAGGTCTTTCATTATCCCTCTTTGACAGGACTTTTATGTCTGTACTTTGAGATTTTATGGCAGTACAGTTTCTCCTGTATGATCACGAGTGCTTTATAGCTCAAGGAATGAAGAAAATAGCCCAGCTCCTAGATTTTCACTTTGAAAGGAACAGTATCCTTCATAGAGAGGAAATCCCTTTTCCTGCAATGCGCCCGGCCACAAGTATCGCCCGCCTTTGTGAATACTTGTAATAGTGGGAGGCTACAGCCTACCTTGAACCATTACATCAGTGCATAAATATATATACTTTTAACTTTATATTTTGTTAAATATTATCTTTATTTAACAACTGGCACACGTTTATGGATTGGAAGCCTTAATATTAAGATGGCATTACCCTCACGTTGATCTACAGATTCAACACAGTCTCTATCAAAAATCCAGACTGCATTTTTCACAGAAATTGACACACTAACCCTAAAATTTATATGGAAATTTAAAGGACTCAGAATAGAACAATATTGAAAAAGAAGAACAAACCTGGGGAAACCAAACTTCTCAGTAATAAAACTTGTTACAAAGCTAGAGTAATCAAGATAGTGTGGTACTTGGCATAAAGGTAGACATATAAATCAATGGAATAGAATTGAGAGTCCAAAAAATAAACACTTACATTTATAGTCAATTGATTTTCAACAAGGTTGCAAGACAGTTTGATGGGGATAATGTAGCCTTTTCAACAGATGTAGTTGGGACATGCAAAAGAATAAAATTGGACCTCCTATTATGCACCATCTACAAACACTAACTCAAAATGTATCCCAGAAGTAAATGTAAGAATTAAAACTATTAAACTGTTAGAAGATAACATAGGTGCAAATCTCTGTAGCCTTGGATTATGTAATGGTTTCTTAGATATGACACCAAAAGCATGAGCAACAAAAGAAAAAATATGTATATAGAGAGAGAGCACCCTTAAGAGCATCAAAATGTGAAACTTTTGTGCATAAAAGGACACCATCATGAAAGTGAGAAGACAGCACAGGATGGGAAAAATATTTGCAAATCATATATTTAATAAGAAAGTTTATATCCAGGATTTATAGAGAACACTTACAACTGAGTGCGAAGACAACCTGATTGAAAAATAGGCAAATGAGTGGGATGTTTTTCCAAAGAATGGCCAGTAAGAATGTGAAAAGAAACTCAGCATCATTAACCATCAGGAAAGTGCAGAACCACATTGAGCTATCACTTCATAACCACAAAGATGGCTACAGTCTAAACGTTGGACAACAACTGGTGCTGATGAGGATCTGGAGAAATTAGAACTTTGACACATTGCAGGTGGGAAGGTAAAATGGTGCAGCCCCTTTGGAAAACAGTTGGTCATTTCCTCAAAACTTTACACACAGTTGCCATATGACCCAACAGTTCCACATCTAGGTATGTACTCAAGAGAATTGAAAGCACATCTATGTACAAAAACGTGTACATTAATGTTCATAATAAGATCATTCATAACAGCTAAAAAGAGGAAACGGTGCAAAAGTCCATCAGCTGAAAAAAGGGTTAAAAATGCGGTGTATATGTATAGTGGAATATTACTGAACGATAAAAAGGAATGCAGGATTGATATATGCTACAACGTGATCAATGTTGGAAATACTATTATGTAAGTGAAAGACCAGACACAAAAAGCTATATATCCTGTGATCCCGCCTATATGTTTTGTCCAGAACAGGACAAAAAGTAGAGTAGCAGTGGCTGTGGCTGCAGAGGGAGAGGGGTGGGGTAGGTGACTGCTAATGGGTATGGATTGTTTGTTTGTGGGAAAATAATGAAAACAGTCAGGAGTTACATGGGGTGATAGTTGCACTAAAAAACCACGGACTTGTACATTTTAAAATAGTGACTTACACCCCAGTTTTTAAAAACTATTTTTAAAAAAACAAGCTCTGTGTACACTGCCCAGTTGGACAAATGCCTGTGCCAGACCTTGCCTGGGGCCCTTGTTGCTGGGCTGAGGAGCTTTGTGCGGGGGGTGGCGAGGGGCTGGCTGCCTCAGTAGTGTTGAGAGTCTGGGGACTTAACGCATTGGCTGGTTACCAACTAGCACGTACAGACTATAACTTTTTAACTGTGAGGATGACCATACGAGTTCATACCCACTGACTTAGTTCTTACCTGCACCTGAGTCCTGTGGCTTCCATGCAGGACTCCTGGATTCCTCTGTCCGGGGCAACAGACAGCATGTATGCCTCACACATGCCTTGGATATAACCATCATAACACCAAGAAGTTTGAGCTCTGCACACTCAGAATCCCCAAGTCTGGGGGTCACGAGCTGATAAAGTCAGCATTCCAATTTTGAAATAAATAGGGTGTTATAGGGAATGTTGGGAATTTGTCTAGTTATATAGAATCTTATTGTAATACAATATAAAAATCTCCCCCTCCCCTGATACGGGTCATTTGTATTCACCAGCAAGCCTCTGTCTCTCCCACTGCCATACTCCTCATCTCATTTAGAATTCTACGAGTTTATCCCAAGCCTCACCGATATGGTCTTGGAGGTGCCCTCAGCTCCTCATCAAGGCCCTACCCACAGAAGCTTTGTGGGATGGGGCCCCCTTTAGCTCTCCCAGGGCAATATCTACATGGCTCAGTGCATAGGAAATGAAATTTATATGGGAAAAAGGAAGACGTCTAAATGTTACTTGTTTAGTGATATCTGATCTCATTGCAGAAAGTGTTTGCAAAAATACATACAGGCAATGCAACCATTGGAATGAAGGGGAGACAGTATCTGGAAGTAGGGGGAATCAGTATCAGGAGATAAAACTAGTGCCAAGATTAGTCTATTAAGTGTGCACTGCTAGAGGGGGCCTGCAGATTTGGCTGGGGCCAGAGCACAAAGGTAAACATCGTGGGTTACAGGCTCTTGTTTGGAAAAAGAATAAGTTTTCCAAATGCTGTGGCCTAACAGAAGCTACTCCCACAGCACTTCGTAAAGAGCAGAGTGTGGGTTGCAGAATTATACTCAACCAGCGTCCTGAAAATAGAGCCAGTGGCACACCTCTTAGGAGTGTCGGTTAAAATATCCTCAGAAGTAAACACGCCCAAAAAATATCCTCAGTGGTTTCACGCCCAAAACCTCTTCACGAAGGAGGTGGTGGGCGAGGGAGAGCAGCTTTCAGAAGCACCAGCCAGGGCTGTGTGTTACTCTGGGGGCTGCCCGGAGTTGGGGAGCCTTTGGGGAACTCAGCTGTTGCAGATTGATGGTAGTGCCCTCCCTCATCCCTGTCCACCCCCGTCCATCTGGGCCTTGCAGGTCGGCGTCGGCATCCAGCAGAGCCCTTCCCTTCCCACCGCCGCCCAGGCTTTTCTTCCCAGGCGTTTGGGAGCCTGATCACAGGAGGCAGTAAATCATTGAAGTCCAGCACAAACCTCATTCGACCTTGTTGTCTCCACTCTTCTGGGGGCCTTTAATTAACATGATTGCAGCGCAGGAGAGTGCCCTGGTGGGATCTCCACTGCCCTGGGTTGGCATAATGGGTATTGAAGCTTCCCTAGTTTCTGTTTCTTGCCATCAAGGGAAGACTTGGGTTAAAAGTGAATACACCCCTCAATGTGGTGTAATAGGAGGTGGTTCGAAGAGTTTACATGGAAAACTGAAAGTGGGAAACAGAGTTCAACATTTAGGAATTGATTTTTTTCACATTAAGTAGAAAGGCCATTGTCATTACTTGATACATCATTTAGTCTAAGTCTTTTATATCTGTATATCCGTCCATGCCATATCTATTGATCCATCATCTGTTTTCACTTACCCATCTATCATCCTCTGTATCAGTCTTCATCTGTCTCTCCATCAGTTCATGCCAGTTCCTGCTTCTAAATTCCCAGTGCGACTCCACTGCTGGCATGTGGTTGGTAATGTCCAGGTTTTATGAGATCACTCACAGGTGGTCCCTGGCACTGTTTTCCTAACTCTCCTGCTGAGCCCATCCCCATTTCTCTCCTGCTTCATGTTCCAGCCAAGAGAGACTCTTCGCTTTCCTGGGGAACTATTCCTGTTTTAGTTTCCCAGGGCTACTGTAACCAAGTACCACAGACATGCATGGTGGTTTAGAACAGAAATTCTTCGTCTCGGTTCTGGAGGTCAGAAATCCAAGGTCAAGGTGTCAGCAGGGCTGTGGTCTCTTGGGGACTCTAGTGAAGGGTCATTTCCGCGGCACTCTCCTAGCTCCCCGTCCGCAACCGTGGGCGCTCCTTGTAGACGGGTCACCCCAGTCTCTGCCTGCGCGATCGCATGGCTCTCTGTGTATCTGGGTGTCCTAATCTCCCCTTTTTATAAGGACGCAGTCATATTGAATTAGGGGTTTACCCTAATGAACGTACCTTAGTTGATCATCTGCTAAGATATTGTTTCCAACTACAATCACATTCTGAAGTATTGGGGCTGTCTTTTGGGGGGTACAACTCAGCTCATAACAACCCCCGTTTATGATGCTTTGTCCATGCTACTCCTGCCTTTGCAGTGCCCCCCATGCGTTTCTGCCTAGTGACCACCTTCCCCTCCCCTTTTCCCCCTGAGGTGTGGTCACTCCCCACACTGAACGCCCCTACCTTTGGGCGGTACTTCTCTCTGGACACTCATTGTAGTAGCTCCTGTATTATTTGTTTGAGGATCCCAGTTAATTTTAAATTCTCCCCCCCGCCCCCGCCACTTTTTTGGTTTCCAGAAGATTGATACTCGGGTATTTGCAAACTTTTTGCTAGGTAAGCTTAGAAAGGTATATACCTCACATTCTTGGCACTGGGTTTTAAGCTTCTCTAGGGCGACAATTGTGTGTTGCTCATCTTGGTTTTCCTTCTCCCTTTGTCCAGCAGTGACCACAGTGCCCATTAACATAGGAGGCTCTCAGCCAGTGTCAGTAATTTGGAATGTGGAGCACAGAGGAGGTGAGGACTCGAGTCTGCATTTGTTGGTGACTGTCACAGTGCCTGTCTTTGCAAAGTGCTGATGCTTTGGGACCTGTGCAGCACACATCTATGCTCTTCACCTGGGTCTTCAGCTAGTATACTGAGACGCTCTCCTGCCCCGAATGAGGGCATCTGTTTTGTGTGTCCGTGTGTGTATGTGTATGCTTTCATCAAATGAAGGAACCCAGGAAGGGTTAAGAGCTACTGCTCCATCTGTATTATGGTGGGGCCCTTCTTCTCTGCCTTCTCTTCATCGTCATCTTCAGTAGCTTCATCATCATCACTAATCATAGGAATTTGGGGCCAGACAAGCAACTCATAGGTTTGTAGTATTCTTAGGGCTATAAATTGAGAATGTGCCAGCTATCTATTAGCCATGTCCTGTTCGAAGGTAATCTGCTTAGAATTGATACTACCCGAGGATTCAAACTCTGCTGATTTCATTTCCTGTTAGATCCTGGCCTTTGCCTTTTTCTCATTGGATCCTAAACGCTGCGGCAATGGCCCTGAGGAAAGCGGGCGCCCTGGGGAACAGGCAGACTTGAGGACTGCGTCTGGATGGCCCGTGGTCAAGTCGGGAGTAGGACGCACTGCCATTAAGAGAATAATTTTTTCTTTCCTTACCTCACAGAGTTAATTTGAAGCTAACATAATTCTTATTTAAAGTTTTTAGAAAAAGAATGCTTCTCAAATGCCAAGATACTAGAGTAGAACCCAAAATAACATGGCACATTGTTATACAGACTCACACACACATGCAAGACATGTCACATGGTTCTGAAAAACAGGCTTTCTTTTCACAAAAATCCTGGTCCATCAGGTGGAAAATACGAAGAGCTGTGGGACATGCTTCCAGCCTGGGTGTCGGTGTGGCGGAGGGAGAGGCACAGGGAGCCGGAGTGGGAAAGCCTGGGTTCGCTCCTGCCTGTGCAGCTCATTAGCAGGGCAGCCCGGCGTGGATCGCGGAGCCTCTCTGCCCCGCTGTCTCCTCGTCCACAAACCGGGAGTGTAACGGCGCTCAGGTCGTAGGGTGCCGTGAGGGCCGGGCAGCGAGTCCATCGCAGTGCTGAGCCCGCTGCCCAAGCACATGCAGCTGCTTATAGGTGCTGTTGTTAGGCTTTTTAGAAAGAGCTCATTGAGAGAAAGAAAGGAAAAGTGTCACTGTAGTCGGTATATTTAAGGTAGTTCCAGATCACAGGGGAAGAAATATCTCATAGAAATTCACAATTAACTGCTAAGTGACTTATGCAGAGTGAGACGAGCTGGTTATTGAAGGGTTAATGGGAATTGGATGGGAAAAGTAAGTGAGAAGATTGGAAGTGAGGACAGATGCTAAAAAGTGTAAGACATGGTCTGCTTAGAGTCCATTTGAACCAGAGACAGTGAATAGGGGAGGAGTGGGTGACCAGTCAGGATGGCAGCCTATTCGATTCATGAAAGGCACTTCCAATCTCTGGTGGCTTCTGAAAAGCAGGGTAGGTTGGTGAGTGTGATGTCTCAGTCGTGTACTTTGACAATGGTGTGTCTGGTGGGCTAACCTAGGGACTGGAACTGGGGGAATATGTTGCAAAGTCCCAAAGCAGTGGCCCTACACTTGAGGTGGGTAATGAGGAAGCATAAGCCAAAACGTGTTAACTCATCAAGTGTGTTTCGTGTGCTGGGCACTGACCCGATGCGCTTTTTAGTTTTTTAATCACAATAGCAGTTGTGACATAGATAGTGAAATACTCATTTTATGGAAGGGACGATTGTGGCTCTGAAAAGTTAGGTGATATACCTAAGGTTTTAGGGTGATTTACTTAAGATTTTAAGTCCCTTGAAATATTTACAATACTTCTTTTGAGAGTGGGAAACAGGTTTCGTCACGTGACTGATTTTATCCCACAGCTTAGGGAGTATTTTGATTCTCAGAGGTGACTTCACCCATGTCATGGAGTGGGAGGAATGGCACTCTCTTAGGGCTGACTCCTTTGAGCCAAGGCCAGCTTACTGGTGGGGTGGTCTTACTGGCGCCAAGTGCAGAGCCCCCATGCAGCCTGCTCCGTTTGAGTGGAGGCCGTGGCGTACCCGTCACGGAGAGTCGTGAGAGCCTTCAGGATCCTTCAGGGACCAACCTTTTGCTTTTGTCTGAGAATCTCAGTGTTCCATGACCTCTTATCTCGCCCAGGCATGATGCCCTCCCACTGTGACTTCCCATGGGCAGGATTCCATGAGCCCCTCCCTCTGAGCGTCTGCACCCAGCTGGAACCAGACTAGGCACATGAGACAGGGGAATCTCATCCTTTATTTTCCCAGCAGCGCTGAGTCAACTTCACAGGAAGAGGTGCTATGTAGTGAAGTTCGAGGGCCCCAGGTCAGCACCCTTAACCATGATGATATTAGGAGGGATATTTCAGTTCTAAGTTCATTTCAGTATCCTCTCGAACTCTCTGTAGCATGTTCTGGTAAGGCTGTGGGGATACTTTGGGTCAGATCATGCCCCATGAAGTCCTGCTCGCTGGCATGTAACAGCCTTAGGTCATGTGCTTTGTATGTGTCAAGGAGTGTGGAAGGCACTGCCAGCTGATGATCCGAGTACCACTTTCTCCCCCAAGAGCAGCACTGGAAGTGGTCTCCAGCACGCTCTCTTGTTGGGAACTAAATCGAGTGGTCACCACTTTGCTCAGCCGATTATTACTGTGCAGAAATGCTGGCTGAGCATTGCCAGGACTCTTGGATTTCCAAGGGAAGCTAGAATGGGGATATTTTAAATGTGATTTTTTACAAGTTTTAAATGTTCGCAACTAAATAAAAAAATTTGAAAAAATTAAGTTGAAAAAAGTCACAAGTTAGAGCCAGATATGGCCCATAGGTTAAATTCGCATGCAACCTCAGAACAACAGAGGGAAAGATCTGAGAGTTTTAAGTAAGTTAGTTTGTGGCTAATAAGCCTAGGCAGTTGGGTCTCACCCACCTGGGTCTGTGTCACTAGCCTTCTGTTGAATCTGATGGCAGGAGAAGAGAGAACTTGATTGGAAAAAGCAATAGCCGCACCAGGAGGCAAAGGTACAAGCAAAGCAACCATAGCCATATTCCAGGGACCACTGGGACTCCATGGGGCCTTCCCATGCCCTTTGGGGGCACTGCATAGAGCAAAATGCCTGTCGGTGAGGGAGCTTTTCGTCACTGTAATCCATTGTGCCTCTTTCTTGTTCACATAGTGGCCTGGGGAGGGTGCTGGGGAGAGTCCCAGCACTGTGCCTCAGTACTCAGCTGTTTCTCAGATACTCTACACTCTTGCTGCGGGTGTGACTGTGTCCTCAATAACTGCTCTTCTCTCCAAACCCATTGTTCTGTCTCCTGAATGACGTTTATTTTTCGTCCTTCCTAAGCTGAACCCCCAGGAGCAACATCAAAATAAAGGACTCAGTGTCTGTATAGAGTCCCCAACACATGCAGAGTGTGCTTGTGAGAGTGGTGGGTGTGGCAGGCCAGCCAGGGCAGGACAGGGAGCGGCCCGGGGAGGTGAGCCTGGGCACCTGCCGGCAGAGGGCGGAGGGCGGAGGGCGGAGGGCGAGCCAGGCGCAGGGCGCGCATCTCCGCAGCTGGGGAGGCCGCTGGCGAGGCCGTGCCCTGCAGGCCAAGCCTGCTCCCCCTGGAGGGCGTCCGCACCACTGCTGCCGTGACCTCTCTTTCAGCCTCTTTTTCCTGGATATTGATTTTCAACAAAAGGAAGCGATATTGCAAAATTGTTTATTATAAGGGCTTTGGGTTATAAAGAGCTTGATTTGCGATCATACTCTGCCACAACGTGAAGTTGGGTGTTTTCCCACATGTAAAATGGAGTTAATAATATCCTTTTAAAGATACTGGGGGATATTGAATCGACTGAAGGCTGTGGTACTTGGATTCCTGGGTGGTCGGAGATGCCCACCCCGGCCACCTGATGTGGGGCTGTCATATCTGGGCATCGCCGGGGCTCCCTTGTTCAGCCCATGTCTACCTGCAGCATGGTTCAGACGTGTCCCCTTCTTACCCCTTCGGGGAAGGTGGGGAGGCTGAGGCCGGAATGCCTCTGACTGGGGCGGGGTGCAGAGCAGGCTCCCGCGCCAACACCTGTCATGTTGCCGTTTCCTGCTCTCTGCCTGGACAAGGCTCTGAATTTTTCTGTGCCTTCGCTTCCCCATCACTAAGCTACCCATGACCTCAGTGCCAGGACTCCTGTGTATTTCAACCCACTCTTGGGTATAAAGTGCTCTTCTCATAGTCATTGCTATGTAAGCGCTAAGCATTACCGTGAGTAGGAACTTTGGGATGACAGACAAATACATTTGAAGAGGAAATGTTGGAAAATAATCCAATAGAGAGCTCCATTTGGTATTGGGCCTTTTATCAAGGCCATAACCTAAACCACTTTATGGAGTTAGGTAATAAAATTATCATGTCAGATAACAAAAGGAAGAAGCAGAGGCAGAAAGGCAGGCCTTGAGGCTCCCAAGTCAGATGAGGAGCCTGTGGGCAGAGGATTCGGGGAGGTTCTTCTCACAGGCAGGAGCTGGAACGCTGACGGTTCTAGACTCCCAGGGCCGGAGTGTGGGAGTGGGCCGGGGCACAGGCCCGGAGAGGGGGAGAGGGCCAGGAAAACAGGGCGGTTTGTAAGTCTAGGCCACTTCTGTCCTCCTTTTGCTGCAGTGCATTTTAAAGGACTTACCCTTGAAGACTTAACCTGCTATTGATTCAGTGGAATTGGCTTCAAAGCCTCTCATTCAGCCCTCGGGGTGCTCAGCACCCTTCCCCCCTAGCCTGTCTTCACAGCTCCCCTCCTTTCCCCAAAATGGTCCCACAGTCTCTGGCTTGCTTCTTGGGAAACACACACCTATACAGTCCCTGAAGACCAGGCTCTGCTCTGCATTACGGAAGGCTGACATGTGATGTTGTGCTGGGGGACTGGGGGTGGCTGTCGGCAGATGGAGGGAAAGGTTAGATGTGAGGGTCCATGGCTGTGGGCGGGCAAGGTCTTCTTCAGAGGTGTGCTTGTTCCTCTCTGGCCTTACCGTCACCCATCTGTCCCTTCCCTGGTCAGTGTCCATGGTGGTCCTGGTCTCTCCTGCCCTCCCCCCAGCAGATGCTTTCTCCTTCTGCTCCGGGGCTGTTGTGAGGAGGAGGGAGAAGGGAGGAGGATCTTGGAGCACTGCCTCTTATGCTATCAGGCTCCAGTGTTAGAATCTTGGAAAGGCTCCACCTGGGAAAGAGTTCCAGAGAAAACAAACTTCAGATCCCGGCTCAGATGGGAAAAGGCTTGTGTTCGTGGAGGCAGCGTCAGGGACCTTGGCAGAGGCTTAGACAGGCTTGGCCCCTGCCTGTAGTGGGTCCGACATGGAGCCGTCCGGGGCCCATGGATGCTGCGTGGCCTCCAAGGATTTCACTCTCAAACTGTAATGGTGTTTTTCGCAGGAGTTGTAGTCCTTGGGTCTCCAGTGAGCCAACAGCATTTGTTGCTCTGAGTGTTTCTGTCCTAACTAAGGCAAGAAAGATTTTAAGGGGCTGAATATCCCTCTCATCTTCTCCTCTCTCGCCCTTGTATGGTTGTTTTCCTCTGGGAGGTTAGCTGAATCTCTTCTGCGGCAGAGAAGGTGCCAGCAGGAGGGTCTTGAGACCCGTAGGATCACCACCCAAGTCATAGGAGCCATCTTTCCAGCCCAGGGAACCACTCAGAACAGCGGTCATGGGTACAAGTTCAGGGGACCCTGGGCCCAGAAGGGGGTCGGGGATAAGGACGTTAGGGAAAGGGGCTGGCAGAGTCCATGGCGATGGCGCGTCCTCCTTCTCCGGCTCCCTTGTACAGTCCTTTAATGCTGCTGCGCCAAACTGAAAGGGTAAGGTGTCTAGATTGTACGCCTGAAGTAAACCAGGCGCCCCTGCAGGCAAAACAGTGTGAGTGCAGGAGCGGGGAACACCTGGTTTTCTTTCTGGCGGTTGCGCTTAAGAAAACTACTTCCCTGTGTTTTTGCACTTGGGGCTCAATACTGACCATTAATTCCCACATGTCTGCCTCTTCTACCAGGGGTCTTTTCAAACATAGACAATCATGGGATATTAAACTTGAAGGACAATAGAGACCATCTAGTCCCATCAACTCACTATATATATGAGGAACCTGAGGTCCAGAGTGGGGAAATGTCTTACCCAAGGTCACATGGTGAGTTATCTCCTTTGACTTTTGAATGTAGAACAGATCCCTCCCCCTACCAGTGTTGATTCTTAAGATCTCAAGACCTCATTAGGCCTCCATTTGTCCCAGAGGACTAGGGGAGGACTGGCTGCCCAGGTGGGATCGGCACTAACACCCCGTGGGTTAGAGGACTCTTCCAGGGGAGGGCGCTTCGGAGGACCTAGGTGAGCAGTGTCTGAGAGGCAAGAGAGGGACCACAGCCTGGAGAGGAACAGTGGCTGCCCAGACCCAAGAGAGCCCTTTGCCCTGGTCCCCACAGGGAAGTTGTCACAGACACGTCCCACTTTGAAACTGATCCTCCCTCTAAACATGATGGTGTAGAAGTTCCCTCCAGCATCACGAATCTGACCCTGCTACCCGCAGAGGGAGGGCCCCCAGCAGCCCAGGCGACTGAGCTCTATTTGGACGAGGAGGAGGGGAAGGGCCAGTGCAACCAATTCCATCTCTCCCCCCGCTGCCGTCTCCCCGAGCCTGGCAGCCCGTGGTGCCCTCCCCAGGCCCGCATGCGGCTCTTCTGCAGTGACAGGCTGGCCCTGATTTTGTCCGTACACACACGTACTCACCCGCTCTTAACGGACATTATTTTACCAACATTATTTTGACCTGACGTTGACTGAAAAACCTCCTTTGGGAGATGCAGTGAGGAACGCCCACCCCTGGCCCCCCCCTGCAGTCCATGGCCGTGCGGCCAGCAAGGAGCTGAGCCGTCCTCCCTGCCTGAGGCTGCCTGTCCCCTGTAAGACCTGACCTTGCGAGAAGGCTGAGGGCTGAGTTGTCGTCTCCTAACCCTGCTGCTGAGCTGGTCAAAGGAGACGGGAGAGTCAGTGAGAAAGGGCAGGTGGGCTTGGAAGTGCAGAGCCGCCCCCCTTCCCGGCGTGGCCAGGGGTGGTCTGTGCGATGCCAGCTTCTCGGATTAGAGATGGTCCAGTGCCCCGTCAGAATGTGAGCTCTGAGAACGTTCTCCCACCTCACAGCCCCCGGCCACCCGAGCAGTTACGTCCAGTCCCCACCTACCGTCCGCTCGCCTTCAGGGGCCCTTCCCACTGAGATGAGGCCGCCCCCGCTCTTCCCCCTGCCAGTCAAGGCCAGGCCCGGGATGTTTTGCTCACTTCCTTTCCTCAGTTCAGTGGAGGCAGCAGCAAAAAGGAGTGTTTCCAATTTCTCTGCCCATGCTTGGTTTTAAGTTAATTTCCTCCTCCTATCCTTTTGCTGACAGTTCATTTAGCTATTTCCAGTATATCTGTGTGCATATCTGCAGTTCTTCCCCCTTTCAAGCTCCCTCTCTGTTTCCCCTCCTAGTTTTGATCTTCTTTGGGGGATTTGGTTTTTACTTTATTTTGCTTTTTTCTGTTTTTCTGTTTTTTTTTTGTTTTTGTTTTTTATAGGTTTCAGAGAAATTATGTTGAATCCAATAAGCCTTCCTGGACATTCCAAGCCTCTTAACCATGGCATCTATGTTGAGGATGTCAATGTTTATTTCAGCAAAGGACGTCATGGCTTTTAAAAACTCCTTTTGAGCCTCCCTGTTTTGATGTCACCTGGGTAGGCTGGGCCCTCTGAGAGGTTGGAAGCTCTAGGCGTTGTTCTTTGGATCTGGGGATGCTAAGTAGAACCTGCATGAGCCACCGGTGCCCACACCCTTTAACGCCACCAAGACGGGTGTCTTCCCACCCCCCGCCGGCAGGGGCGCCCTTTCCCTCCAGTCATCACTGTGCTCCTTTTTGTCTGGCCTCCGAGGCGGCTCCTGCCACCATCTTTAGAGCCAATAAAGAGAATTAAAAACCTGTGCACCAGGAACCATCTTTTAAACATACTAGCCATTCTCTTGCTTTACAAAAACAACCCAACCACCACAAGAAAGCCTGATGAAGCCCGGCCGCGCGCCGGCCCCACTGCCCTGCTCGCAAGCGTGGGGCCCCCCGGCGCAACTCTTAGTCTCCGCGGCCCTCGCAGCCTCCAGCGGGGAAGAGCGTCTGAGCAGAGGCGGAGCCGGTGCGGTGAGAGGAGGGGGAGCCCGGCCCACACGCTGGCACCAGATTAGGTCTCAGAGGAAAGAATGGAAACCAATCATTTTCTATACTTTGTTTTTTTTGGTGGAGAACACCATACACTTTTTTGGACACAGTTTTCCCCACTTCCTCTTCTCTCTGGAGCGGCTCGCAGTGAGTGTGGCATTAGAAAACTCCCTGGAGAGGGGGTTTCTCCAGGACTCCTCCTAGGCCCCTAGGCTGGCCGTTGGGACACACTTTGGCTGCAGGCGGTCTTGCCTGTGAATTGGCTACCCTGCTAGGACCGCAAGGGACCGGGGAACCAGGGACCAAGGCCCTTCTGGTAGTCCATGATCCCGGGATTGGTTCCTTCCCCACTCTCACTTGTTCTTGACTCTGAGAACTTTCGGAATCCAGTGGAATCGCCATTTCAAGGCCAAGAGGAACTGAAGGGGAAGAGAAGTAAACCTTGGCCTCCTCCAGCCCCTCTCATGGCGCCAGTGGAAGTGCCCTCCGGTTCTCTGGTCACTGTGTGCGCTTACCTTGCTTGCTCTGACTCATGCCTTACTCTGTGGCCACCCTCTCCCAAAGTGGGGGCTCTTCCCCCCAGTTTCAGTTGGGGAGAGGGAAGGGGTGACTGTCCCCTGCTCTGATAAGAAAGGCACAGTTTTAGGGCCTGAACCTCTCCCAGAGTTGCTGCCACACTGGCTGAGTGGACTGTGGGGTGGGCCCAGCGGCCCCTGCCCACAGCGCCTCCGTTGCGGGGAGTCAGCACGGGCGGCCTGCCCCCTCGGTGGTGGAGAGCCTGAGCAGGGGGCCTCCCTGGGAGCTCTGAGGGTGCAGTGGCGGTGGTTCTAACCCAGTGAGTTTTGGGTGGCCATGCACAGCACTAGATCACTGGTTCTCTGCCTTTGCCCGGGGGCTGAGATCCCTACTTAGGGTTTTATGTCCTGGGTCCTGTGGATGGGGGCTCTTCACGCCAGGTGCCCAGCCTGATTCTGCAGATGCTCCCATGGGGTTTAAAAACGCGAAGCTTTCCAAGTTCTTGCCCAGTATCTGGGGTGGCCTCCCAGGCACCTGAGTGTCTGGAGTATCACACGGGGACTCGGGGTCGCTCCAGGGCCTTGAGGTGTGTGCTTGTCCGGCCCCTCCCAGCTCCCCGCCATCCTGCCCCCACCGCTTCACGGCAGGCTGCGCCCCACTGTGTCCTGCCAGCCCTTTGGGCCAGGGCCTCCTCCTGAGTGTGGCTTTAAGGAGTAAGCCTGAGGGTGATGTTTTTAATTATTGTAATCATTACCTCATTCCCAGCCGCCCAGGCTCCATCCACCCAGCATCTTCACTCTGCCATCCTCCTCACCTTGTGCTGTGACAACGGGGCGCTGTGTTTCCACAGAGACTTATAGGAGTGTTCAGTGTATAGTTTCTTAATAAACACTTTATTTTCTAATGAAATGACTGGATCAGATCTCTTATTTGGCAATTTTGCAAAGAATATTGAAGATACAGAAGTTCTAAGCTGCCCATATTCCCCTCCCTGCCCCCCGTTTCACTGTTAATCTTCTAAAGAGGTTTCGTAGTTCAAGTCCTGTTGGCACAGGCGTTTACAACCTGTTTCATTGGTTGCTTCCGTGGAGACACCTTCAGATAGGTGAAGGTCATGCAGTGAAGTGTCTCCTCATCTTACTAAGGAATTAGAGGCACAGAGAGGTTGAATGGCTCACTCGGGGTCACACAGCACAAAAGGCAGAAGCAGACTTCACACCCGACTCCCCCAGACACTGCTCAGGCGACGGAGACTCTTGCCCCCTCGGTGTCTGGGGAACTGTTGTGCGGTACTGGCAGCCAGGGTTTACGCAGAGCCTTTCTTCAGGGCTGATGTGTAGGGGGTACTTCGAGGGGGCGCGAGGGGCCCTTTGTCTTTGACGCACCAGCAAACCAGTGGGATGGGAATGGTTTTGTCTCCTCCCTGTGGATCTTGGGGAGGTGGCCTTGCCCAGAGGAAGTTGAGGTTCCAGGCTTTTACGGGGCAGCCTGCTGATCATTTATACCTCATCCCCCGCCCCCATACACACACACTCACAGGGGGACCAAACTCTTCCGGCGGGTCTAGTGTGGGCTGCTGGGGGGCAGGGAGGTAAAGGAGTCCCAGGGCCCTCCTGGAAACAAAATGCTGGCTGGGCATCCCTGATCCTCTAGGCTCCCAGCACCTGTCCCAGCTAGAAAGGTTGGCGTGCCTTCTGTAACTTACAGTATCTTCCTTCTAGGAGGCAGGGACTCCGGATGTGGGAGATCTGGAGCAAGATTGGAGGTCAGGGGCTGGGGACGGGTTCCTGGAGGACGTGGGCCCCTCACTAGGCCCCGGCAGGCCTTGTATGAGCCTGCTGACTTAGCAAGGAGAGGTGAGGCAGCAAAGTAAGGTGGGTGAGTACAAGGTGAAGTCAAACAGGGAACTGATCAGGCTGGGCTGGTACTTCTCTCCTTACTCGACTTAATCTCCTGTTTAAATCTAGTTTGGTTGAGCCCCCCTCCCCCCAACTCCCATGGACACCTCTCTCCTCCAGAGTGACCCCGGGAGGGGGCCGCCCAGCTCTGCACTCTCCTGTTCTCGGTGGCTCCAGGGTTGGAACAGGGATGGTGACTGTCTCTGGGACCCCTGGGCTGCATGGGTTCAAGGGCGTGTTTCTCTATTAGCAGGAGAGAGCCTTTGTTTTGTTCCGACATGAGAGCCTGCCAGTGCCTGGGAGTGGGGATCAGGAACTGCACGGTCCCTGAGGACGTGGGAGGGGGCACCCTGGGCTCAGGAGGAGGGGCTGGCGTCAGCCGTGTGGAGGGAGAGCTCTCCTGTGTAGCAGGGAGGAAGAGGAAAAAACAGGGCTTTAGATGTTTGGAGGAAAGGAAGGAAAAAGTTCTTGTCTGCTGGTTTTTACTTCGCCTCTAAAGTAGAAGGCAAGGCCTTATGCTGCCGGTGAGAAGACAGACGTGAGCAGAGTCAAGAGGGCCCGAAGCAGCAGCAGAGGAGACAGTGGCAGCAGCTGGACAGAGCTAGGGCAGGGCTGAGACTGGAGAACACTGCTCAGTGTTGTGCAGGACTCTGTTTTCTGTGTTTTCCTGTTGGGTCCTGAAGTTGTGTGGCATCTACCCCATGCGAGAGGCTCCAGGGCAGTCCAGGCCAGCCCCGGGGGGCCTGGAGAGCAGAACTCAGCCCGGGAGGTTGGCGGCTTCGTGCGGGGAGGCTCAGCGGACCAGCGAGACCTGCGGCTCCCTGGCCTTCGGGCGTTGGAATCTCACCCACAGGATTTCTGTCCCAGTGGCTTTGTTGGACTTCACCTTACATCGTGGGCCCTAGGGGATTTTGGGTCAGAGGTTCACAGCAGACACAGGCCATGAACCTGATGTTCTTGCCCTGTGCTCTCTGCATCTTCATTTTGGAGGAAGGGGGTGAGGGGCACTGGCTCTGAGCCCCGGTCCCTGAAGTGGGGAAGCTGGGGGCCTCGCTGTGCCGTTGAGAAGGTGTAGGCCAGTGATGAACTCAGGTGTGGGCCTTTCGGGGGCACAGTCTGCAGAGGACCTGAGTGTCCTGCTGGGGTTCTGTGACCAGGTCCTGGAAGTGGTTGCCAAGCTCCAAAGCACAGGCTCTCTGTGGCGCATTGTACCAACTAACCTTGATGTTGAACTTCTGAAGCGCCTCCTCAGAGGCAGCCATATTGTCCCCACGAGGAGGCTGAGGCTCAGAGAGTCAGCGAGTAGCTGAAGTAGCTGTGCCCTGCTAACAGGACTGACCCCAGGCCTCCTGGACTTGAGAGTGCTCTGGGCCACTCTGCTGACCGGGGGGGCTCCAGAATCCTAGACCCCCACCCTCACTCTCGAGATAAAGTCTGTCAGGGGTCCGGGGGTCTCGGGGGCTAGATGCCATCCTTAAATTCCTCTTGCAATCACTAAATGGTGATTTTAAAGACATCCCAGGAAAGGCTGGCTGCAGCGTTCTTTCTTTCTTCACCCTTCCCAGCATTCAGGGGCCCCGGGGGCCTGAGAATGCGGTTGGCCTTAGACCTAAGGTTAATCACCTGGTTTTCAGCTGGTGAGATTCCCAAACCTGGTGGCGCTGTTGAGGAGGACTTGTGGGAGGAGGCGTAACTGATTCTCAGGATGACAGGCAGGGCAGGAGGGAGCAGCTTCGGTCGGGAAGGGAGTGACTTCCACGCCCGCTTGAACTTTCTTCAGCTCACCCCAGAGGCCCCCTGGTGTCCCTAAGATCAGCCTCATGCTTCTCCCCCGGGGGAGAAGCAGCACATGCCAAGCCCGTATAATTTGGAAGTGGCCTCTGGGCTGCCTCGTCTGTCCCTTCTTGTGTGGGAATAGTTTTATGCAGCCAAGCTCCCAGCAGCCACATCGTCACTGCCTCCCTGCCGCAGGGGTGACCTCAGCACTGTGCACCGCACCTCCCCTGGCTCAGCCCAGTCCCTGAAGGTCAAGGCCAGGCATGAGGGGAGCAGAAGCATCTCAGAAACAGTCGTGCGGGGCAAGGGAGGGTGCGATGCCGAGGGGACAGCGCAGGGCGGGGCAGGTCCAGGCGGGGCGGCTTCGTTGGAGGCTTCCCGTGTGACGCCGGACTTGAGGAGGCAGAGGGCTTAGTCCTTTCAGGCTTCCTGTCTGAGCTCCTGTGTGGCTGCCAGGGTGACTAAAGGGACAGTAAAGTGAGGGAGAGGCAGGGACGGCAACCCTGGCTCTTAGGCTCCCGGGGAGGGACGGAGGGAAAGCTCTTCAGGGTGACAGAAGCAGGGGTGACAGGGCACCAAGGAGGATGACGTGATGGGGAGCCTGGACTGTGCAGCGAGCCTAGAGCTCTGCTGCCCCCTCGCCCCACGCACCCGCTGCGTCCCCACGCTCGGGCTGGGAGCACGGGAGAAGCTGCCGACGGCCTCGCTTTCCTTGGATAGCTCTGACTTAGCAGTTGCCTTTAGAAACCTTGTTACCGCCCCTGCACCTCCCACCTCCCAAGAAATCAGCCTAGGTTTGACAGTGCATTCCCAGAGCTCAATAAGCCTCTTTTCTTCAATCCCACTTGAACCCAAAAGTGAGTTGAAGGACACATGCTGGTAAGAGATAAAGTCCCTTGTCTGCTTTTGGGGTGATGGAGAAATTCCATCAGGATTCTGAGGCCCATTTGGGTACGATTTTAATCCTAATTCCTCCTCCTTGATAGGTAAATCTTTCCTCAAGTGACCGCATCCTCCCCTCGGGATTAAAGCTCTTGCTCAAGGCAATGAGGTCTAAGGCCTGTCTGCCTTTTGTCCCTTTCCATCAGGTCCGGCTCTCCTGTCACGGACCATCAGGTGTGTCCCTGAGTGGGTTGATCTCCCTCACCCCTTAACTTGGAGGTGGCTGTGAATGTCTAGCTCACGCATGGGCGGGGAATGAGGGCGCCCCAGGGGCTAGCCTCTGACAGGGTGTGCTGGTGCCCACGGGGCGGGGGGCTCTCTGACAGGCTTGGGTCCTACAGGGACACGGAGGATGCTGGTGGCTCAGAATCTGCGTCAGAGGCCTCTGGCCCAAGTCGTGACCAGGCCCATGCAAGCCCCGTTTGGGAAGGAATTTGGAGCAATTTGGCCTAGAGAGGAAAGACAGAATCACCAAATTCCCAGAGAACAACCAGAGCTGTAGAGAGATCCTGGCTGAGGGCTTTGGTGAAACTTAAGCCTAGAAAATAGGAGATGCGTGAGCTTCCTCCACGGTCCCAGAGGCGGCCCTGGGTGTCTCTGGGTCGTGGCATTGCCCCATGGCCCTTAGCAAATGGGCTGCTCCAGGCCCCTCTGATGTAGATGAAGCTGACCTTGATCTGGCTGAGGGCGGAGAGAGGCGACGTGGCATGAGACAAGAGGAAAGGAGTTTAGCTTTTCTGAGAGGCAAAGAGAGCCAGCAGTTCTCCCTTTACCGCTGTCTGAGAGTGACGTCAGATGATGCCGAGGGTTTGGAGGCCGGGTCAGAACTCCTTACTCAGCCGCAGAGAGGCTTGGACAACAAAGAAGCAAGGCCTCTCCCCAGAGGTACGAGATCCAGGGTTGTGGTCCTTGGCCTGTGACTTCGTCAGAGTTTGAAGGACAGAGCATCATGTCAGCTCAGAAAACCCCATCATGCCTGACATTGGTGAGGAACACTGGAGGCCTTGGTGGCTAACAGTGACACACAGCCTGACTTTGTGGTTCTCCTTTTCTCTCTGTTTCTGCCACCCATAAGCTGTTACCATGGCAGCAAAGGGAGGCCTGGTTCTGCCTTTGGGGGCCTCAATGGAGCAATTGGCCTATTTCCCTCAAGAAGACATGGCTTCCCCTCTCCTACCCCATGTTCTTCCTGCAGTGAGAAGGGCAAGGACCTGTCCCAGTAAAAGGGACTTCGTTGCTGTCAGTGTGGCCCAGATACTGCTTTTACGGAGCTCTGAAAGGCCACCAACTTTCATATTCGGAAGCTCACACTAGCGTTGGGCTCTTTTAGTCCTTGTATTATTTTAGAATTCATCGCAGCGGCCTTGGGGCAGACATCATGCAGTCTTGACCCCCAGATGGAGCTCTCAGGGGGAGCCGTGCAGTTACAGGACGGGCGTCTGTGCGCAGAGGATGCGCCGTGGCTCTTCTCAGCTGCACAGACCCAGGGAAGCGTTTACTTCCCATGGCCAGGTTCTCGAGCATGCCGGGAGCGCGCGGCACAGGGAGTTCGAAGCTGATGGGTTAGACTCCATGACCCAGGGGAACCCTGGGTCTGCATGGCCCTCTCATTCCGGTCCTGCTCAGCACTGGCCAGGCAAGCGGTCTCCCAGAGCTGCCCTCCTGCTGCCTAAGTCAAGAGTAACGAGTCCTAAAGTCTGTGTCCAGGGCCCTCCAACAAACAGTTGTAGAGAGAGGGAAAATTCCAGAATACAGGATAGCCGCTCACTAAATCCAGCCAATGTCTCATATATACATCAAAGTGTCAGCGATCCTTTGGTGTTAATCCTGGGAGAAAACTCATGTGACAGAGAGCCTGAGAAGAAATCTCAGCACAGTGTTTGTCATGCCATGAGCCATCAGTCTCTGAAAGCTCAGGCTGGCCAGGAGGCCACCACCAGGATCCACAGTCTCTCCGGCTGCTCCCGCCTGAGGGCCGCAGCTCTGGACCGAAGCCTTTCACTTCAGAGGGAGCCAGACGCAGCGCCGGCCACTGAGAACTTGAGTCTGTGAGGAGCGGGAAGACACCACCAATAGGGGACGTAGTCTGAGAATGTCCCTCCTGGGAGAATTTAAATCCAGAGTCCACGTCTGAATGACTTGCGGAATCGTTCTGTCTTTAAGGCTGTCAGTTTGACATTTCTTGCTGCTGTAACAGACAATTGCCGCCTGGTATCTTTAATACCAAATGGCCTATCTGGTCGTTTAGAAGACCAGAATAACCCCCTTGCACATTTTCAGGATGATGTCTTTGGCCACCTTAATAATTTTATTGGGTTAACTGCTTGACTAACTTTTGTCCCACGTGAATTGAAAAGTTTTCTGAGCAAGGCTTCCGTTAATGTAGTACAGGTCTCTCTTAAATTGAAACCCCCAGCTTACAGAGAAACCTCTCGCTCTTGCTCTAGTTTTTAGATAAATGATATGGGAATCAAGTGCCCCACCCTTCTGTTGGCTGCAGCAGTGCTTCCTTTTACTCTCATGAAATGCTAAGAGCCCATGGAATACCTTGAGAGACCTGCGTTGCGTAAGCCACCTCCTGTAGACTTACAACACGCATAAGGATAGTGAAGGCTCTGGGAAGCCCGCCGTGCACCTTCCCGTCTTACCATGTTACAAATCTAATTGAACATAGAATGCTCTTCATTTAACACCCATTAACAGAATGACACACACACACACTCCAGGAACACTGGGTTATGGTGTGGTAAGAAGCTTTATAAAGAAGAACCAAGCAGTACGTGTTAATCAGCCCCCAACAGTCTGATACCAAGACGTGTTAATCAGCCCCCAACAGTCTGATACCAAGACGAAGAGCAGACGCTGACACCTTTGTGCAGCTGTAGGCTCAGCCCCCACCCCTGCCCTCTCTACTCTGCAGAGCTGGGAGCTGGGGGGCGGGCGCAGGACACCTTCACGCTAGTATCTCAGAGGACAGCGGTAAGTCATTTCAAATAAGAGCCCAAGACTTCAGCACTAAACCTGGCCACCCTTCCAGGCTGGTGGGGTGACATCACCTAGGGGTAGCGCACAGAAACGAAGACCTGGAGCCCACAGTCAACACTGCTTCCCCTAAACGGACTTGGGTAAGTTACCTTTCCTTGTTCTGTATTGTCTCCCAGCTGAGATAAAGCACCCCGCCTTGGCTCATGCCCCAGGTGCCATGCCCCCACGGTCACGGTTGTCTCCACATGGGGGGCATCTTTTGGTTCTTGGGTCCAGTTCTGTCTGCTGAGTGTCTTGGTGAATCACCCGGGAAGAGTGGCCGTTGCCCCCTCCTGCATGCTGGCAGGCTTGAAAGCAAGGGGAAGGTGGTAAGAGGGAGCGACTCAGCCACCGTGTGGGTGAGGGTCGGTGGATATTTTTCCGGATGAGGAAGGAAGCAGATGCTTGGGGGTTAATGGACCCTCTCTGTCGCCATTGGACAGGGCCACATGGGGTTCTCGGCGAGATTTTCCAACTTTGATCTCAAGAAGTCGGCTCTGCCTAACAAATAGTCTGAAATGTCAGAGAATAAATGTTAAAGCTTGAGGGGGTTGTTCTCCTGGGAGTTGCCTGGGCCGGTTAAGGAAAGAGAGAGGGACACAGCAGAATCCTTCACATAAAGATTCTGACTTGGTTTTGTGATATTTAAGAAAGAAAGAAAACTCTGAATTATTTATAACACAGAAAATGGAAGCAGGCTGTAAAGAAGTGGCCAGGCTTCAGACGATAGTTCACTGTCCATTGTTTATCTGCCCCGTCCTTGAACTCAGAAAACTTCTCATATTGCTGACGTGCCATCGACTTCTCCTTATCTGTATGTTATGATTGTTGTTATTTTAATTAAGAAAATTCATGTCCTTTGGTATGGGAGTTGAGGAGAGGCAATTTCTAGAAATGATGGTTGCAAAAAGCAGGAGCTGTTTCTCTTGACACATCTTCAGGATGTCCTTCAGGACCTCTTTCCACCCCATCAGCTTCCAGCCTGCACCTCTTCAGACAAGGATTCAGGGGACCCCTGCTCAGCATGAGTGGGAAGCACCTCGGTTTTGCCCTGGCCAATGACTGACCATGTTGATCTGGGAAGGGGGATATTATTTCTCAGTTGTCTCATCTGAAAAAATGGAGGCAACTTTTATATATCTCTTCTGGGTGTGATGGGTGTATGAATGATACCATGTGTTCACAACACTTGGGGACTTGGAGTGGGGTGGGGCAATAGCATCTATATTATGTGAGTGGGGAGAAAAGAGAGGTAAAGAAATTAAAAGGGAAAACTCAGAAGCCATAGAAGTTTTGGTGGTAAAGCTAGAGGGAATGGGGCCTTTCTGTCTTTTATTTTGGTCAGTGATATTGCTTAGATATTAAAAAAAATGCTCCTGGTTGATAACCATATCCTGATTCTATAGCATGGCTAATGGAAATGTGCTGATAATCTCAAAATTGCAGTTCAGTTTAAAATTACAAGCTTCATATGCTGTATATTCCCTTTCCACAAATAATACAAACGTGCTGTGGCCACTCTCTAATTGTTTCTGCACACCCTTGACAGTCTCGGAGATGCGTACTAACAGAGCCAGTTTGGGGACCATTCGGGGTGTTCAGGTGAAGCTAATCAAAATGCAAATCAGGTCATCGGTAAGCCTCCAAACAAGCAATGCAGTATCTAGGGGGTACTGCTTTTATTGCAAATATTATTACTTTTGCTTTTTCTCCTGACTTGATTTTTTTTACACCTCAAAGAACTCAGAGAACATTCTGCAGTTAAAATGTCACAGTGACACTCCTGTTCTGAAACTCTGAAAATGTACTTATTTTTACACTCAGTGACTTATCTACCTCTCAGAAAGGTCTTCCAAATATTTTCCTCCACTCCCTTCTTTCAGTGATGCAGGCACGTGGCCAACATTACTGTTGCTCTAGGGTCATAGTGCTCCAGCTTTCTGGTCTGGGGACCCCTTTTCACTCTGAAAAATTACGAGGACCCCAGAGAGCTTTTCTGTATGGGGGTTATATCCACCCATATTTGCTGTAATGGAAATTAAACCTGAGAAGCATGGGAGAACACTGGCAGATGCACACATTCTACTTTGCCATCAGAGCGGTGACGATATTCCATGTCAGGGAAGCCACTGGAAATGCTGCATGTGTGCCCGTGATGGAGCGAGGGTAAACACACGCAAACCTTGCCAGGAGTCGTAGGAAACTAGTCATCCGTGCGTCACCTGATACGGCGGGCCTCCAGGCGAGTTTGTTTGGACCGGAGTTTTAGATCTGCTGCTCTGGGGAATGCTGAGGCATAAGCAGATTCTGAACCCAAGTCTGGGTCCTCGTGGTGCCACTGGCTGGTAGCAGTCATGCCGTTTGCTCCAAGTTATGGCTCCATCAGAACCCCGCTTCTTCGTGTAAGCGTGACCGACAGCGTCATGAGTGCTGACCCAAAGCCAGCTCGATGCAGCCTTGTGTGCTCGGTTGCTAGGAGCACGGGAAACATGCAAGGAGGACTATTATACTGAAAATGGAGAGGTGAATGCTCGCTTCCCTGGAGAGGGAACACGGCTTGCTGTAGCAATAGACGTTATTGGCTGATGGAAGAGACTTGCACGCAAGGGGTTTACAAAATCCCGCTGGTGATGGAGGAGGAATGAATGACAGGAGGGCGAAGAGATCTTCGATCAGCATCTGGCAGGCCGGAAGTCCCATTATGTGCATCACATTCAGATTTGCCTGAGGAATCTGTGGAGCTTAGCAGAGTTCTACCAGGTTCCATAGGAGCATCTATTTAGGTTCAGAGACCCTGGCCCCTCCTTCATTCCCCTAACCTGGGCAGCTTTGGTGAAAGAAAGATGAGACTATGAACTGTGTAACGTCTGAGGGAGCCTCCTTGGGTGAACTCTGTGCGCAGGGCAGGCAGAGGGAGCTGTCCGATTGTGGGGACGTGGGTGCAAGACAACGTGCCTGCCTCTTCTCGCTCTTACCTGCGTGTTCCAGACTTACCATTTGCACCCCGGGGATCAAGAGTGGCTCTCAGCTTGTACTGAGAAGCCCTTTGCCACCAGCGCGTCGCAGTCCTCACCAGGAGAACAGGGCTCTGAGACCATGAGCAGGTGGTTCATGGATTCACCCTCAGTGACTGGGCATCTGCTCCGCGCCCTGCGCGGCCTCTAAGCACAGCCAGGTGTGTTTCCTGCCCACAGGAGCTTCGTAGTCTAGCGGTTCTCAACTTGGGGTGACCTGTCCCCCAAAGGACACATGTGGAGACATTTTTGGTTGAGGGTAGATGATATCGACAGCCCCACAATAAAGAATTTTTGGCCCAAATTGTCAATAGTGCCAACATTGAGAAACATAGTTTCTACTATATTTCTAGTAGAAATATAGATAAGTGTCCCTTAACCTTGGGCAAGAGGGACCCCATACTTCCCAGAGTCCCGCTGTAGCTGCCAGGAGTCCAAGGGCCGTGGGAAGTGGGCGCCCAGAGCCTGCACCCCACCTCCCTTCTGGGTCATGTCCCAGTAGTTCCCTAAACCTGAATTCCTTTTCGAATGGCTTTTAGCTCACCTCCAGGGCCTTCATTATTTTTTTATGTCTACCTATGGCCTCTCCATTGGTCTCTTCTCCTCAGGGTGGGCTAGGCTGTAGGTGTGTGCTCTGCTAAGGCCACGCGTTGGCCAAGGGGCTGCGGTGAGGGGGCAGCAGGGAGTGTGAGCGTGGGTGGCTCAGGCCGGTGTGCACGACGTGCTTCTGCCGTGGGATGGAGAAGAGGAGCAGGCTGACTGACGGCCAGCTCTCTGGCATGACACGTCCCGACTCACAGTGCCAAGGAGCTGGACGTGTCTACATTCTGATCTGGCCCTTTGGGTCACTCTTACATTATATTTAATGTGGTGGGAGGGTGGGATGTACCTTATTTAACAGTGTGTTAGCTTGATTTTATAACTTCCAAATACTTGGACATGTGAGATGGGGGCTTTTAATTAATTCTCTTGTCCCAGGTCCTGCAAATGTAAGGGACAGGCCTGATGCAGACAGATGAGTAATTATGAAGCAGTATGATGAAATTATGTGTGAGGTCAGCATAGAGGGGAGAACACTCAGTTCTTGCAGTTCTTAAAAACACTGAATCGTGGCATCCACTTACAGCTGTGTAAATAGAAATGGCAGCTCCTGGAATCAGAATGATCAGTTGAGATTTCCAGTGTCCCATCGTTGAGAGAGATGTCTGTCTCTTGCAGCCTTGGGAAGCCCTGCCCCGTTGCCACACAACTGAATACTGTGGTTCCTTGGCAGCCCCGGGCTGTTTGAGGGGGACATTCCTCCTGCTGGACCATCTGCGCGCTGGGGCAGTGCTCCTACAGTGGCAGGCCCTTGTCAGGTTGCCATGGAGACTGATCCCAGGGTCTCCAAAATTGATTGGTATTTATTGGGGATTTGCAGTTTTCTGGATGCTGTGACCAACAGAGAGGGAGAGACAGACAGACAGATGTGGGCTGTGCCCTGCTCTCCCTCACTTGTGGGCTATCGGGAGGCTATGTTTCTGTGAGCGAGGTAAAGACCCTAGAGAAATTGAATGGGAAGGTTGTTTTTCTTCTAACAACTTAGTGTTGTTTTTTTATTTCTGATTACAAAGGTGATTCATATTCACAGTTGAAAATTGTTGAAACACAGGAAAGCACGGAACCCCGTCAGTCATCCACCGTCCCATTACCCAGAGATGACCTGTTCACACTGCAGCCCCTGTCTCTTGTGCTTTTTTATATACTCACTTACTTATTTAACAGAATTATTTTATATACACATGTAACACGCACATTATGTTACTACTTCCTTTTTTATAAGATTGTTTGCATGTGCCGTTTAATGAATCTTTTGCAACATTAAACATTTTTGTGTAGGTGATATATTCACATGGTTCAAAAAATACACACATACGTACAACTTGTACACAAATGTTCATAGCAGCATTTTTCGAAACAGCCAAAAAATAGAAACAACCCAAGTGTGTATCAGCTGATGAATGGATAAACAACATATGGTACATAGATGTAGCAGAAGACTACTCAACAGTAAAAAGCAATGAAGTACTTGGTCCATGCTACAACATTGATGGATATCAGAGACAACATGCTGAGAGAAAGAGGCCAGACCTGAAAGATCCCACTCTGTGAATCCCCCAGCCAGCTCCTAGGTGCTCTGAGAGGACTTCTTTCTCTTCTTGGAGATGCATACTATTCCATTGCATTGGTGTATCCAAATTTAGTTCATTTCTTTACAGTATTTTGCTCTTGTAAATAACTGCAGTGGATTGAACCTAAATATATTGGACCCATGTAAATATGGTTGCACCTAAATAGAATATTTAAAAAGGAGCAAATACCCCCCATTGACTATTCAGTGTATCTCTCCTGTATGTGTGACTCACATGGGGTCATACCAGTGTGTGCCCTCAGTTGTAACATGTGAAGTTCCTCACGTCCTCAGTACGCAGAGGGTCACAGCATGAGTTTAAATGGCTGGGTGGTGTCCCACTGTGTGGCTGTATCATAATCATTTCACTGGTTCCCTGCATGGGGGCGGGGGGTAGGCAGAAGTTGGGTTTGCAGTTGTGAGTGTGTGAAACATAGAGTTAATTCTTGTCTTCTTATTTATTCTTGTATTATATATTTTTCCATACAAACAACTGTAAACCTACTTTTGCCCATCCCTGTATTTGGAAACTTGAATTAATTTGTTTTATTTTCCAGTTCTTATGAAGAACAGCAGGTATTTGGATATTTTGGCAGCTAAGCCAAATGGGGGAGGTGGCGGGGGCCCCCGGCGGACGCCCAGGGTGTCCAGGGGCTTCCTGGACCCTGCTCCAGGCAGGCACTCAGTGGGCTTTCCTGTCGCCCTGCTATCTTCTAACGAAGAGCCGACACAGGGAAAGCCACCTTCTTCTGGAGCATGGTGGTTTGAGAGCCCAGGATGCAAAATTGGTGAGAGTTTACCTTTTCCCCGGTGACTTCAGCGTGCTGCCAACGTTCCCGTAACATTGTTCCCCAGAAGGCTTTGGCCACTCTTTAGGGTTGGGGACTCTGAGCTGTCTAGTCGGGAAATGTTACTGGCATTCTGCGTGAAGCTTCTAATCTCATACGTTATATGGATGACTGACCAAGCGTGGCACCTTGACTTTCTCAAGGTCAGCGTGAGGGCTGGGGGGCAGCACCCGTGTATCCTGACCTCTTGTCCTGGCCTTTGCGCAGGCGGCCCCCTGGGAATGCGTTGAGTGGGGCTCGGCAGTCGAGATCGAAGCTGGCTGTGAAAGGCCACCGGCAATTCAGAGCAGGGCATTTCCAGCCAGCCCTTGGTTTGGACTCCGGGCGAGGAGCTGACGCAAGCTGGAGAGGGGTCAAGCAGCCAGAGCACGTTCAGGAAATAGCAGAGGGAAAGAGGAGCGGGGTAGAGACGTCGGTCATGAGATTGTTTAAATCTGCAGCTTTTGAGGCCGAGTGATAGCCATGTTTTCTTTCCTCTGGCGCTCAGTAGTGACAGCAGAGCCATGCTGGGGTTCCAGCATGCCTCCTCCCTTCCTTCTAAAAGGGCCCTTAACGTCCTTCTGGGGTGGTCATGGGACAGAAGCTGATCAGGCGAGAGAAACCCTCTCCTCTTCTGAGTTCCTGGGCTGTTTGCTGGAGATGAGATCCTAGGGAAAGGAGAGACATGTGGATGTCACAGCAGGCGATTCAGAAAGAACCCAAGCATTCGGGGCACAAACAAGCATAAGGGGGTGCCATTAAGGATCAAGACCTGATGGCCACAGGGAAGGGAGGAAAAAAACTGGCCCTGGGAGGAGCATTGAAGTCGAGACCAATAGTGCAATTAGGTTCTGTCACTTCCCACAGCCCAGGCAAGCTGTTTATCGGTCATCTGTTGGAGGTGACTGCCAAGATGCCATGTGTATTCCAGGATCCCTGGGAGCTGGTTCTTCCTAGCTGCCAGCCTGAGGGCGGGGCGGTGGCTGCCAGCCCTGGAGACCTGCTCAGGCACGTGTGGCCAGCAGATGAGGCTCTTCCTCCTGGAAGCCAGGATCTCTGGGAGTCCAGGAAGTACAGGGTGGGAACTCGGAGGCTCTGCTCCTCCTCCTCACAATGATTGCAAAGGAGCTGTTGTCAGTGAAGAGAGCAGAAGTTTGCCATTGAAGGCCAAGCCAGAGGGAGGCCTGGCGCCCTCACCAACTCACCTGTGTCCATTTATTGCCTGTACCACCCAGCCGTGCCCTTGGCAGGACCTGCCCCAGCTCAGGAAGCAGGACTCTCGGCCAGCATAGTGCACACCAGGGGTCAGCCCTGTCACTGCAGCGTCGTCAGAGCTGGCACACTTCCTGCCTGCCTGACTTCGCCCCGCGCCCACCTCCAGTTCCTGCTGCAGCTGCCCGCCAGTCTGCAGATCGGCCAATGCTGCAGTGCCCAGCGCAATGGCTGCTAGATAAATAGTTGTTTATTTTTCAAAGGTTGTTAACTAAGGCGTTAATTAAATGCTCTTTTCCTTTTAAAGATCTCATAGAAAGGAGTGTTTCCAGTTTCCCTGGAAGTTCACCCACATGACTGACTGAGGTTTTATTAATGCCCCTGTGGCACGCAGTCTCTTAATGACATTCAGTGATTTAATGAGTGTCTAAACTTCATGCAAGGTGCAGGGCTATTCACCTGGGTTACAAATATGATTCAGATCTGGTCACTGCTTTATAGAGTCATGGCCGTGCACAATGAAGTCACTCACAACATTGCGATGAGTATCTATGTCTGGGCTTCCTGGAATTCGAGACTCCCGATCACTCCTGTGTCTGACAAGATAAATGAGCACCCCCAGTCGTGTATAAGATAGCTAATGATGAGAGCGCTCAGGTAAGCTACGGACAGACCGTGAGAAACTTGAGATGCAGCTGTGTTGAATGAGGACTAAGAAAAAGCCATTGTGATTTGGGCATCAAGACATCCCCGTGGCTTTGTGACTGATGGGTCAGGGAGTGAAGCAGTAAAAGAATGTAGAGCCTTGGGAATGAGCAGAGGGCTGATCAGGAGATGGCGAGAGAGAAGGTAAACTGACCACGGACGAGTCTGGTTCTGGAGCAGGGCACGCGGGACATTTCTGGGGTAGGTAGGGTCAAGCAGTACTTTTCTTCAGGTTGGAGAGACCTTATCCTGCAGGTGAAAAACAACTACCAATTCTAAGACATCAGGGAAAAATAAAAACGAGATAGAATTGAAGAGAAAGGGATTTGAGAGATTTTTTTCCCCCTCTGTTCCCGTAGCAGAGCAGAGAACAGTCATCTGAGAGTGAATGTACTGGGGGCGCTTTCCTGTCGTCCCCTTGGAAGGAGGTTCTGGTCAGTCCTGTGTAGGAGGGGGTGCTGGGGATTGGTGAGCTTTTATTCATCCAGGAGGCAGACGCTCCCTGTTTCCACTATGGGTTGTGGCTGATCTCACTCTCTGCACAATTCACTTTGCTTGCACGGGAGCCGGGTCTGGGATCCGCTCCTCACTTTGCGTGGTTGGAGGCGGCCTGGGACATGCACTAGGCAGTGGCGTTCGGCCTCAGTTTCCTGCCCTGCTGAGAACGGAACGTGGCAGCCATGGCAGAATATGCTGGCTCCGTCCCACAGTGCCCACCATGCATCCCAGAGGCCAAGCTCATTGTACACCTTGCCTGTCCGTCGTCCTCACCTTGGGGAGGTCCCTGGAGTCTGCCTGTTTGCTAAGGAGTCGAGGGCCTTCCAGTGGACGAGGTGGCCCTTTTGTGGTTTAAAGAGTCGGAGCCGTGATCAAGCCCTAGTCTGAGTGCAGGGCCGCAGGCCGATATGGAGAACCCGCAGTTTTCTGGTTTTCAACAACGTGAATGTTCCCGTGTTTACTGGTGGACTCTGTGCTCAGATGACTGGTCTTCAGCTCGATATTAACTCAGAGCCATGATTGTCCTGCTGCTGGGCGCTGCCCGGGCTTAATGATTGGCGCCTGCCTTGCTTCTGAGCTCAGGTCTGCTGGAGCTGCAGCCACCTTGTCTGGGGCTCGGTCTCCTCCCTCAGTGGTTCCAGTTGCAGGAGCCTACGGGATAACGAAAATAAAGCCCGCCAAGACAGTCGCGCATCTGTGTAACTAATAGGTGTTGAGCTGCTGGGGAACGGTGCTGATGGAGGCACAAAGAGGCAGCTCTCGTGGAGCTTGCCTTCTGCCGAGGGGAGCAGATGATAAACAGGCAAAGCAGTCAGTCGACAATTACCGGATGGCAGTAGTGCTGTGCATGAAAATTACAACAGCGGCCCGTGACAGAAATGAGCCTTTCCAGTTGAATGGTGGGAGAGCAAGCATTCGGGGACAGGTAGTGGCTGCTGTCAGGCTTAAAGTGGCACTGAACCTGGAATGTATGAGAAGACAAGGAAGGGCGGCAGGCAGGGGCTGGGGAGAGTGGCAGTGGAGCCTGGGCTTCGGTCAAGCGGAACCCCTTAGTGAGCCCACACAAGGAGGATGCCGCGCATGGAAGGGCTCGCTCTTTGAGATGGTGGTCATGCTGTGCTGATGAGGGTGCCGGTGTGACAGCCGGCATTCAGTGGTGCTTGCCTAATTTAGGTACCTACCTGTGCTAACACACATGCATACATTTGTCCTCAGAACACTTCTATGAGGCAGGCTCTGTTACTATTACATCGTTTTTTTACAGCTAGAGAAACCAAGGACCAGAGAAGTTAAGTTGCTTTCCTGAGGTCACAGAGCACAACCATGGGTGTAGGCCGAATTTGATCCCAGGTGGTCTGAGTCCATAAGCTGCATTGAGCAGAGCTGGCCCAAGCCAAGCAGGGTGGGTAAGGAGGCAATAAAACGTTCTACTCTGCTCCAGCATTGGGGGATTCCTAGACCCGGCCTGGAGAACGGAGCGCGGCGACCAGAGCAAAGGCAGCCTGTTTTGGGAAACTTACCACTAAACCACCTCCCCTCTCCCACTGAAAAACGAAGTGGCACAGTTTGTAAGGAGCTGGAGTTACCTTGATGCAAATTGTATGGGTGCTTTTATTGCTTTCGTTGGAGAGTGACAAACTAGACCGTTTTCCTTCTGACCGTCCTGTGGAAGCCATTTCTACATGTCTTTTCACGTTTGTACACAACAAAATCGAGACTCCAAGAGAGCAGCAGTCCTGCCCCCCGCCCCGCAGCAGCCTGCCTTGACCCCTCCAGTCCCAGGCAGATGCACCTTCCAGGGGCCCCTCTCTCCCCACTGTGGGGCTTGTTGCATCGATTGCACTTGCCTGGTGACTCGTCTGGCTTCCACACTCCGAAGGCCCAGGGGGGGCTCTCGCTCCCGCTGTGTCCCTGCACACAGCCCAGTCCCTGGCACACTCTGACTTCAGGCACACGTGGTATACACGTTACAGCTCAAATGCTCGTGCAGCCTCTCAACAAGTAAGGGGGGGCCCTCCAGGTTGGCACCTCGTTTCCGTAGCTGCCAGGCTGAGAGTTGTTGAGCTGGCCTTTTGTTTGTCTAGGACCGTCACCACGCGAGGGGCTGGCTGGGCCAGCGGCCGTGCCTGCCAGGTGGATTGGAGCAGGGGTTACTGACAGGTCCTGTTGTGGGTGGACATGCTCCAGCTCTCTGTCAGCCAGGACACAGACACAGAGCCACTCACTTGCCAAAGTAGCAGTCAGCCACTCCTAAGGTTCCATATGCCAGTGTGAAAGCCACTGCAAGTGACTCCCACCTACTGTGGACTCCCGTGTTGCCCCCAGCGTCCCTGTGCCTTGTCTGTCCCCAGACCTCCCGACCCTCAGGAGTAGGCAGCAGGTGACAGCCTATGCCAGTCAGGCCAAGGGCCCGTGGGAGGACCTCTGCGGCCGGGAGCCGTCAGAGTTCTCCGTGCCCGACGCGGCAGGCGGGTCCCGGTCCAGGCAGGCAGGCGGGGGCGTGGGTGTGTGCCGGGAGGAGGAAGGACCGTTCAGCCTGTGCCGTGTCTGTGTCCGTGGTGCCAGGGCACGTGAGCGCTTACAGGGCGGCCCGCACTGAGCAGCCTTGGAAAGCGTAGAGAGGCGCCTCAGTCTCCGTGCTCCTCAATGCCTGGCCCTGTGCTAAGATACCCCATGTTTCCTCATCTGCTTACGCGCATCTGAGGCGGATCTCCCTTAGCAGAGGGAATAACATCACCGGGAGGTTAAGATGCAAAGTGTCACACAGCAAGTGGCCAGCAGAGCTGTGTGTGTCTAATGCCAGTGCCGGGTCCTTTAATTGCCATAGTCCATGAGGCATGCGCTGCCTCCTGGGCTGTGATCTAGTGTCTTGCAGATGAGGGAAAGTTATACAGCATGACATCCATGTGTCACTGATGCAAGACATGCTCATGGGAGGGGCCTCTGTGCCTGGTCAATCAGACTGTACTTTTTGTGCTGAAAATGGAAACAGGTAAGTTCCCAGAGAAGAGACACAAAAGGAAAGGGCCAGGTCACAGGGAAAGAGCTGGTAGGGGGAATGGCTTATGTCACAGAGGTCCTTTGCTGCAGCCTGTGGGGCTGGGGGCGGGAGATGGATCGCAGCCCAGGTCTCTGGGCCCTGTGCATTTTGCGCCGTAGGGGTGTGAGGAACCCTTCACCTGCCGGGGGAGTCTGCAGAGCAGAGCTACTTCAGAGAAAAAGGATGCAGACAGACAGACAGATGGAAAGTCGGGCAGGAGCAGAGCAGCTGCAGGAGGCAGTGGAGAGCAGACCAGTGACGAGGACCCGTAAACCACAGTGGGAGGGGGCAGGGGGCAGGGGGCAGGAAGAGATAGGGTAAGTGCAGGGAGGGAGGCCCGGGTGGCCTCGGGTGGAGGCAGCCACGGTAGGCGGAAGGTGTAACTGATGTCTCCACCACAAGCAACACTCTTCTGAAAAACAAGAGGAGTCCCCAAGGCTGGCGGGGAAGGGGGACTTGGGGTCCACCCATGGGGATGGGAGCATGGTTTCTTGCGTGGCTCCCGAGTATGTCTCCAGTGGGTTCCTGAGGCTGATACCCCAGAGGTCCTGCCTTGGTGTCTTGGGAGCCACCTGAGGGTGCCCAGCCATAACAAGGAGAGATGGCCACTTGTCACCAACACAGGTCTAATGATGTTCAGTGAGGTCTCTGTCCTCTCCTCTCTTGACTCTCCACCGACACTTCTGATAGACCCGTGACTCCTCACCCCCAACTTCTGGGATCCTTTTAAGGACTGGGGAGGAAAAATAAAACGTTACCGACAGTGTTCAAAGCCCAAGCTGCTATGTGGCTCTGTTTCCTTTGGCACCAGGAGAAGTGGAAAGAATGCTCTCCTGATCTAAGGCACCACAGAAGTGTTTGCTGATGACTTTAGTTGGTGCCCAAGAGGCAGCGAACTTGGAACTTCGCGAACTTGAGTAGACTTCATATGAGCCACCATGTCCTTGGAGGGGGCTTCCAGGGTCAGGTGGGGGCACCCAGACTTCTACCGGTTCTGACTTTTTCTTTGTTTTTGTAGAATTCTAGGGTGGGGGAGCGTCAGGAAATGGGTCAGGAAACCCCTGGCCAGCGTGTTTCACATCTGGTGTGGGGGAATTCTTGGAAGCCAGCTCAGAGGATGTGATGGGAAAACACCTGGCAGAGCAAGTGGGCTTCCACGGGGCGGGGGGGCTGGGATCTGGGCCTCGGAGGCCGTGCGGAACGAATCTGCCGGCCGCGCCAAGAACACGCTGCCCACGCCCAGGGCCTGTGTGGCCCGAGCCCACGGGCTCAGACCTCTGACCTTGAACCCCATCAGGTACGGAGCTGAAGCAAGTGAGGACCAGAGTGGAGGCTTAGAGAGGGTGGCAAGGGGTGGGGCGGCCTGGCAGGTGTCTTAGCTGCAGGAGCTGGAGCCAGGAATGGGAACATCTTCCTTGGAAGAGGCCAGCCGTGGACGCCCCGGACCTCCTATAGCCTCTGCAGCCTGCGGAGCAGGCTTCAGGGCCCTCGGCAGAGTGTGGCAGAACGGGCACACAGACACCGCGGTCGGGCGAAGGGAGCCCTGGTGGGGATGAGGGGTGGGTGCGCGGCGAGCAGGCAGCAAGAGCGCTCTGTGCTGCTGGGGCTGAAAGGGATGTATGAGTGCTGGGCCAAGAGGAGCAGGGGAGCCGTCGGCCCTTGGGGAGGGAGAAGATGTGGACAGTAGCGGGTGAGGTCATCGTTACCGCCCTTCTGCAACGGTGGCGGGGTGGCGGGGGGGGGCGCGTGGGTGCAGGAAGCCACACTCCTAGGGACCAGAGCAGCATGAGAGGGGTCTCCCTCCGCCCCCAGGACAAAAGCCTTTTCAAGGAGAGCATATGTTTGTCCTGTAAGAGCCCAGTTAGGTCCTCGTGTCAGCCCTGTGCAAAGAGTAGTCTTCCTTGAGGAAAGACCCTCAGGGTTAGAGACCCCACTTAGGGATAATGGTTTTTACATTCCGTGGACTGGGTGTCCTGCCTTCCCCAACCTTTAGAGCCACCGCTTCCCCCCTGGTGCTCAGGCCCTCCCTCCTGATTTAGGCAGCACTGGAGTGGAACCTTCCTAAAGAAAGGCCTCCCGGGGCTCCGAGGTGGGTTACAAGTTCACGTCCAAGGGTGGTTGTGCTAAACAGAAACATTCGTTCAGTTCCTTGCTGGGGGAAAGAGGGGAGTGAACAGACTGCTTCAGCCTGTGAGACTGCTGCAGCCTTTTGCAGCTGGTGAGCACAGGAGATCTGCAGGCTGGGCCCGCGCCCACAGAAACCAGAATCCCGGGCCTCAATGTGCCCCGTTACCTAACATGGCACATGCGTTACTTAAAAAACTAGCGCTGGCCTTTGCTAATGCCATTCACTCCACCGAGAAGATATCTTGAGCTTGTTTTCTCTGACCTGCTCTGGGGTGAGTTGAGTTTACATAGGGGAACAGCCAAGGAAGCAGAGGTAGTCCCAGGACCCCTGTGTTTGCACCAGGAATAGGCATCCTGAGGGGAGAGAAAGATCTTTTTGAAGAAGGGTGGGAGAGGGTGGATTAGAGCTGATCTAGGGACGCGGGTTGATTTCTCCCAGTGGAAGTGAGAAGGGACCCCAGAGAGGGGAACGGTGGGGTGAACTCATGCGGTGGGGCTCAGGGGACAGTGAATGACCAGCTGTCTGTCTGCTGTACCTATTCTATGCATTTCTGTACGAGATTTGTGAGGAAGAAGCCTGGGGATTTGGGCCCAGTGATCAGAGCTCTCACATGTCAGAATGAAGAGGAAAGACTGAGAACTAAAACCAACAACAGCCCTGAAGGCACTGATACTGTGGCTGATGGGTACTGAGCACCTACTGTGCGCCTTACACGGTGCTAAGCATTTAATACCTCTTATCTCATTTAAAGATAACACGGCGGCATGTAATAGGCACTGTTTAAAAATCTCCATTTTGCAGGTGAGGAAACGGAGGCTCAGAGAGATGAAGCCATCGGGGAGGATCAGGGCAGCGGGGAGCAGTGGGCAGGGGGAGGGAGCTGGTGTGCTCCTCTGCGAACCACTGTGGCCCTTTGGTCCCTTGGTGCATGGCAAATGCACCCCTGTACACACACAATTTTACTGACTCGTGACAATTCAGTGAGATGGACGTTTTCTCATTTACTCGTGGAAATCATGGGTCAGGACTGGCGTAGTGACCCGCGAGCTGCCGCCCCCTGGGGCGCGTTGAGTGGGACGCCCCGCCAGGCCTGCCTCGCTCTGAGGCCGCGCTCTTCCGTACTCCCCTCGCTCTAACACCCTCGTTGACTCACAGGAAACCTCCCTTCTTGTTCCTTCTTGTTCCTTCTTTTGGTATTCGTTTTTGTACATTTGGACATGGGGTTGCCTCTGACTATACAGGGCACACAGGCCCATTCCTCCTCCTCCTGCCTGGGGGCCCCGGTTTGTGTCTGAGCTGAGGCGCGGCGGCCAGTACCGCGCAGTGGCGTGATTGTGGTCCTGTGGTCAGCCCCTCGCCCTGGGCCCTCCCAGGCACTCATGCTTTCTGACCTCAGGACGTCCTGTGTCAAGCTGCAGCCTCTGGCTCCACGGTGCCCTGCAGTCTGTGTCTGGGCCCGGCGCTCTAGAGCTGGGAGGACCAACCTCGAACACACTAAGCTCTGTTTGATGTCACCAGGTAGACTTGGGGGACAGAGACAGATGCCAGGGATGAGAGGCCGAGGCAGCATCCCTGGGGAGCTGTGGAAGGAGGAGTTCCTCTGGGGAGACTGAGATGCAGAAGGGGCCCCTTGTATGGGCATTTGGACTGCGCGTTTGTCACCATCAAGTTGGAAAGGAAACATCCAGGCCAGAAGAGGCGGAGGAAGTGGAGCCAGGCGCGTAGTTGGAGGGACAGGTTCCCAGTCGGAGCCTGAGCTTCATCTTTCAGCACCTCGCTCCTCAATTCCAGATGCTCCCCTCGGGGAGTCTCTGCTCTCTACTCTTGGCTCAGGCAGCCAGCGCTTAATGAGAACCTGAGGGGTCCTCCGGCTGCGGGAAGGGCCAGTGCGACGTGGAGGCCAAGGAAGTGGGTACTGACGTCAGGGGCTCGTGGTGCCAGTCATTTTCTGAGCTCTCGGGTGGAGCTCGGAGAGGCAGCACCTGGGGGCAGGGACTCATCTGAACTCTTTTAGCCTCGTTCTCTGAACTTGTGTCAGGAAACGTGAGCTGGAAATCGCCCCAGAACAGACAGTCCTCTGCTGATCCTCTTTCTTCATTGCGTCCAGCAGCGGCAGGGTGTCTTATTTATTCACTCACTGTGGCAGGAACATGGTGTCTCCGTCCTTGACCACCACCTCTAGCCTAAGGGCGCACCCGTACCCTGGAGTGGAGACCTGCTGTTTGGCTGAGCCTCGTCAGACGCAGACCGCAGAGGCGCCTTGTTTAGGCGTCTGCGTGCTGGGGACGGGTGGTCGGGATGTGGATCTCAGCTGTCCTGGTGCAGCGTGATCCTGATGCGCGGGCCAGCCTTGGAGCCAGGACGTAAATAAGGCTGCTCGTTGGAGCTTTCTGGATCCTTGCCCATTCTCACTCATCTTTCCTTCTTTTTACTACTCCCTTAGCTTGCTTCTTCCTCCCTCTGTGGAGTGCGCTCTGCTCAAGTCTGTAGCAGGGCTTCGGAGGGGGTTCTGATTCCTTCATTCGCCTGTGCATCCATCCAGCATTCGGTGAGGACCTGCTGTGTGTTGGGCCCTGTGCTGGGCCCCAGTGTACAAACTCAGTGGCACATGGTGTTGACCTTTGGCTTGAGCAGCCGCCAGCACCCTTCAGAGCCCCTCGGCAAGGCTGTCAAATTCTGAAAATAGTGGGGGAGCCCCAGTCCAGGAAGAGGAATCCAGGGAGAGGAGTCCAGGGAAGGGACCAGGGCTGGCCAGCAGAAACGTCAGGTTCTTAAGACAACCCCAAGTCTGCCTCCCCCAGGACGGTGACAGTGGCTGATAATGCTGGTGTTCATTCAACCTAGAATACTTTTTCATGCCATTGCGAGCCCTGTGTAGTTAGTAACAGGGGACAAAACTTAAAGTCCAGATCTCCAGGCTCTGTGGAGTTCTTCTATTGGCTTCCTAGCCTTTGCAGTGCTGTCTCCTAGAAAATCCGTGACATGAACCCAGGACATCCTCTTGTTGTCCTAGCCTATAAGTTGTGTAGGGATTGGATTGCTTTGCCAGTACAGTTGCTGGGATAGTGGAGCCACACTTGGCTGTCTGTCCAGGTGGAGATGTGGCTCAGGGGGCTGCAGACCACCACGAAGGGTCCGTAGCTGTCCCAGGGGAGGGGGCACACTTACCTAGTCACGCTCTCATGCAGTACCAAAGGGGAAATTAGTCCCACTTGCCACGCAGGTCATGAGGTGAGGCACAGCCAGTGGGCCTGAGAGACCGTGTGAGGCCGGGAAGGTCCGCCCCTAGCAGAGGTGAGGCCTGCCCTCTCGGTGGCCTCCTCCCCCTCACAGGCTCCAAACAGGCCCTCGGTCTCCCTCCTGCCACTTCAAAAACCCACAGTTGGAGTCCTGAGAATGTTATTCTCTTCTACTTAAAGACATTCCATTCCATGTGTAATTAAATGTGTGGTATTGAATTAATGTTTTCTTCTGAGCATTTTTGGCAGCCTGAGACCCTAGGGTCTGGCCAGTGTAACGAAAACACACACTTCTCAGAGACTCTCTTGCTCTCCCTCTTCCCTCTTCTTCTGTTCTCTGCCAAGAGCCTCCCTCCTCCTCCATTCACACAGTCGTCCCCAGGACTCACCTCGTAGCGCGGGGGCCCCTGAAGCTGTCCAGACTCTGTTCTTCCACGAGCCGTCCTCACCCCCAGAAGGCGCCCCCTCTTCCCTCGCTGAGCTCAGGTGGTGGTGACCGGGGTGGCGGGAAGTTCCCCTGGAAATGACTTTCGCTCTGTCCTTATACGATAGGTGTGTTTGGTTGCCGCCAAGTACTGTTGCCAGTTCAGGAAGCAACGCCTCCCTCCGGGGTGGGAGACGCAGGGGCACGGGGCGGGGGCGGGGGGGTGGGACGCGCCGTGAAGCATGGCAGCGTGATGCCATCTGCTCACGCTGGGCGTCAGAGCCTAGCGGGCCATCTCGAGCATCTGGGTGGCCTTGGGCTAATTACTTTATCGCCTTGCACTTCAGCTTCCTCAGCCGCAGCACTTGGGGCAGTAACACCCTGGGTTGAAGCGACTTGAGATGAATTAGGTGATTCATGGAGAGAGCTTAGCACAGAGCCTGGCTCAGGGTAAGTGCTCACTCAGTGGCCGTTATCTGATCGTTAATACTACCAGGGGGTAATGATAAGGGAACACAGACCGGCCCAGTGTGAGACAGCTGATGGGGGATCCGAGCTGTCTCAGCTGTGCGGCTGGGACCACTTAGGGACTGGGTGTCACAGTGGTCAGAGGAGAGGGGAAGGCAGGGTGGTTAGGAGAGCCCGTGGGGTGGGGTCAGCGAGAGAGCAACTGGCCGGCCCTGCGTCTGAGTCCCTTAGGCCACAGCCTTTGAGGAAGACGGTTTCAGTCCCCCCCCACCCACTGCCCCGGCCTCCCACCCACCCTCCACATGCATGTCCTCTTGGGACAATCATCAGAGCTCCAAGGTCACCAGTGATCTCCTGTTAAGACATTCTGGGCTGGCTTTCGGGGACTGTCTTTGCTGCCTGACACACAGCAGAGTCAGATTCGCCGTTATTTATAAACACCGACCCTGGGAAATCTGGTTTTTCTCTGCCGATCAATAGCAGTCTTTAGTAGCTGGGTGTCTCTGTCTTTGATGTCTTTATTCCATTGTCTGACCAATGTCCTCCCGCGGCCTGTTTGGGACTCTGAGGGAGGAAGAGGTTGGATACCGTGGTGGCAGGCTTGCACAGCCCGCACGTGACCCCCTGAGCCAGTGCCGGCCGCCCTCCGAGCAACCTCAGCCCATTTTACTTCCAGGCGACATCACTACCCTTCTGCAAGCTTCTTTCCAGGCTGCTGTTTTGTTCACAGGTGTATTTATTTCTTAGTAGAAGTGGAAACATTGCAGAAAGGAAGGAGACCTACTTTTGTTAAATGTCCACTATGTTTCAGTTATTTCCAATGATCTCTATGACCTAAACATTTTAAATCCATCCTCTTAACCACCCTGCCAACCAGATGCTCACGTTTCCGACCTGCAGCTCAGGAATGGGGTCTAAGAGGCGATAGGCTCAGGGTCCGGACTCGAATACAGACCTGTTCTGTCCCCAGGCCCTCACTCCCTCAGGAACACGGTTTTGTGGGGTTTTGTACTTCCTCCCTCCTAGGCCGGCAGGTCTGAGGAGTGTATCCCTGTCACACCCCCTTTCCCCCAAGAACATAGCAGTGAGGCTGACAATGGCCACCTGTGTCTTTGGCCATGTCTGGCTGTCCAGCAGATTGACCTGCACAGGTCACAGAAGGTGTGGTGGGAAACCTCTGCCTCTCAGGGGAACAGAGCCAGGGCCAGGGGGTGACCACAGCCCGCCCTCTGACCTCTCAGGACTCCACGGTCTTCTGTCAGAGGTGGCATCTTGGGTTAGTGATGCCGCCCTAGGTCAAGCTTGCCCCAGGTGCGAGCTTGCCCCGGAAGACCTCCCAGAAGTGAATCTCACATGTACAGAGGCGTCAGCTTGGCCCTCGGCACAGACACCTGTTTGTGGAGCAGTAACGGCGACACGGAACTTCTGCATTTGTCTGAGGGACCAGTTGTCTGACGCAAAGGGAAGCTCTCCCGCGGCTTCCTCTGTGGGGGCTCAGTGAGTGGCTCTCTTGAAAAAGGGAGTAGGGAAAAGCCAGGCCAGAATGTGCCAGAAACCCTGTCCGTCTCCCAGAGATGCCTCCCCACTGTCTCCTGGCCCCTTGCTCTCTCCAGCGGTCCCTCGTTGCTGGAGACTGGGACGTCTTCCCATGCCTGGGCCGTGCAGCTCCCTCTCCTCCTCCCCTGCCAGTGTCCTGGCGTCTGGGTTTTGTGACCCAGACTCTGCTGGGCTGGCCAGCCAGGCAGTAAAAGGAGATTGATGCCCTCCCCTGCTAGGAAAATCCATCACTTTTTGGCGTGTGGGTCAGATGGCTTCACCAGACACAGCTCTGTGTGAGCTAAAAATACGCGCAGAAAGAGGCCCAGATAGATGCGTGAATGTCAGAAATAGACACGGTTCACTCCAGTCATTCCTCAGGGCCTTGCCTCCCACACCCTTCTCCCCAGGGCCTCCAGGAAGGGGGCCTACTCTGTCCCTGGGGAAGCCGCTGTCCTGGGCCCCAGGGCGGGCAGGTGAGAGAAGTTGGGGCGGGAGGAGGAGAAGGGGGAGGATGGAGGGTTGAGCTGCTGTGCACCACATCGTCTTGGTGGCTGCAAAGTAGGGAAGACACAGGACAGGCAGCCATGCGTGATGGAAAGAACACAGGCTCAGATCCATAGAAAGAAGGGAGGAGTCCTTCCTGAGCTGTGCTTCAGCTCTGGGAACTTCGGAAAGTTACCCCTGCCTCCATTTTTCCACCTGTAAAAGAGGTACAATAACACGCATCTGTTGTGAGAATTGAAAGTGGAGCAAATAGCAGGTCTGGGCACAAATTCACCTCCCTTACCAAACTTCTTCTTACTTAGGTTCGGGGAAAGCAGCTACGCCTGTGGTGGCCTGGTTCTAGAATCTTGTTGGTACGTGGGGTTGTCCACATGGAGGTGGTTTGCCTCATGTATTTGGCCCATAGCCAAAATAGCAGGAGAGGGTGGGAAGGAGGGAACTGATTTTTAATTCCCTTGTTGTAAAGACTGGGGCATGGCCCTGCAGCATGCGACAGCCACCTGGAAGCCCCGTGGCCTGGCCTGCGAGCAGCTGTGACCCTGCAGGTCTGTCCCCAAATGTGTCCTCTCACAGCTCCTCACCAACAGGTCATCTGGGACAAGGTGGGGGCACCAAGAGCTCTGATAGAAAATAAAAATTTTGTATGGTCTATTCTGAAAGGAACCCCCAAGCCAACCAAATCAGTAACCAAAGTCTTGTAGCTGCATCCCTCTGTCCCAGTCCCAGGTCTCCTTGACACTCAGGGGACCCACCTACCATAGCCGCCTGTCTTCAGCTGCCCTTCTCTGGCAAGGTCATTTGAGGCCGTCCTCTCCCCTGGCGCTGCGGAGCTCCCCCCTGGTGACGCCACAGACGGAGGAGGCTCCCGCCTGCTGATGGCCGCGGGAAGGCCCGTGAGTGGTCTCTGGCTCCCTACTTCCTGCCCGGCCCCCTTCCTGACGCTCTTTTCAAATGGGCAGGTGGCTGAGGGCACCTCCGTGCCTTCTCCTGCAGACCGGCTTTAATTAGGTCGCTAACTGGGCCACGCCACAGCTGCCTTCTCTGTCCGCAGACCCTGGCCCCTGGAGGCCCCCTTCTGGACTCGGCTCTCATGGTCTCGCTGGTCTTTCTCGTCCAGGAGGAGGGTTTGTCAGGGGGCACTGCCCTCGGTAACCTGGGCTGCCTCTTGGTAGTCTTGGTCACAGGGCAGACTTTGTGTTAGACTTGTCTCAGCCGCTTAGCAGGAGCCAGTGTGTCTCCTTGTGTGTGCCGGCAGGTACGCGAGTGCGTGTCCGTCTGTCCTTTCTCCTGGCCGCTGGGCCAAACTCTCCATGTGGGTTATCTCGCTCAGTCTCCTCTAGAATCCAGCAAGTGAGGCGCTGGTGTTAACCCCACTTCACAGGTGAGGAAGTCGAGGCTCTGGGGTGACAGAACTATCTCAAGCCCAAAAAAACGAGCCAAGAGGAGGAGCCAGAACTCAAACCCAGTTCTTGACTGCCCTAGTGACCTCACTGTTCAAAGTGCGCGTCTGTGGACCGAAAGCACACAGACGTCACCTGGAGTTTGTTAGAAACGCAGACTCTCAGGCCCTGACCCGGGATCAGCCTGAGGCCCAGGGCAGCCCCATGCGCACTGGCTGCCCAGTCCGCCGAGTCCTCTCCCCAGAAACCAGAGCTAATCGCCCTGGAATCCCGCGCATTGGCCAGTGTCGACCATTGTCCAGCTGTGGTCTGGGGAGCTTAGGCGTGTGTCGGGCAGAGCTGAGCTTTGATCCCTTTTAAGACCGCGACGAAGAGCCGGTTCTCATGCCCATGTTGGGGTGCTGGGGTTTGTCCCTCCTCCTGTGCACTAGGGAGCAGATGCCCTGCTCTAGACCCCTGTGCTCTGCTGTCCCCCGGGGCCTCTAATGAGGGCGAGACTGACTTGGCTGCTCTGCTCTCTGTCCCCCTCCCACAGATGTGCAGCACATTAAGAGGAGGGACATCGTGTTGAAGCGAGAACTGGGCGAGGGAGCCTTTGGAAAGGTCTTCCTGGCCGAGTGCTACAACCTCAGCCCGACGAAGGACAAGATGCTGGTGGCTGTAAAGGTAAATCCCGGACGGGTGGGCCCCAGGAAGGCAGAGGGGTGGCCGGGCTCGGACAGGGAAGAAGAGGCTCTGTCTTTCCGGTGTAAACTGGCTTTGTCAGATGCAGTCGGGCCTTTGCTCCAAGGTCATTGAAGTGTCCTTGGGACCAAAGCCAACTTCCTTTGGCCTCGGAGGCTGAGAGCTGTCACCCAGCATGTAAGGGGGCTGTGCCTGAGGTGCCGCTGGAGGAGCAGGTCTTGCTGTGTAAGGCCCCGGCTCTGTCCTGGAGCGCCTGGGCTCCCTCCTCAACAACCGTGCAGACGGCGGTGTCTGGGCCTGCAAGGTCACCTGACCACTTCTGAGGAGCAGAGTTGGGTGGGGTCGGCTGCTCCAGGGCAGCAGACCTCCCTGGCAACAGAGGAGACAGGAGGGGTATCCGGCACTGAGCCCAGGGAGGAGGGTGAGTGAAGGTGGAAAAAGCTCTTAGACACCCGCCGTGGGATCCAGGCCCAGACCCCAAGGGCACGAGCCTGAGGGTAATTGCCTGCCGGCAGCGGCTCCATGGCCCAGTAACTGCAGGGCTCTTTGGTTGCCGAGCCAGCTGGGCAGGTCTGCAGCTGGAGCTGAGCTGCTTGCAGTAGTACTGAAGGGACTTGGCCACACACTTCCTCCAGCAGTGACCAGCTTCGCCTGTGAAGCAGTGTCAGACAAATCTTTGAGCGTGAGTGGTGCAAACGAGTCCAGTCACCTCACTGAGGCGGCCATGGCCCTAAGGAGCCCCGCTGCAGAGTACGGGCTGGCCTCTGGGCACACAGAGCAGACGTTGTGGGCTGGGGGCAGGAGGTGCGCTCCCGGTGAGGACTCTCGCTCAGACGTTGAACGGGCCCTGTCCTGAGCACTGAGCGCTCTGCCCCCCGCCCCCGCAGGACGGTGTCAGGCTTCTGTGCCTTTGGGTCTCGGTTCACGGCGCCGCGCCTGGAGGTCTGCTCTCCCCTGAGGCATGGCCTCAGTGCCCGCAGGCAGGGCCGCGTGGGCCACAGGCACAGTGTGGGCATCAGAGACCCAGCCCTGCTGCCGATTTAGCCGTGTGGCCTTCTGTAAGACTTTTAACCTCTTTGGACCTCAGTTCCCTTGCCTATATAATAGGAAATAGAATACGTTCTCAAAATTGGGGTGATTAAATGACATGTCACATCCTCAGTACACTGCCTGGGACATAGGTAAAAATGCTCAATAAAAAGTAGTTGCTATGTGTTTTTATTCTTACTGTTTTTGATGCTGGTATTATTGAATGTGCTTAGACATGCCATATGACTGCCAAGCCTGCATCGACCACCTAGAGTCGAGGTTGCCAAACTTTTCCTTTAAAAAGCCAGATAGTAGATGGCTACTCACCTCTGCCCCTGCGGTGGGAAAGCAGCCTACATAAACCAGGGATGATGGCTGTTTTCCAATAGTTTTTATTTTACTTTTTTTTTTTAAACAAAAATAGGCATAGTCTGCCAGCCTTCGCCCTAGAAATAAGTAAGGAACTAGAGTATTGCCCTGTGAAAGGCTAACGGTGATCATTGCTGGGGCATCCTGAGAATAGGCCTGCTCTGCGGGCCTCCGTGGATGTGGGGCGGTCGGACGGGCGAGGGTGTCTTTCCATGGCTTGCACCAGGGCTGTGGGAAAGTGTCTAATTTTGTCCGTAAACTTGGAATCTGCACTGCCCTGAATCCTAATTTGTAGGATGACAGTAACCCACGGGGCGTTCCAGCATCCGCCTGGGAACTGGTGAAAGGCCTGAGCATTTCTGTGCTTCAAGCAGGAAATGAAATGATGGTCTGAAACCCTGGGAAATGTTTCCCGCTGAGCGGTCCAGCACTGAGGGGCAGTGCCCAGATTGGGTAATACAGAAAATGTGTTTCTGTTTTCATCCTTTTCGAAGGGTTTTTTTCTCCCGGGGTCTGGGAACCTGGAGGAGACGAGCACCCTGGGATTTCGCGCCCTTGGCTGCCCAGTGACCGCCCAGCCAGCAGCCCGCGGAAAAGAGGCTCATCTCCTCCGGGGGGCAGATGAGAGGCCCCGCCCCTGCCTCTGCATCCCCTTTAGGCTTGACTCCTCCCACAGGCCCCTTCGCATGTCGCTGCAGGGTGACTGTGGGCTCTCAGGAAACACATTGAAGTATAACCCCAAATTAGGTTTTCCCCAAACTCCGCTTTTAAATCAATGGGCAAGAGCTTTTGGCCCCGCAGTTGCTGTGGTGGAAACGCAGAGCTGAAGTTGAGCCTGTGTTCTGAAGAGGCTTGTGTTCTGTTGGGGAGACAAGGAGAACCCCCGTGAGAGAACTGGAGGGCAGGGCAAGGCAGGGTGTGGGGGGATGTGTCGTGTGAGAGTGACGTTAGGTCATGTGATTTGCGAGATTTGTAATAGGTGATGCCGCTTCTAGTCATCTGACAAGCAGTATGCTTGCTTACAAGATCTTAAAAGAGCCTCCTCTGATAGCCAAATAGCTAATAAGAATATCAGAAAGGTTTCCAACCTAATTAAGTATCAGAAAAATGGTAATTAAACTATGATGAGATACCACTGAACAGCAAGTAGAATGGCTGAATAGCAGTGACAATACCAAGTGCTGCTAAGGACATGGAGCCAGTACAGCTTATACTCTGCTGGTGGGAATGCAAAGTGGTGGAATTGTTCTTGAAAAATCGTTGGGTATTCTAGAACATGAGTAGTGTGTGACCCAAGGCTCCCACTTCTCGGCCTATACCCAATAGGTATCTATCTGTCCCTCTGTCTATCCAGCCAGCCAGCCATCATCTGTGTATTAAGACATTTGTCTAAGAATGTTTGTAAAGCATCATTTAAAACAGCCAAAATCTGGAAACAGCCCCAATGCCTATAATAATTGTAATGTATTCATACAGTGGGAGATTACTCAACGAGGAGAATGGATGGACTCAGCTCCATGCAGCAATGTGGAAGAATCACAACACACCACGTTGAATGAAAAAAGACAGATACGGAGATATGCTATATGTATGATCCCATTACTTAAAGTTAAGAAAAAAGTAAAACTAAACTCTAGTGTTCAGGCATTTATGTTTAGGTAGTCCAAACGATTTATATATAAAAAGCAAGGACGCGAGTTCCATAAATCAGGATAGTGGTCACTGTGGAACTTTTTGTTTTTACCTCAATGACTATATAATTTATTTCCAAGATATCTAACTGGGCCTTAATTTGATTGTTATCTTAATTTTATTTCTCCCTGTTTTTGCTAAATACCTTTTTGGTTTTTTAAATAATTATTTCTTTACTCTCTTTGAGCATTTATTTTTAACATCTTTATCAGCCTATTCTTAAAAAAATTAACTGTATCTGCAGGAAATTTCTTCCTTGTTCTGGTAATTGATCATTTTGATTACTTGGATTAAGCATAGCTTTCCTTCCATATGTCTGGACTTCAGCCTCTGGGTTCCTTTTGGTTTGGAGAATGGTTGTGTCTTTGTTCTGGGTGTCTGTGATTTCAGGTGTCAGTTACCTTAAGCTTGAGATGGACCTTAAAACATTTGTGAAACAATCTAAGTGCAGGATGTCTTGCTTTTACTGTTTCCCATTTAAAAAAAAAAGGTTTTTCTCCTTCTTAATACTTTATAACCACTGGCCTTCATCAGGTCTTTCCAAAATATTCATTGTAGGTTCCATACTAACAGCCTACTCTTTGCAATTATAGTCATTGGTTTTCATGACATCTCATTACAGTCAGTGATGACAGAAACAGATATAACTGCCATTGGTGAGCGTGGGAACAACTGTGGCTGACTCTCGGCCACCCCTCCCTGGGGCCAAGGGCTTCCCCAGGGGTTCGCGGCCTCACGGGTGCCCGTTGGTGTGTCCCTCGGACACAGTCGGCGTTAACCCTGCTGGCCGATGTGCCTTGGTTGAGAGATTTTGTGGCTGAAATATCTCCCCCCAATTTAAAAAAAAAAAGGAAAAGGAAAACAGGCGGCAGACTCCCGAGGCTGGATGAGGTGAAGATGCTAAGTGACTCTGAAGGAGCGGGGAGCCGCTGAGGGATTTGAGTGCCCCTGCCCTCTAGACAGCTTCCCCCCATCCAGCCGACTAGCCCCTCGAAACCTAGCACTTGGGGTGAACGGGGAGCTGAGGCATAGAGGGGAAGACTGCAAGGAAGGGCAAAGTCCTCAAGCTTTGCGGGGAGTAGTCAGAGGGGGCAGATTCCAGCTCCCCTGTTTGTTCTGTGGATCCTGCCTGCAGGGCGTCAGAGACCCCTTGGCGTGACCTGTCTCCCCGAGCCTTCCCTGCCCCCACTGGAGACTCATGTGAAGCTTCTCTCGGAAGAGAACTCCACAGAGAGAGGCGAGGGATGTCGGGGCCACTCTTCCTCCTCACTCTCCTCCCCTGGCCACCTCTGTCCCAGTTGTGTCAGTCGCTGGGGATCGGGGCCACCGGCAGCCCGTGGCCACACACCACCCTTTGCCAGCTGCGTAAGCGCTTCAGGCCTGACCCAGGAGCTGGAGGTCCCACTGCGCAGGCCGGGGACGGGGTGTGGGGAGGCCGCAGGCCTGTCTCCTGTGTGCCTCAAGGCGGAGGGTGCCAGCCTTGGGGACGCCAGCGGGCACTGCTGGAGAGCTGGGAACGGGACTGACTATCCAGTGGCTGCCCTTGGCATCCAGGACCGTACGAGAGAATGATTTACAGAGATGGAGAGAGGCCATTTGGCTGGCCCCAAATTTGATCTACTTTTCCCTCTCATAAATCCAGTGTTCACATAAATCTTTGTATTCTCCCATCCCACCCACGCTAGGTTCCTTTTCTTCCCTCCTAGTTCTTCATGAAAATAAATAAATCACTGGCAGTCATCCGATACCCACGCCCCAGCGCGTGGAGTTCAGGGCCGCAGCCAGGAGCTGGAGCTGGATCACCGAGAGGCGCCCGCTGCCTCTTGGCTGGTGTCTTTGCTCCTGTTGTCGGTGGACACACAGAGCAGCCTGTTCCTTCAGGGCTGGGCAGCTTCCCTGAGAAGGCGGCCAGGCCCGCAGGAGATAGGCCAGGGCTGGTGGAAGAGCAGGGGGCCGCTGGATGTCCCGCTCGCCTCGCCTCCGCCGGCCCTGCAGCCTGGCATCCTCGCTGGGCCGGCCCCTCTGCTGGTGGCCACACTCCTACCTGTCTGGACCCTCTCCTCCGTCCCATCTTTTAACTTCTCTGTTCACTGTTCCCCGGGGACCTGCCGAGCGACTGCTTCACCTCACAGATTAATTCAAGCAGGTGTGCTGGACAAGAAAGCCTTGGGGGTTCCAGACTGGAGCTACCTCTTTTTTCGTTCTGGACCTCAGAGTTCTCACCTGTAAAATGGGAGAGTCGCACTAGGTAACGCCCAGCATTCCTGTCAGGAGCGAAGCCATGTAGTCAATCGTGTTTTTGTGGTGAAACTTCCAAATTTTGAAAAGAGTGAAAGGTGCTGGTTGAATTTGGAGTGGGACTTGATCTCTGGTTGAGAGACCTGGACCTTCAGCTAAGGTCCTCCCTAGAGGCCTTGCCATTGACCTGCAGACCAGAGACAGGAGGTGTCCTTTAAGATGTAACAGCAAGGTCACGGCTAGACAAGGCTGGGCCCCCTGGGGCCTTTTTCATGCTAAGAGTCCATTGTGCCTGTGTATGCTGATGCCCCAGAGGGGGACGGGCCCCTAGGTACAGCTTCCGCATATTCCCAGTCCTGCTGTGCTGTGAGCCCGGGCACCCCTGTGGGTTTCAGCCAATGGGGGTGGAGGTGGCCAGGGAGCTCTCCGGCTGGGAGGCCTGTCAGCAGCAGCAGCGCCTTCTCCAGGGGAGGCCAGTCTGCCTAAGGCAGCAGGGAGGGCCCGGTGCCTGGCAGAGGGCACGGAAACCCATCTCCCATGGCTAGATTCTCGCTACCCCTGAACGGGGGGTGCACGAACTGCACACCCACTCCCTCCCTGCCTCCTGCCCTGCCGGCTGAGGTTCCCGCACTGTGTCAGTTGAAGCAAGCCGCTCTTGTGTTGGGAGGGTAGGGAGGCTGGAGAAAGGTGTGGGCTCACCTGCCCAGGTGGCTGCTCCTGCAGAAAGCTTCCCCCTCCCGCTCCCCGCCCACCCCGGCCCCCAGCCTTCACAGCTCCTTCCCCAGGGTGGCCACCATCGCTGCGTCCCCAAGGGCGCCCCTGTGTTTGCTCACACTCTTCTGCTTTGGTCTCACCATCCCTTCTGGTGCCGGAAAGTCTGCATTTACACCAGGCCTCTCCTCTACTTATCTTCCCTGGCCCTGGGGCAGGTGGCCTGCTCTGGTGCCTAGTCCTCACACAGGGTGTGACATTTCGGTGGCCACCAGATGCCCACTTGCCATCCTACCCTGGGACTTGGCCATCCTTCACCTGGTCCTGAGCATCCTAAGTCTAGTGCCCATTAATTGCCTTTAGAAGCCAAACCATTGACGTTTCTCTGTAAATATCTATTCCTTCACCATCTAAAGTCAAGGGAAGGAAAGTGCAAGGAAACTTGATTACGCTGTCTGCCTGATTTCTGGCTGACTCTGGGCACGGGGGAATTTAAAAAGTTATGGCGGGCAGAGGGCAGGTTTTGCCACTGTTCATTTTAGCTGCGGGACCCTGGTGTCCAGGAGACCTTAGGGAAGGGGCCTCGTCAGGCCTCCCGCCTCACAGCCCCTCCCTCTGCCATTCACACCCACCTCTGAGGAAGCCCAGGACTTGGAGATGAGCAGGATCTGAAGTCATAGGCTGGTGTCTGGGCTTGGGTGTCAGAAAGCTGGTTCCTGTTGGTGCAGGATGAAGGAGCTGGAGGAGGAGTCAGGCCCGGCTGTTGTGACTTAGCCTCACAGTCTTTGAGCCCCGATGAAAATCTCACTTGTTGGGAACCAGCAGGTCTTTACTGTGAGCACCAGGTTCTTCCCAGCTGGGGAACCTGTCCTCTGGTTGCTAAAAACCATTGTCCTGCCTTGTTCCCAGGCCTTGAAGGACCCCACCCTGGCTGCCCGGAAGGATTTCCAGAGGGAGGCCGAGCTGCTTACCAACCTGCAGCACGAGCATATTGTCAAGTTCTACGGTGTGTGTGGTGATGGGGACCCCCTCATCATGGTCTTTGAGTACATGAAGCATGGGGACCTGAACAAGTTCCTCAGGTAAGCAAGGGCTGCTGTCCCCTCCCCTGGGCTCTGACCCAGCCCTGCCCAACCTGAGGGGTCCTCTCTGGAGCCAGAGGTTATAGTTGTTCCTTCAGACACGTAGGTCTGGGGTTAGACTTGAGAAGCACCCTTTCATTTTTTCTGCATCATCTGCTGAACAGCTGGATTCAGGCCCTTATCCCTGATTGCTAGGGAGAAAAAGTTGAGGATGCTGTGACAAGTAACCTGTACTCCTCTTCCTGATTCAGGGTGGACAGAGAAGAGGGGCAGGGCCTGGCACGGGCTCCCGGGGGGCCTGCCAGCCTGTGACCCCCACCTCCAAGGGTCCAGGGCCATCCCTTGCCCTGGTGATGAGAACAGCTTTCCCACTTGGTGCCTCACGTTTCTCAGTGCTGCAGAGTCAGGCTAATGCTCACACCTCCCCCAGCCCTCGGGAAGCTTTTCACCAGAGACATCTTCATGCGGAAGAGGAAGGCACAAGCTTACAAACTCATCAGGAGACAGACATCATTGGAAAAAGGGGTAGATTTCCCTTGGATAAATTTAGAACTGTGCTGTCTAATGTAGTAGCCACACGGCTATTTCGATTTAAGTTTACATCACTTAAGTTTTTAAAACTCACTTCCTTGGTCTCACTACCCACATTTTGAATAAATAGCCACATGTGGCTACCATATTAGGCAGTGCAGTTTACAACATTTCCACTAGGAAAAGCTCCGTTGGATAGTGCTTGTCTAGAAAGATTGGATTTGTTGTAAGAGGATTTTCCCTATCTTAGAGCCAGGCTGCCTGGATTTTGAGAGGCTCTTGATGGAACTGGTAAGGGACAGGAACCCCGTCCAGGAGCCCCCCGAGAAGACAGCGTCTCAGTCAGCACCTCCCTGCTCCCCACATCCATCACCTCCAAGCAGTGCCCGACGGAGGGGCAGCCGTGTGTGAGGACCTGGGGAATTCAGAGCCCCCAGAAGCGGGGCGAACACTCAGGTGCTGGACGCTTAGCCGCCTTTTGAATCCTATTGAATTCTGTGGCGGAGAAGGAGATTTTCAGGTTCAAATGTAGGTTGTCGAAGATTCTAGCACATTCACCAAAAACTGGCAAGCGCCTGCTTGAAGTGGGGCACTCACTTCTGATCTGATCATTTTGTGCCTCAGTTTTCTTATCTCACAAGTAGATGCTGTGATTTTGAGAAGGGACTGGATAGGGTGGACAGCCAGGAACGAGCTCACCTTATGAGGCGGGTTTCCAAAAAATGGCCCTAGGGAAATGGAAGGTACTCGAAAGATGGTCTAAACCTCTTGAACTTGGTTTCACAATGAAATTTAGTCCTTTCCTGGAGAACTGAGTCCTTATCAATAAGGCAGACTTGAGTTTACATCCCGAATTTGTCACATCTTAGTGATATAACCTGGAGCAAGTTATTAAACCTTAATTCTCTCCCTAGAAAACAAGGCCATTAAGAACTGCTTCACAGGTTTGTTGTTATGACTATTAAATGACTGTATTTCTATCATTCCTAGATGAGTGTTCTGCGCAGCCAGCTGTTCAGTCAAAGTAGCTACTACTAAAATGATTACAATTATTCTTTTTATCACAACTGTGACTGTGGTAGTTTCTGAGGCAGGTGACACCCTTTCTCAGGTCTCAGGAAGTTCCCCACTTTGTGCTTCTGTTCCCTTGAGGACCTGCTCCATTTTCCTCCATACCTTCTCTGTGGACTCAACTGAGCCTTCAGCCCAAGTGCCACCAGCAGGGCTAGAGAGCTCCTGGGTGCCCATCTGGGCCAGTGCTCTGCACAGTGTCAGGGATGGGGAGGAAACAGAGAGTGGGTCCTTTCTGCTCTCACATCTGCCGTTGGTGGGTTTGGGGGACAGTGTGCCCTCCTAGAGGACAGGCGCGGGCCATCTGCTGACCCACCTTCCTCCCCGGCACATGCAGATCATAAAATACCACACCCGTGTTGAACGGTGCCTTTCGGTGGAATCTGGAGAAGCAGTGAAACAGGCTGAGGTTTCGCTGTCCCCCAGGACTCCTTGGACCATGACTCCATAAATAAGGGCCCTGGGCTCATTGGGCTTTCTGGAGAAAAGAGGAAATACTGAAAGTGACTGAGTGACAGGGCAAGGCGTTAGGATCACAAACATAGGCCTTGATTTGGGATGGGAAGAATGTTGGGGCTCCCCAGGCCTTTGCTTTAGGGCCTCAGGATCTCTGTGTTGGGCCCCGCCACCAACAGGGCAGTGTGGTCAGAGAGTGGGCTCAAGTGTCTTCCTACCCAGAGCATCACTAGCGGGAGCTCGCGGGAGATGCAAATGAATGAGCTCCACCCAGCCAGTCAGAATCCTGGTGGGCGGGGCCCAGGGAGCCAAGACCAAGCCCTCTTGGTGCCCTTTAAGGTATAGAACTCGCTTCTAGAGCCATAGGTCTGGCTCCATCTGCTCCCAAAAACTCCTGTGGTCACTGTGGGACCTCTGGGACTTTGGTCAGGTGATCTGATCATTTTGTGCCTCAGTTTTCTTATCTCACGATTGAGATAAGAGGATTAAGTGAATTAATATACATTGTGTTTAAGATACTTAGAACAGTGCATGGAACTGAATAAGGGCCATGTAATAGTTGACTGTTTTATTATTTTATACTAGACCTCTAGAACCTGGGAAGCCCTGGATATAAACTAAATAGTCTAAAAAAGCAGGCTTAGTCCCTGACCCACTAGACCAGTGATTTTCACCCGGTGTGCCTCAAGAATTTTTAAAACATGCCATCCCTGACTATGCAGTCAGGGGCCCTGACCTCTTTTCCCTTAGATGTCAAATAAAAGAATGACAACAGCCAACACCACAATAACTGTCTGGTGTGAATGAATCAAAATTATCCCTATTTTTTTTTTTTGTCAGATCAGCAAAATTTTTCTCGTGTGCCGCAGAATTTTAGTAATCAGTTTATGTGTGCCGTGAGATGAGAAAGGCTGGAGATCCCTGCACGAGAGCATGTCAGCTGTCGTCCCAGCTGGGGACCTGGGTGCAGTTTCTCCCATATCCACACTCACATAGTCTATTGGGGGGCCCCAGAAAGAGGCTCCAGGCAGGCCGGGAACGGAGGCTGCATTCACGTGAGTGGTGCATTCCAGAGGACCGGGAATCCAGGCCTTTCCCCCTGGTCTCCTGATCCTCTCCGTCCCCTCTGCCCCCCTGCCTCCCACAGGGCCCATGGGCCGGATGCGATGATCCTCGTGGATGGGCAGCCACGCCAGGCGAAAGGCGAGCTGGGGCTCTCCCAGATGCTCCACATTGCCAGTCAGATTGCCTCGGGCATGGTCTACCTGGCCTCCCAGCACTTCGTGCACCGGGACCTGGCCACCAGGAACTGCCTGGTCGGAGCCAACCTGCTGGTGAAGATCGGGGACTTCGGCATGTCCAGGGATGTCTACAGCACGGATTACTACAGGGTAAGGTGGCTCTTTTAGCTGCAGGACTCCATGACAGAGCTAGCACCCTGCTTACGTGTCTTGTCATTGTCCATTAACCCTGTCACTCCAGAACACACACGAGCACAGCCGTGCCTTTACAGACACTCGATGATTATCCTTTGGCCACTCCTACACCTTGGCAGCTTGTTTATTATTCTCTCTATAGCTCACTCCTCCCCCTTCTCGGATGTGTAACTTAGCTGTACCCTGACATTGCAGTGACATACGCATGGTGTTCCCATTTGCATCTTTAACAAATACTCATTCTTCATGAAAAAAGAATATATATCCATCCCTAAGCAGACAGACCCAACTTGGTGCTACATTTTAACACCTTCCAACTCAGTCTCCGATTCAGCCTCACCCACAACACATTGGATTCTCTGAAATTATTTGCTGACCACTGTAGGCTAGTTTTCAAAGGTAACTTTGGTGAAAAGCTAGGACACAAAGTAAAGTAGCAAAAATGTTTCATGTGTTGCTGAGCATAGTTGTCCAGGGGGCTTAGGGAAGATGAGGGGAGGAAGCATGTTGTCACTGCCAATGGTGGGGAGACGTACAGGTTAGAAAAAGCCTTCTGATTGTGATACGTTCCATTTTACCTCACGTGGTTGTTGATTTATATTAACAGGTGTCTTATTTTGCGCCCAGAAACTTTTTTTCCTTAGTCTTTGGAAATAATTTTCCTGTGGATCATTGAGTGGTTTTGATAGTGTCGCTATTGCCAGGGAAAGAATGAGTGGACATGAGTGTTATTTGACTAAAAAAGCGGGGGAGATACAGGTACAACACGAGATACAGAGGTGGAGTAACTTCTACAAACCGATTGGAAGGCAGATGCCTCAAAAACATGGAGAATCTACTTTGGGAACATTGCCTGGACAAGGACCCTGGAAATGTGGTATGAGGAGAGGGTGGGACAGTGTTCTGGAGGCATGGCAGCCGTTTGTCTCATCTTTGTAAGGAATGAAAGGTTATTGTGAGGCTCAGAGCCCGCAGTTGTCCTTTTGGCCTGAGCGTGGTGCACCAGGAGGCTGGGGGTTTGGGGTTGGCAGCTGCAGAGTAGTCCTGTCTGCGTGTTCCTCCTGATGGCTTTGTCTAAACAGGACATTAAAACTGGTCACTCGAGACACTTCATTTTAGCCATGGCTTAAAGAAAAATGGAGTGGTTGAGAAATGCCCCTTGTGGCTGGAAAGTAATTTGTTCCTGGTACAAAGGATGGCAGATGCTACAGCACCATGAGAGGGTGTGAGGCAGAGTGGACCGAGCAGCAGGGGAGGTTGCACGTCTGCCGCACCCGCCCTGTCCCACATCCCCAGATACGGGAAAAGGAGCTCGGAGCAGGGTCGCCAGAGACCGATGGCCAGGGCGAACCTGCCCCGAAATAGTACAGCAGGGCCTTTCTTTAGCATCTAGACCACTTTTCTTCAGGCATTTTACAGAGCAGCATTGGTATGGTTACTGAGGACTCATGGGCCATAGATTTCTTGAGTCTAGCTGGACCTGGCACCATTTAATTGCCTTTGCACTCTGTGTAATGGGATTTGCTGGCCTGTCTGGCTGAACTCACATTTGTATTGGTGCTGAAAAAAAAGAGGAATGGGTCATTGTTTTTCTGTGTGAGGAAGGCGTTTGATTATGCCAATCTGGTTTCCGCTGGCTTCACCAGGGTCCTGGGAAACAACATCAGACCGGAATGTGTGCAAACTCAGCTTTCAGACTCGTCTCAATGGGCACAGTTAATATTTCTTGATTCTGATTTCAGAGGTGAAAAAAAATCAGGTCTTCAAACAATACTGCTGTGCCCTTGCTTTAACAGCTGTGCGCTCGTGCTCTTTACTTCTGGGAAAGCTCCAAGGAGCACATCCGTCTCGTTCCGCGGGCTCTGGGGCAGGCCGGGAGTTACGGAAGGGAGAGCGAGGCGGGCAGCTCTGCACGTTCCAGGCACCCACAGCTCCTTTTCCATGCCTACCAAGCCCGGTGTACGCGAGGCCAGCTGGCCTGAGGATGTGTCTTTGGTCCCAAGGACGTACAGAGTGCAAACGGACAGCCACTGCAGTAAGAATACGGTGCGCCCCGGAAAGCGGTGCACCCCACTGAGGGTGGGGCGATGCTGCACTGTCCGCATCCGGAGAGCAGCGTGTGTCCTGCCTGTGGGGTCAGCCGCTCACCGGGTGTGATGTCTGCACAGCGCCCCCCCCCCCCCCCGCCACCTCAGTGCCACAAAAGGCAGCCGTGGTTTGCCAGAGGTCACATCAGTAGTGAACCCAGAAGTCTTATCCTTATTGGAAGACATCAGGGTGAGGAGGGAATTCTGCATTTGGGCCTGATTTCTCCTGTTTACCTCCCAGTACTGCCAGCAGCCATGGGACCTCCATGCACTTGCCCTGACCTCTCCTTCATTTTTCCGTTTTAAAAATGAGGACAAGCATAGCCTCTCAATAGTTATTTTGATGTTAAGCAGGGTTTTTTTGCCCTAAGAACCTGGAATATACTACTTCCTGGATAAATTATTGTTTATATTACCTCCCTCAGTTCCCTTCACGCCCAAGGCGGGAGAACCCCAGGGATAACCTCATCTCTAGAGGTGATTCTTGTCTCGGAGAGAGGACTCTCCTGACCGCTGGACAATACACGGCGATCATGCCGTGGGGTCTTTCAGGGGGCCCCCTCTGGAAAATGTCCTTCCCAGGGTTTCAGCCTAGACAGAAGTGCGGTTGTCAGTAGGTGCCTGTTCTTCTGGTCAGTGTGTATGTGGTCCTGCTCATGAATCTCAGGGCCAAGTCTGGTGACACAGGAAAGACTTTGGTGCTCCCTGCACTGGCTGCAGCTCTGGGGGACAGCAGTGACGGATCAGGCAGTGGAATTCCAAAGGGCCCTCTCTGCATGCGGGCTCCGTGCTGGCAGGCCTGCGCTCTCTGCTGCTGCAGGCAGCGGGACGCCCGTTTCTGGTGCCTGGTGCAGCTCCGTGCCCGCACTCCAGGCGTGTGTGTCTGAGTCTGCGCTCACCTGCCTGGCACAGGTTCCAGAGTGTGGGGGGGGGGGGGGGTGCAGGGGAGAGGTAGAAACTCCTCCTTATGTTCTTCCTTTTCCATTTTTAATTTCTTAAAACAAACAGATGCCATCTGGCTCATGCATGAGCGGTATGCAAACGACTTACAAAGGTGAACTGCCTAATTTCCTGTTACACGTTGAGGGAGAGAAAATAAACATCTCTGCACCAGAGTGATGTGTTCTGTCTTCCTAAGACTAAATCCAGCGACAGACACCTCCTGCCCCCCCTTACCCCCCACCCCCACCCCGTGGGCCAGTGACGCGATGCTGTAGGCCAGCTTTGGCGGGGCATCGGGTGCCATTAGGCCTTTCTGACATCATCAGACCACACTCAGAGATCGGAGTGCAAATCTGGGGTTTAAGAAAGCTTCAAGAGTCCTGAAGAGGAGAGGCTGGGGCCCCAGAGGAGAGGTGTTTTCAGAGGTCCTGATTTGGAGGGTGGCGACGTGCAGAGATCCAGGAGGGATGGGATGGAGGGCACGGGGCCCTGACCCTGTGTATCCCGAGGGCCGGGGGGTGCCTTTCGGTTCACCCTCCCGTCCTCTGCCCTGAGCCCATGCCTCGGACCTGGTCAGCATCCAGTAAAAATGTGAATGAATGACCGAGCGAAGTCAGAATGGGAATATGAGTGAGGCAGTCCGCGGACTAGGCCAGACGGAGAGCGGCCCATACCGGCAAACAGGTGCCTGCCCACGTGGTGTCGTCTTGGGAGGTGCAGGGGAATCCATCGTCTCGGCAGCAGCTGGGGCGATGTCTAGAGGAGGCAGGCGGCTGGTGGTCTGAGTTGGGGATGACTTGGAATCAGAGCGGAGTCTCGTGGGGAATAGAGCCAAGGGTCCAGGAGGTGGGGGGAGTATGCCGAAGCCCAGGCGGACGCACGGATGGAGGTGCGAGGCAGACCTGGCAGCTGCCAATGGGCCCTGGTTCTGAGCTGGAGCTTCCAGGTCATGGTTCCTAGAAGCTCCTGGAAAAGGGGACAGCGGTAACCGTCGGGATATGGGAATAATTTAGAACACGCTGACCTGGCTGATGGAGTATTTGATTTTGTGGATGTCGTGGTTTCTCCACGGCAGCGATTGGAACTGCAAACTCTTAAACCCCACCCGGCCTGGGCTCGAATCTCAGCTCCTCTGATTCCTGGCTACCTGACCTTGGGCAGGTCACTTAACCTTTCTGTGTCCCCAACTGTAAAATGGGACTAAAAACCCCCATCACAGGCATGTGCTCTAAGGGTAAAGTGTTAATTAATATGAAGTTCTTAGGATAACAAGTGCTCAAGAACTACTAACCACGGTTATTGGGGCTAAAATACAGTCATGTGCCCCAGTTCCGGAATGGGGAACAACGCTTATGTAAGTATATTAGCGAAGGTTGGCCAACTGTCACAACAAGTGCACGCGAGCCTATGCATTGGTTCTGCCACAAATAGAAGCCTGTTTTTAGGCCGTGTAACAGTGGGAGCAGGTGAGCCTCCACCACGCGGTCATCAGGCTGGTGGAGCTGCGCCCTCTTCTTCGTGTGGTGTCCCGGCCTCACCCTAGGGGTCCGACCCCACCCCAGTCAGCAGGACGGGAAACAGGCATGTGGTCAAGGGGCCTGACCTGGAGGTGAAGCCTGTCACCTCCCCTCATGGCAAGAACCTGGTTGCACGCCTGGCCTCATGGTCGCAAGGCAGGCTGAACGTCAGTGTGTGGCCATGTCTCTGTGGGACTGGGGTGGGCGGCCGGCATCCGCGGCCACAGCGTGGGTGAAGGACCCCCTTTCTCTCCCCTCTCTGTCGCAACAGCCTGTCGTCCCACAGCTGATGGCGGGTCAGGGAAGGTGGGGCAGCCCACGTTCTCCAATGGAGCTTAGGTGAGGAGACCACAGTGAGGCCTGGAATCTGCTTCGATTCCTAGCCCCTGAACCATGTGTTTGTTCTTGGCTTCGGTTTTGGGAGAGGGTGCCTGGTGCTGGCCAGGGGCACGGCCACCAAGCAGACATCCGGGCGGCTGTCGGCCCTGGCGCCGCACTGCACGCATCCTGAGTGGATTCTGCAAAGCAACTTAAATGCTAAAACCTGTTAAGCTGCACACAGCCGAGGAAGGAACAAACACAGAGGGAGGCATGGAGGATAGATTAATGCTTATTACAGTATTACATTCTTGTTTCCTTGATTAAAGCCAGAGGATTTGCACACTAAGTATCTACAAAATATCAGACATTTTGAAATGCAGGTCCGTTGAGGAACAGGACTGCTGTTTAGGACACCGTGGTCTCCTCACCCGCCTTGTGTCCCTGCTGTCAGCGAGAGGCTTCCCTTTCACCTGTGAACTTTGGGGTTTGGACTCTGGCTCTGTGGTCTCTTTTAGGTGCTGCCTGCTCTGGGCTAAGTCCTGTGTGTGATGGTGAGTGAACGAGTAGACGGAGGGCAGATAGACAGGCAGACGGACGGATACAAAGCTCCTCTGGTTGAAGAGGAAGAACAGGAGCCGTGGCATTTTGTCACCCCTTGCCTGCCTCAGTTGTCGGGCTCCTGCAGCGCTTGCGGAGGGGCTTGCAAGCCCCAGGACCCCTTCAGCAGACTCCCCCGGTGGGGTCTGGGGCTGCTTGCTGTAGACATGTGTAATAGTGACAGTGATGACAACAAGAGTGGGAGCAACAGGGAATCGGGGAACAGAGCGCCCCGCCTTTGCGTCCTGTCCGCTCATGCCTGTCTGTGGCTGGCTGGCTGATCACATAAGGCCTCGCACCCGAACCAGCCAAAGGAGAAATGCCCGTTTTGCCCATGCTGACTGTGGGGCTTTGAGTTCTCCCCTGAGCCGCTCGGCGCTTTGCCTGGAGAGGAGGAGGGCCTTGGGGGACCTCCAGAGAGGTAAGCAGCCAGAGGTTCTTGGCCTTTATCTCACAGCCTTAGGCGAAGACAGGCCGTGTGCCTCTGACCTTGAGAGGCCTCGCTAGCACAGTCAGTGCCAGAGCGTTTGTACAGCCCTAGGATGAGTGGTCTGGTCAGCGTGTTTGCTCAGCTTCGGCCTCGCTGGCTTATCTCCCCATGTGCCGAGTCCCCTAGCCATTGGCAAGGGCCCCATACTGGGCACAGGACTGAATTCTGTGCCCTTCCTACGTGCAAGGATGAATAAAAGAACATAATCTCTATTTCCAATGTAAAAATTAAATTTTCATAGGGAATGAAAATGTGTGGCTCCACCATAAGCCAGAGGGATGCAAATCTTACAAAAGAGTATAAATTTCAGCCTAATTAGAGGACAGATGTCTTAGGTCTTGAGGGGTTGATTGACAGTCAGCAAGTTGAATTTTGGGAGGGCGTTCCCATCAGCAGTGAGAATGAGCAAAGGCATGCACGGGACTTGGAGGCCAGCACCCGGAGAGGATGACGCAGAGCGGCGTGTCACTTAGCTGGCCCAAACCAGGGGCACATGGGACATGCATGGAAGGAAGTGTTTGTGGAAGCAAGGGGCCACTCACGGCAGCCCTTGGAAGGTTGTTGTTCTGACTTGGGAAGTCATGGAAGGTTTGTCATCTGTTTTAGTGCAAGTGAGGCTGTGTTTGAGGACATGTCATCCGGAAGTGGCACAGAGGATAGACGGCTGGGAACCGAGGCCGTGGAGGCAAAGGCAGGCCCGGACCACGGTCCCGGGAAGAGGCGACGAGGCCGCACGCAGCCTCGCGGCCGTGGGGCGTGGAGGAGAGGCCATCAGAGCCAGCGGGGCCTGGACGGGCGAGCGCAGGCCAGGGCCTGGCGTTCCGCGCCTCCTCACTCTGGTGGTGTAACCTCGAGAGGGGTAACAGTGAAAATGAGGGTCAGGATGGGTTTTTTACAAATGCATCTCTTAGGCCACCTCATCCATTCTGAGTCCTGCGAGTGTTAGAAACAGACGAACAAATGCCAAATCATTCAATCCAAAAAAAGAAAAGAAAAGCAGGAGGCTGAAAGAGCCTTAAGTGTCATCTGTCTCACCCCATGGCCCCAGGCAGAATAGCGTCAGGCTCATTCTAGGTGAATGGTTTGCCTGCTCTGCTCGGTGCGCCTCCGTGGGTCTCCCTGTTCCTCCCAGCTGTGACAAAGGGATGCTATTACCAGCAAGAGATTTGTCTTTTGTTCTCTAATCCCTGACCCCCTTAAGAAGTGGGAAGTTCTCAGTCATATCTAGCCAGAGTGCCTCCAGCTGCAGGGTGAGTCTGTTTCGTCCTCTGTCCTTCATGGAGAGAAACACGACTGATGTTACAAGATGGACATTATAGCGCTCGGGACAACGCCGAGAGAGCGCAGTGAGACCGCAGTGGCCTTGTGCAGCTCGTAGGTAATTGGTTGTATTTTATTCAAGGGTTGTATCTTCACTGGTGGGGAAACAACAGAATAAAAACATCTCCCTCCCCTGCCCTACCAAAAAAATAATACCCGTTTTCTGAACGCAGTTTCCAGGGGTCTCTTAAATGTGATTTCATCTCCTGAAATTTTGAGATCTGGTTCTTCTGGCAGTGAGAATGGTACAGGCATGGCAGGGACATTCTTATCCTCAGCCCGACCTCCACGGGGACAAATCTGGGGAAAAGACAGGGAGATACCCCAGGGGAACATCTCAAGAGCTTGAGGCTGTCTTTACTGAGCTCCTGCTCAGGAAGGCGAGGAGAGGGGAGCGTGCGGCTGCACTCCATCCCCTGGCCCCTGGAGGGTGGGAGGCTCACGCCCTCCGCCTGACAGGGGCCTGGTTGTCGCAGACCCTGTTTGGGTTCCTCCCTTGTAAAAGGCCTTTATTTTCCCCCAGGCAAACTGAATCTATAACTTAGAAAGACACATAAATTTCCATACAAATATCTTCTTCACCAGCAGTAATTAAGATATTTGCATGTAAAGAGAACAGCGTGTTCCCTGCCTTCCTCCCTGCGGGGAATTGTATTCCCTCCCTAGTCCTGGAAGCCCCAGTCCTTGATCCCTCCTGTCTGAGCAGGCGGAGGGGTGGGGGAAGAGCACTGGGTCAGCACAGCGCCTGAGATTGAGAAGTCTGCCCACAGTTTTAGTCGTGGTTGGTTCTTTTTTTCTGGCCTAGCTAATCCCACTGGGCAAAGCTAGAGGGCAGAGGAGGGGAGCCCCAGAGAGAGTGGGCAGAACACCCACCAATTTTAGAGGCAGGTGGATGTTCTTTGAATCCTGAGAGTCTGTTTATGAACTACGTGACCTTCGGAAATTTTCTTAAATTCTCTAAGCATTAGATCTTCATCTTAAAAAAAAAAATGAGAACAATTTCTTTTTTCGTGCAGATTAAATCAGATAATGTATGCAAATTGCCTGGTACCTATTAGGCTCTCAATAGGTGGTAATTATTATTCTATGTAAGTGGATAAGGTAGAAATTATATGTAAGAAATTTTAAATAATTGTAAGTTACAAGCCAAGGTATTTCCCGTGATGGTCTTTGGTGCTGGATACTAAAACCGAAGGGAATAAAACACAAAGCCACCCACATACAAGTTGTCTATTCAAAGCCCTGGAGGAAAGAGGTAGCGCTTGCAGCTGGTGGAAGGAGGACGTTCCCCGCTGTCGAAGTGATGGATCCAACCAGGAGCTAACTTTTGATAAGTGGAGACCGTGACTAACTGCCGTGGACAGATGTCTTCAGAATGAGAGCCCATTCTCCAGGTAATTACAGCCCTTCTTACTCCAGAAGAGGATTTCAGGGCCCTGTGCCCCAAAGCCGTGAGGGCGGAGACAGGTCTGGCTTAAGTCTAGTCCCCCCTCCTTCCTCTGTGCTTTCCCATGCCACGAACTCGTCACCACTCATTGTTGCGCGTGTCATGAGACAGTGCCTATGTGAAAGCTTTGCGAACCCATGGCTCGGGTGCTGTTGGTTTTATCACCACCACCATTACCACCCGTGTAGCCTGCTTAGATCGTGTACATTCTGGAAAAGTGAGTCAGGTTCATCAAGGTCCCAAACGTGGCTCGGCAGGGGTGGTCTGTATGCCATCTCTCCCACCGGCCAGTTACCGTGACGACCTTGGCTACCTCTCCCCCACTGAGTTGTACTCTTCAGCTTCTACAGCCAGAACGGGCCTGTGATGTGCAGCCCAGTTTGTCCTGGAAGTTGATCATTTCCTTACCCAGTGGGTCTTTCCCCTGATCTTTGTATTCATTCATTCGTTGGTGGCTTGGAGTCATTTGGGGGTGTGTGTGTCCTGTAGCTTTCTACAGCACGCATTCCCTCGAAGGCAGAGGAATCCATGCTGTTTCTATAACAGTGAATTTTCACATAAAAAGTGCTTAATAAAACTGCTTAATTTAAAAATATGTGCTCTTATGTCAGAAGTTTATAACAGTAAGGAATAATGTCCCCACTGGCATAGGCATTGTAAAAGGATCCTCGTAGTCGCCCCCCGCCCCGCCAGACCCCAGGGGTTGGAATGTGGGGACCCTGGGAAGGTGCGTCTGGAAGATGCAGCGGGGAAGCCCCTGGCTCTGACCCCCCCCCCCCCCCCCCCCCAGCGCCAGGCGTCTGCTGGATCGGCAATGAGGCCCAAGAGAGTACGTCATTAGACAGCCGTGAGCTGAGTCAGCACCAGAAGGGCTGTTCGCCAACGCACAGAGGGGATCCGACGGCTCAAAGCTGCGTGTTCGAGGCGTGCACCCTCTGAGCCTGCTGTGCAGGAGGCTGCTCATCCCGAGAACGTTCAGATGAGTCATGTGCAAGAAAGACTGACCGATCCGTCTCATGACAGGGGTCCCCAGCTGCCCAGAAGGCCCAGATACACTCCAGATCTTTTGAGTAAACGCTCCTCTCTCCCCTGACCAAAGCGAGGAGAGGGCCCACCCTTTTCCCAGGCCCCTGGCACCAGCCAGCACCACTTCTGAAAGACATGCCTGCCGTGTCTGCCGCAGTCCGGGCACAGTCCAGCTGCGATGGCCTGGAAACCACTCAGGCATTTCACACAACCTTGGACGCACGTCCGAGCTTTCTTCCAGTTTGTCCCGGCCTCAGAGAGATCGGCTGTGCTTTCTTCATTTCCAAATACCAGTGCGTCACTTGGCTGTTGGAGTCCCTAATGCTTCCCATGCCATGGAATTACCAGTGCACCTAAAAAACGGCTCCTTTGGTTGCTTCTAAATCTAATCGCCTTGATACTGAGTATTAAACAGCAGGTAGATACCAGGTACCAGTTCGCACTGGCTGGGAGTGGCCCCGAGTGGAGTGATGAGAAGAACCGGTGGCTACAGGTAGAGTCAGTGAAAAGCTCGTCGTGATCACCGGGCGGTGTGTCCCTTGAGTGTGAGGAGACTGCTGGGCCTGTGTCACAGTCTTCCAGCCAGATCTCCCCGTTCTGGCATCACCCTGCAGCCTGGTAGTCCTGCGCCGACCTCAGCTCCTGACAAGGGGCGGGGTCCCGGCACGCACCGGTGTGGGCCTCCTGCGTGTGCCTGTGTTGGGGGTTGTGCACAGAGGGCGGGGTTTGCCGGGGGGCCCCGCACTGCTGAAGCTCACTCGGGTTTACTTGCCCAGGTTCACGTGGATGAGACTAGTAGTCCAGTAGCCTAAAATATCTTTTGCTGGCCTTTCTCTCACCTCCGTGCGTGCGTGTGTGAGTTTTAGTAACTTATTTAGAGCACAAATGCTGTGTTCTTGGTAGATCCGGTTTCCTGTTCGACTCTGCCAAGGGTTTTCTGTGGTCTCGATACAGCTCTGTGGCACAGATGACTTTTATCAATGTGTCAGCAGTGACTTGAAGCATACTTTTAATTTGGGGGGAAGTTGAATACCCCAGGATGTGGGTCTGTGGCTAGAGTCCTGGTCCCAATCAGATGGCGATCCAGCTCTCAGCAGCCTTGGGATGTAGCCACTCGTGGCTGTGGTGCCACCCTGTTGGACTCTTCTCCTGCACACACGGACCTCTCCGTTCAAAAGCATTTTCTGAGAGTCCTTGATAAATGCCCGGATGAAGTTTGGGTAAGCCATCTACACTGGCACATTGGTAAAATCCTGGCTCAGAATGAACTTGGAGATGATCTTGTTAAACTCACTTACTTGAAAGATGAAGACACTGAACCCTAGAGAGAGAGCGCGTGCACGCATGAGAGAGGGAGAGAGCGCGCGCACGCGTGCAAGTGTTTGCCAGAGAGCAAGTTCATGAACGAGTGGCAGAGTCAAGACAAGAGCACTGGTGCCCGGCCCCGAGGGCCAGAGCTCCTCTGCTGCGCGTGGAAGCACTCTGAGGCCGTCCAGGCTGGTGGTGGTGTTCCTGCCTACGGGCAAACGGATTGGGGCGCAGAGAGCCATCGGCCGTGCTCGGCTGCGCAGACGGGGGCGGAGGTGGGTTCAGTGTTCTGATTTCACAGCTAAGGTTTTTTAAGGACGGTGAGGTTCTTTGTGATTAGAATTTTTAAATAGCGTACCAGCACAGCACAACCTACGGGATTAGGTGTAGTGTAGGGTCGGAGGTGGGAGCCTGCAGTGAACCCATTGCGGGATTTTTGCCGAGTAGGACTCCGTGGCAAGTATATTCAGGGAAAGGGGGGCAAGCAGCTGGGGCGACTGAGGGCTGGCACCGCAGCAGGCAAGGAGGCCCCACCCAGGGGGTTCACCGTCTCCAGGGCGGTGGGAAAGCGGTCCGCAGCAAGGCGGTTTGAGGCAAGCGTAGTCCCAAAATGGAATACAGATTCAGTGACACTGGAGTGGGGAAGGGTGCCAGGAGCAGGGAGGGGGCGGCTGCAGAGGGAGATGCTGGTACCTTTCCATGGGTTGGAGGCAGTGGATGTTTTGCCTGCTTATTGCAAACATGTATTCTCGAGAACATCTGTCGACACGTATTTGGTCATAGTGGTTTGGGATTCCTGAAAGAGCAGTGCCCCTCACCAATCACACGTCCCTGGGCCTAACACCGTGTCTGGCATGCGTGAGACATTCAATAAAGGCCTGCGATGTGACGTAAAGAGAGACAGCTGTGTCTCTTGGAATGACAGATCTGGGATGACACTGGAGGGCACTGCACTTGGGGACAGTCAGAAATCACAAGACCAGGTTCCATCACAGTTACAGACACGCGGGGTCGTCGTTCATCGTTTTGGTCTAGTGAGTGGGCTCCGCCACACGTTCCTGGCTCACAGGGCGGCCGGGTCAGGAAACCCAGGCTGGTGAAGCACCATGGACGGCCACCGTTCTGATGTGGAATACAGCGACTGCCCTGCAAGACAGTGGCTGTGCCCCCGGTGATTGCCCAGGAAGTCCGGCGCCCGCCTGTTAGAGCTGTTACAGGGACACACGTTGAGAGCTTGCCGACGGTCACCTCACCGTCTTGCTTTTTGTTTCCATTCTGAGGTGCTGAGAGGCAGCTCTCTAACAGAAAGGGCGTACGTACTTAGATAGGTATGGTGGCGGGGGGTGTCTGTGGTGATTTTAGGCCTCGTTACCACACACGTGTGAGCAGCTATCACGGGTGTGCATTTCTGCGATACTGTCAGATACTGGGCCACAGTGGCCCTCCCCCGACCTGCACGGTGACCCGCCCGCCTCCTTTCTCACTTCCCTCCCGCCTCACCGTCTGCCCCTGCCCTGTTGCCGGCCCACTGTGTCTGTTTCACTCCCACGCCTCGACGCCCTTCTCCCTGCTTTCTCCTCTACGACCCAGGATCGCTTCTCCGTTGAAGAGAAATCTTCATTTGGCATTTCTGCCCCATCCAGCTTCCATCAGTCTCCCTGACTGCTGAAATAGGAAATTTTTATCTTCTGTATTAATTTTTGGGCCTCCGATCTTAACACTTCATCGACTCTGCATTTTTGGGGTCGCTAATTATCTCATCCCTGCAAAACTCAAATGCCTTTCCTCCAAACATGTAATCCTTTCCTGAGCTGTCTGTTGAAGGACAGTACTCACTGCCCGCTCTTCCTCCCGCACCTGCACCCCACACTGCACCACGTTCTCCTTCCGTGCTTCCTGACGCCTTGCTCTGCAGTTTAGTCCCCTTTTTTACTGCTTCCACTCTTCTCAGTTAAAGTGAAGGTGCCGCTGTTTCAGACGTCGACTTTGGAAACCTCAGGCACTCACCTGGTTATAACCCCTGTTCACTTATATGCAGAAGGTCTTTGAATTTACATTTTTAGCCTCTACCTCTTCTCTCTTTGATCGCATCATCTGCAGGTCTCCCCAGGCGAGTTCACTGGCCACTGGAACTTGGCCGGCCGCAGATGAAACTCAGCTCGACCACCTCCTGCTTCTCAAACAGACGCTCCTCCTCAGCAGTCCCTTGACATCAGTAAACACTCTCTTGGCAGGTTCCCCACAGGGCAGTCATTTGGGGATCTGGGCCTTCATTACCTGCGCCTAACTCCTCCCCAAGCCCTGCTGTGTCTCCATACAGCACCTCGCTGTTTCTCACTCTGCAGGGTGGCAGGAACAGCCCTGGCCCCCACTCTGACCGGCCTGGGCTCAGAGCCTTCCTCTTCACACCCCCGGACTTCCCACCGGTCCTCCTGCCATGGGAGAGCCCTGGGTGGGTGTCCATTTCTTGTTGCCTGAGCTCTATCCTTCCTGCCCCTCCTGTTGGGAGCCCCCTCAGGGCCAGCTCTGCCAGTCTGTCCCCCGTTCCCAGTGGCTCCTGCTCGCCCCCACCATTGGGTGAGGCCTCCTGTGTGCATTTGGCAGGGCAGCCCTAGCAGGGCACCGCAGACCTGGTGGCTTACACAGCAGGCACTCACTGTGTTGCGGCCCGGAGGCCGGACGTCTGAGGGCGAGGTGTCAGCAGGGCTGGCTCTCCCAGGGCTGCCCTCCGTGGCCTGCAGGCGGCCGCCTGCTCCCTGTGTCCTCACGTGGTTGGGCCTTGGTGGCTCCCAAAGGAAGCCAGCTGAGCACCATGTATGAGGAGCATGTGACGTTGCGTATGCCGAGGCGCGGGGAGTGCCTCTGGGTGGACCCCTGGGCAGGGGCCCCAAACGAGGGTTGACGAGGTCACCCTTTCCCCCCAGCGGCGTGAGAGAGGCGCTTGGAGGCTGTGGCCGGGGAAGACCCGTGCCTCGGTTGAAGATCCATCACTACACTTCTCCCCGCTTCTTCCATCCTTCCGTGCATCCTTCCTCTGCCTTCATCCCTCTCTTCTCTCTCCCCCCACCCTGCTCTCTCTTGCTTTCACGGTCAGGAAGGGTTGTGCCAGCAGGGCCCGGCCAGCGTGTTGTGGCAGCGGCAGAAGCTTGCGGCGCCAGCAGCTTCCACAGTGAGTCTGGGCTTCGTTTTTGGGACCGAGGGGCTGGGTGGGGCGGTCCACACCCAGGAGACAGCTCGCAGGCTTTGGAGCGGAACGTCCACGGGCTGGGCTGCTTCCCCTCTCCTTCCCCGATTCTTGCCACTGGGGCATTGTTTAACGTCCGTGGAAGTTTCCTACCAAAGCCATTGATGTGCTTGGGAAGTCTCTCGGGGAGGAAGCATGGGGGGCAGAGGGGCCATGGTCTGCTAACACGAGGTGCACATCTGGGACAGCCGCCAGAGGCCACGTGGCTGCCAAGGCTTCTTCCCAGTCCCGCGTGTGTGGTGGAGGCTGGAGGCTCTGCATGGACCCGCGTTTGGCTGCTTTCTTGCACCGCAGGAGTGCGACCTTCAGTTCCGAGTGCGCGTGGGATGGCTGCACTCGCTTTAAGGAACTAAGGAAACCCCATGGGCAGAAGCGTCTGAAGAGACCGTTAGCCTCAGATGCAGCTCGGCCTAAGAAATCCGATGTTCAGGACAGGGCCCTCTGACTGAGTCGCATCCCTCACTTACTCGGGGGAAGGCTTCCCCCTCCCAGGTTAATTTCTGTGGTCGTTTCTGGCATGGAGACAGACACACTGTGCAGTCACTGAAGTCCCATCTGTCTTGTCTTGCCCATCAGACCAGGTTAGCTGGCTTCCTCCCACTGTTTGCTTGAGGGCACTTTCTTTCTGTTTGGGGCATGGTCCACTTGGGAAAATAGAACCACAAAGTGTACCTATCCGGCCTTAAAAGTCCCGCCCAGACCAGGAGATCCGAGTCCTGCTGCTGTATGGAGGCGCCCTCCCCGAGGCCGGTGCTGTCCCCAGCACTGACTGCGGTGTGTGAGCTTGTTTGGAGGTGAGAAGCCTCCGGTCCCTAATACACAGTCTGGTCCTGAGGCCACATCCACGGCTGGGTGCATGGTGTTTCTGCAGCTTCCCTCGTGACTTGGTTCGGGGGAACCAAGACGGTACCCAGATGGTACCTCCTCTTGGCACTGTTACTAATAATGGCGTTAAAGTTGAGGACTTTTCAGTGCTAACAGATGTGTGTAGCTGGAGTTTATCAGAATGAACATGTTCACTAGCCTTGTGAGAATTTTGAAAACAGGGCCATTATGAGAGATTAATCAATGTCTTCACATGCTTATGAAGTATTATATGTATTTTATTCACACCAGGGTAAAACTCCTGGTTTCAGGAGTTGACATGTTTAACTCAAGTTTAAAATTAGTTAAATTTATCAATTAAATTCAATAACGTTTATTACTGATCACCTCTGTAAGTTTGATTGACTAAACTTGGACACCTCTGAGAATGAAAAGGGAAACTGTTAATAATTAAATAGATACCAGAAGCATCAGCTGGTGCCTTCCCTGGCAAATTGGGACGGCCAGTCGCTCTCTCCATGTATTGTGAACTATTCTTGGTGCAAGAGATAACACCTGTGAATAAAACAGACAAAAACCTCTGCCCTTAATAAGGGAGATGGAAAATAAAGATAAAGTAGACTGTAGAGTCTGTTTGAGAATAATAGATGCTTAGAAGAAAAATAAGGCAGAGAAGAGAAAAAGAAGTGTTTGGCAGTGGTGGTATGTGCAGTTGTAGACAGAAAGGTCAAAGCACTTGAGTTGCCTTGAGAATATAATCTATTTTAGTTTATTTAATTTAGCCAAGGAGGGCTTTCATGGCTTGGCTAAAATCTTTCTGAAACAAGTCAGATCTGGCAATTCTGGGTCCGAAGCAAGAAATACAAACTTTGGGGTAACAGACGTAGCGTGCCTCGTCTGCTTGATCGTTAGGGTATATCTCCGACTGCGAGGAGGGAGTCCCCGAAAGTGAGGAGGGTCGCGGGCTCACCCACTTGGGGAGGGGCTTGTAGGAGGCAGGGTGATCTTTGACTCGCACTGGCTGTGCAGAGTATCAGAAGGCCTGTCCTTCTTTCACGTGGAAACCTTGGGAATGTGAGGGGACAGCTGCTTACGTTTGTTGAGCACCTCTGCTAGTCAGGGACTTTGCCAGGGGCTTTCAGTAATCCGCACTGTTCCCATGAAGTTATCATAGTCCCACTTAGGGATAAGAGCAGTGATGTTTAAACACGGAACTAGAAAATAGTGGATTTAACCCAGGATTTAAACCAGGCTGAACTAAGTCTGGAATCCTGCCTTTGTTAGTCTCAGCATCCGTCCATACACACCGGTGGGTGGGAAGTGAGAGGAGAAAAGAAAAGGGAGGCAGGACCCACGGGGGGCCCAGGCCCTGCAGCGGGCTGTTTGCATGGCCGGAGCCGGGCGGTTGGTGTGCTGGGGTGGTCGTCGATGTCTTTGCTGAGTGTGCATGAAGGCATAGCGGCTTCTGCTGCCTCTCCAAGTGCCCTCCTCACTGGGAATGGGGATAGGCATGGAGTGTCCCCGGGGCATGAGGGCCAGTCTCCTCTTGTAGCATCCGTGCTAGGAGGAGGCGGAGCTTGACTTCAGAGTGTCCGTGTCCCTGGGTCTCATGCATGTTGGGAGGAGGGACGGTGCATGGTCTGTGTGTAGAGGATGGGGTGGGAGGCCGCATGCAGAGGTCTGAGACTGGGCCAGGGGTTTTCAGCAGGGGTTGGCGTGAAGCGTTGCGTGTGAAGAGCATCCTAGACTTCCTTCCTGCCTTTGCGAATGGAAGCCACAGGCCGACCTCATCCAGCCTAAGGTCTGCTGTTAGCAAGGAGCAGGATGTCTCTATGGTTACACTTAACATCGGGGTCACTGTGTGACCTTGCATTTATATGCAATGTGCATTCATATACTTTCCAGAAAAACATTTAGGCAGCCTCCTATTTTATGCATAAGCTGAGCTCTTAAATATTTTGGCGAGCAAATCACTGTTTATGCGCACCGGAGAGAGCAGCGGTAGCAAAGTGAAGACTGGGGGGCAGGGGGGCGGGACTTTCTCCCCTTTCCCTCTGATGCTGAAGGAGTGTCTTTCCACCTGCCGTGCTGAGGTTTCCTTGGGCTTCTGTACCGTATATTATCCAGAGGTCTCCACGCACATCAAGGCAGTGCCTCTCTGAATCTCATGATGTGTGTCATATGGTAGAAAGGTTATTACGCGGTCATTTATCACGTCCCTCACCGCCACAATGTCAGTGTCACTTAGGAACGTGCCCCAGGCACTTGAACGCCCTCACTGCAGTCTTCGGACTGTTGGGTGATGGCAGCCCCCGCAGGTCGCAGTCCTTGGCTGCTGGGGCCTGTTGCCTAGGTCCCCTGTCACGGTGACACGCAGAGTGAGGGAGCACAGCGCCGCCCATCTGCCCGCGGAGGGGCTCCTCTCGGCCTCGCTCCCTGAGCCCCCTCCCCGCAAAAACAAACCAGTAGGCCAACCGGCGTTCCTCCTAAAACGCTAACCCACTTCGACATCACTTTGCTTCTCTGTCCTGCATCCCTGTGCTCTGTGGAGTCCCGGTGGGAACAAGGGTAAAGATTAGAAATGACTGGTAGTATCTCTAAGTAACAAGGATATTTCTTCTGTGAATCACATACCCCCCTCCCCCACCCGCTACCCACTCGTACAAGGTGTGTTTTAATTCTAGGATGGGTTTAGTTGCAGCCGGAAGGGCAACGCTCAGGCCTCGACACATGTCTGGGAGGGCTCGTGGTCATGCGTGTGCCCAGCCCAGGAGCCTGCTCAGAGACCGGCAGGCCCGGAGCCCAGGGCTGTGTCCTCCGATCCAGGTGAGCCCAGCTTCTCTAAGGAACCCGAGAATACGTGCCTGTCTCTGGGCACGCCCGAGGGCTGCTGGGAGACCTGAAGGTGAACTTCTGCCGCCCGCTCTGCCTGGTAGCGGTTTTCAGCTGTTGCTGAAGTGGTGTGGCGGCTTTGGCCGCAGTGAGGTTGCTGCGGAGTAGAGTTTTCTAAATCAAAATGGGGCTTGGATGGAGGGAAAAGGCAACAGAGTTTAGCAGCCTTGGTATTGCAGAAAGTAATTTCCAGGCCTTGCCCTTCAAGAGAGTTAAAGCTGGTCTTTTGGGGAGACCCTAATCCCTTTTCCTGTGGGAAATGCGCCTTCACCATGTGGTAGGCCGTGTCCTTAATCAGTTCGGGGGAACCGGGTCTGTGTCCCCAGGGCCAGTCCTCTGGGTTCTCACCTGGAGACCCACCCAGAGATAGGGACTCTGCCCATTCGATGGTAACTAACGTTTGAACTCCTAGTTCTCCTAGCATTTTGCTCTCTGACGATCCCAGATCAGAACCAGCACCTGAACAGCACGCGGGAATGGTCTGGAGGGAGGCTCAGGTCTGCATGTGCAGGGGCCGTGGGAGCCGAGGCAAGCATTCCGGGGTGCCACCCGGGCCTGCTCATTATGAAAGTTGCCCTGGCCTTTGTGATGAGATCCTGTGCACCTTGTTCGGAACCTACCTTCCACGCTTGTCAAGTCCATTTGTTTCCACTCTTCTCGTGAGATGGCTCATGAGAACTCCGTATGTCTGGACAACTCTGACAGGACTTACTGGCGGGGACAATACGAGTTCCGCTGCTCCTTTGCGGGATCTGCTGGGCCGGCGCTTAGCTCTCTTGAGGACTAGCTCTCTCCTCTGACTTTTGCTGGTACTTGTGGCTAACGGAAACGGACCGCAGGTGTCTGATACAGCTGCCAGCCTCCCGGCTAACGAAGGTTGCTCTCCGTTCAGGTGCTGGTCTAAGAGCCTCACGCTGTAAACCATGTCCATGTGATGCTCTGTGGCTCGGGACGCTCTGGCATGTGAGTACCGCCATGCAGGGCAGGACAAGAGAAAGGGGTGGGTAGAGAAGGGCAAGCTGGTTTCTATCTGGGCCACTGGGATCTCTCTGAGTCTTTCTTCTTAGGTTGATGTCTAGAAATAGACATTCCTAGAAATAGAGACTAATTTGAGAGTTGAAATTTTTAGTGTTATATCAAGATTCTTTCAGCTGCAAGTGACAGAAAACTTAATCCAAGCTATCTTCAGCAAAAAGGCAGTGTTATTGTCTCAATAGTCACAAAATCCAGATGCAGGAAATACTGTAGGAAATGTAGGTGGAGCTTCATTCTAAGACCCAACTTGACGTATGTTGCCTCTCTCTCCCTGTCTCTCTATCTTCCTCTTTTTCTGCCTGAGATGATGATCTAAGAGAAAGAGACATTATCAGAAAATAGATTTCCAACTAATCAGAGCTAATGAATTTTGAACATCAGGATGGTAAATGCTGTGGCCGTTGAACAGATTACCTGGGACCCGGACGGGCAGTATCTGAGGCTGCACTCACTGGTGAGGCCCCGCCTCCGGGGGACAGCCCAGCTGCCCTGGCAGGACATAGCCCCGGGCCCTTCCGCAGGCGCCGGCCAGGCTGTGTGCAGAGGACACACTGCGAGGGAGGAGGACCGAGGAGGCCCAGCCCACGGCCGACGGCCTCTTGGCCTGTCTGCGAGGAGCGGTGCCCTGTCTCCTGTGGTCGTTGTAATGGGTGCCTGCTGGGCTGCCGTGGCGACCGTCCTGCCGTCCTACCAGCAGATTGGGATGCTTCTGACTTCATTAGAAGCCTTCTTCGGCACTTATGGGTGTATTTTGTAGAAATATGATTCTAGGATTTCTATCACTTGTTTTTGAAATCTGCCGTACCAACCCGTTACTTTATATCACTTACAGCATTTTCACCAGTGAGCCTTCTTTCTGTGGGAACATGTGAGAACCACATGGTGGTGGGGAAAGAACATTGGTTTGGGAATCAGAGTATTTAGGGGTGAGGCTTGGGTCTTTCACTTTTTAGCCTTTTGAACTCAAATAGCGTCGCCTGGCGCCCTGCTCCCTCCCTCCCAGCGCAGCCACAGCACTCCGCAGGTGCTTATTCTGTGGCCCTGTTCGCGGAGGCGAGCCCCCCTCTCCGCACCTCCTTCTCTCGCTCTCCGGGCGGAGGCTGGAGGTTTAAGTAAGTTAAGGCGAAGGGGCCACTCCTGGGGATCGCCTGCCCCAGTCTTATGCTGGCTCCACCTCTTGGGGTCCCATTAGGTGACCCCAAGAAAGATGCTCTCTCCCAGTTTCGTTAGCCTGGAAACCAGAAGATCACAAGGGCTCAGCTCGCCTTGTCCGTCTGAGCTCTCGGAGACCTGACGAGGCGTGAGAGTAGGAATGCCTTTGAAAGCACCATCCCACTGATTACTGGCTTAGCATTTAAGACTTTCTCCTGGTTCATCCCCAGAGCCGCCTCCCCCTCCTTGTGACCTTGAAGGGGAAGCCGAGGGGTAGGACTTGTTTATAAAGGGAGGAGTTTGCCGCCCGCAGCTGCAGGACTCCGGTGAAGGCCAGGGATGCCAGATGCAGTGTGGAGAGGCAGCCCCTCCGTCCCTTTCATCCGAGACTGCCCTTGGCTCCCACGCTTCGCTGCAGAGAGGCTCCTGGGGCCCTGCTGTGGAGGCAGGCAGTGTGGGGACCAGTGGGCCTCAGGACCCCAACCTCGCAGCGCTGAGAGGGGCATCCAGAGGTTATCCAGTCTCTGCTTCACTGAATCACAGTGCTTTGGAACTAGATGATATTGAAAGGTCACTTCACCCAGCCCTTTCCCTCACACACCCATCATAGATGAGGGCACGGCCCCGGGATGAGCCGGGTGGCGTGATGGAAACCTGCAGCAGGGCCCTGCGGCGCCCGCGGCTCTCCCTGGCCGGCGTGCAGCACACACACGCGCGTGCACACATGCCGGGCTCTGTGCTAAACGATTTCCAAGGATTCCTGCATTGAATCCTCATGGCCGTTTTAGAAGGGAACTAACTACCCGTTGATGTTTAGCAGGCAGGGATCAGAGAGGTTAAGTGATTTCCCGACGTAGCATGGGAGGGCTTTGTGTTACGATGCTGTACTGCCTCTGACGTGGGTCTGCGTACGGGCAGGACTCCATCTGTTCCCACTCTGGGAACCTGTTTCTGCACCCGCCAGCATCTCTACTGGCATCATGCCCTTGGGCAGCAAGGTGAGCAGAGTGTATGGGATGTGGAGCTTGCCTGAGGCTTCAGGCCCGGCCTCAACTTACCTACCTGTCCACTGGCCCAGACCCAGGACTGTTGGCCCCTCCCAACGCCTGGCCCAGAGAGCAGGAGACTGCATGTGAGCCCCACGGCACTCTGAGTGCTCGCTGGCCAGGGAGACTGGGAGTCGAGGGCCGCGGATCTGCTCTCTGAGACCTGGATTCTCAGAAGCAGCCTCTCCTGACGACAGAGGTCAGGCCCGGGGGCAGGGATACCTGTCATTGTAGGTGAGAACGCGGGACATCAGCCCTTTGGGGGCAGGTGCGTGCTCCCGGCTGCGCTTGACAAATGGTCTCCGATTAGTCCTCCTAGGTTCAGTCTGGGATCAGTGAGGACCAGGGGCGACAAGCAGCAGCTGTTTCTGGCTGTCTGCTGGGGCCGCTCGCTGTGCAGGAAGCTCCTCCATGATGGAGTGCGCATAGCAGGCTTCACAGTGAGGCACCAAGCTGGCCCTGCTGTTGGAGCCTGGGGAGGAGAAAAAAAGTTTTCAGTTAGGAAGCCTCCCAGACTAGCCTCTCGTCCTGAGTTGAAGAGGCGAGCACCCAGCCTGAGCCTTCATCACCGCGGGCCTCACAGGCCGATGAGGGAGCGTGTTCCATCAATTGCAAGGCCATCTCTTCCTCTCATGGAGCCCTGGGCGCATGTCTGATGTCTCTCTACCGCTGCGCTTCGGTGGAAGCTCAGGCTCACAGGATGATGTGATCAAACTGGAGTCCAGAGCTGTCATCTTAAACCTATTTGGGTATTCAATGAATAGGAAGTGATATTATTGTTATTGCTGTTAATAGTGCTGAGAAGATAGCAGGAGACCATGTATAGCTCAGTTTTCCTTTCTGAGAAAAAAAATCTTATTTCATTCTTTGCTTTTTCAAATCCTCCCCCTTTTTGGGTTTTTGGTTGTTTTTTGTTTTTTCCTACCTCGCGGCCTCAGGAGACGACTGGGTCCTTACCAGCCTGGTCTCGCCTTCCCTGAGATGCATGTTGGCTGCTTTCCCTGCGTGCCTACACCCTGCTTTTGTGAATAGCTAAACAGTCCAGGGGCCCAGGTGGGCAGCTGCGCTGGCCCTGGAGGCCCCTCAACGCTGCCCCGCTGTGCGGAGGGAGGGCCGCCTTGAGCCCACCAGATTCTTTGCGGGGAGGACTGGGAACGCGGCAGTGGGTTCGCCCCTCACTTGGCCTCTGCCTGCGATAGGCTTTCTGGACGTCCACTCCTGAGCTGCTTTCCTTGCCCACCAGTTGGGAATGGTCCTTTCTTGCCGAAAGAGTCACTGGGCACCATGTCCAGCTCCCCGGGGAAACTGGGAAGTACAGCACAGTAGACACAGACAGGGCCACTGAAAGACCAGTCTCTCCCAGGGAGGCTTGGATTCACGGCCACACGTGTGTGCTCGTGCACTGAGAAACTGCCAAGCCCATGTTTCGTTCAGTGTCATGTTTAATTTCTATACGGCGTTGTGTGTAGGCGAATTATCCCCACTGTACACGCAAGGAAGCCGAGTCTTTGGGAGGTTGAATAACCCCCCTGAGGCCGCTTAGCCAAGTGAGTGGCGTTGGCTGAGCTGTGATGATCCCGGGTTCCTTCGCACACTCTGTTTCCCCATCCTGGGCGCACATTTTCATGATCAAAATACTGAATTTTTAAATAGTTAGCAAAGTCCATCTGGTTTGAAAAGGAGTATCTTTTTTTTGTTAAATTAGCCTGAATCTAAACTGAAACCTTTCTCTACCTGAACCATACAGGTTAATGGAAAACTTAGATTTATCACAAGGAGGCTTTGTTCTCCTGCCTTCTTTTGCCCAGTGATGTTTAGCAAGCACTAGAGGGAGGGTGCGGGGGTCACTCTGGATCCAGCGTGGCCCGTGGATCTGAGCTGAGACCTGCCCGCCCCACCCAGCTTTGTTCAATGAATTGAGCTCTTTTAACAACATCCCTAAAGTTTGTTTCCACGACAAGATCTGAATGCAGCCAGGAGGCTCTGAGTCTAGGCATTCGGAAAAGAAAATAGGGCCAAGATATTCTTCAAACCACACCTTTGACTTGCAGTGTATCCTCTATGAAAAATACATCGCTTGGGGCAGAAAGTGACAGTGAGGTCCTGGAGTGAGTGCCAGCATTCAGACCGGGTTTCAACGGGAAATCAAAAGAGGATGTTACAAAAGGTTGTGTTCCAGAGGCTTCCCTCTGAGAACTTGCTCCTGGCACGTGTGGCTCTAGGTAAGTGAGTTGGGGAGAGTCACAATGGGCGTCTTCATCCTCCAGGCTCACACTGCCAAGCCTCTCAGGCTCTTAAACTCCTTGTATTTTTGGAAGATTCCAAGGGATTTTCCTACTCCCAGGGCTAAGGGCTCAGCCTGAGACAGCCGTTCCACCGAGACTCCCGTGAACAGCTGTCTGTGGCGCTCGCTGTCGCGCAGCCGCGCTCGGAGGGTGCGCTGCTGCAATGATGCCTTTGTGAGCTGCCCCTGCGCCTTCACCCTGGAGAACTCCCAGCCTCTGCCGGACCTGGGGCTGAGATCGTCAGCTGGGCCGACCAGAAGCTAGGTGGCAGTTTGCCCTACTTTCTTGGGAAAAGGAAGAGCATCAAGAGGAGGGCAAACAATCCTGCCTTACGAGGTCAGAGGTCTGATGTCACTGGAGAAAACCTCAGTCTCTTGTGTAAAGGCCTTCTCCACAAACTGCCCATAACTAGGGCGAAACCCCAGACACACGTGCATTTGTGATGGCACGCACACAGTGTAGACCTAGGTCAAACAAACACCCGGACTCTTACATCCCTAAGGCACCCACCCACACAGCTGGGGAGATGCCAAGTTCTGCCCCAAAGTCTAAGTGCCTCAGGGTGGGGAGGAGGGAATGGCCGAACCGGATTGAAACTCCCTGAGGCTCCATCTGCCTGTTTTTGGTCTGTATGCCTTTATGTAGGTACACTGTTCTCTGTAAAAATTTTACGTTAAAACCAGACAAGACTCTATGGGACATCAGTTCTGTTTCATTTCCTTTGCACTGGCTGTTCTTGGTGACTGCAGGCAGTTCATGGCCTGGAGGTGGGCTCAGTAGTTTCCACAGCCCTTTCCAGTCCTGTGTGTTCAGGCGCGCAGCTTCCCTGTGGAATCTCTCCTTTCACTCCCTGGCTTCTGACGACCTTGGGTTTGGGGCGAGGAAGTGGGGGCAGCTACAGGGCAAGGCTGCTCTCTCGAAGATGCCCAGGAACCTAACTGGCGTCCGCAGGGAATATACGTTGGTTCAGACGCGAACACGACATGCCCTGTGAATAGGCAGATGGGGCTGTGCAGAGGTGGAAAGCCAGCTGAAAATACAGCATCTGCAACTCGTATTAGCCAAGTGGAGAAAGGGAGGTGAGGGGAGAGGCGAGAGAGAGGAGAGGGCGGAAGTGGGGAGAGTCCCCGGAGGGCAGGCTGCCATTATTTCTGAGTCCCTCGTGGCCTCCCACACACGGGGCAGAGACCTATTTAGAGAGCTGAGCAGTTGGAGGGGTGGGCGGGGGGCGGGGGGTGTTAACTCCAGGGAGGAGAGCCGCGTCCTGCAAGGTTTGAAGCTGTCAGCAAAGGGAATCACCTGGTTTAGAGTGGCACTGTCTATTGTTGCTGCCCTGGGGACAGAACACCCTGAAAGAGGGCTTTGGGCCTCTCCTCCTCCACTTGGGCCATTCATGCCAGAATGTGTCCGAGGGGCACGTCACCAGCCTCAGGCGATTGGGGCCAGATGGACAGGCCCCTGCTGGCGTCTGAGGTGGTGCGGCACGCCTGTGCCATCTCAGGCACACTCGTCCGTGTAAATGTCCTCCCTCTGCCACGCATGCCTGCATGTCCACTCAGACACTGGCGTGCGGCCCGTGCGTGTGAGGTCCTCAGACCCTCTGGGCGGGGCGTGGCAGTGATGTCAAAGGCTGTAGAGGCGGCTGCCTGCTGGGGCTGCGGCTCCCGCAGACCGGCCGGGCAGAGTGGGGACCAGCGCCGCTGGAGCACGTGGGAAACCAGCGGACGTCCCAGGGAGGGAGGAGGCAGATACTAAGCCTTTTAGTTTTCTCTTACTGCTTGTGGAGTCTCTTCTCTGTGCTGACACATGGCAACCAAGAAACATTAAAATGGACTAAATAAAAAACAATGTCCCCTACCATAAATGAGTCTTTACGACAGTCTCCTGACTAAGCCATTTTTCCATTAGCACATGTTGCCGAGTGTTTACAGCTCTTCGGAAAGCCACTGCCCTCTCGCTGGCTTTAACAGATTCTGACGCAACCCACGCAGGCCAGTGATTACGGGGGAGGTTGAGTCCTTCCACTGGTGCCAGAAATATCGTGCCTCGTGAGTCTGTGCTTGCCCGCCTCTGCTGTGTCTTGGTTCCTTTATCAGGGATATATGGGTCACTTGGTCTCCTTTATACATTCTCAGAGTTGTGTGAGGACAGATGTTTGAACCCCTATGAGAGGAGCAGGCTTCTGTGTGTTCTCTGCAATCTACTTGCTGTCTGCTTTTCTGTGCGATGGGATGCAGAAGCCTGAGAGTCTTCTAGAGCTCAGAAGAGAAGAGATGGCTGTGGGCGGGGGGCAGGAGGCGGGGAGGCGCCCAGGGAGAACACTGTACCCCAGGGCACCTGCCCCGGTGGGAACACAGCCTGCGGCCTGTAGCCACGCAGCTTCCAGCACCCCCGTCCCACTGCCCGACCCTCGGGGCAAGGCTGGGAGTGACAGCAAGGACTGGCATGAAGGAGACAGGGTCTGGGGACTGGGGCAGCTGCTGCGTCCTCACATTCTCCCCCTTCCGCTGCTGCGGGCCCGAGGATGCAGCCCTGAGAGGGGAGGACTTAGCCAGAGCCAGGACTCCACACTGTGCACGCCGGGCACGCCGTCTCTAGACCTGTGCTCTTCCAGCTCCCTAAGGGAATTTGAAAAAACCCCATCTACCCCTTGCATGTTCTAGGCTGCCATCTGCAATTTTCAACATAATTTTAAATAGTTGCCAACGATGCTATTTTCAGAATATTGTAAATATTGACATTAAAAATACATTATTTCTTTAATGTATCTAATGAACTTTAAATACCAGAAAATTTGATTCATCTCCTGTTAAACACATGAAGAAGTTCTTAAACAGTTTTACAGGGTTTTTTTCTTCTTGAATTTATATTTTTATTCCAGTTACCCTATCGAATTTTATCCTTATGTATTATATTTTTATGCATGAAAGCCTTTTATTGGCCACTCTGTCATAATTTAGTGTGACAAAAATATATATGAAGATTTAAATTTAATTTTTAATATCCAATGACCATAAGTTTCTAGATGTTAAGAGCTTTTGGATTGAGTTATCATTACAGTTATTAGTAATACACAGAAATAGGCAGTGAATGCGAAAGATTAGAAGGATAATATTTTTGGAAACGCATCTCTTATGTACTCTAATGCTTTCTGTATTCATTAATGAATATTCTTTATTGCTAAATTAAGAAAGGTTCAGGATTAATTCTACTTATCTTTTTCATTTTTATAAATATAAGAAATGAGAAATACTATTCACAATAAACAAATAAGGTGGGAAAAGGAGTTTTGTTATTGCAACATGAGTCAGTTCTTGAAACCATTGTTTATATCTTTGTCTAAGATCTCTTACCCAGTTTCTTTTTACCCTCCTCTCAGCTGATACTTCTTTTAGATCTGTCCTCCTTCAGTTTTTTGGAAAGAGCTGAAAACTACCCGACCAGTGAAAGGGTTGACCTCCCAGGCGCGAGAGGCATTTGTTTTCAACAGCCCGGCCAGCACTGCATGGCATCTATTTGCCCTCCGTAGGTTTTCCTCCTGAGAGTGTGAATGCGTGAGAGGTTTGTCTTTCCTTTTTGGCGGGGCAGGCGGGAGCAGGGGTGTTTGTGCGCCTGTGTGTGTGCATACGTGTGCAATTGAGAACCCACAGAGGGTTGTCGGTTCAGTTTTAGAAACAATCCTTAGGAGACAGGTATGGGATGTTACCTTTTACCTAAGATAATGGGGAAAATGAATATAATCCATATTTGCTTATGTTAACAATAGAAGAATAAACTGAAGACAAACAGAAGGGAAGTGACCCGCCCTAGGGGAGGTCAGAGGGGGAATTAGGCTTAGTTTTCATGTGCCTTGTGTTGTGTTTTAGACTTGGAAATCATGTAGCAGTTTTTAGATCACAATAAAACAGCATTAAATCCATGAGAAAGAAAAGGCAAAGCAGTTCTTAAAAATAAAAAGGGAAATGAAACTAATACACCGCCGTGCGCACTCCGCTGGTGCCTTCGCTGCACAGGGAGAACTGTTGCCGGGAACTGCGGCGGCGGGCGGCCTCCGGCGAGCGCCCCGCTGGTGACGCTGTCTGAGCTGTCAGTGTGACACACACACGGACTATATGTAACGTACACTGAGGTAAAGCAAATAAGTGACATTACTGACGTAGGAATGAAAACTTTTAGCATAAGAAAAATGCAGATATAAAATTAAAGAAAACCACACGCCCATGCACACATACACAGGAGCTGATAACGCATCTCAAAACCAAACCAAACCGAACCAAAATAAGTCTCTCATTGGTCACCTTTGGCGGATGCTAGGGAATGAGTTCATGATCCTGAGAGCTGGTCAATAAAGGGAGAGAGCCAGGCATTGCCTGTGTAAGCTGGCACCAGGATAACCAGACGGTTACCGAAGGAAGGTTTCACGTTGTCGAGGATTCCCAGCTGGTACCTGCATTCGGGGGCTGGAATGGGGATGCCGCCCTTGCGCAGGCACTAACGAAACAGCAGGTCGCCTGGGCAGTGATCCTCGGGGCTGCTGATGTCACTGAATGAAGGGGGACTGGGTGAAGGATGATCACGCTGACGACACCCGAAACCACAGTGATAGAGGTGCTGGAGGGTGTCATCCAAGGCAGCGGGACCCAGAGATCTTCAAGGACCCGTTTTGTGTCTAGAACCACCTCTTGGAATCTTTGCCTCATTCTTCTGTCTCCTGTTTCAAGGCTCAGCCCTCAGACTCTCAGAGTCTCTCACTGAGAGCCTGGATCGTTGGCTGGCGTCTCCCAGGCAGTGCCCAGGCAAGCCTTACCTTCCCCTGTGAAATGGGGCGGTGGGGGAGGGGGGAAATGGGGGAGGTGTGCGGCGCCCCGCGGCTGGCACTCCGTGTCCGTCAGTGAGAGTCTTTCTTACTGAGATTATTGTTGCAGCGTATTGCTTCTCTGCCTAGGTCGATATTTGTCACCAAGGAAGGATCTGGCCACCACTTTCCTCAGTCTTGAACCCCAGGGTGGGAGAAGCGTGTAGGCAGCCCTGGAGGAAAATCAGTGGGGTCTGGCTGGATCCTCGTCAGGCAGCCGGGAGGTCTGGAAGAGCGGGTCTGTTGTGCCGCCCAGAAGCACGTGAGGCCACACAGGGCACTGTTCCTGCGCTTTGTGTGTCTAGCTGTGCATTTCATGATGCTCAGGGGTGCTCGACGCCTGGGTTGAGGATGAGGAGATGGACTCTGGCGTGTGCCAGCTGTTGTCAGAAGGCACATCGCAGCCCGGAGCTCTGACTTCCAGTTTATTGCCCTTTGTTACATCGCTGGTCTCTTGAAATATTTCATTCTGCTCTTGGAGGGCGCCGCCCTCACCCGGAGCTGCTGCCCAGCGGGACCCTCCGTCCGTGCTCCTGGGGGAGAGTGTGGGGCTGGTTCATGCCCCTACAGTGCTTTTCTGCCCGGACACTTCAGCTCAGCGATGGTCACGCCGGCACACTTCCCCGTCTCCGTCTTTGTGAGCTGGGAGGTTTGGGTTTGGAGCACTTGCTCTGGATCCTGTGTAAAATCATCGTATGGGACAAACACCACAGCCAGTTGTGCCGAATCCACTGTAAATGCTCCCCAATTCCCAACTTCTGTTTTTTAAAGCAAGAACCCAGATACAACAAAAGGTTCTATTGGGTACGGTCACAAACATAACATTCTTTTAAAAATACCACCTTTTGACATAGAACTTAAATTAGGTTCACTTCTTTCTCTGTATTCATTATGTTTGCTTTCCTTTTATTATTTTTAAATTTTCAAATGTGATACATGATCAAGGTAAAATTTCCAACTGCCTAGAAATGTGCGTATCAAAGTGGAATTTTCCCTCCGGCGGGGACTGGCCCTCAGGCCGCTCTCCAGAGAAAGCCTGTGGTTTAAAGTGATGCTGTCTCTCTGGGCCTTTTCCTGTGCGCTCATAGCGTGACGTATGATTGCCCTGTAATGTATGTGCTTATGCATACGTAGTTTTACATGAATGAGAGTGCTGTTGTATATTTTGAATGTCTTTTCATTTAACACACCCCAGGCCTATTTCCTGACACCATGCCTCTATGGTGTTCCTTTTAGCTGCTGCATCCACATTTAGTGGTAAACAAATTGTGGCCTTCAAAACAATGACATAAACATCTTCAACCAAGTATTTTTGCTCACGTGACCTAGTATTTTCTAAAACTCCCAGAGATGAAATTACTGGGTTAAAAGGCCACTTACGTCATTAGTGTGGGCAGTTTCTGCCAAACTTCCTCAGAAAAGGCTGCCGTAGTCCCCGCGGTGGCATTTGAGAATGGCTTTCCTCACGCCCCTCAAGCACTAGAGAGCACCAGTCCTTTCAGTTCTTCTCACATGACATTAAAAAAAATTGTGTCTCTTTGTTGTTTTGATTGGCATCTCTTCATATGTTTGTGGCCATTTGTAGCTTTTTTATGAATCATCTGCTCTCAGTCTTTACTCATTTTCCTATTAGGTTGCTTTCTTAAACTAATATAAAGGATTGCTTTATAATACATGGATTTTAATTCTCTGTCTGTTATATATATTGCAAATATTTTTTTCTGTCATTTGTATTTTAAATATGTTTATTTTGTATTTTGCCCGATTGTAAATGCAGAAGTATTTACTTTTACAAGTTGTATCTCTAAGTTCTATTCTTTATGGCTTCTTGAACATGTGTCTTATTTAGGAAGGTCTTCTTCTCCTAAGGTTATACAAGTACTTTTCTAAGTTTTCTTCTAATATTATTATTGTTTTGTTTTTTATGTTTAGCTCTTTAATCCATCTGGAAATGATTTTTGTATATGGTGTGAGGTAGGTATCTAAGTGTACTTTTTAAATGAATAGTTCATTGTCCCAATGCTTTGCTTTACTAACCCATCATTTCATATATTTAATTCTGATATTTATATATGGGTCTGCTTCTAGACTCTATTTTGCTCCATCGATCAACAAAATTTGTCTATTCCTATGCCAATAACACAGTGTGTTCATTGCTGTAGTTTGGTAATATGTATTACCATCTGATAAATACTCCCTTGTTGTTCTATTTCAAGTATCTCTTAGTTTTTATTAAGTATTTACTCTTTAAATGGCTTTTGGTATCATTGTATCAATTTCCATACATCATTCCATTGGGGTTTTATTTGGATTGTGTTGAATTTTTAGATTAATTTGAACTAGAAATGAGAGATTGATGAGATTTAGGGTACTGAGTCTTTTTATCCAAAGAAAAGACATATTTTTCTAATTGTTCTAATCTTATGTTTTTCATCATTTTTGTTTAGATAGACTTTCTATATTTTCTGCTAAGGTTTATGTGAAGGAATTTTTAATGTTTTGTTGCTTTTGTACAAACAATCATATTTTCCACTGAATTTTGAAGTCCTTGCTACTGGTGTGAGAGATTAGTTTGATTTTTGTATGTTCATTTTACATCTGGGTAGCTTACTAAATCATGTAATTGTTCTAGTTGCTTTTTATTTAATTGTCTTGAATAGTCACATCATATGCAGACAATGGTAATTTTGATTCCTCCTTTTTATATTTTACCTTGATTTAATTCTTGCTTTATTACATTGGCTAGGACCCCACCTAAATAGTGGTGCATTAAATCAGGGAGAGAAGATACCTCTATGCTTCTACCATTTTATCAGTAAATATGATGGTTACCGTGTTAAATAAAGGAAGTTACCTTCTGTTAGTAATGAATTAGAGCTTTGAATCAGGAAAGGGTGTTGGAAAATTTTGGCATCTTCCAAAAGGATAATGTTTCTTTCTTTAATCTTTTAACTTAGTAAATTAAAAAGATTTTTAAGACTGAGGCATTCTTTCATTTCTAGTATAAAACTTATTGAGTTATAATATGGAATTATAATCTATTGCTGATTTGATGATATTTTATTTAGATTTTGGCACTGTATTCCTGACAGAGATAGTTTTACATGTATATAAATAAAATACCTATTTCCGAATTCATATAGTAAAGACTGTTTGCTAAGCTTGACTGATTTTTGTCAACAGGGATATTCAAGCCACAGAATATGGCTTGGGGAAGTTCTATTTACTTTTTGTTTTGTTTTGGTTTGGTTTTGAAAAAGTATAAATAGGATAGAAAGCTTTAGTGGAACTCAGCCATAAAAGAATCTTGTCCTTATTCTTTTTTAATGTATAGGGTTCTTTTTAAAACTATAATTGAAAGTGTTTTTGTATGTAAGTTTTTAGTTTTCTTAACTTTGTAAAAATTATTTTCTAGTAACTCAATCATGGCATCTATATTTCACATTTTATTGTTGCAAAATTCTTTTTAAACAAAGATTTTATCTATTTACTTATTTTTAGAGAGAGGAGAAGGGAGGGAGAGAGAGAAACACCAACGTGTGGTTCCCTCTCGCACGCCCGACCTACTGGGGACTTGGCCCACAACCCAGGCATGGACCCTGACTGGGAATTGAACCTGCAACCCTTTGGTTCACAGGGCAGCACTGGGTCCACTGAGCCCCACCAGCCAGGGCATTGTTGCAGAATTCTTACCATTTTTACATTGTGTTCTTTGTGTCCCTCATTAACCTTGCTAAAGGCTTACGTTACTTTGGGAAGAACTAACAATTGATTATGTGGATATAATCTGCCTCCCATGCCCTTTGGTTATTTGTTTTCTTTGCTTCGTTTTATACCAATTCCTCATTATATTTTTATTATTTATTTTTTCTTACTTTCCATAAATTTGTCTTGTAGGTCTTTGTTACCTTTTAAAAAAATTGAATTCTTAATTTTATTCTATTTTAACTAGTTTATAAGTAAGTGCTTAAATGCTATAATTTTTTCCAAAAATTACTTCGGCTCTAATTCATATTATTATGAAAGTTTTAAATTTTACTTTCAATTATTTTTTATACTAAACAGTTTTTTCAATTGACCAAAGAAAACCTTTTAAAAAATTTACCCTTTTGTTTTTCATTTCTATTTTATTTTATTTGGTAGAGTAAATGTTTCTTACTTTTACTTTATATTGTTTACTTTTTTCCCAGCGGAATTTCAGATTTCCTTTGAGGTACAACAGTGGTTGGGGTTTATAATAATTTTTTTTTTAGATAATTGAGACTAATAAGCAACTTTTTAGGGAGGCTGAACAGTTAAAACTCATTATTTGTATTTTAAAAATGTATCTTCAGTTATGTTGTACTCTTGATCTGCTAATTTGTGAAATGAGTGTTTTAATTTTTTTAATTGTAATTGTAGCTGTGTCAGTTTTCTTTTATTTATAACTTGTTTTAATACTTTTCCATTGCTATTTTAATTGGAGCATAAAAGTTTATAATTATCAAAATGGTGAATTTTGCCATCTTCAAATATGATATTAATCACTTTGCTGCCATATGGTTCTTGGCATCCTGCAATTTTTTCTTATATATAATCAATTTTAACATATATTTACTATATGTTATATTGTATATTGAATATTCTATATTCAACATATATGTGCTTTTTCCTTTATTGCAATTTTGCATTCTTTCCTCTTTAATATTTTCTGATATTTATAGATATCTTTTCTGAAGAACATGCATTATATTTTTAACATTGTTTCTTATTTAAGAGATAGTATTTGCACTTACTGTCTATAATGATATTATTTAAACTTTTTCATTTTATGCCTTCTAGTCACCATTATCCCAATCCTTTTTGTAGTCATTCTGGTATTAGAGACTTTTCGTCCTGTTTTCCTAAAACTGATTTGGAAGCAATATATATTATTTCTATTCTTCTAGAAGCTACTTTAAAATTTTAGCAAGCCCATTTAAATTTAAGCTGTTATAGTCAACTGCTGATGGCTGGCGGTGAGCTCCCGCCTCTTCTTGATGAAGAGAAAGTCTTTATCAGGCTTTTAATTATTTCTCCTCCTGATTTTCTGTGCACTTAGGGCTGAAATTATCTAAAAGTTTCATTCCAAATAAGTATTGCTAATAGTGGCTGTGGTGATGCTATTAGCATTATTAGTATTATTATTTACTTTATGTCTATTTTATAGAGGCCTTTATTGGTAATTGTATCACATTTTACTACCAAATTAGCAACCTTTATTTAGATTTAAATGCATTTTTGTGGCTTATTTGCTTTGCACTGTCTGTTGTATCCAAAGTCATTGTATATTTTAAATTTTTTTTTCTGTTTTTCTGTAGTACATCCTCCATTTTTGTTCCTTCATTTTCTGAAAGGCTGTGAGTGGTCAGGTTTCTGAGTCTTTGCTTGTCTGAAAGAAACATCATCACCTGTCTTGACCCTGACACAGAGCTGTCTCGATTCTAAAATCCCAGGCCAAAAACAACTTGTGCCAACCCATATTATTATTGATCTGCTAAAAGACTTCAGGTGGATAAGGCAAACATGATTTCTCTTTTTAGAAGTCAGCTTGCTGTTCTCCCAACAAGTCATTCTTTCTTAAATGTTTAGTATTAGTCCTCCAACTGGTCTACCATAGCAATGAATCTTCTGATTAATAGTTTATCAGACACTTGTGGAGAGCTCTTTTTATCAGCAGTAATCAGTTTTCTAGCAATAAACTCCACGTATTAACCAAAAGTTCATTATTGTTTAACATTGTTTTTTAAATTGATTATTAGAGAGAGAAACATCCATTTGTTACTCCACCCATCGAGACATTCACTGGTCGCCTCCTGTATGTGTCCTGACCAGAGATTGATCCCGTGACCTTGGGCGTATGGGGTGACACTCTGTCCACCGGAGCTGCCTGGCCAGGGCCCAAAGTTCCAATTTCTAAGCTTCTGTTTACTAATGGTGTGGTTGGTTCCATGGTTCTAAAACATGCCATGAATTTCACCTATGCTACCACCACCAGCCTGCTGGGTGGCGAGGGTTCCCCTAATGTCTTTCTCAGGAAGAGCCCCCCTGAGTCACGTCCCTGTGCCCTTGGCTCCCAGATCTGTGGACCCACCCGTGGCTGTTTTAAGAGTTTCTGCTTACTGGCCTTTGAGTCTCTTACAAGAACTGTTGTGCGTTCTCTTTGGCCCACCTGATTACTTACTAGTGTGCGGTCTTCTGTCCTTTCGGGACTTGCCCATGCCCTCCACTTGCAACACTGAGATCTAGGTTGTGGTGAGAAAATCAGGGTTGTCGTACAGAAGCCAAAGTCCCAGTTTTATAGATGAGATGCACGTGGACCCTGTCGTGCCCTAACCACGCTGGCCCGGGGGTCTGACCCGAGGTCTGCACACACTCCAATGCTTTGGGGGCCTGGCTCAGGGGCTCTGCTCACCGCCCCTGCCCCGTGCCATGTCCTCTTAGGGATAGATTTCCTGTAGCACCAGGTCCTGACCCCTTCTCTCCTCCTGAGATTATCTCGTGGTCCTTCTTTGCACTCAGTGCCGAGGAGCTCACCCTCGCTTAGGTGTCTTCTCTAACTGCTGCTCTAGCTGCCCCCACTACTCTGGGTCTCCTCTCTCAGCCGCTCCACTGGCCTCCAATACAAGCTGCATGAAGTGCTGTCTGTCTTAAAGTAAAATGCATCCGGAGTGTGTCTCCTTATGAAGAGTAGAGAGACGGGGCTGGTTCTGGCCACCTGGTCACTCTCTGTGTGCCTCTGTCTTGACCCCTGTTAGGTTGGAGGACACACCATGCTCCCCATTCGTTGGATGCCCCCTGAAAGCATCATGTACCGGAAGTTCACCACGGAGAGCGACGTGTGGAGCTTTGGGGTGATCCTCTGGGAGATCTTCACCTACGGGAAGCAGCCCTGGTTCCAGCTCTCCAACACGGAGGTACAGGGCCGGGCTGGTGGGCGCCTCGAGTCAGGGAAAGGCTGATGAGTGATTCTCAGGCCGGGATTTAGACCTCGTGTATAGAACAGGAGGGTGGAGCCAGTAGAGCAGATGTGGGCATAAGAAAGAGTCGGGGGAGAGCTTCTTAGTAGGAAAAAAAATTATATCTGTAGGAAATGAGGTATAATTTTCAAGAGAGTGTGAAATCAGATGTCTGAATTGAGGTGCCAGTCGCGGTTCTGTTTGTTTTTCTACTTAAAAATTACCAGTGCTGCACTAAGAGAGCAAAGGATAACAAAGAACAGCCACGAGTTTTTCGATTGTGCCACCTTGTGGAAACGCCTTCCACTTAGTGTGGCCAGGTAACCTGTGTCCCCAAAAGTCTTAGGCACATCAGGCCTGGGAGCGGGCAGGACCGTGAATCCAGAAGGCCAAGTTCACGTTATTGATAGAGCTGTGTGTGGACTCCTGGGAAGAAAATGAATTATAATAATAAACATGGTAATGATAAACACCCTATGTATAATTTTAATTTACACTAATAATAAAAAATACTAATCACATTTTAATAAGTAATACTTAGTGCCAGGCATTTCTCTAAGCATGCCAGCTATGTTGACTCAGTACTTTCCACACAAACACCTGTTGAGATTGAAGACGCAGGAAGGGAGGGGGAGGGAGGGCCCTGAGTTGGACTGGCCAGGGCCCCGGAGGTGAGAGAGCCTGCCGTGCGGCGGAGGCTGGGGCCATGGCCACAGGATGCTGCTGCTTCCAAAGCCAGTCGGATGGGCCTCCGTTCCGTCTGGACTGGAGTCATGCAGACCCCTGGATGCGGTGCAGTTTGTAGGCAGCGGGGGGCTCGGTCTGCCTGCTCGACAGACCTATGCAAGATGGCGTTCATTTTTATGGCCTTCCGTTCTCCAGGAAAACAGGAGCATGAGGGCCTTTTAACATTGGAATCATATCTGGATATTCAAGAAATTATCTCTCTTCTTGGAAGCTGTGTTCATCTTTGCCTTCCCGTGTCCTGACCACTTAATTAAGTGAATGTCAAAGGCTGCAAAGGAGGCATTTCGTTGAATCTGTAGTATCTCATCATTTACAAGCTGAATGGGTCCTGCTCAGACTTCCTAAAATAAGACAAAACAGTTTAATGACCTTGAAAAACAGTGAACAAGTGTGTGTCAGAGCCCATTTGTTGTGGTGCTTTTAAAGATTGCTGCTGTTTCCCTGGGGCTGGGAGCGGCGGTGAGCATGCTCGCGCACGCATGCACCTTGCACACCCGCACAGACGTGTCCTCTGAGCACAGCTCGGGCGGTCTGGTGGCCCTGTGAAGGTGGGACCTGGGCTGAGAGTGCGACAGGCAGCCGCTGTCCTGGACCCCCAGGCTGGTTCCTCTAGCTGAGAAAGTGTCTGTGGTCATTCCTGAAACTGTCCGGTGGGGCGTCGGCCTTGAAGGCGGGTGTCCTACCCCGTCACCTCTCCCTCTCCGGCCACTGCAGCAGCCAAGTCCTGGCAGCCACTGGTACCTGGGTTCTCTGTGGAAGTGGACGACGCGGACGGGGACACTGCTGTGTGCATTGGTCTTGGCGCCAGCAGCCACTGCTGCCCTTCGAACTGAGTCCCTTTTTCTGGGAAGGGGGCGATGGGTGGGCACAGGGCTCTAATCAGAATAGGGCACGTGAGCTGCTGGGCACCTGTCAGGATGGCAGAGAAGTGAGCCAGGGAGCCATCGCAGACTCCGAGTGAACCTGATCAGGAAGGTGATAATGATGCTTTGACAGGCCATCCCAGGGTCAGAGTAACACGCGGCAACACGCTAGACCAGGCGCTGTTGGGGATGGCGTGGGGAGATGGCAGGAGACAAGAGACACTTCTCTCCCCCAAATAAGCCTTCACTAGTGGAGGCAAAGAGGGGAAGTAACATGTTCCAGGTATCAACTGGAGACGCTTCTGTATGTTTTTGTCACTGCCACCTGTCCTCAAATGAGGAAGCTGCAGATCAAGGCAAGTGACTTGCCCCAGGTTTTGCAGCGATGGAGTGAGTAGTCAGGGAAGTTAAACCTAACTGAGAACTGGAAGGTGACACCTTGAAACGTCACATATTCAGCATCAGCAAAGTTCCATTGAGGAATTGAAAATGGAGCACAAATTACAGGCTGGGTCCTACAGGGCCCAGCTGGGCCAGGCCCCGCATTGCGTGCTTTGCTTTCCCCCACTCCTCGTCACTGCTTTCCCTTTTCCGGTTCTCATTTGGTCCCTACAGCAGTCCTAGGAGGTGGTCCTAGCAGACATTGGATCCTCCTCTTCCCGGCGAGGAAGGGCTGTAGAAGGAAGGGCACGTGTGGTTTAGAGCAGAGGTCGGGGCAGGGGCCTTGCCAGGAAGGGACCTATGTCGTAGCTCAGAGGCCCGCGTGGTGGTGCGCACAGAGGCCGTGACTGAGGGGAGCTCGCCAGGGCGTGGGGCCGAAGGGGAGGTGGCCGTGAGGGCCCAGATGGTGCAGAGCTTCATCAAGAGGGTTTCAGAGTCGTGCAGGCTCCTACGTGGGGAGAGACAGCCGGGGCCAGTCCCACTCCAAGTGGACAGTGAACCAGCTCTGTCACCTGGATGAGCTTCAGGACTAGAAGAGGAGCAGGGAAGGCAGAGGAAGCGGGTACTGGGAGGCCAGAAGGCCTGGCCAGGAGGCCGAGTGCCGAGGGCAGCGGTGGGCACCTCCAGCCAGTGCCGGTCCCCATCCTCATGACCCCCCCAACACAGGACACACGAGAAACTGCGCGCTGGCTTCAGCCCTGCCCGCGGCTCCGCACGGAATCTCATCAGGGACATGGTGGCCTCCTGCTGGGGCCCGGGCTGAGCTCTGATGTAACGTCCTCATTCTCCTCGCTTTTTCAGGTCATAGAGTGCATCACCCAAGGCCGCGTTTTGGAGCGGCCCCGAGTCTGCCCCAAAGAGGTGTACGACGTCATGCTTGGGTGCTGGCAGAGGGAGCCGCAGCAGCGGTTAAACATCAAGGAGATCTACAAGATCCTTCACGCGTTAGGCAAAGCCACCCCCATCTACCTGGACATCCTCGGCTAGCGGTGGCCGTGGTCACGAGTTCGCTCTCTGTTGCCTCTTCTTCCCTGGCCTCACACGCCCCCTTCCCACCTCACAGCTCCTCCCCTCCACCTGTGACTGAAGCGAACACCTTCATATAAACTCAAGTGCCTGCTACTCATACAACACTGAAAAAAAAAAGAAAGAAAAAAAAAACGCTGTAAGGCAATTTGGCGCATATATATATATATTTATATATCTAACTATCTATCTATATCTACAGAGAGACACCTTCTCTAATGCAGAGAGAAGCTGCTGATAAAGAAACCACAAGACTGTAATGACAACTCAGAGATTCTTAAATATTATGAACACAAGGGACAATTCCCTTTGACTCCAGCTGCAGCCCACGCTGCGTCAGCTCTAGCCCTGCAGGGCAGAGGCCGCGATGAAGCAGAGGCCTTCATGGTGGGACGGGCAGAGCTGGGGGCGCCCTGCACAGGGGCCTGGGCAGGCTGCACCCGTCATGCCCAGCGAGGAACTAGCACTGGACCAAGCGCCTCACATCTCCTCTGACCATTGTCCCCATGCCTTCCCTCTTCAAGAGAAATTCGCCCGCTTTGAGACAATTTTGTAATTCGCCCATTCTAGGGAAAGCATCTCCTGATGCTTGTGGGAGTCAACAGTGGCGCCCACAGGTAACCACTGAACAAAGAGCAACAACAAAACAAAATCCTGACGACACGGGACTGCGTCCTTCTCGGGTGTAAACCGTGCTCAAGTTCCTTGCCAGCATCGAAAGGGATGTGTCATCTGTTCTCAGAACTTCAGGACCTGGGCTCTCTGGACTGCAAAAACCACAGAGAACACGCTGCAGCCTCCACCCATCTCAAGGCAGCGCCCCCGCCTCTTCATCACTGGAAGGGCCCCTTGGCCCCACCTCCCACATTCAGGCCTTGGGGCAGTCGGGGGCAGGGAACAGTATGCCCTGTTGTCTGTGCAGGTAGATACAGAGGCTCTCAACTGCAAGACACTTAGTCCTCGTAGGTCCTTACAAGGTATGCCCCTCTGGGTCCTCTGCTTCGCATTCTGCTTCCCCGAGGTCCTAGCCGCACTTGCTGGCCGCCCGAGTCTGGCAAACCAGAGCAGGAGGGGCTGGGCCTGGGAGACTGGCAGGCTCGCTTCAGGGAGCCAGCAGTGGAGGAAGCCTCTGGCACCTGCAGCCGGCCCCTTGGCATTCTGCTCACATTTCCAGTCCACGGAGGGATCGATGCATCTGCCTTTGAGCTGCTGTGAAAGTGCAGGGGCTGAGGAATCGCTTCTGTGGGCGGAGGCTGGGGCAGGGGAGGGGCCGAGGCCTCTCTCGGAGATGTCCAAGGCGTGGCCAGTGCTGCAGGCCCGGCATCTTAATGAGCGTGAGCCCTGACTAGAGGGATAGAGGGGGGCGTCTGGTCTGGTGCCGGCTCCCCCTGCCTTCCCGGCTGCTGCTGTCAAGGACCGAGTGCAGCATCTCTAGGCCTCCGCGCCATGCGCCACATGCACGGCAGCACCCTGGCCCCACAGAGCCTCCTGCTGGGGAGGCCGGGAGGCACCCCTCCCAGGCCACCAGCCCCATCTGCCACCTCACGCCAAGCACAGAGAGACCTGAGGGACTGGTCTTTGCCCGTCGGAGCCTCGTGGGGGCCCTGAGCTGCACCGTGCCCTGCCGGCTTGAGGGACTGTTGTCATTCTGGGCGTCCTGGTCACCTGCAGCACGGGCCTCCCTGTGTGGGGTTCGGGACTGAACTCTGTGTTTGTGGTTTTGCTTCTTTTTGTAGACCAACAAATGTTTTTATTCAAACAGAAAAGAGCTGTGCTCGGACTGCGGGACGCCGGTGGGCCTCAGGGGTCAGTGAGGCTGCTCCGCTGGCCTTGGGGGGGGGGGCGGAGAGGGCGGGGGTTGGAGCTGGGTGTGGGTGTCCTTGGTTGGGTGGCAGCAGTTGCTCTCTCTCCCGGGGGCCCTCGGGCCGCTGTTAGTGCGGACTGCACAGTGCAGTCTCTTTGTGAGCCGGGTGACTCGGAGAAGGCTGTCCCTGCAGGGAGTCATCTGGGGACCCTGCGTGGCTTTTGTCTCGTGGACTGTGTGTTTCCAGAACCTGACAGTCACAGACAGACTGGGAAGAAGGGGCGGGCAGGCAGGAGGGGGGCAGTCTGCTGGGTGACGGGGGCCTGAGGCGCCTGAGAGGGTTTCACACACCTGCAGGGTGCAGGGCCTGGGGCGGGGTGGGGCAGCGGGCCTGTGGGCAGAAGGCACCTTTGAGAACAAAGAGCACGCTGAAGGAGACTGCGGTCACCTGGTGCCCAGGTCTTACGGTCCCCAGGCCTCCGTGTTGGCTGTGGGGTATCGTCTTTGCCGTGTGCACTGCAGGCGGCAGCCTATTGTGAGAGCAGGAGGACGGTGGCAAGCGGCGGCGTGGAGAGGGAGGGCGTGGTCTGTGCCGCCCTGGCGGGGCCTCTGCAGAGCCCGCGCCCCAGGCTGGCGGGCTGGCGAGGACACAGGTGGGCGAGGGCCGGGGCAGGGGCGGGGGAGCGGAGTCGGGAAGAGAGCGGGGAAGCGGGAGAGTGCCCAGGGGCTCTGGAGAGGGCGTGGGGCGTGGCGTGCCTCCCGTGCGGAGACGCAGCCCGCGAGGCTCATGGTGCCCTGCCTGACTCTCTTCCCCACTCTCTCTGGCTCCTTATACCTCTGAAATCCTTGGATTCTAAGTGCGTTTTGTTACTGTGTCATTCTTGTCTCAGTGCCTCTTGTAACTTAAGGACAGCCCTCGGCAGCCTGGCATGGGGAGGCGCGGCCGCCTTTGCAGGCCCGCAGGCCTGGGAAGGCTGGGCTCCAAGGGGACGCACCTCTCTTGCACTTTCGTCACCGGAATTCAGAGGCCCAAGTGTCTGAAGCTACTTTAGGCCCAGAGGGAGCATTTGGTCTCTTTCCCCCTCCCAGCTTTTCGACACACCCAAAAAGCACTGGTGAAGGTTTACTTATTTATTTATTTATTTTTAAAGTGCGTATGTGGTTAAATGAGTCTTGAAATGACATCTTTTCAGCCAGTGCGGCCACACCAGGCCACCCCATCCCAACACCCACACCTTAAAAGGCTGTGCCGGAGTGACTGTGGGAGTGTGGCTTGATGCTGGGTGCTCCAGGTCACCCAGGCCGACGCCCCTGCCGTGGCGTGCCCCGTTGATCCCCTCCTGCGCTGAGCCGGGGCGACCTGCTGCTGGGTGCCCCCCGGGAGCAGGCTGCCATGGCCGAGGGTCGTCCCACTTCTTTACTTTGGACTTGAACCACATGCTGCCCTCTAATTACATCCCTGACCTTGGAGTGGATTTTGAGGGTCACTAAGCCCCCTGTAGTTAGCAGACCAAGGACTTGATGCCCCTCCCACTCAGCAGAGATCACGCACAAATCACCCCCGGACTGGAGAGGGCCTTCCCCTTGGTCCTTCCGGGCTCAGGTGGAACGTTGCCATTCTCCTCTGGTGATGCTTCCTTTGCAGACTACACTAGTGCAAATATTTTTGGTGCTAAATACTACAGAAACCAACACCAACAGGAGAGCTGGCAGACCACTTCTGGGGCTGCACGAGACTCGGCCCAGAAGCAGAAGCGCATCAGGCAGGCCCGGGGGCAGGTGGGATGCGAGCGGCGGGCAGGTGCCGGGCTCCTGGCTCTCCTCTTAGCGGCCCAGGCAGCCTTGGCTGCCTCAGCCGAGCCCTCAGAGGGTCACATTTTTCGTGGGAGACATATAAGAGGTTGTGCTAACTATTCATAGGAGTCCTTTTCAGTTAAAAAAAAATTGTTTTGATGCCACTTTTTTATAAACTTGTTGAAAATTAAGCTTGTTAGGATTAAGAAAATGAAAGCTAGGTTAGGAGGGGGAGGAGGAGGAGGAAAAGTTACCAATGGCAAGAAATGGGTTGTAGAAGGCCCACGAGGGAGGCTCCGCGGCGGCTGGGCCTGAGGGGTGTTGGCGGGGTGCCAGGCAGAGAAGCCAAGGACCCTGTTCTCGCGCTGTGTAAGACAGGTTCCCGGCGGACCCCACGGCTCACTTGCGCCAGGTCCCGCTCCAGGCTGGTGGACCCAGTGTGGGCAGACACTGCTCTGAGAGGCGGAGACAGGCCTGCCCACCTCTCATGCAGACCCTTGGCCATCTCAGCTCTGGGTCAGGCGCGGGAGATCTTCACCTTTAACTGCTGCTGTAAGGAGCCCCTGGAAAGAGGGCAGCGTTTGAGGCTGCACACTATTCACTGTAATTCTTCTTCATTCAGGAATGGCTGGCTCATGGCTTGTTAGCCCCAGTTTTCCAGACCAGAAAGGAGCAGGATTATTTTGACTTGAGGTACTGTCATTGCGATGGATGGTCTTGTAGTTTGGGGTCTACCCTGTGCTTTTCTCAGAGTTGGGACAAAGGAACTTTTGGTAGATGTTCGTGGCGTGAGCCGGCGTGCCAGCAGCCGGGGAGGCTGCCCTCAAATGTCCCTGGCAGTCTCTTGTCAGCCAACCTTCTAGAACACCCCATGACATTTGCCTTAGAGCAGACTGGCACCTTTAACCCAGACCTTGGTGCTGTTTTTGGTCTCCGGAGCACCAACATTTTCTTTAATACCAAATAAATTTATTTTGGCCAACACATAGTAGGTTTTAGGGAAAGAAATTCAAGTTTTTGTGTCATTCTTTCATGATCTCATTGTAAGCTTCAGGGAATGTTTCGGGGTTGCTCCCTGTCACTGGCGCGCCCCCCCCCGAGGAGAGCGTAGGCCTGCGTACATGGCGCCGTGTCTGCATGGGTAACCGCGGGGGCCTCGATGGTCTGCTTGGGGCCGGTAGACTGAGTCCATAAAGCTCAATGTGCGTGAGCCTCACGTTTGTCGCGAGTGAGATGTCCAGAGAGGAACCAGACCAAGAGACATTGAGAAGGGTCCTAATGGGATACCTGCCACCTGGTAAAGTTTGATCATTTGGGGCTCCCCAAATTAAATTAGGCCCATGATAGCTCGCTGAGCCTCTGAAACCTCGCCCTTCCTGGCGTTCTGATAGATCACACAGGAACCATTTCCACCACACCCTGTTCCGTTCAGGGGTGGCAGTGTCGTTCACCGGCACTGTGGGTGGAACCAGGCCCTTGCAGGGGTGGGACAGAGCGGGACACGCTGACAGTCGCTTACTCTTTCTGAAAGGCATTGTGACTGTGGAAGATGCAGTGGGTGTCTGTGTCGTCACTGCCCGGGGAACTCCGGCTTTTGCTGGGAGCATGAGCTGCTCTGCCTCAAGGACCTGGGCCTGGCTCTGACAGAGTCCCTTCCCCTGGTGCGTTCTTCTCAAGTGTTGCTCCCTCGATGCCCACCCAAGACCCTCATTCTGCAACAAGAGCGGTCTCTGTCCAGATGGACACCTCTCTGCTTCACAAGGAGACCGTGGGGCTGGAGAGGTTCTCAGAGTGCTTGGAATTCTTAATCAAAGTAGGCAAATTAAGACTCCCTTCCTCTTTGAGTTCCGTGCTGAACACAGGCCTGGTTTGAAACCTGCAGTAGGGCACAGTGTCTTCAACCAGTGCGCTGGGCTGTCCTCCATCCTGCAGAGGCAGGGCAGTGAGCTCTACCAACTTGTCCCCATCACCAAGGTAAATAGCTGCTCGGTGTGCAGTGCCGGGGCCCCAGCTTGCAGTGGGCAAGAGATACAGCCAACAGAGACAGACCTTTCCACTAGAAGACATATCGAGATCACGTAAATGACAGAAGGCCTGCTGGATATCTGAAAAGAGCTTGGCACTCAGGCCTTGGTTTTCAGTTTGCCATCCCAGGAGGGAAGTTGGTTTCTCCTCGCTCCAGACAATGGCAGAGGTAGATGCGATGCCCTTCTTGAAGGCCGGACTGTAGGCTGAGAGCCCAGATGTATGTTCGTTGACATTCTTTTGGATGCAACACCCCTGAAGCCCAGTGGGAAATGTGAACATGCAAGTGTAAGTCTGGTAGTTATTCTTTCATTTAAGAAGAGTACGTAGGAGTCATAAAAAAAACACACACACACACACACACACAGGACAAACATGTTAACTGGTAGGATGTACTTGACGGAAGAGCTTCCTTAAATGTTTTGTGTTGTTTTTTTCCTGGGGAAGTGTTCATGCTCTGTCTCCATTAAACTGCTCCCTGACATTTGTCCCCTGAGCCCCGCTCTGGAGTGAAGAAATAAACCTGGTCCAGGCGATTTGGTTTTTGCTTTCTGCAGTAGAGAAGTAAATCCCTGTAAAGAAGATTTTCCTTCATTTTTCTTCTTTTTACTTATCTTTTTGCTGTTGGCGCCTACCCTCCTGCTTCCATGGGACTGACAACCCGTCTCCTCAAAGTCTATGAAAGTCTTAATACGAGGTGAATCCCAGGACCACAAACAGCGTGGACTTCAAACAGTGAGAAAATTGGCGCTGAATGATTCGGCACACAAAGCAGAAAACTTTCATTTCCTGCGGACAGAGGGAATTGACTGTTGTATTAAGACTTCTGAAGGAGCCCTGCCCTGGGGTAATTTCAGTGCTATCAGACAACGCTGACACCGAGATTAACCTCTGTGCAGGGAGCTTCGCTGCAGAGCTCATCGAGATGCACATGGTGGATCTGTGCAGATCCCACCAGGAACCCCTGGGGCCCCCAACAGCCACCCCACCGCCCCACCCCCTCTGTGCTCTCTGTCCATGAACTCTGAGCCTCCAGGAACAGAAGCGCCGTGGAGGGCCCCCGACTCCAGGAGGGGGAGCGCTGGCCTCTCTCTGACCATGGTGCTGAGCCAGGCTTTCTGCTCAGTGGATGCAACGTGCTTGTCATGGTCTCGGCTTTCCCCTGAGGGAACTGCACATCAAGGCTGGAAGCCTCTCTGCTGGTGACAGACAGCTGTGCAGTGCAACTGGATGCTGCACAAAGTGGGAGGGAGTGTCAGTGAGCCCTGGGCTCCCGGTCCTTCAGCATTTCCAGGTTCAGATGTGACAGGTCCTGACTGCAGCCCCGGGCAGGGCATGGGGTTCTGACGGCCGCAGGGCTTGCCTGGGCCTCGTAGGTGTTTCCTAGTCCCCTTCCAGAGAGGCGGCCCCAGCTCCTTTCTTCCTCTCTGGGGCAGGGGACGCAGCTGTCCCCCAAGCCCCAGCGTGTCGGCTCTCTCTGTACATGGGCAGTGCGCTCCAGAGTCACCAGAGCCCTACCTAACTTGTGTGGTGCCACGTGGAGACAACAGCTGGGGCAAGTGCCACATGGAAACAACAGCTGTGACACTGAAATCACAGCTCCTCCACAAACTGGCCATCACTGCATCCAAAGTCTTAGGCGAAGAAAGCCTCTTAGCTCAGGTGCCACCGCCTCCCGAGCGCAGGGCTCTGTGCGTCACCGGGGGCGTGGGGGAAGCTGGCCGCGCGATTTCAGAATAGTTTCCCCGCAATCTGGAACACATGTTTCTCTGTGATTTTTCTGATTCTGGTTCCCTATGAAATTGTTTTTCCTACTTTGCCTCTTGTCTTTAATATGAGTAACAAGAACCTCTTTGTGTGTTCGTAGGTAGTTCTTTGGGAGTCATGAAAGCGTCCAGCCAAGGACGTTGTGCTCGTGGGCTGGGAAAAGAGGTTTCTGGGCCAAGCAACGTCATAGTCGCACAGAGGCCGGCCTGGCCCTTCTTTAAAAGCAGTTGTCAGCGTTGTGTTTCATTCTGGAGGCTCAGGCTTACATGGCGACATAGTGCAAACTGTGACACACATGTCCCAGTGCACACACACGCCCCCTCCCCACACTCCGGCTGGCCAGCGTGCCACGCTTGTGTTCTCGCTGACCTCCACGTGTGTGTGTGAGTGTGCCAGTTCATGCGCACCGGGCTGCAGTTACTTCCGGTCACCTGCAGCTTTTTTTTAAAAAATGATCACACAGCTTTGGGCCTCGTGCAGGGTGGTTCATGCATAAAGTTAGGGCTTTTGCAAGGAAGACTAAACCCTCATTTTTCAGAATCTTCATATTTAAAGGTTGGACTAGTTTTCTTAGAGAAACTCCAAACCAAACCAAACCTCGAAGCAAATTTTATTAAATTAACTTTCTGGGGGCGGGGACAGGGGTAGCACTAAATGGAATGAAATAAAATGTTACTTTAATTTTCTAAGGGGGTGGGAAGCACTGAGTTTGGGCTTGATTAGTACATAGGTACAAATGTAAATGTGAGATAGTTCGAGCAGATTACTGAACCCATCGTGGGGCTGAACCAATTGGATATAAAACTCATTCAGATTGAATTGGAACTTGGAACGAAAGGGTTAGACTTGACTTGGGAACATTGACGCACCGGCCACGGGAGCACTGGGTTGGACATGATCGCTGGACAGGGTGTTACTTGGTGGGTGACTGACAACAAGTCACCTGCAAGTCACCTGGGCCCAGGTGGGACTGTCTTTAGTATGATGAGCCCCTTCTCTGATTCCGGTGATGGGGCTAGCTGATCTCATTCTCATCCACTGCTCAGATATGTTACCTGCTAACTTCTCCTGGTCTCACCTGGAACAAATTTGCCAGCCTTCCCACACTGAAGATTCAGTCCCATTTTCACCTTGCGCTCAGCTCCTCTCTCGCAGCTCCCCTTTGAAGGCTCTCCAGACTCGGAACTCTTCTGTCCATCTGTCTGTCCGCTGTCCCTGACCCCAGCCCTGGAAAGCCTGGCTCTCCCTCTGCAAAGTCAGGGAAAGCCCTGCTGGCCCACGCCCTCTGTCTGAGCACCAACCGGCCGTGGGTGTGAGGAGGCCTCATTTCCTGGGGGGGAGAACTGCACCCTCTTGTGCTTGCAGCCACGTTTCAGTCTCTCCCCAGCTCCTTGGCCCGAGGGATTAGCCCCTCACCAGCTGCCTCTGCAGGAGACGCCCTGGGATGGCGAGCCTGTGAGAACACGGCAGTCTGCCTTTTTGAAGTCATTTTTCCCTTTGGACTTGGCTAGAAAAGTCGAGACTGCCACAAACAGCTCTTCCTTTACATTTCCCTGGCTCCTCTCGCCCCCCAGCTGTTAAATAATGCTGATAAGTAGCAAACCGTGCTTGTCTTTTTTTTCCTAGACCCCTATTACTGTGTGCTATATCCTTCCAGAATAGGAGCACCACGCATCACCAAAGAACTTACTTAGTGGAGAGACTGTACTATTGACACAGATTTGCAGTAGCATCCAAATCTTGGGGGGATGAGAGTCGTTTTCAATCAAACAGGACCTTTGCTGTGGTGGTACAGAAAGGCTTGTACCTTATGGACCGAATTGAACCTGAGAACGTGGTCCATTTTCAGGGAAAAAGGAAAGGAAGGAATCATGGGAGGAGCTAGGAGGCCAGACCTTCTGTTCCACAGACGATTTCCCACCTAGAGAGGCTTTAACTCCGACCTTTATGTGGCTCTGGGAAGACGCAATAATGAATTGTAGTCAACGGTCCACGTTGACCTTGGAAACAAATATGTTGTGTCTGACGGAACCCCTGTCGCTTACAAATACTCTGCTGCTTATAGTTCTGGGGATAGTTCAGTGTTTGATTTTTACTTTGTCTCTTCCAATATTTCCAATGTGATTTCTAATTTTTTTCTCTTTCATTTTCTTGGGAAAGCCAGGAGTCCATTTGAGATGCTGTCCCTGATACAGTGGCGGTTGACGTGGCGAGGGGGTAATGGGAATTGGAGACAGAGGATTTCTGAGCTCCGATTCCCTGCTGAGTGATCTTGAAAACTCCGTTTCTTGTTTTTTCATCTACAAAAGAGAACTGTTCACAACCCCATCTGCCACAGAGAGTTATTACAAGCACCCAGTGAGATCATAGCTGTCCACATGCTCTGTGGGCTCCACAGGACCCCTCGCTAGAGTAGCACACACTCCCTGGGCAGTGGGTATGGCCAACGGGCTTGCTCAGTGCTGAGCTGTGCGCTGCTTTTGGGAGGTGCTTCGTTTGAGGGTGCCCCTTGCTTAGATCCCCCCTGGAGTCTGGTTTCTAGAGTTTGCCCTTGGCATGGTCCTCTTGGAGTGGCCACTGCATGTCGAGGGATGGAGAATACCTTTACAAAAGTCCAGGCAGAAGGAGGCAGGCACCGAAGAGGGAGTGCTGGGAGATTCTGTTTTCAGGCTGGGAATCCTGAGCATCTGGTAGCATCCCCTGCTGCATTAAGTCCCCGCCACCCGCTGTTGCCGTCCAGAGGTTCTGTGGTTTCCCCAGAGACACGCACCTGCTTGAAGACAGAACCCCTGATGGTCAGTCCTGAGGCCAGGGTGCCAAAGCCGCAGCCGTGATGTCGTTGTAAAGCTGAGTGCAGGAAATCCTGAGAAATGCGCAAAGATTTTGCTTGAGTTCAGGCTTTCTCAGCTTCCCTTTCCTCTCTGTACCTTGGCCTCAATTTCTGTTTGTCTTACATAGAAAAGGGACACCTCTACTTTTCGCCCGTGTCCAGGTGAGTTCCCACCTGCAGCTGTCTGGCCAGAATGCATTCTCGCTTCCTCTGACGCAAGAGTCCAGATTGGGCTATGGCTAAGGTTTTAAATTATGGTGTGAAATTGGGGGAGGCAGGTGCTTTGGGGTGAGATCCCTGACTCATTCTGACGATTCTCAGGAGCCCTGAACAGGCCCTTTCACTGGGCGACTTGCTAGTGACAAGACTGACTGACAAGGATTGGAGACTCATCATTGAGAAACAACAACTCACTAGATAGGGAATATTTGATCTAATATGTTAACAGGAACAAAAAAACTTATTTTAATGCTTTTTTTCCCCCTTCTCTGAGAGTTGAGTCTTTTTTTGTCGGGGCGGGGGGACACTGGGAGACTTTCTTTTCAAGGCTAGAAAAGATTGATTCTAGCTCATGCCTAAAAACAAAGGCTCCTCAAAGCCTGTTGGAGCTGGAGGCCAACCCAAAGGGCCTGTGTTCATCTTCCGTTACCCACGGAATCGAGGACCCGTCTTGGTTGTGTGTGGGCCATGGTGGGTGAGCTCAAGGGCCTTGTCAAAATAAGATGAAAGAAAGCAAGTCTGGGCAAGAAAATTCTCTCTCTGAACTTGCAAGCAAACAGTGCTGCTCTCTGGCAGCGTTTCGGGTACAGTGAGGGGGAGAAGCGTGTGCCAGTTGGTCCTGAATGGGGAGGTGGTTTGGAAGAGCCACCCATCAGTGTTAGATGCATGAACGCTGTCCCACAGGAAAACTGGGGCCCCCGTTAGGGCTGCTTCCATATAAAATGGCACAAAAAAAGGAGGCTTTTCAGACACGGTTTGAGGCCAGTCACCTAAAGTCAGCCTCTGCTGAAGGAGTTTGCATGTCTGGCCTCTCCCTTTCCCGAGTGATTCGTGGGTGCCTGCTTTCAGCACCAGGGACAGCGAACACCCCCTCCATTCGAGCGAGGCTTGCTGGCCTGGTTAGCTTCTGGACAGGCCGCTCTTTACTTCCTACCTATCCACTGGGGCCTCCACCTAAGCAACTTCATTCTTAAGTTCAAGTGCTTACATCTCTTGTTTATTTCAAAGCCTGGCGGCTTAGCTGTTTCTGTCTCATCCTTGACCTGCTAACAAAAAGGAGCGGGATTGTGGGCTAACATCAGGTCTCCTGGCTCCGAGGAGTGGACAGAAAGACACTGGGCCATCTTTGGAGAGCACAGCTTGGCACAGGCCACCCCAAAACAGTCTGCACAAGGCACATCGGCTTGCGAACTCCCACACGGGGGCTGCTGATCGACAATCGCCTTCTTTGTAAAGACTATCTTGTCTGACCCCGTGTGTTTGTAAGGTGTGTGCGCATTCCCGAGAGCGGACAGTCTCCACTTCACCCCGTGTGCACGGGGAGGCTCTGCCTCGCCGGCGGGGACCGTGGGGACAGAGACGGCCTGGCGGTGCTGCGGGGGGCACCTGGGAGACTCGGGCTGGGGCCCTGCTGTGGATGCCAGCGGCCAGCTCTCGCCCCGTGTGCTGCCTGGCGGCTCACTTTGCCTTAACACCCCCAGTAAAAGTGCACGCAGCTCCTTGCGGCCCCCGTCAGGCCCGGCTGACGGGGCGCACTGGGAGAACGAGCATCGCAGAAGCACACGTTGTCCCTTTGCTTGGTGACTGTCCGGTTGTCATACAGCACGGGTGACATCGCAGGGGCAGCCTGTCTTCCCTCAGGTCGGGTGCCCCCTTGCTGGAAGGCAAGGGCATCGCTGCGAGTTTCCTCTGTTTCACGGGCGGCAGGTAAATCCCATTCCCACAGCCTCTGGAGCAGCCGAGGCTCTGAGCAGCTCCCCGCACCCTGCCCTCCATTTCCTGTTGCCTTTTCAGAGCCGTTCATCACAAATCATAACATTTAGTGGTGTAAGAAGACCACAAGGGATTCTCTTTAAGGTGGTGACAGCAGCCAGAGACCAAGTGCAATGGGAGCGCGACTCATTCTTGGATGGGCGTGAGGAGAAGCGTCCTTCCCTCCCTTCCTCGTTCCCTTGAGGGCAGCTCGCTCCAGTGCTCACGTCACACACACATTAAAACAGGCACGGATCTCCCTAGGCTTTTCACGAGGGCAGGGTAAAAAGCCTCTGTTAGCATCCTTTAGAACAGAGGAGCTTTGTTTGATGTTGAAATGAAGGGACAATCCTAGGTTAGAATGAAGACGCACATGAAGGACCACAGGTATAGGAGAGTTTACTAGGAGAACTTCCTCCCCACTCCCCGCAGAGAAGGAGTTGGGAATTGACTGGTGGGCAAGAAGCGGCCCACTGGCCGGGAGGAGGTGGGCTGAGGCGGGACTACATCTTCAGGAGCAGAGAGGGTGTCTCGGGAGGGAGCAGGCCGGAGAAGAACACCCTATAGAGGTTCTCAATACTTTTTTCGGACAATTCCTAATGTTTTCGAGGCATTTCTAGCCCTCTGCCTCCTTAGAGGCGAACTCAGCGAAACGTCTGGGTTCTTAAGGCAGATGCCCCACAAACACCAAAGTCTTGTATTTTCCACTCCCAGCTGACACTGGCTGTCCAGAGTGGGGTTTTTTCCCCCTTCCCTATGTGAAAGGGACTTGCTTTCAGGAGAAGTGTCCTTTAAACATCCAGCTAAAACTGGAGGTAATTTTTTGCATGAATGGCTTTTTAAGGCTAGGTCTAAAGCAGAACAAAACTTGTATTAAACTAAGTGCTACTTTACATATCTTATTTCAAGGGAAATGAAGGATGTATCGCCATGTAAATGATGTACACTGATTTGTTTCCTGCTGGACATTACATGTCCCTTTATCTTCAGGCTGATGCTGTGCAGCAAACTGAATACCTGGTAAATCAGCTGGTACCTACTTCAGCGCTCTGGTAGATGCTATGTTCTCAGAGAAGAATTTTGCAAATGAAGTTTAGGTGCTGTTGTAACTGATTTCCACCCCCACTCCTAAGCTTTCTGTACTAAATATATGTAAACTGATTATATCTTGTCTGACCCCGTGTGTTTGTGTGTGTGTCCCCGTGTTCGTATACACATACCGGCCATCTGACGGTGACTTGCAGCAACTGCGGAGCAATGGTGTGTGCGGCATGAGGGCCTGGGACGCGTGCACACGCTTGTTCTGACACCAAGGTTATCTTACAGAGTTCAGGAAAAAACAAAAACAAAAACATGTGGCGTGGCTTGGGACAAGTCTGACAGTGGGTAGGTGCGGTGTCGCCGAGTGGTCCTTGGCAGAGACCTTGGCCGGGGCCAAGCGGAGCCGCGCTCCACCGCCTCTGTTTTCATCTCAGTTGGTCGTTGCTCTGTTCTGTTTCATGACTGCGCAATGCTCCTCCGTGAGGCTCGTTTGTTTTTTCCCCGTGCTCCTGGAAAGGGTTAATCATGCTGGCTTCCTATCATTTGGGCCCCAAAGTCACTAACTTAAAATGAGTGACTGAGGTTTTTAGTAAATCTGGGATTTACTAACAGTGCCCCCTCTTTGAGGTACTGACTTTCCATTTTTTTAATGACAAACCCATTGGCTATGCTAAGTTTATTTGCACCCTGGCAAGGCTTGGAGAGTCGATTTAGTTAAAATGAGGACTGTATTTGCCTTTGGAGAAGAGGCTCATGGTCAGAGGAAAACTCCTACATAAAGCTGTTCTTTATGCAAAAAGCAAAGGGACCCTCTCTCGGTCAGATGGCCCCAGGGTAGGGGCGTGCTGTCAGCCGCAGTCCAGGGATGTGTTGAAAGGCAAAGTGCTCTCCCGTCTCTACTCCCTACCCTGCCCTTCCTTCCTCCCCAACCTCAAAAGAAAACAGAAAATTATTTTTTTAAATTGTATGAATAACTTATGTTTAATACAAAAGGATGATTTAATGGTGTCACCAAAGGTCATTCCTCCCACTGTGCATGTCTTCCACTCTCGGCCCCGCCCCCAGCACCCCATTCTTCACCTGCGCGCTGCCATCCCACGGCAAACGTGCGTGGCCCCGGCTGCTCTCGGCGCGGGCGCTCCGCGCGGGGCGGAGACCTGGCACCACGGCACTCATAAGGACCGCCATTCTTCACTTCCAAATGGTTAATTGTGACAAGAAGGCAAACTCTTTTCTCGGTTTTTGTTTAAAAACATTTTATACATATATATGTATATATGTGTGTGTATGGACATATGTATGTATATGCACATGTACATGTATATATGTATATACCCATCTCAGTATAAATATAGCGTTCGTGAGTGTTGTAAATACTCCTTGGTCATCCGTGTCTGTCTTCGTCATGGTGTCATATCTTCAGTGTTATGTTAACGACTCCATTTACTGACTGATGAAGTTGTGCGTAGACCTGTATCCTCCTGACATAGTTTCTGTAGGGTCTCTTCTCAAATAAAGTGTAAAACATCGGTGCCCTTGCTTCACTCGGATTCATTATTTCGTAGGGATGCGTGTTGAGTATAGAGGTAGGCGGAGGTTTGGTCAGGTCTGAACATGTGCAGAGGTTGTGGGATCCAGTGTCGCCTTGAGAGCTAGGCCCCGGGGTGGCTGAGGGCGAGGCGGCCTGCACGCTGGCTGAGGAGGCCCCTACGCTGGACGTGGGGCTGGGACGGGTGTCTGCAGGAGAACGTGCACACACGGGCCCTCGGAGGCAGGGCCCTCGGGAAGGATGGGCCGCCTCCAGCTCCGTGTCATGGCGATGTCCTGTCACTCTACATGTAGGGTCACTAAACTTCTCAGTTGCTTCAGGTAAGTGCTCACGGTAGGACAAGGCATGTTCCCTTGGGTATCCTTTTAGCCCAAAGGTGCTGGGATTCTTTGGCACACTTACTTTAACCCCTCACCCCCGATTTTTTTCCTTTATATCTGTCTTACTTCATATAATACGTTTCCTCTAATGAGATTAAGCGGCTTATTTCCATTAATTTCTTTCAGAAGCATGGTTGGGTGGTAGGGGAGAGACAGGGAGGCACCAGCCAGAATCCCACTCCCAACAATTCAACAGAGGCGTGGAAGGGCTGAGATCGGTTCCCCCGCCTCCCACTCCTGATACTTTGGATCAGAGAATCCGTTGTTTGGGGGGGGCTGTCCTCTGCACTGTATGACACCAGCCTTTTTTTAGACGCAGTAGTGCTCCTCTCCTGCCCCCACCCCCAGGGTATAGTGACCACTAATGTTTCCAAGTGTCCGAGAACATCCACGGTGGCAGGGTTGCCCTGGGGTTCCGCCGCCACCACACCACGTCACGCAGGGCTCGCCCAGGAGTCACACCCAGCGAACGCACAAGCCCCAGGTTGTGCCCCAGGCCGGTCCCGGTGCTCGGCTGGCCCCCGCCTGGGTGCCCCATGTCTCTAAGCATGTCCGCTTCAGAGCCCGCTGCTGGGAAATCCTCTTCGAGCACCATGCTTGGGTTTCGGACGGCGGTAGAAACGCCTTCCTCATCCCCACACATGACACCCTAGAGTACATGTTCATGCCTCTTTTTGAGAAATGTGTCGTTTGTGCATCTCTGAGTAGGGAGAAACCCAAGTGGCTGCTTCCAGTGTCCCTGTGGAAGATGCTGGCCCCAGTAAGGGGCAGAAGCTCTCTCTTCCATTGTCCCTGGTGATAAATCACGTTTCCCCTGGCCCTTGCCTTGTGGTCACACAAGTTACAGGGTCATAACGAGGCCCCTTGAAGGCCTGGGACAGAAGTCCAGTGTATAACCCCTTCGGATGAGGTTTGGAGCCTGACTGAAGCCGCTGCAGACGGGCCCCTGCTCTCGGTGCTGCGCTGTGTGCACAGCACGCGCCTCACAGACGTCAGTGCAGCTGAGCTGGACTTCTCCCTCCCCAGGGCCGGGTCGCCTGTGCAGTGTTCGCAGCTTGACTCGCCAGCCCCCCTGTAAAAACGCTCAGGATGCAGAATCCCACACAGCCCCACGCCACGGAACTGAGGTGCAAATAGCTCTCCTCCAGCACGTGGCTGCGTCTGTGGCAGGATCAGGTTGCTCGAAGGCCAAAGCAGATGTTTTTCAAGGTAGGGTTTTAAATGCCCTGAACGTCTAGGCCTGACGGCTTGGCCTTGCCAGGGTGCAGTCCAGTGCCGGCCATGACTAAAGCACAGCGAGAGGCCGCGGTGCAGCCTGCACACCTGGCGCCCTCAGCCCCTCCTTCTCCCGGGACGCCTTCCTACCCCCCACAAAGGCCCAGGAGGCCCTGGGGACACATATGCCCCGCCCTCCTAACTCACCACTCACCTTTTATTTTGGAATGACAATCCGAGGGCAAGATGAGGTTAGGGATTTCTAGGCCTGGAAGGTCCTTGATTGATCATTTCATTCAGCCACCTGTCTGTAGCCAGTCTTTCCAGGTAAATAAAAACCAGGACAGCCTCCCACCTGAAGGTGTCTTCTCATGCTGCAAGGCGTGCCTAGTGCTGTTGTCACGTAAAGACAACATGCTCCTCAAAGACTGTCACCCTTGTAGTGACACAAAGAAGCAATGGTCTAACAACAGGGGCACCCAACCCCTGGGCCATGGACTGGTACCCATCTGGGTCTGTTAGTAACCAGGCCGCCCAGCAGGAGGTGAGCTTGAGTGTAATGCACGTAAGTCACCCTAACACCATCCCCCCGACCCCAGGGCTGTGGAAAAACCATCTTCCAAAGAACCAGTCCCTGGTGCCAAAATGGGTGGGGACCACTGGCCTCACAGGGAAACTTTAGAAATTTCAGCCGGCCAACCCTGCGGGCTGCCCGTCGGGGCACACACAGCTGACGCGTGAGAGAGCCGCTCCTCAGACACAAGCCAGCCTCCTAGAGGGCATAATTCTTGGCGTAGGTCTTGGATACATATACTGGAGGCGGCTCTCAGAAGTACCGGAGCCTCTCAGAACACACCCTCTATTATTTCAAGGTGCAGCGGGGCCCCTCGGCCTGGGCGTGCCCCGCTCCCGGCTCCTGCCACGCTGCTTAGGGTTCCTCCGCGGTTTCCCAGGGACCTGTGATACTAGCCTCCCTCCTCCTCCATCACCAAGGTTTGCCATGTTCTTGATTATTCAAATCACCAGTGCAGGGCCCAGCAGAGGGTCCAATTACTGCCCAGACTTACATCTGGCCTCTATCACTCCCTCGCTGAGTCGCCTGGGGCTTATACTCGTGGAGGTCTGTGTCTTCATCTACACAGCAAAGCACTGCAGTTCGACTCTTTATGCTACAAGACAGTTGTGAGGATTCAATGATAAGTAACATGAAAACTATATTTCAGAGTGCATACATAGCTTAACTGTATAAAACATAACACTGTGCCATTACCAAAGTTCCTCCTACCAACTGAATGCAGTTCAATGCGGCGAACGCCAACAGTCAACCCCCCAACACATGCAGATCATTGAGCTTGCTTCGCTGAGGCACGAGGGTTGGAAAAACCTGGAAGGCCTTGGTCCTCCCTTAACCTTTAGGGGGCAGGGATGCAGACACGTTCACGGACGACCCTAACCCCGGGCAGAAGGTGGCCTCCTCCACACACAGCCGTGGGAGAGCCGGGGAAGAGCTGAATCCCAGCTGGTGGGGGGAGGAAAGCTGGAGGGACTGGGAGTTACCTGAAAAGGCTTTAAAGGTAGAGGGCAAAGGCAGGGAAGAAGTCCCAGCAGCGAGAAGGGGCGGGGCCACAGTAAAGGGCGGAGACTTTTTGTTTTTAAGGGACCCCTGCCGCGTGCGGGAAGGAAGGGCCATTTTCGGAGTCTCCCGCGCCTCACCAGCTCGGCGGTGGCAGCTTCTCCCGGCGTGGAGGGTACTCTCGCTCGCCTGACTTCGGTAAGTGGGATTCCAGCGGAGTCCTTCAGATTTGAGTTTTGTACAGTATCTTGTTTCTTTTTCCTGTCTGAGTTTCCTCTCCTGTCACATGTACTTCATAGCGCTTGCGGTAGTGATTACATACGTGACACGTGACCGCACAAATTTTAAAAAGTGCTGCATCTATGTTCATTTCTTTTGAGGAGACCCAGACAAGGGTGCCAGCCCAGCAAGCTTCTGGTCTTGTCATTGTATATTAGAAAGGCAGCCGTAAAGTCTCTCTATCGCGCACCGAGGAGTTTTCTTTGCTGTTGGAGTTTGTACTAATCCATTTACAGAGAAGCCTGTGAGCAGGTGCAGTTATTTGCAGAATTAATTTTGAGCGCTTGAACTTGTTGCCAAGGACAGTAGAAATCGGGAGGTCGTTATTTTTTTCTTCCTGTGCTGTTTTGGGGACAATTTGCAATGGATGAGCGTTTTATTAAAAAAGAGGGCAGTGATTTTTTTTTTTTTTCCCACGTGCAAACTCTGCCTCGCTCCATCCTGGCGTGCAAACGCGCCTGGTCCCTTGCTCTCGAATTCAACACACATCAAGCTCATGTTATGAAACCCCTCAGCGGCCCTGAAAGGGAGAACACACGGGGTGCCAAGCCGTCTCCGGGACCCTGTCCAGGATATTTCAGACATTCGACATGACCTAGTTCGAGTGGGTGTTTTATTCCCCCAGGGCCCGGAGGAGGGAAATTCCACAGAGTTACATTCTGACCTCCTGAAACTTACCCTGCTCTTGCACTTGGCCTGGGCCATGCGGTCCTCTCCATCCTGACTGGGGGCCTTGTGCTGGGTGGAAGGGCAATGACTCCTCATTTATCCACCGCCCCCGCCCTGGCCGAGGGGGCAGGTTTCTGCACAGAGTTCGGCAGCCCTCTCTGGCTCTGGAGGACGTGGGGCATCCTCTGAACCTAACAAGTTATAACGGAGCAGAGCAGCAATGCCCTCGCATGCGTGAGGCGTGGGCCGCGACTCAGAACGCCAGGGTGCCTGTCCACAGGACGGCTGGTACAGACGGAACGGCTGCCGTTTCTGGAGTCAGGGGCACACTGGGCTGGGAAAGGGAGGTGGACTCCAGCTAAGTAAACGGTTAGCTGCCCTTGTGTTTGACCGAACACATCTTGTTCTGAAGATAATTGCAGAGTCGGAGTTGAATTGTCTTTTATGTTTGCCTTTGTTTACGTTTGTTTTTTTCTTTTCAAGTAGTGCTTTCAAAGGATAATTTATGTCTGTGATCATGTCCTTAACATAACTGACCAATCATCCAATTAAAACAAACATTTCAAGAATAGATAAAGTGAAAAATGGGTTGTTTTCATTAGCATCTCAGGCTGTTTCGGTGGATGACACGCATCGCCTCCTTACAGCAGGCTCACTCATCCCAGGTGGGGGAGATGCCCCAGCTGGGGCGTGCGGCTTTCTGACATGGTTCTTAAGGTGGTAATATGCTCACAGATGCATTGTAAGACCAAACTGTATTGATAGATTAAGCCTCTAATGTGCCTTATTTTCCCATTTCTTCCCTTTTCTTTTCCAATCAGATTCCCCTCAATAGAGGAGACCACTATGTTTACTTTAAAGACTGTCTGTCCTTCCAGACTTAACAATATATAAGTATGAAGTTTGCTGTGTCTGTTTTTTAACTGTACCTAATCCACAACTTGTTGTTGGCACTTAATGATGGACGTAGGCGTTCTTGCCATGACAAAGCAGAAGACTGACCTCTAAAAACTAGTACTTCAAGTTTCATGGTATATAGACCATAGCTGATCAAGTCATTTTCTAACTGATGGACATTTATGATGTTTTTAACTTTTTTTCTATTATAATTATGCAAGGAAAATTCTTGTCTGTGCCATTTTGCATCTGTGACAAGTATTTTTCTAAGGTAGAGAACTAGAAGTGAAATTTCTGGGTTGAAGGATATGCGTATTTTAAATTTTAATAGAAACTGCCATATTTATCTCTAAGAATATCGTACCAATTTACACTCCCATGAACAGTATTTGAAGACCTGCTTCTGCACTCCTGAGCCAACGCTTGCTATTATTATTATTTTAATATTTTATAAACTTACAAGTGAAAGTGATCTCTTTGTTATTTTAACTTGCTTTTTAATTTGGTTACTAATGAGGTTGAGCAACTTTGCATTTGCCAAGATCTCTTTGAAGTTGAATTTTAAAATTGTATTTTATTTTAATAAATGAGTGCATGTCCATAGCATAAAAAGCCAAATAGTGCTAAAAGGGTTGTAATAAAAAGAAAACATCAGCTCTCTGGTTCCCTTCTATTTTTCTGTTGTTTTTCTTACCAAGACAAAACCTTTCAAATTTTAGGGTTGTTTCTGCTGGTTTTTGCTTTGATAATTTTCTAAAGTGCAGGCATTGTTGTCTTTTGATACTTCATTTTTATGTATTACCTAAAGACTCCTGAGGCAAAAACTGCAAGTTTTCCGGCCTAAACTGATTCTCCCTTGTTTGCTTAGCAACAGACACCCCTCCATAGTGAGGGAGGATGGTTCCAGCAAAGAGCCGTTTCTCCAGGTTGAGTGGTTGATGGCTTTTATGTGAAAATTATTTGAAGGGAGATGCTCTTGAAAGGGAGCTGACTCAGCAGGCATGTAGGTAAATTTGGGCTTTCACTCCTTCCTCCTCCTTCCTGCTCGGGACACAGGTATGGTGGCTGGTGCTGAGTAGTTGTTTTGCGACCGTGAGGCAAACTGGAAGATTGACTTGCCACGTCAAAGGTGGTGGAGCAGGAAACCCCGTGAAATCTGAGGCTGGCTTTCCAGGGGACTCCTACACTCTGCTCATTTGTTTTTCCCACCTGCATTCTGATTGCGTGTATTGCGCTCACATGTGGAGATGTTGCCTCGTTTCCTGGGAAATGGAGATTTTGGTCCTGATCATTTTCTTAATGTAATTTTGTGGTTATTTTTGAAAGGGGCTAAAGGGCAAAATGCCTTTTCTTCACTACCTTAAAACTAGAATTTTGGTATATTTTTAATGTTCGTGTGCATATTTTAAATTGCTCTTTGTAAAGGTTAGATCCTCTCATACTCTGAGTTGTTGTGTATTAACACGTCTGTCTTACTACCGTCAAGAGAAAACATTTAGCAAATGTGTGCCATTTTTTGATTTGCTAAATGTTTTGGATTTGAAAATGCATTAGATTGGCTAAGATGGCATTTAAAACATTATTTTATTACTAGTGAGATTAGACATTTAAAATATCTTGTTGGCCTTTTATATTCTCTTGCAAATTTTATTTTTATTGCATTTATCTTTTTTTTACTTTTTCATTTTTATTTGTAATAGTTTCTTACTGGTTTTTAACTATTAGCCTTCTATTTTTATAAATATTGCTCCAGGTTTTTCCTTGTTTTTATTCTGATATTTTTGATGCATACAGATTTACATTTTTGTACAGTTACATTTATTAGTATTTTCCTTGTCCGCTATTGCTTTTTTTGTTTAGAAGATATTTTGCTCAGAGTGCTTTAAGGCATTACCTACGTTTCCTTCTAATTGTCTTCACATTTAATTCTTTACTATAGCTGGAATTTATTTTGATGTGTATATACTAAAATTTTATTGTTTTTTCAAATAGCGTGACAATTTTCCCGCATCTTTTACTGACTAATGAAACTTTCCTCATTGGCGTGTGGTGCCACCACCCCCGTCCCCACCAGGAGCTCCTCACGCGTTCATTCCTGGGCTGTCGAGTCTCTGTCACTGGGCTTCTCTTGGTCGACTGGCCAGTGATACGGTTATTAACTTACCTCAGCTTTATAAGATATTTTAGTATTTGTTAGGGCATATGAATACCCCATTACTTTCCCTCTCAAATATAGGTATTTCTTTCTGGTTTTATCTAGAAGAATTTGAAATCATTTTGGTAAATAGTCAAACTAGTTAAATGAACTTTTGACTTAGATTTTATTATCTTATGCAAATATTTCATAAAAGTAAGGAATATGAGACATTCTGTCTTCCCATCTAAAAGCATTATTTACTAAACTTTTTATCTACAGTTACGTAGTTTCCTTTTATAGAAAGTCCTTCCATATCTTTGTAGGCTTTTTCTTTTTTTTTTTTTTTTTTTGGTGGGTAGTTGATGTTTTTTGCTTACTGCTGTAAATGTAATTTTCCATTATATCTTTTAAATGATTATTGCTGGCATATAGGAAATCTGATTTTTTCACATTTTTACATTGCATATGGCCACTTACAGAACTCTAATAAAGTCTAAGAGCTTTTAAATTGATTCTCCACTGTTTGCTGGGCCATAATTAGATTTCAAACCTGGCTATATTTTAGCCTGTAATAGTTTCATTAATTGCTCCTGAACTATAGAGCCGAACCTCCTTTATATTGCCACAGTGTCGTGGGGGCTGGAGGCTGCGAGGGGGCCTTTAGTAACCCCTTCTCGAGAAGAGGAGGCTAGATTTAAATCTTGAAAGGTGACTAAACCGCTGTCAAGATGAACAACATGAGTCCATGTCAAGCAGAAGAAATAGAACAAATTCACGAAAAAGCCAGGTTTGGTAAGGAGGTTGTCGGTGCTTTAGCGTGGCTACATGTGGCACGTACGACCCACACCCAGGTTCCGCAGGGAACGTTGTGCTTTCCGGCCTTGCGCCCCCTTCCGTCCCGGACCCTGCCCCGCCCCGCCCCTGCCGCTCGCAGCGTCTGCTCTGCAAGCGGCCGCCGGGCGCTGCCTGCCGTTCAGGTGGCCTCCGCTGACCACGGCCCGGCCACAGACTGCTAGTCCTCGGTCAGTGCCCTGCGCCGTGGTTTGCTGGCCCCCGCTTCAACAACGCAATGACTAGTGCTATGGTAACATCCTTTGTATGCATTTTAACTTACCTCCCATCCTAACTACTGTGCAAAAAACGGTGCCTTACGTATCTTTCTATTGTATCTTCTAGCATCTGAGCAATGTCTGGCACAGAAAAGGAAGAATGAACTAGAATCAGGGCTTTTACAAATAGAAAAGATCTCCATTGCCTATTCTATGCACGGGGTGTTTCTTCCCTGGACTTAGGTTATGCTGATGGACCCAACATTTTATATTGCCTTTTGGTTCCTCTTCTCCAGCCTCCTGTTGTTGATCGCCTCCCCTGTTGTTTGTCAGATGTGGGCTTCTGAAAGGATGGGTCTAGCCTCTAAGACAGAGAACCAGGGCAGGGAATTATTTTTCTAAATACGAGAGAGACAAGACTTGTGTATTAGGGAAGCCAGAGAGGAAAAATTCATAAAATGTCTGTGCCCAGCAAGGACGACAACTCATTACAGAGCACCGGGAAGCCAAAAGGATTTGAGTTTTTTTAAAAAATTAATTTTTATGTTCAGAAAAGTGTTTGGCTTTGTTCAAGTAACCTGAGTGAGGGCCACATGTGAAATACAGAGGGGAAAGTGTTTTACTGGGGATTTCTTGAAGAAGAGACATTTCTAATCAGCTCCTTGTGATACATACACTTGAAATCCTACATTAACATTTCTGCAAATTTTGGGAAAAATGAAGCTGAAAGATCTAGCACTGATTCAAGGGCATATTATATATTCTTTTATACACATGCACATGTAGATACACACACACACATATAAATATTAAGATGATAGTTGGCATAAGTGTGTCTAAATAAGGCATCATAGATTGGGTCAAAATAAGTAAATTAAATCGAATGATTATCATCTCTACCTGGTGCCAAAGAAGAGTCGGGCGGGGCAGTGGATGGAGACTGACGCGTGTCCTGGAGTCCCGCCAGCGCACCCTGGCTTGACTCAGCATCTGTTCATCCTTCTTCCAGAAGGCAGGGCAGGCCGGACAGGTCTCTGGCTCAGGGGGTCGCTGTGGAGATGGAGGAGGGACACGGAGCGCCCAGATGCCAATGGGACTGGAGACCAAGGGCAGAGTCATGTCCTTAGGGGAGCGTGGTCCCACTCAAGGCACAGGTTGGGGCCAGTGGGGGCAGGAAGCCTATCCCAGTGGCCACAGGGACCAGGGCTTCTCCCGGGATGGGGCCTGGGGCCCCCAACGCCCTCCTGGGGTGCGAGGTCAGGCTTTGAATAGAAAGATGCTGGTGGACACCTGAGCAGATTGGACGGGTCCTCTCTTGGCTCTTCACCTGAACTGCGATGAGCATCGTCAGTCATATGGGCCTCACGGACCCTCTCCGGGGGGGCGTTGTGCTGTTTAAACTAGGTGACGGGCACTTCAGTTCATTGTACCTGGGCGAGTGTTTACCCAGCGGACCAATGTTAAATTAAGTGAGAAAAAGAAAAAGAGGCAAGGAGGGACTAACGGGGACTTGCCGTCTTAGCTGTTTATACTCAGTTTTACCAGAGAGTCATCTGGATTCCACTCCCGAGGGCTAGTTATGGGCGACAGACTTGAAAAGTGAGAATGGGTTGTCCTGTGGTCAGAGCAAAAGTTTAAGCAGTTACCCTGACAGAGGAGAGAGAGAGAAGCTGGAGAAGGAAGACACATGTTCTTGACAGCTCTCCAGGGACCTGGAGAAGCAACAGCAGTTTTGGACTTCAAAGGCTGGGATGATGTCACTCTGTGACCTAGCATGTCATTTATTAGTAACAATGACAATTGCTAACATTTATGGGACGCTTATTATATGCTAGCCAAGTACTTTGTGCATGTAAACTTGCTTCACTCTCACAAAACGCCGCACCCCTAAGCGATACTATGACTCCATCCTACCCGCGAGGCCGCTGAGGTGCAGGGGAGGTGGAGAACCTTGTCCAAGGTCACACAGCTGGTAAAGGATAGAGCCAGAATCAGTCTCTGTGCTAACACCTTTTTCTGTATTCTTTTATTTAAGCATCTCCTAAGAGATTGGCCAACTTAACGTATAAAGTGCTCTTCTAAATCAGTACAATCATATCTGTTGCAAACAAATACGCTTCCCAGCCATTTGTCATTCAGTTTTGTCTGTTGTGATAGACTTTTGCTGTTTTGATTTGTCCTGATATCTGTTCTTTGACTTTAGCCTTTGTCAAAAAGGCTACTTTCAAAATTACAGAAGTGACCTCCTATGCTTTTTTCCTAGGATTTTTATAGTTTTGTGTATTGCAATGGAATCTTAAATTTATTTATGCTTAATGATAATGATAATGGGTCTAATTTTATTTTTTTTACCTCAAATATTCCCCACAAAAATTTATGAGCATCAACAAGGGCAAATGCAAAGAAATAGAATTTTAATAGCACAGCCTCCGTGGTCGTAAATGCCACATTGACAACAAAATCTAGTATAAGGAGAATTTGTGGTAGGGTAATTTATGTTTAAAAACTTTAGGGCCCTTTCCAAGAAAATAATGCTTCAGGCCTGCAATCCTGAGTGCACCATTAAGAGGGCACGGATGGTTTTCATTCCTTGGAAATAAAGCAGCAAGGCCAAGAGCTCTGAGAGACAATCAGTGACAGTCTTCGGCATGAACAAGAAATAGAAGACAGTTTGTCTTTACTCTTCTTTGTTGCCTAGAAACTTTTCAAGACTTCCATTCTTTGCCAATTTAGTGAGGGTGCTTGCGATCTTGTTAAAACCATTTTTTGCAGCTATAGTGAGAGATGTTTTATGGGCCCGGGCCTATGTGCAAATTATCAAAATATGGCCTCTTTTATTTAAAAAATTGTTTTATTTGTTCTTGTAGATATTGGCATACTCGTCCTATGGAGATCAGTGTAGGCTGCAAACATTGACAAGTAAAAATAGCTCGCACCACCATTCACGAATACTAACTCTTATGATTTTGGTTTATGTTCTTTTACTCTCTTTTTCCCCATATGCACATTCGGTGTTACAAAACCTTGGTTATTAATATTTTCCAGCAGCGGGTGGGTTGGGGCGGCGTTGTCGGGGCGCGGCCAGCCGGGCAGTCGTGGCCTGTTGGCAGGATGGACAGGAGTGCGTGGCCTGTGTGACTGGGTGGCAAAGGAAAAAGGCTGAGAACCTTCACTGAAGACCATCCCAGCTCGTTGTTTGTAGCCTGAGTTCTTGTAGAATATGTGTTTTCAGTATCTTCAAGGTCATGTATCATATGTCTACCATATACAGGGCATTTTACATATATTAGTTCGCAGCTGCATAGTGGAAAATATTACACTCTCTGCCTCTTGCTGTTATAGATAAGAAAAATGAGATTTGTAGCTACTCTTAGAGGCAATGTTCAAAATATTTAACAACTCGATATTCACAGAGCATAGCTCATGTCCAGTCTGCCAGACAGGATGCAATACTGCCACCAGGCCCTCTTGGTCTGAATTTTCTGATTATGTTTATATATTGTTTAGTAAGTTTTATTTATCCCAATACAATGATATATTGTGATATCTTTCCAAGTTATTAGATGTCATTTTACTATATATATTCCAATGCATTTTTACTAAATATCTCAGAAGGACTTGTGACACATATACTCAAACTACAGTTCTCTCTAATGTATAGAAAATACACAGAATTAAAATCACATGTACTAGGTTGTGTGCATAGTGAGACTTCTCAGAGGGGGGAATACTATAATAATGGAAATTAGTAGGTACTAAGACAGTGAAGAAACATGGTAAAATCTGAGCACTTTCTGTCGAAAAAATCTTTCGGGGGGGGGCGGTGTGAGAGAGATTGTGTGTGTGTGTGTGTGTGTGTATGTGTGTGTGTGTGTGTGTCCTGGAAAGAGTGTGGGTGTGTGCAAGTGTGCACGGGTGTGTGTTTGTAAACACACCCCCCTCTTAAGAACACTGCCTGTAGTCCTGACCTCTGCCTTCTATAAAACAAAATGAAAAAAGGAAAAGCAACGTAAGGCAATCCAGGAGGAAAAGTAGAAATGACTTAATGGGGAAAATAGGTCCCCTTAAAAAAAAAAAAAAGACAGCCCAGGGCGTTTACTTAGTTTAAAGACAGAGCCTGAGGGGAGATTGAGCAATGGGCACCCACTGCCCCAGGCTCTGCCCTTCTGCAGGAAGGCGTGAACCTAGCAGGCGTTGGCTTCAGGATTTTCCCTTCCTCCAGGTGTCAAGCAGCTCCAGACCTTCAAAACTCCTGTCCCAGCAACCTCACATTCGCTAAGTGTCCCGTCTATGGCCAGTCCCACCCCAGGGTGAGGTGGGGGGCCCTGGAGGGGGGCCGTTCAGGACAGACCTGCAGAGGCCCAGCTCGTGTTTTCACAGCTGCAGCCTGGGAGGCGGCTCCCCAGGCTCCCTGTGCACAGTTGGCCTGTGGTCCGGCAGCTGTGCGCACCCAGGCCTGACCCCGGTCCCCGCGGGGCGCGGGGAAGCCCCGGCCAGCGAGCCGGACCAGCAGCGAGCAGCCTCGCCATGGCGGGCTCTGCCTCCTGCTCTGACCCACTTAGTTAAGGGGGCTATTAAGTGGTTCTCACATGGCTTCCCGGCTTCTATTAACTCCCCGGGCAGCTGCGACAGCCTTATTAAGTGTAAATGGCTGCTTGTGGCAGTGTTCCATTTCTAATATTAATAATCGGCGTTTAATAAAAACAAAGGAAAGGCAAATGCAGGCAGAAAAAACAGACCGCTTTGCTCCTTTCCCATTTATCACTCTGGTGGGAGGCATGAAAATGCCAGTGGTGTCACCCAGAGGCCAGCCCCTGCCACAGACACGTAGGCACGTGCACACATGCAGGGGCACGGGCACATGCGCAGCCTCACATACATGCACTCACACACACCTGTCCTGGAACCACACTTCATCCCTCACTTGGCCAAAGTCAGGCCTTGATGCGCCCTCCTTCCCCCTCCCACCCTCCCCCACCAGGCCCCCGTGTAGCCAGCGACGACGTCCACGGAGTCGGGGAGGATGAGGGTGGGCTGCGGGCCCTGGCACGTCCTTTGCGTCTCCATTTCCAGGGGCCCAGTCATCTGCAAGACAAATGGCTCCCTCCCGCCAAGGCCGAGGAGAGTGCAGTTAAAAATGTAGTTAATTAAATTTACTCAAAAAGATCAACTCTCAAGATTGGGATCTGGGTTTATCGCCACTAAAAATAAACAGGGCTGGGAGGACAGGATGGAAGGGGCGGGGGCAGGAAGGTGGGCGGGGGTGAAGAGGGACTTGGACTTTGGATCCTTGGACGCTGGGCTGATATTTAAAGACCCTTCACTTGGTGAAAGATCTCAGCGAGCAGCTGATGTCTCCTGGGGGCCCAGGGAGGTTTCTAGGATAACAAACAGTCCCCCTGCGAGGGCGAGGGGTTGTTCCCTTTCTGGGTGTGCAGAAGCTGGTCAGAGAAGCAGCTTTTTGTTCTGGCTGAGCGTCTGGGTCTTCAGGCCCCTCCTGGACCCCCACCCTATTCTCTTCCTTCACCTAAACTACCCCCAAAGTGCCCTGTGCGCAGGGCACAGGGGCAGGCCGCTGTCCTGGGGGCGATGTGTTCCTTCCTCTGACCTCCTTCACCAGTTCCCAAGTCAAAGCTGATCAGCCTGTCCTGTACAAATCCTACGTTCATTCTTATTCTTGCAGCCTTGACCTTCTTGCTCGCCTGCACTCTGCTAACCCATGAACACTTAGATGACATGCACCGCATGTGTGTTCATCGTGCTCTTCCCCAGCACCTGCATGTGGCTCGGATGCAGGGCTGCGGCTAGAGAGGCCGGGGGTTGGGACACCGAGGGGGGAAGGTGGGCAGCATCTGGCAAACGGAGCTTCTGTGCCCGTTCGGCCGGGGGTGAGCTGGACTCTGGGGAGCCCTGGGAGCGCATCGAAGTGTCAGCAGTGGTCACCAGAGGACTTCCTGGTTTGACAGATGGCTGTCCCTCTCTCTCATCCTGAGCTCTACCTTGGAAACATCCAGAGAATAGAGTCAGTGCCTTTCAGACTGATTTACTCCTCAAAGTGTCATTGCGCAGAGGCCCTGGGTGCGCTCTGAGTCTCCCCACGTTTCCTGCTTTGAGCAGGGGGCTTCCTCTGCCACATGTAACCGCACAGGGATGCTGGGTGCTGGGGCCTGTGCTGGGGCCTCAGAGTCCTCGAGGCGGGGGGCTGCCCTCAACCAAAGCTTGGGCTTCCAGGTGTGTTGTCACCAAGGCATCGTCTGCCATGCAAACCCCCTCTATGGAGGAGAGTGCATAGCACATCAAAGTTGGTTTTTGTTTTTTTTTTCCTGTTTTCCCCCTCACAAGAGGCAGACATAAACTCAAAATGCTATCTTCTCCCAGGATATTAATGCTGTTACTTTTACATTTCTTATATTTAATATCCAAGGATTCTGACAGTGTAATAAAGCCGCGCTATGGAAACACCAGCACCAGTCGACAGCGGGAGGAGCAGAGGTCTCAGTGACACAGCTGGCTGCGCTCTGTCTCCCAGGGGCAGACACACGCCAAAGGGCAGCGTCTCTTCAGCCCCTGACGGCTGTGTTGCAAAAACGATAAAGAGCAAGAGCCAGACTTAACCCTGGCCCTGACTCTGGGCTACTTTGTCCGGCTTTCGGGGGGGCGTGTCAGACAGTCAGGACACAGGGGAAGACAGCCCCTGAGAATGCCACCGTGCTTGTTAGACCTGCAGAAGCTGTCAGGCTTTCTCCCATCCAGGTGGGACGTGCTCCTCAATCTCCGGGTAGGCATTTGGGCCTAGCAGCGACGCTGAAATTAAGGCCTGGTCACCTGCCTTCTTGGCTCTGTACACACGGCTCCCCATTCAGGGGAGACATCTTCTGCAGGTCCACCTTTACATTGGCCATTGTTATTCTCTCTGTGTGTCTGCACCTATGTATGTGTGTTGAGCATGCAAAGGACATACGGTCCTTTAGAATATCCTGAGAGAGGAAACAGCAATCGATATGCCTGTCTAAACAATTAGAAAGAGATGTTTCCTAGTTTCCTAAACCTATCTGGCATGTGTTAGATGCACGCTGTCCGGCTAGCTGCCGTTAAATAGCTTCTAAATAATGCAAAGACAATCAGCTGTACAAATAAGCCATTCAATTTAGGCAATCGATTATTGGGATAATGCTCATGCACCCAAGGCGTGACATTTCGGATCACATCTCCATTTCATTTCTCAGGCAGAAACGGTCTTCCTGCCTCTACCCATGGCAAGTGACCTCAAGTCTAGGGGAGGGGGACATAGACTGGGACTCGTGGGTTCTATGATTGACTGTCCATCTTGCTTGAACGTTCCTTGGACACGTGAAATAGGTGTGTATCCTTTGCTTCCTTCTTACAGTATGGAAATACCACCCACTTCAGGCTATATCCTCCCAAACAAGCGCAGAGCATGTGTTTAGGCATCTTTGGATGTTGAGGTTTGGTGGATGACTGTACTGTAGTGGTATGGCTCTTCCACCTTCTGTCCATCTGAGTTCTTCAACCTTCACAGCTCCCAGGAAAGGCATGATGAAATCTCCTCAGTGCCTTGAAGGCCCTGACTATTTGTAGTTTTAATTGTAAAAGGTGCTAATATGGTACAGGGATCTTCCCTGAATTATGTACGTGTCTGAGATGATCACGAAACAAGCTGTGGTCATTGCCAAATGTGGAAACCCTGGTTGGGGCTCTGCAAACCTCAGCGAGACCCCTGCCTTCTGGCGTCTGTGCCCATGGCTGAAGCCACTTCCTTCATTAAACCCTGTCTCTCTAGTGACAGGCTCTTGGAAGAGGCTTGGAGAGGCCCCCTTGTAGATTACAAGGGGATGTTCATGGGAGTTAGTTCATGGCACAGCACAGTTCTCTGGCTCAGGGGTCTGGCCTTTGCCCTTGGCGAGGGTCAGTTGACATGGGAAAGGCATCCAAATCTATAAGCCGTGGCTTCCCGGTCTAAGGAAATAGAATTCTATAGTATGTTAGCTTTAAGGTAGACCTTCCCACCTGGGCAAAGAAACATTTGTCTGGACTCTAGCACCTCACTAATCAAAAGTGTGGCCTGTGAACCAGCAGGCTTGGCCTCACCTAGGGGAACAGCTCAGGCTGCGCGCCAGGTAACCTGGGTTTAAAGTTAACAAGATTATCACGTGGCTCATACACCTACTAAACTGAGATGTGTCGCTCTGAAACCTAGGAGAAGTAGGGTGGGAAAGACCTGGACACTGGGTAGACCGTTTTCTACCTGGTGATAGAGAGTAGGCCGCCTGCCCCCTCTGAATTTCACTGTCTTCACCTGTGAAGGTTGAGAGTGAAGATGAAACGTACCCTGCCTTGTAGTTGTGCCACTAAACGAATGAACGCAAAGAATCTGCCTTCGAGCTGGAAACACCTCAAGCCCTGGGGGGGGGGGGGGGGGGGGGGGAGAACGCTTATATTTATTTATTTACTTCTTTCTTTTAATTGGGCCGCTAACTCATAAAAAAGGTGGCTATCGCAACCCACAGGCAGTTCTCTATGCGGCAGCCAACCCCAGCCCGCGCCCCCTTATTTGTGGTTTTTGGGGTTTTTCTTTTTTCTTTGCTTTTTGGCTTTCTGTGGCTTCAGTTACCTGTGGTCAACTGTCAGCCAGAAGTATTAAATGGAAAGTTTCAGAAATAAACAATTGATAAGTTTTAAGTTCCGAGCCGCTCTGAGTGCGATGACGCGGTCTCGCGGGACTGCACCCGACCCCCACGTGCCGGGCGTGCTGGCGTCACCACGCTCCACGCCCCTGAGTCACGTCGCAGCCATCTTGTTTATCGGGTCAGCCGGCGCGGCCTGGTGGTGCTGGCGTTCAAGTGACCCTTGTTTTACTTCATAATGGCGCTAAAGTGCACGAGTCATGATACTGGCCATGGGATATGCCAGAGAGAAGCCATAAAGTGTCCATTAGTGCCACCAGAAGGTCAGGAAGAGCCTAAGGCCGCGTCCCGGCGCCCACGCCGCCCACCTCGCTTCGCCTCGCCCTGAGGCGGCTGGTGACAGCCTCCTGAGAGGGGTGAGTCCCATGCAATAAAATACGTTGAGAGACGGAGGGCGTGTTCACGTAACTTTTATTACAGTCTATTGTTGGGCTTGTTCTCCTTGATTATTAGCTATTGTTTAATCTCTCTGTGCTTCATTTAAAAAATTAAACTTCATCACAGAAATGCGTGCCTAGGAGGATACGTAGTGTGTGTGGGGTTTGGTGCTGCGTGTGGTTGCAGGCGTCCCTGGGAGCCGGGGAAGACCCCTGCTCCCCCGGCCGTAAGGGGTCTGCTGTATCGGTGGGGTAGGCTAGTGTCACATCACGGTGCCAGTGCCCAGCGTGCAAGGTGACAAGTGAAGCTCGCCGTCCGCGCCTTCTCTGAAGGAGGAACGGCGCGTGCAGGCTTAGAGCAGCGCTCGAATAGCAGAACAAACGCTCCGAAAGGGTGGTGGGGCTTAGCATTTGCAGTGGGGCAGAGTCTCTTGAACGTCCCCACTCTTGGTTCGTGGTGGCTTTTCTAATTCAGGGTTGCGCCCTAAGGCTTTCCTCGAGCAGGTGAAAGCCCTAGGCGACTTCACACATTGGCGTCTCTCTAGATGGTCTCACCAAAAGGCATCACAGCCTGGGAGCGGGGAAATCGGCCTCTGCTTCCAGGCGTGTGCTGGTGTCCCAGCGTGTGCCGGGGTGTGAGCGTGTGCCTGTCCCATCTCCTTGCCCTGGATGTCCACCTCCCCGGATGGAATGCGTTCCGTGTTCCTTATTTGTCCCGTTCAGATTCTTCGAGATTCAGGTCAGGTGCCACCTCCTCCAGGAAGTCTCTCATGATGCACTTCCCAGCTCAGACTGATGCTGCTTGGAGAGCCTAGCACTGAGCAAAGCCATTACCTCTGGCTTCCCCACTACTCTAGTGAGGGGCCCTCTGGGTCCACATCGTGTTCTCCCCCCCCCCCCCCCCCGGGTGCATGAACAGCACAGCCGCAGAAAGGCAACAGCAGGTCTACCTCCACTCCCACCCCCATCCTCAGGAAGGGCTGCGCATAGTTGTTCATCGTCAACAGCATGTCAGGACTCAAGGTATTTAAAGCAGTTTATGTCTGCTGCTCCTTAGCAATAAACTATGTACGTTGCAGAGGACGTAATATCCCCATTACCCTTCTCAAGGCCCCTTCCTGGACTCCTAGTGCTGTCTACGTATCTCATATACTCCTTACTACCAAACAGCATCTTCTCTTTTCTTATCCTAGCTTTTCTACCCAAAACACTTCAAACAGAAGCCAAAATACATCTAACTGCTCACTGTTCCTAAGGTAAATTGCATAAATAGAAGTGAAGTCTTCAGCCAAAGGGAATGACCTCTAAGAAACGATGCATCCCTGCAGCCCTGCTGAGTGCATCCTACAGTAAACAAGGCACTGTTCTTGCTCTTGTGGAGCTTACATTCTGGTCTGGGAAGCAGGAACATAAACCTGCAAAGAATAAGTACATTTTATATTTACCTTGGGGAAAAATAATAGGAAGGAAACAGATGGGGTGATGTGACCAAGTATAACCTGGTGGGCTTCTCGGAGGAGGTGGCCTCTGAGCTGAGGCTGGAAGGGCAATGACAGTAAGCCTCATGCGACAGGGGAGTGGAATGGCATTCCAGGAAGAGAGAAAAGCAGGTTCAGAGGAAAAAGTAATTGTGACCAGAGGGACAGGAAAGAAGTCAGTCTGATCAAAACAAGGAAAGGGGAGATTTGTGTAAGATGAATAAAGTTGGGAGCAGTGGGAAGGGGTCAGGTTATTCTGGAGCTTGGAGGCCGCGGTTAAGATGATTTCATCCTAAAAAGTTACAAAGGCCCATGAAGGGAGCGACACGATCTGACCTGCATTTGTGACAGGTCACCGAAGTCTGTATGGCGGAGCGGGTTGTAAGGAGTGAGACAAGCCGGGGCTCTTCCCTCGTTCAGGCTCTGGAGAATCAAACTAGACGTGGGCAGAGCTGCCTCCGAGCCCGCGATGGGGGCTGTGGCTAATTCTGAACACCTTCACAAAGGCTCAGTGGCCTGTCTCTCAGCCTGTAGGACAGTGGGATTATTTCATGGAGTCTGGTTTCCATAGGCGCCAATCATTATCAATAGAATAGGTGACATATCTCATTTCCCCTATTTATAATTTAATTCCTTTCACTGTGAACATAATTGTGATGAATAAAATATACATACTTTTTGAAAGCATTATTGAATTCATAGGGACTTTCTGTCTTTATATGTTGCTCATTAAGTGACTCCTTTAATTGATATGAAACATGTAAAATAATTTCAATTTAAAACATTCCACTGTGTGTGTCAATTTCTAACATTTGTCCTTGATCCAGAGGATGCTCTGTCCTCATCACACCGTTTCCTCTTCCTGGATGCCCTACAAGATTCTATTTTTCGACCACGTGTATGGTCAGATGGGACGGAGCGGGGTATGAGCAGGTGTGTGCTGTTATGTGGTCTATGGAGATGTCTGGTTGAGCTGAGGCTAATAGAGTTCTTCTGCACACATGCACCTGCAACCTCAGGGGCACCTGTGGCCAGGCTCCCTGTCGCTATAGCTTTGTGACAGCGAGAGAGTGGAGGCTGGTTCAGTCGGGATGGCTGTCCGTTCGTGGAACTTCCCCTGCCTTCATGAGGGCGCTCCATAAATCCCACTGTCAGGGAGAGCAGTACACGTGTCCGGCAGGTGGCCATGTGCTCATGAAAAGGATATGCTTCGGTAGGAGCCGCTGACCTATCTTGGGCGTATGTGCCATTCAGTGCTCTAAAACTCGATCTTGTGATTACTGTGTGACTGCGAAGTGGGGACAACACCCAGACTTGTCTGAGTGGGCTGTTGTGAGGACGGGAGCTGAGGAGGCTGGCCGAGGGGACGCTGCAGCTGGGACCCCCACCCAGGCACGCAAGCCTTAGAGCTTGCTGGGTCCTTACTGACTTCCCAACAGTGCCTAGTTGGGGAAGCTCCTTTAAGTAGAGCTTTTTTCTGTGAGGGAGCATAAGACTCCAGCAGGAACTAGGTGGCTGTGGTTACAATCCTGTGTGTGCTGTTTAGAACCACTTGAATTCCTTCTCTGACCATGTGTGGACATTCTGCAGTTGTAAACATAAAAACATAGTTTTTAAAGTAGCTGAGATACTAGAAAGTTATGAATTTTAACATCATACCTGTTGTCTTCAGGACCCATTGGCTCCAGAGAGAAAGGAAAAATAAAATGTCCTCTGGCAGGCAAGAGAGGCCCGCGGGCTTCGCTCAAAACCCGCATCCCCTCTCAGGCCACGGTCCCTCCCGCCCTCCCCCCATCGCCAGGCCCCAGGGATGGAGGGCGGAACACTGCGCCACTGTCTGAGAATTCCGGCCTTGTTCAAAGGGAAGTTTGCGCCCTAATAGATTCTCGACTCTTGCAATTATGTCATTAAAAGTGTGCTGAACTTCAGACTTGAAATGAACTCTAGAAAGAGGCTGCCCTTTTAGCTTTCTGGCTTTACATAATTTATGGTTTTGAGTTTTATTGAAAAATGCAAAAGGGATTCAGAAAAGGTTCCAGGCAGGCACACGGACCCACATTCCTCTGCCCCTGCAGCATCCTCTTTATAAAATTTCTCCCCACACTGCGGAAGGGGCCTGTCTTCAGGATTAGAGGGTCTTCCTCTGGGTCACGGACAGAATGAGAAGCATGAGGCAATGGTAACTCCCCTGTCCATCATGTTAGCTTGTCTGTTGGCAGCTGTAATGTTTCTCTCCCACACCCTCTCTCACCATCACCCTCCCTTGCTCCCCGTCTCCTTCTTTTCTCCCCTTTCCCTCCCTCCCCTCCTCCTCTGACTCACCTGGCCCTGGAGTGTCACTTAACACTTAGGCATGAGGGTAGGACCAGAGAAGGAGGATGTTTGAAGTCACATTGCCTGCTCTCTATTTCTGAGGAGGCTGCTTTCCAGACGGTGACTCTGGGCGAGTCCCCTTCCCCGTTGCAGCCCTGACTGCTTCTGTGACCCAAGGCTAAAGTTGTGTCTGTCTCTTAGGCTGCGGCCTGAAGGACACGCTGACAGTAGAGGCCCAGCACTGTGCTTGCGTATAGTAAGCGCTTCGTGAGTGCCTTCTGATTTTGGGAGGCAGGTGAGAACTGCTCTCTGGCAGCAGGTTGAGTTTGAATCTCTGCTCTGCCATTTAATAGTTGGGCCATTTTCAAAGTCCCCTCAGCTCTCTAGGGTAGTTCCTTTATCAGTGCAATGGAGACAAGGATGGATGCCTTTATCTCTAGCATCACTGTGGGGAGAAGCATGTAGGTACCTTAGCACGGGAAATGGCAGATTGTAGGCCGTGAGTAAATGCATTTTCTTGGTATGGAAATGGGGGGAGCAGAGGGAGACAGCCTAGCAAACACAGATTTCTCAGATCCTCGGAAATTTGTGCATCTATTTAAGAGAAAGGGCGGCCTCACGCTCGCCAGATCCTTGGCTGCAAACCCAGCCCGAGCTGAATTCATCCACCTTGGGCCGTGCTGCCTGCCAGAGAAGCCTGCCCACCCCGATCCTGCCCAGTCTGCAGGGAGAGGAGGGTATCTGCCTGTCCGTGTCTCTTCCTGCCCCTCCAAGTGTCTCCACCTCTGTGGCCTGTCCTCCTCCGCCTCCTGCTCAGGCTCTAGACACAGCAAGCAGTGACTGACGATGTATATGGGGGGCTACGGGGTAGGGACAGGTGTGGCCAGGGCAGGACCCGAGCCTCGGGTCCGCTCTCAGCCTGGGACAAGCTCAGTGGGGACTGTGGCTTCTGACCCAGAGCCCGAACCTGCTTCTTTCACATCTGGCTGCGAACTCAAGCCAGGCTACCTAGCCTTTCTCCACCAGCCTTGGTCTTCTTAGCTGTGAAACTGCAGAAAACAGCAGTGCACTCTTCAAAGGGTTGCTTGTGGAGAATGAGGCCCGCAGAGCGACTGCTTTAGCGAACAACAGGTGTGTTACTGTCAGTATAACCTTGGATGGTGGGTCCTCGGAAGAGCCAGCAGAGGGATGAGGGGTGGGGGCCTGGAGAAACAGGGTGCTGTCATTTTGAGATCTGAGATTTCCGATGCGACCTCTCCCGTAGCCCCCTGGTCCAGGAAGGCTCAAAGCCCCCTGACCCTGCATGCTCTGAGACCCATCCCTGCTTTCATTTCATACAGCTTTAGAATGCTCTCATTTTCTGCGAGTCTGATGGAGCAAGATAGAAAAGTATAGACTCATAGAGCAAAAAGATACCCCAGAGGTCACCTCTAGAGACAACACACATTGTTTTGTTTGGTCCACACAGACTTTTTCTTTTTCAACGAATTGATGGGCCAGTCTTTAAAACCTGGGTGTTTTCCCTAAATGTCCAGTTTCTCTCACAAAGCCATAAGTCTGGCAGTGCCAGCTCACATCTCACATGGCAGGAATCGGGGGGACAGGGGCGCGGCGGCCTTTGTGCTGTGCCCGAGCTTCCGTCCCCCACGGTCCCTCGCCCCCAGTGTCTGTCTCTCACCCCTTTGCAGCCTTTCACATCGGCACGGCCACTCCTCCTGAGCCTATTTGGATTTTTGGCTTTGCTCATTAGGCATGGCTGGGCCCCAAGCTAATGTGTGTGAAACTCTAAAAATTTCAGTCTCTTACCCGCACATATTTCTGGATTTTTTCTCTTGTTCTTTGGGTCAGGGTTCTGGTCCTTTCCACGTTTATAACACTACAACTAATAACAGAAAAAGGTACGTAACCCCAACCATGAGACTTTGGTCAAGATTTCCTGATCCTGGATGGTCTACGAACACCATTTCTCTGCCCTCGTTTTTTCTCGTTATCTGTGAATAATTGGGGCTGGCTGTCGTGGTTGAATCAATAACAATGATTCCCAAGCCCTTAGAAAATGCCAAATACTAGATAGGATAATAAATTTCCTCCATGGAAATTTCAAGGGTAGGTCTGAGCTTTGCTCTCTACTCCTTACAGGAAACTTCAGAAAAAGTCCCATAAATGGCCCAAATGAAGATCCAAACCCTGTCCTTTTCACCTTGAGGCATACAAAGACAATATCCTTTCATTTCACCATATTTTCCACTTTCCCCTTTATTATGTTGGAAAAACAACAGAACATGGCTGCATCTGAAGGGCACATATGGAAAAAAGCGCCCTAAAGGCAGAGGAGGGAGGGAAGGAGCAAGTGCTGAGATAATAATCTTGCAAGTCCAGAGGAGCAAGGCACAACCCCACCAGCTCAGCAGTCCTGTATTATTTCACTACATGACATTAAACATGAGCAACGTGCTAACCAATTAGTTTTTTACTTTTTTCCACATGACTCTTAGTTGAAATGGGAACATCTGGAGATTAGAATCAATTGTCCAGAACTAGCTGCTGTGCTAATTAATATTCACTCAAATGGCATTCCACAAGGTGTCCCTGCTGGAGTCTGTGGTCCCACTGGGACCAGTGCTTTCGCATGGACGGTGTCCATCTTAGGAGACCCCTGGCCAGGCCAGGGAGTCAGGGGCAGAGCAGGGTGCGGGAGCCCGCAGCACATCCTTCTGCTGCTTTGGCTCACAGCCCACTGGACGCAGCGGCTCCAGGGAAGGCGCTGTCGCGCTGGTGAGCAGGCAGGGCTCGTGAACAGGCTGCCCCCACGCTCTCCAGTGTAGAAGACGGTGAGGCTCATCTCGTCCAATGGGCAACAGCAGGACCACAGGAGAACTTCTCCCTCCGTTCTGCTAAGGTGGAGGTCCTACATAATGTAGTTGTAGGAGGGACTGTCCTATTACCTTCACTACGTCCTCTTCTCTAGAAGTCATCACAGGTCCCATCTGCACATCTGCACTCCAGGGGAGGGCATGACACCAGGGTGTGACTCTGGGATTTATCTTGGAATTCTACCTACCCTTGTGTGTGCCAATCACAGAAACAAGTGACAAAAACTAAGTGTGCTCTCAGGAGCCCACCTCCCCAGGAGGAGATGGAGCCTGGAACCCCCTGTGCCCCCGTTGGCCCATTAGTCCTAGATTCCATCTGCTCATCTTACTGTTCCTCAGTCATGTGCCACTGCCAGCCCGTGCCAGGTGCTGGGTATGTAAAGAACGCTCTCCCTTGGTAGACCAGACTCTACCTTCCAGTGGTCAAATGAGATCCTGCCTCATCTCAGGATATAGCTGGCACCCCAGGACTAGCACCTGGAGACTCCGCAACTCTGCTCGCGCCCGTCATAACCAGTGCCTTGAAGGTCAGCATCACTCCCCTTGTGGTCTTGACTGTTGTCCATGGTCTTGAGAAGCAGGGCACAGCCAGGCCCAGCGTGCCTGCTCCTTTTTCCCTTGGCCTCCCTTTCCTGACTCTGCCTCCTGGTCTGTGACTGATGTTCCAGGACTCTTCCCTCAGGACCTAGCATTCTGTTAGTCCCTCCTGCACCTGTCGCGAGAGACTGCTTGCTGCAGCACGTTGTGTGCTCTTGAATCCAGCGCATACCTTCGTCTAAAGTCATGGCCGAATTTTGTTAAAATATACTTTTCCTTTTCTGAGGTTAATGAGAGCATAGCGCTATTAATGAAGCCATAGCCCACAGCCGGCGTGTCTGATGGAAAGCCGATAGGGGCTCTGCACCTGAATCAGGCCTCTGCTCGGGGAGGAGGAGAGGCTCTGTCTGACACCCCATGTCTGCCTGAAGGACCCCGCTGCAAAGCAGGTTCTGAGAAGGAGGCTCCAAATGGACAGGAAGCAGATAGTTTCTGTGCCTGCCTTGATGGTCAAAACGTTGGCTGTGAGGCAAAGAAACCACGCCTGCCTTGTTTAGGGATATGTGACTAGTGCTCAGTGTGTACATATTCTGTACACAGTGAATGAATGAATGGATGATTGTATTTATCCATCATTTGTGCATGCAGTCATTTGAAAAACTGTGTGTTTCCTCGCCCGACTCACTACCCCCCAGTTTTGCCAACTGCTGAGAGTTGAGTTATTCTTTCCATGGATCTGTGGTTGTGCTTTGCTTTGACATAAATTAAGTGACCATCTGGCCTTCATTCCTTCTAGGCCCAGAGCATCTAATTAATCTCTTCTGCCCTGATAGATCCTGCCCTGTTCCAGCCGGGTCTGTCCCTCATCACCCATGCTTTGTTGTAATAATCGTTCTGGACCCTTCTGTAAACCCGAAAGCTGAAATAGGAAACACAAAAATATACGGCCAACAGGTGGCTTGGGAGGAATGCACTGTGGCCCCCTTGCTCTGGCACAGTCCTTTGCTCCACGAATCACCTGTGCTGATTTCCAGTAGATGTTTAAGAACCTCTGTGTGCACCAAGTCTTGAGCACTCGATGAGCTCTCCATCATGATATTTAAAATTGGCAATTTTATACCTATGCCAGATTGCACAACGTAGGCATTTTCTAGAGCCTTGGCATGACATCGTTTGAGAAAATACCACCGTTTCCGTGACCACTTTACAGCTGGTTCAGAATCACAATGAGGCCAACTAGTATTATTCTAGTTGTTTGGACGAAAGAGCAAAGGGCAGAGATAGATTAAAGCATGAAAGATGTTTTCTAGCCAATTGATGTCACTGCATCCTGACCGGGGATGGCTTTGCAGCATTTTTCAAAGAAGAAAAAAAAAGCGGTACTGGGAAAACTGAGTCATCACAGAGCCCACGTCGGTACTGGCGTGCTCAGTGCAAAACCAGTTCTCCCGCGGCCGTCTGGACTGAGGGCACGTTGGGAGCTGAAATTCAGTTTCAGCGAAGGAGACACATCCATCATGTTAAATTAATGTTGTTAATTCAACTATCACTGTCTTTGTTTGTATTTGATTTGTGCCTGTATTTTGATTTTATAGTGGTATAAGAGTTCCAAGAATAAGGACGATGCAATTAGGTCTTTGCCTCTGCAAGTTCCAGAGCATCAGGAATAAGAGGGTAAAGTGTAAACACTCAGTGTCGTTCCCTGCAGTTGTCTCGCCAGGTGCCCTGCCCCTAGAGAGTGGCAGGACCGCCTTGGTTTGGGACGGACCTCGCCTGGAGCACCGGACAGGCCAAGTGTGCAGGAACCACCCCCTGCAGGACATGCGGTCATGGACTCCTTGTGATAGGACAAACTGCATGAATTCCTTTGCAGGCAGCCTCGCAACCTGACTGAGGTTTTTCCTGATCTAGTTTTTGACAATAGCCATTCGCATAAGGCTCTCATAACTTCTTTATGTAATCCCCATAACTCCGAGTTTAGGGGGTACCGAATAAGTGCCTTCACTGTATTTATCTGCAGTTCTTCCAACTGTCTTGCAGGGCAGGTGTCGGTAACCCCCTTTCACAGGTGAGAGGCTCAGAGAAGTGGACCTGGGAGGGAGAGGTAGGATTTCATCAGAGGGGAGTGTGCCTGACACTCCATAACCCCCTCGTTGTGCAAGGCCCCCTCCCCCCCCGGCCCCCAACCTCACGCTGTGCTCCTGATGAGACTCTGCAGGCAGCGCAGCTCAGGGCAGTGTGAGCACGGGGCCTGTCTGCCTGGCTGGAGCCTTGCACGCTGCCACCCACAGGCTGGCCTTCAGCGAGCTGGCAGGCAGCCACTGGGGGCGCTGCACCGGCCCCCCCAGGCTGGCCTTGCAGTCCTTTTTTTGGATTCCCATGAAACCTGAAAACCTCTTTGAAGCGCTTTACTGTCTTTGGATGTTGGCCATACTCTCCTCCTGTCTTATTTGAATGGTGACCGTGATAAAACCTTCCTCCCTCGGGGAGCGAGGTGGCCTGACCCGAGCTCGCTGTTCTAGAAGTACATTCCGAGAGGTTGCGCCCTCAAGACTAGCTTTTGTCACGGCAGTTCCACTAGTGGAACTTTCTATCCCAGGTCCCCAAGTCTGTGGAGTTCATATTGCTCATGTAAATTTACAGCAATCACCTATAGAATTCCAAACAAAAGTCTCCCTGGCCTATTTTTTAAAAGCCCCAAAAGAAAGAATATCCTGCGATTGTTAAAATTCCCATGGCAATATATATTTGCATCTCATTTTCCCATCTATTGTAGGTTGAATTCTCTTTGCCCAAAATGATGGCATAAAACTGACATATGGCTGTGAGGCAAGTGATCTCAGCGAAGCCCCTTCAGCGTTTCACTGGCTCTTTCCCACCTCGATTCTCCGCCACCCCGCCCACCCCACCCCGGGCCAGCTCCCCAGCTCTCCGTGGGCCGGTCTTTGGGCCTGTGTAACTCCGATCACTGTACGTGGCTCAGTGTGCGAGCGATTTCCTGAGTCTGCTGATTTGTGTGCATTCACTTTCCCTAAGCCTTTTCTTATCTAGCTTTTGACAATAGCAATTTGGGTAAGGATTTCATTACTTCCTAATTGCTCCTATTTCTTTTCTCTATTTTCTCTCGTTAAAGACAAATGTAGGAAATGAGTTTCCTCTCAGCTTTTGAGTCGTGCCCATCCTTCCTTGTTTCTTCCTTCCTTCTGCCATGGCCACATCCCGCACTCACTTCCTTTGGAACATAGAGAAGGCTTGGGTCGGCCTTTTCAACTTTTATGCTTACTCACAGTTCAGGACGAAGAGGAGCACATTTTTCACACTGGCCGCCCCCGCCCCACCTTGCTCTCATCAGCTGCTTGCAGACCCTTGCCCTCATCACCGTATTAGGTTATCACTCGGCAGGCCCAGCTATTCGGGGCTGAAGCCCAACCACACCACAAATGCTGTATTGTACTTTAGGCCCCAGCTTCCAAAATTACACTTGTTTTCAATTCCATTTTTTAAACTTTCCTTGTAGCACCAGTGCTGGGCAAACGCCACTGAAAGGAAGCCTTTTCCACATTGCAAAGCAGGACGCCAAAAATGGGGGAGGCGGAGACATGCTTTTTCAGACTTGGGACAATGTTTGCGTTCTGTTAACCCTCCAAATCACCTTCATCACCTCTTTATGGGGTTTGCTGTGCCGTAGATTAAGACATGTGTCTCTGACAAACCAGGCATCTTCTGAATCAGTTGCCTTCACTCGGAGTGCGCGTACGTGTGTTCAGGATGCTCTGTGTGTGGACGCACACCCGTGTGTCCCTTCTGGGTAACCCACACTGGCTCGACCTCATGCTCACATCTGCATGGCATCAGCAGTCTTTCCAGCCAATCCATCTAGAAAGTTCCAAACATCTGGAGGGTTGATATTTGGGACTGGAGCTCCTGGCTCCTCACACCGTTGTTTTCCTCCTGGGCTCCCTCCGGAGGCTTGGCATTGGCGTGGACGCCGCCATGGCAGTTCCTTTCGTAAACTGAGCCTCGCGGTGCAGACGAGCGCCCCAGGTGAGCCGTGGAGAGGGCGTCCTGCGGCTCAGAGGAACGTGGCTGGACAGGACCCACACATGCTATGAAACCGGCCCTTGTGCCCAGGGTGGGGCACTTGCTCAATGATCTTTGTGCCCTGGGGGCCGATAAGGATGGCAAGAATAAAGCGCCCTTAATTTCTGGGGAAGCGCATGCTTGGACTTCAAGCAGAAGCCTGCAGGGAGGGGTAACGTCTCTTGGGTCCAGAGACCTGGTGGAGAGAGTCCCATAGCTTCTCCGGCCACGACTGCTCCATAGCACCTGTGGGTGGGGCTTGAGAGCAGACGGAGCCAGCGGTTCATCAGGGAGACAGCCAGTCAGGCGGGCTTTGAAGCTCAGGTTCCCAGACAGCGTCCTGCCTTCTCTCCCCAATGAAATCCTTGCCTGGGGCCCCTGCCCCTCCTTGGGTGATGTTTCTGCTGTCAGACCCCTTTCACTCCCCTGGAGCCGCATCTCTGGGCCTGGCATCTGTCTCTCCCGCCCCCTCTTTCCTCAGGACTGGTGGGTGAAGACCTCGATTTTTGATCTGTTTGGTCCTTTGACCTGGGATCATTTCTGCTGGGGCCGCCCTGTGTGTTAAATGTAAAGGTGAAGCAGTCATGGGACGGCACAGGATTTGCAGGGACAGCCATTCACTGACCTTTGTTCCCTAGACTAACCTTCCATGACAGATAAAGTGGGAAGTAACTATGGATAGAAAAACAAAGAAGGTAGACGATTCGTCCACACCAGAGCCTGGGTTGGAATGGGTTGTCACTGCCGGGTGGAGCGCGCGCTCACTCATCTACCCAGTCGCCGAGTGCACACGGAGTGTCTGTGTCAGGGCGCTGTGTGAGCGCAAGCCCCAGCTCCCACACAGTCGGCCGGCAGTTGTTTGAGCTCTGCTGTCTGTGAAACAGAAATAAGAGCTGCGCTCATCTCTCTCCGGGCACCTGCAAAGATCCCATGTGCTAAAGTTCTCGATGCCCATAGCAGGCACGATGCAGCACAGGCTGTGAGGCAGGTGTTTTCGTCAGCATCGCCTGCATCTCTGCTGTGGTCGTTGTGGACCCTCCCTCCCAGGTGCACTCTGCCAGGGGGTCAGCACTGCCCCCTCCCCCCAACACACACATGTGCACATGGCACCGAGCACTTTCCCTTTCAGTGACCTCCTGCCTGAGCAGGCGGCTCTCTTGGCCTGCTGCCCTCCTGTAAGGCAGGCTGACTGAGCTGCTGAAAGGCAGGGAGGAGGCTGTTCATCGCAGTCTCCTTCACACCCCTCCCACCTCCCCGCTCCCTCCCAGGAAAGCCAATGGCCTGTTCTGCATACACAGAACCTAATGGGCAGGATGCTACCCATGCCTTCTCGGTAAAGCCTCAGCAGGCGTGCTTCCCCCGGTACTGCCTGGGGTTGGGGGGGTGATCCCCCACACCCCACCCCACGTGGCCCTTTTCCTGTGCTGGGTGGTTGGATTCATGCTGTTTGGGTGGGAGCCTAGGCGAGCTGGCATGGGTACGTCTCGCTGCGTGGGGGTGGGGCAAGGTGACTGCTGGATGACTCTAGCTTGATCTCAGATTTGCCCTCAGAGCAGCCTAAGCTCCACACTGTCCCATGCACAGGAGGGTCATGAGGACACACCAACAGACTCACAGGTGGCCAGATGTCACACGGTTGGCAGCTCTGACCTATGGGTGGCTCATTGCCGTGGTCCTCGGGCGCTTCAGCCTGTGACACGTCTGCAAACTGGGTGGAGTGTTGTGTGTAGGGAGAAGGACCCCTTTCCTGTCGCCTCTGCCAGCTTCCGTACACCCTTACCCCGCTCCAACAAATGACGTGTACACACGTATGCGCGCGCACACAAGTTGTCCAGCACGTTTGAGAAAATCCAGACGTGCCTGATCAAAGGCCCCAGTTCCCAGCTGAGGACATGGTGTTTGGGGTTCCGCATGAGAGCTGAAAGATGCTGGGGTCTCTGTGATCTGTCTTTAAGATTCAGCACAGAAAGACCTGGAGGCGGTTTGGGCCATTGACGCACATCTCTGGACACTCAGGCCCCCCTGGGGCCCACCATCTCTCTGGAAATGTCCTCTTCAAACTGGAGCGTGCGCCGGAATCCCCGGGGGCGGGGGCGGTGTGTGTGATAGCCCAGATTGCTGGGCCCCGCCCCAGAGTTTCTGATTCAGCAGGTCCAAGGGAGCCCTAGCATTTGCATTTTTAGCAAATTCCCAGGCAATGCTGATGTTGCTGGTCCAGGAACGACTGACCTAGCTGATGTCCCCAGACTCTGAATGTGGTCAGCAAAGGAGACTTATTTCTGGCTGTGATGGCCCCTTAAAGGCAGAAGACCCAGGGAGCTGGACGGAGCAGGGCATTCCTGCAGCAACAGGCAAGGCCTTCCCTCCAGCAGCACTTGGCACAGTGGCCGCCAGGATCGCTTCTGCCAGGAGGCCATCGTCCCCAGTCTAGAGAACTGTCTCTGGCTGTGCCATGCTCAGTTGCAGCATTGCCCCATCCACTCTGCACGCCCTCTGCCTCCGGCTCCCCGGCTCCCCTGGTTGCCCACGAGAGCTGGGGGACAAGTCCCAGGGAGCTGTTGGCTGTCTCCGCAGCCCAGTGTTGACGGTTGGCCCCTTGTCCGGTGTGCCGAATACAAGAAAAAGCAGGTCCCTCCTGCTTCCGTTCCTCCCGGGCCGTCGGATGACATTTCTGAGTGCCGCAGGTGCTCGGCTGTGTGTGTGGAGCAGGGAGTAGAGGTTGGAGAGCAAACGCCCAGCACCCATGGATACCCATGTCTTCATTCATGCTGCCTCCTATCCTTAGTATAGACCCTCTGATTCTTCTTGGCCTGTGGAAATGCCACCTGCCTCACACCAGCAGGGCACGGCAGTGAAAACCCTCGGGCCAGCCTGTCTTAAGCATGGGAGCGCAGGGACTCAGCCACGCAAGGGGCGGGAGGCACCCCATCTCCCGTGAGGCTGAGGATGAAGTTCTGGACAGCTGGGCTGACCTTATTGTGACCTTCCTTCACCTGCTCTTTGGATTTATCATCTACCTGTGATTATCCACCTTGCCCAGCTCCTACCCGCGCTGGCCCAGATGGCGAACTTACCTTTCCTGTCACTGTGGTTAATTAAGTTCCAGGGAATGGCAGCATGTATCTGGGCTGAGACAGGGCAGAGATGATGGATGGCCAAAGGCTCATTTTCAACATTACAAATTTGGCCAATTTTCATGAGAAAGAGTGAGAAAGAGAAGGGGAGTGAATGAGAGAATGAATGAGAACGTGAGAGAGAATGAAAGAGACTGTGAACATTTGAAGTGTTTAAAATAGACTCCGGCCTTCGGTGAGCTTTCCAGGGCAGGCTGGGTGGGGAACGGGCATGGGCAGGCAGGCGGGCGGGCCGCTCACCAGGCCCTGTGCTAGAAGCAGCGTCAGGGGCCCACAGAAGGCCTTCCCACGCGTGGTTGGTTCCCATGAGTGGAATCAGGATTCTTGGTCTGGTCCTAGCTATTGCAACGCTCCAAGTGTGTTTCAAGGGTGACAGATGTCAATCACTGAGGTGCCAATAGGTGCCAGGAACTGTGTCGAGCGCTTCTGCATACAAATCCAACGTAATTCTCAAGGCAGCCCTGAAGGTCAGAATCCCTCCCTGGCTCCCAAGAGTCTCATCTGGGAGCTAGAGAGGTAAATGACTTGCTCACGTCCCAGAACTGCTAATGGTGTCTCCTAATTTCCAGTCCCCTGTTGTTTCTGCTGCATGGAGCGGCTTCCTAGGCCCCTCTTCCTCCCGTGCGGAAGAGCTGCAGAAAAGGCAGGAGAAGCAGCAGGCCTCCTTTCTATAGCCGTATCGCACACCTCCGGGGGGCCTCCCCTGGGAACGACAGCGTGCAGCCCTGGGGCCTGTTGTGGGCTTTCTCCATTTCACAGCAGCGGTCAGCAAACTGTTTCTGCAAAGGCGCACATAGTAAATATTTAAGGCTTTGCAAACCTTATCATCTCCATGGCAACTGCCAACTGTGCTGCTGTCGAGGGAGAGCAGCCACAGTCAATAGGGAAGTGAATGAGCATGGCCGTATTCCAATAAAACTTTATTTATAAAAATAGGCCACAGGCTACGTTTGGTCGCTGCCTGATGTGGCCCACGGGCCGCGTTCTGCTTGCCCCGTGTCAGGTCAGAGGGCAGCTAGCTTGATGTAGACATCTGGTGGGGGAGCCTCACGGACAGGCATTCTCCTGAAAGCCAAGCCCTTGGGGACAGTGTTAGATGAGCCCTGAGGTGCAGGGAGCAGGCAGAGCTGAAGAGCCAAGCAGCCTGTGCAGATACGTCCGATCGGGCGCATACTGTGCTTCAGATTCTTCACATTAGCTGCTTACATTGAAAGATGGTGAGAATTCACATTAAAAACTCTGAATTTTTTTGCATCTAATAAAAAAAAATTGGATGATGTTCCCTTGTGGGAAGATCCCTGTTTCCCGTGGCAACAGTTGGCTGGGGATGAGCGAAGCCTGCCCCGTGAGGTGAGCCACAGCCTCCCTGTGACTTGCTTCTCACATTTAAGTCACCTGCCTTTTGAGTTTGTGACTCATCCTCCAAAGGCGTGCAAATTGCAAGGAAGAATTAAGTCCCTATTCCAGGTGAGGACTTAGCTATCTTTTTTTTTTTTTTCCTTCTTGCTTTTTAAGGTCAAAACTCCCATCCCTGGGCAGGGGGCGGTGATGCCAGCAGAGGGTTTGGGATACCAAAGCTTCCCAGAGCAGTGGGATGAGGCAAAGGCGGTGGGGGAGGGGGGGCAGGCGGGTGTCACATCTGAGCGTATGCCAGGCTGGAAGCCGCAGAAGTCTAGGGAGTGAGAGGCGCTGAAAAAGTCACCAGATGGGAAGGAGTGTACAGTGGCCTCAGGGCAATTCCTGGCAACGTGTAGCCAAAACACTCGCAGCCGCAGGGCTGGGCGGGGTGGGGCTGTGAAAGGCTTCCTTCAGTGATCTCAGCCTCTTGTAAAAGTGGGCTGGATGGGCTCAGGCAGGAGATCCTCCGGAGGGAGAAGGAAAATGTTTGGACTCGAGGGCTAACGTTGCCTCCCAGGTATCACCAAGACAGGGCATCGCTCAGGTCAGTACTCCCTTGACACTGAGGGCAAGCAGTGCGGCCGCTGGGGAGGCTGGACACACTGACGGAGGGTCAGCAGGAGCCAGGGTCAGCTCGTGAATCAGCACGAGCCGGGCCGCGCCACTGGGCAGGGAGGACGGGGAGAGCGGTCACGGCCTCGCCGTGGGGGCCCGGGAACCCAGCCATCGCTCCCCCCAGCACTGTGTCATCTCTTGAGAGCCATCCTCGGGGGCTGACGTTATCACGTGCCTTTTCTAAATTAGAAAACTGTGACTCAGAGAAGGTAAACTGCTTGTCAGCCTGAAAAGCACCTGTGTGACACCCCAATCCACCTTCTTGTCGCTACTGCGCACTAAGACGGGTCGTAAAATAAGTCACGGTGGTGACTGGAGAGGAGCCAGGGTGAGGCACCTCCCGCTTGTGACTCAGGTTGCCACGGCCTTGATGGTAGCATTGTTCCTGTAGTGCCCCCCTCGAGACTTTTCCACCCTTTGTGGTTTATTTAAAGATCAGAAGACAAGAAGACATTACCTGTATAAGGAAGCTGTGGGAAAGAAAGCAGTTAGTTCAAGGATTGTTTTCTTGTCTCTTCCCATCCTCTGGAACCTGCGATTATCCAGGCCAGGAAAAGAGAAGACATAAAACGTGGTAAAATTTGGAAGTATTATCTTACATGTGTTTCATCTCACCCCATAGGCCCCCTCCGTTCCAACACGGCTTTGCAAACTAGACTTCGCACGTAAAGTAAGCTAACTCTGTCCCTCATGGCATTTGTACTCTCTGCTCCCTCACACAATCCTGTGTCTTCCTGCTCCATGTTCTTCACTCCTGACCTTGATGCCGCTGCCTCAGGTAACCATTCTCTGATCATCTTATTTGAAATAGTTTCCCCAGTGCCAGCCACCTAATAAGTCTTAGTCCTCCGACCTTGCTTTATTTTTATAGGGTTCCTAACTCCTTGATCTTACATATTTAGTGTATTTTTTTTTATCTGCTTATCACTCATTTCAATCATTTATTAGAACAATGTGGGGCAGACTTTTCTTAAAAGGGCTGGGTAAGTATCATAGACTTTGCAGGCTGTAGAGTCTCTACTACAGCTGCTCAGCTCTGCCATTGCGGAACTGCAGACAGTTTGTACCTTGGATGGAGGTGTCTGTGTTCCACTCAAACTGTATCGATAAAAATAGGCAGTGGAGTAGGTTTGGTCCACAGTCCATAGCTGGGGGACAGCTGATCTAGAAAGTAAGTTTCATGAGGACATTGTCTTTCTGGTCTCTCATATTGTTGCCAGCACTGAACACCAGTGCTGAGCACCTTGTAGCATTTAACAAATTTATTTTGGAAGGAATAAGCAAAAGGATAAATCAATAAATGAAGTAATGGATCACTACCCAGGAAATGGGGAACACAGGAGACCTTCAACAACAAACTAAGTAAATTACAGATTTTTAAAGCTGAGATTTCCTCTGCTAAGACCATGGGACATCTCTGCTGCCATGACCCGTCTCTATTCTTAAAAAATACTTAAAAAAATTTAAAAAGTGACATGAGAGAGGAAAGAGCCAGATGATGATACAGTTAAAACTGGTAGGTTCTCTGTGAAGGGGTCCTGCCTCCCTCCCCTTGTGAGCCAGGTGTGGCCAAGGGTGGGGCGAGTGAGCAGACAGAAATCCACAGGGTGCACTGGCGTCGTGGGGTGGAGGAGACCCGTCCCTCTCTCTCGGCTGTGCTTGGAGAGCAGAGTAAAGGCTGCACAGGGACAATGGCGGCGGCTACTGGACAGTATGGCAGAGGTCTCGTCATTCTCACAGAACTACTTGTGCCAACATGGCAATAGTCAAGGACCAATGGATGAGTCACCATGCCGCCTGACAGTGGCCAGAGGGCTGAAATGAGGAGGGTGTTTTCTTAGCGCCCACGTGGGCCAATAATTTTTTATCCCAGAAGGACGGGGACTTAGGCCTTCTTAGTAAATGCCTTTCCCCCAGGTCAACATCAAGGTAATATGCAATGCTTCCCTTTCAGGCATGAGATGTATGTAAGCACTCAACATTTTTGTTTGAAAGACTCTTGTGCTTGGTTTAATGCCCTACTGTGGCTTCCCTGAAATTCTTAATTTTTGAACAAGGAACCCCATGCATTCATTTTGCATTGGGACCAGACTACGTAGCTGGTCTGGTTCTGCGTAAAGATGCTAAACTTAGATCCAAATCCAGGGAGAGAAGGAAATGTTTTTCTGAACAGAGAAAACTTTGAATGAACTCATGGGGCTCAATTTACCATAAATTGTCAGAGTTTAAATCTTTGCCAAGAAGCAGAATGGGGTGATCTTGAAACAGATTCATTAAGCTAAAGAAAAACTAAAGAACGTGGAAATTTTTGCCAGTGTACATTCGTGGCCCAAGATTGCTGGTCTCTGCTGATAGGCAGAGAGAGAGCACTAAGGGGAGATGGTTAGATAATTTGCAGCAGATTAAATAAAGTCCCTTTTGGTTTTAATTCTTTGTGAAAATATTAGGAAACTGAATTCTCATTCTCTGAGAAACTTGTCCAGATTTATCTTGTTATAGCATGAGGCTTCAGGGTCATTGTGGAGCACAGAGGAAATGTACTAATTCTTATTCATCACAAAGTCCTTATGATTAAGCAAAAGCCTTCTCTTTTTTCCCCAAGAGTTTTAGGTCTGAGATCAAAAGTTGGTTTGCGTTAAATAAGCAGACTGCATGGTACAAGCTGCCTCCTCCCAAAACAGGAGATGAGACCCATCTGGGGACACCAGAAGGAGGTAGGGATGAGGGGGAGCAGGGCCAGTGGCGGCAGGCCATTTGACGTTTACAGTAAATCTCCTTGGTGTCCTGTCTGGCTGACACGGACACCATCACTCTAGGTGACTGGAAAATGGGCACAAAAATAAAGCCAGGTCTTGTGTGATGCTGTTGTCCTGAGGCTGTAGAGTCCCGGGTCTGGGATCTCACATCTATACAACAATTCAGTCCAGCCACCCTGGGACATCATAGCATCTATGGAGGCTTTGTGCTAATGAGGGCTCCTCTCCCCCTCCACTCGTAGGGAAGGCTTCCGTGGAGAGCCTTTAGACTTCACATCTTAGGGTTCTGAGGGACAAAAGGGCACAACTGCCCCTTCCCTCCTCTGGGCCAACACGACAGCTCAGGGATACCTTTGTGAATGACCTGTTCTCCCAGCGCTGCCGTGGTTACAGCCTGGGCAGCAGGGCGGCTGCTCCCCACCTCCTGGCCCGATTCAGAGAGGCTCTTAGTAAATATTTGTGGGATGGAGGGAGGGAGGGAGGGAGGGATGGACGGACGGATGGATGGATGAGTGAGTGAATGGATGGACTTTTAGTAGACTGAGCTCAGATGCCAGCGGTTGCCCTCTTTCCCTCATGCATCATCCGAACCTTCCAGTGTCAGCAGTTAGGGAGAAAGGCCGTTGTAACTTGTTTATAACATAAAATATGCCATTGAAAGAGGACATCTTCCTCCTGGGAGCAGAAAAGGTGGTACACTCAGTGGAGAGTAGCTTCCGTGGGTGGAAACATCCAGAAGGTACAAGGGCCACCACGAGACGGTACCCTCGACCACCTTCAGCGCAAGACCATTTTGGCATTTCTTAACTCATCGTTGGCTTTTCATTGCATAAAAGTTAATTTAGTATAGGTGGGTAGGGGGATTACACACCGTTAGCCTGGGACAGGATTGGTTAATGCCTGTCATCTCAGAGTAATTACCAGTTAATTCCCCATTAGCCCCCACGGTGTCCTCGTTTAGAAGATAAATTATATGGCCACCCTGGTTTTGTGCTATGTGGTAGGCATACATTTATACAGGTCTCAAGTTGGTCAAATTTCCACGCAACCCAGAATGTGACGCACCTGAAAGAGCTTGTATTGAGGGAAGAAGAGGGAGCAAAATGCTCACAAGTTAGAATGCACCAAAGCATCACTAGGCAAGAAGAGAGGTCACGTGTTAAGAATGCTCCTGTGCTGGAGGGGTCCAGGAAAGGCTCCATGGAGAACGTGGCCTTGGGCAGGGCCCTGGAGGTTGGGCCCTGCTTCCAACAATGGAGGCTGCTTGTGTTTCCTGGAAAACATCCTGAACGACCTGTCCCTGGCTTGTGCTGGTAATCTCTCTAGCTCTTTTTACCTATTTTTGTTTGTTGTTGGCCACACCCTCTAAAATCTCCTTCTTCCTTTTGCACCTGGTACGTATGGCTCACTACCTAGGCTGTGTCCCATTGGTTCGGGACCCCCTCCAGTCACTGCGATCCCTGTGTCTAAACTCCTGTGCGTTGTAAAGCCTCTTCAGCGCGTCCTTCAGTTACCATATGGTGCCTGCCTTCAAGTTTCCCTTTCCATTTGTAGTTTCCCTGTAGCTCCAAGTGAATAGCAGAAGAGCTGATGAGAATCAGAAAGATGTGTTTGCAGGAGCAGGGGCTGGAGGCCAGTGCCTGGAGAGACTGTGGCAGAGGGCAGGACAGGGGACTGAGTTCTGGGTCCAGGCGTCAGTCAGGGAGGAGGAGTGGTTACTTACCTGTGAGGAAACATCTTTCCCTGGCCCACAGAAGGCCAAATGGCTTCTACTGGTGACTTGGGACACAGGGCTCCCTGAAGGTACATAAGGAGAAGGGAAGGAGCAGCAGAGGCTCCAAGGTAGACGTCTGCAGTCACGGGGGGTGAAGAGCAGTTGAGCAGGTGGCCCCAAGTGGTGGCGGGACAAGCGTTTTGCTGCGGGTGATGTAAGAAGGCACTGGATCCTTCCAGGGCGCGCCTGGGCCTAGGCCCGGCCCCAGGCAGGGAGGTGTGGGAACGGTGGCTGTCCCCGCGCACAGGGGCAGTCGGGAGCGACATTAGGGGGCCTTTCATGCCGCTGACAGAGGTTTGCAGTGAGGCAGGGGCTTCCCATGGGGCCCCTGGGTTCTTCAGGAAGCAGGGGCCTGTCATCAGTGGACAGCGTCAGTGATCTGGGAATGAAGGGCCACACAGGGCAGGAAGAACATCTCCGGAGTCATTTTCCCATCTTGATTCAGAAAAAGAACTGTTGGAGGGGCTGAGATACCAAATAACTGTGCTTAGAGAAAGCACCCTGATGTCAGCTCTAAGCTGGGCACCTGGGGAACACCTGTCACGTGCCTTTCTTCATTATTTTTCCTCCCTACCTCACTTCCTCTCTTTATCAGTCACCCCCCAGATGAGCATAAGTCCTTGGAAGGAATTAAGAACGTAGTATCACTCTTGATATAACCGCAGTATTTAGTCTGATGTCCTGAACCCAGTGGGTCATAGATGCTCCGTTAATATTTTCTGACTGAACCACTGGGCATGTCCATGAAGAAAAGGCATTTTCTTTATCTGAATCTCTCTTGAAATCAGACCTCAAGCAATAGCAGTGCCCTCAACTCCTTAGTTATGTATTTTGGAAATACCCTTTTAAGGGCCATCTCGTGGGCACTATCTTTTGCTCAGATATTTTGTTTTTGTTTTCTTTTCCTGAAGCTTGGTTAATGGCGGATGCTGTAAGGGGGGGGAAGCACATAAACTAGATGTCTGGTTGTGAAACCAAATGGTCAGAACAGCTGAGAACTGTAGGCCCCGTGAAGCTGGTGAAGCAGAGCACAGCTTATCTGAGCAGAGCACGGAATCCAGCAGGAGACCACGGACTATCTGGGCAGCACCAGGGTGATGAGTCGAGACAGTTAGAAGGGCAGTAATTAAGAAAGGAGTTCTTTGTTCAGTCAGTAAGGGTCTCATATTCTCTTGACTTAATTTTGTATTGGAGGATGGAGGCAGAAACTTCTGTTCAAGGGTTCAGGTCATTCTTGCCAGCTTTGACTAGTATCCAAACCTCTTCCTCCTCCTGCTGCTTTTGTGGAGTCTTCTCCCGTCAACACCTGTTCTCTGCTCCTCACGGCTCAGCCCTCTGAGCTCTTTGTGAGGTCACATGCGGTCTTGCACTACAGAGAGCAAGGAGATAGCAAGAGCCAATGCCTCATTCTTTCCCGACACATCAGTGTATGGAATTTCACACAACTTTTGCCAAGGTTTGAGTGACTTCCTCGACCTAACAGTAAGCTTCCCACTGGGTGGCCTTGGCTTAGAATCCCCGGTCGCTGCCGTGCTCCCAGTTCTGGGGGAGGCCAGAGCACTGGGCGCGTCTCCAGGGGTAGTTCAGAAAGAACTGCTCTCAAGTTTTAGATTAGGACCAGCATCTTGAGGAAACCCAAAGAACCTGATTTTTTTTTTTTTTTCCAAGAATGAAGAAGAAAAGCACCAAACAACCCTATTTTTACAGGGCCTTCAGGAAATTGTCTGAGAAGCACTGCTTGCTCAGGAGGAAGATGGAAATCATATGAATCGCCAATCCCTCTTCTCCCCAGGCATGCGTTGCAAACTGTAATCCCCCCCCCCCCCGCCCCGTTGTCTCTGCTTTGCCTGCCCCTGTGCCTTCGGACAGGCTCCTCCTTTCCAGAATGGCTTTCCTCTTCTGAATAACCTGTCACATGCCCCATACCTTTCCAGAAACACCTTGCTCAAAAATCACCTCCTCTGGGAAGGCTTCATGATTTCCCCAAACACCAGAGCTGCCTGTTTGGGTCTACCAGATTACTTTCCCCATTGCTCAATTTTAGGACTTAATTCAGTAATTTTAAAGATTGCCACATGAGAGAAATTCTGCGAGGAACTGGGGAAAACAATAATAAAATGAGGCATAGAATCTTGTCATTGAGATTCTTAGAATCTGTCTCTGATCACACTGATGAAATGAGCACTCGTGTACTAGTTCTTTGCATGAGGAGCACACCGTTGGGAGTCAGGCTGCCCGGGCTCCAAGCGGTGCAGCCAAAAATAATACTCTCAAATGCCTGTGCCTCAGTTTCCCAATCTGTAAAACAGGCATATTACTGTCACCTCGTGGAGCTGGCAGGAGTAAATGAATTTAACATTTGCAAAGTGCTTGAAGTATAGTGAGCTCTTTTTAAATGTTAGTTATTTTCTTTCACTATACTTCCTTCCTTCTGGGGCAGGTCTCCAATTTTGTTTTACTGTGTATTCCAAACATTTGATGCAGTATGTAGCCTACAATAAGTGCTTAATAAATATTTGTGAAATGAATGAACCGTTATATAACAGATTAGTTTTAAAAAGAAAATGCTCTAATTCATACATCTCTTTTAAGGTGGGAATTCACTCTTTGTTCCCCTAAGACATTCAGCTCCAACAGCCATGCATGAAACCATATTAAGCCTGAAGAATTTTCCATTCGCTCCGGTGGCTGCTATTGATTTTACCTACTGAGATATTTGGCTCCCTCATAAAATGAAAAATTATTCACAAACAAAACAGGGAAACAGTCTTTAAATTCTTATATCTGCAATTCGCATGTGATTTACCATTTTTCCTTTTGGCTAGGAATGAAAAATCTCTCTCTGTTTTGGATGAGAGTAAAAAAATGGCTCCAAATCAATTGGTTATTTGGACCATAGTCATTTCAGAAGATGTATGGGAAACAGAAAATAATTTTGTAAAGTGATTTTACTGAGAAACAGCAGAAGATCAGATTTCCTCCCTGGCCCAGGCGGAAACTAAGATTTTATGTATTGGGGTTTGTTGTGACAGCAATTGCCAGTTCACAGGGTCAAACGTTTAGTTTGAGTCATCTTTCTACTCTGCCTGGTGATTACTTTAACTCAGTTCTTCTTTTTGGAATGGGGCGAGCGTCTCGATATGATGACAACAGTGTCACACTTTGCAGCCGCCGGAGAGCACTCCTTGCCTGTTTTACTTGGTTGTTTAGACCCACTGAGATCCGTGTCTTTTGACACCGCAGTGTAAGCCTGCCCCTGTTCCAAGTCTTCCCCAAGGTTCCTGGAGATCCCAGCTGGAGACCTAGGACAGACTTGCTATCCCCTTGTTTCTTTATTCACATCTGGATCAGTGGCTTATAACGCAAATGCTTTACGTTCTCACTCATGGCACAGTTCAGTCCCATGTTTCCAGGGTGGCCTTCTGCGTAGTGATTTAGGGATCCCAGCTGCTTCTTTTTGGTGAGCCCGGTCTCCCCTGAGCCATCGGGAAGCTCCCCCGGACCCGTCACCCACTCAGAGACTGGAAAGGAGAAAAATGGGTTGAGCCGTGTCCTCCAACAACGCACGTTCAAATCCGAACCCCCTTGGCCCTGTGACCTTATTTAGAAACAGGATCTTTGTGGATATAATTAAGATGTAAGTTAAGATGAGGTCATACCAGAGTAAAGTGCGTCCTACAGCCAATGACTAGTGTCCTTGTGAGGAGAGAGAGATTTGAAGACACAGGGGAGGCCCAGAGAAGAGACGGCAGGATCCTGGACTCAGAGCGGGCAGTGATGTATCTGCAAGCCAAGGGCCACCAGGCCAGTTGTTACCGGTTTTAAGTCACTTGATTCTGATGTACCTTAGAGCCATTTTCTTTGCGTCTTCTGCTGGGGGTTCACTGATCTTCTTGGCCACATGCGTTTACCATTTTTATCAAATTTGGCTGCTTAAGGTTATCCCACAGTTCACTGATGCTCTGCTTACTATTTTTTTCTCTTATTTTTGAACAGTTTCTGTTACTGTGACTTTAATGTCACTGATATTTTCTCCTGAGAGTCCATCTACTATACCATCTATCCCACCCTGTGTACTTTTCATATCTAGGAGTTTGATTTTGGTATTTTAAAAATACTTCCTTATATCTCCTTAATATGTTCAGTCTTTCAACTTCTTAAGCATGTAGGATATAGTCCTTATAACTATTTGAATATTCCTTGTCTGCTAGTTTCATGATTGGTGTCTTTTCTGGGTCAGTTTCTATTGATTGAATTTTATTCCAGCTTCTTTGCATGCCTGGTAATTTTGTATTATGTGCTATGCATTGTTGGTGCCATTACCTTGCAGGGTCCTGGCTATTTTTGCATTGTTATAAATATTTTTGTGTTTTGATCTAGGATATGGTTAAATTATTTGGGAACGCTTCAATCTTTTCAAGTATTTCTTCGGGTGGGACCAGAGCAGTCTTCGGTGTAAGGCTACTTTTCCTCATGACTGAGGCAAGATATTTCTTAGTACACTGGTGTCCTTTAAATTATGAGGTTTCCCACTTTGACATTTGAGAACTGGCCATATTCCTGGTCCCCCATGGTCTCCAGACTCTGTTCCTACTCATCCTCAGGTGTTCCCCATCCCTCCCCCATGCATGCCCTCCTCAGTGTTCAACTAAATACTTGAGGGGGACTGTCTGCAGTTATCTGGAGCTCTCTCCCTTTTCCCGTATTCTCCCCTGCAATCTCCAGCCACGTTTGCTTTTGCAGACACCCAGCTCTGTCTCCTCAGTTAAGAGAGAAGGCTGGCCTCTGCTTGGGTCTCCTGCCCTGTGCTGTGACCTGGAGACTTCCCCTTGGGCAGCAAGTAAACGGGGCTCCCCGAGGCTTGCCTTTTTGTTTCCTGTCTCTTAGAAACCACTGCCTTCATTGCCTACGTCCACTGTATTGAAGGACGTCAGTTTATGTGTTTGTCCGGTTTTCTGTCCTTTCAGGTGAGACTTTATCTGGTCCCGTTTCTCCATTCTGGCTGGAATGCTGTGGTGGATTCAGCAGGCTCAGAAACCCTTTGACACTGTTCTCGCTGAGACGTGTGGCTTATGTCTGCCCGATCCCGGCGGGCTGCGTGACCTGTGCGGCAAGGGAAAAACGGCAGAAATAGCGCTGTGCTGCTTTCGGAACTCAGACGCTGAGAGGCTAGCTGTTACTTTCCCCATCTCTTAGAATCCTGTCACTGAGATGCCAGGGAGCTTGTCACCCTGTGGAGACGGTTGTGTGGTGGGAAGCCGAGGCCCCAGCGTATCAGCCATGTGAGTGAGCAATCTTGGAAATGGATCCTCTATCCTCAGTCAAGCTGTCCTCACAGATGCCACTTGGGAAAGAGACAAGCTGTCCCTTAGTTCTGCCCACATTGCAGATTTCACAAGCAGAGGAAATGATTATCGCTTTAAGTTGCTATGTTCTGGGGGAGATTTTCACCCTGCACTATATGCCAGGAACCCTAACTCTTAAAAGGTGAGAGTTCACCATTTGGCCTATTAATTGAAAGGGAGCTGGAAAATGTGGTTAGATTGTGCTCCAAACGAGGAGCCCACAGACTTGCTGAGCACACATGCTATCTTCTCCCTGCACTTGTGATGTAGGCTGATGTCCCTGTCGGACACTCCAGGAAACCGAGACTTGGAGAAGTTAAAAAATGCATCCGAGGTCACAGCTAACGAGTGGAAGTGTCGACATTCCAGCCTTTTTGACCCTAATCCTGAAATCTTTCTTCCATTTTCTTTCATGTAGACTTCACCCATCAGAACAGCCAGAGCCCTGCCTTGTGCCTATCCTTCCTTGCAAATTCATAAGTTACCATTTTTGGTCTAAGTCCCTCTTCTCTCCTGGGGGAGTTTTGACCCATCAGTGGAGCCGCTCTGCATGGTTGGGGCTGATAGAAGGTGGGAGGTAGAGCAACATGCATCCCAAACAGGGCTCCATGCGTTACTGAGAGTCGGGTAGGAAAACAAGTCCCGAAATCTTGACAGAAGAGCCTGAATGTGTCACTGAATTATTTGGGAATCCACGATCCAGGGTGCAGAGGATAAAGAATAAGGTTGGGGTGGTCCTGGGAACATACCCAGCTCCAGCACTGGCCAGCTGGGCTGACCTTCCCTGGACTGCAGGGGGCGCACTTGGGCTGGGGGTGATTTTAGAAGGAAGCCCCATGCTATAGGTCATTGCCTTTGAGGACGGTGAGTTTCATGTGTCAGCTTGGCTAGGCTGAGGAACCCAGCTATTTAACCCTCATTTACCTGTTCCCGTGAAAGTATTTTGTAGAGGTGATGAACTTCTAACTTAGTTGGCTTGATAGAAAGGATATTACATGGTTGAGCCTCGTCCAACCAGTTGAAAGACATTAAGAGCAAAACTGAGGAATGAGGAATTTTGCTTCAGAACTGCATTCGCCCCTGCCTGGAGTTCTAGCCTTTCAGCCGGCCCCATGATTTCAGGATGGTAGTTCCCACAATGTGTAAGCCAAATGCTTGAAATAAATTGACACACACACACACACACACACACGCACGCACACGCACATACATGCGTCCACCTTTACTGGGCTGTTTCTCTGGAGAACGTGACTGACACAAACTCCACGAGGGCCCATGGAGCATGAATAAGGCACCATCCTAGTGACGCACGTTAGTGCTTTGCTAAGACACCTGAGAATACCACTGTTAGCATCGGGGTTCAGTTGCAAATGTCCAGAGAGGGCCATGTGTTGCCTCTGACTTGACCTGATCTTGGTGGCATCAATTACACCCCCGAGAGACGAGAGCAAGCTTTCCCCATGCCCTGATCGTCCCTGCTCGGCAAATCAATGCGCGCCCACCTCGGAAAGCTGACTCCTGGCCCTGGAAGTCCAAGAGCTCCTCTGTGGCAGAGCGGCCTCCCACATGGGGCGTTTACCCTTAAGCCGGGGTTCAGGTGCTGCAGGGGCCAGGGCTGCTTTCCGGGATTTCTCTGACAGGCAATTATCCGCTCTGCACACCAGGGCCAGGTGAGGCTCCCTGGAAGGCCGCGATTGAAACGCTGTGCACACCCCGATCGCCTCTGAATTAGCTGCAATGTCTGTGTTAAAAGGAGAGGGAGAGGTAAGAGAAGAAAGAGATGTACAGTCCGTGTCATGACGGGTGGCTCAATGAAGACATCTGCTCCCTGCCCGGTGGCTGTCAGAGCTGCCATAAGACACATGACTCTGCGAAGGGGATGGAGAGGAGATGCAGAAATATTATTATGCCATTCTATAAATCAGTGCTTCCTCCTCCTCTTGAATGCTGCAGCCGCGGCCAGCTGTCGTCCCTCAATGAGGCTATAAATGAAAGGGTGAAAGGCCAGAGAAGGGCAGTCGAGCTGATTAGAGGCCTCGGGAAAGAGACGGGGGCAGAGGCAGGAAGATGGGCCTCGCCCACAGCGAGAATACGGATGATTAGAGCTTTATATTACAGAGATACGGGGCGGCGAGAGACCAGGTGGAGGTAAAGGAAGTAATGAAGGGCTCCCCAAAGGCCAAGTGGGTGTTCCTATTTATTCTGCCTCATGAAATTAAATGGTAACAGATTTGAAATGGATGAAAGGACATCTCTCTTAAAGCATCAGGGGCCCGGTTCCCAGCGGGGTGGCCTGGAGGCAGCCTGGCTTCTGCCTGAGCCGCAGGGTCTGCCTCTGTAGCATGGAGAGGTGGAACCCTGTGTTAGCCAGGCCCCTCCAGCTCGGAAGATCCTGGTTTCTCTCGGCCGCCTGGTGGTAACCACTCCTTTCCCTCCTCCACTCCCTCTACTGGGAACGATAGGAATAGACAGGTGGGAAATGGGCCTACCGGGGGCAGTGACAGGGCAGGGGGGGCTCATCTTTGATCTCGCCGACACCCTGAAATGCTACTGGGGCGAACTGGTTCACAGTGTAAACAGAAGGCTCTCTGAGATCAATTACAGCCTCTCTCTTGATTCCGGAGGAATCCCAGGTCGTGCTTACCAGCTTTCTGTCTTAAGTAAGTGGCCAGATTTCTTATATCCCCTGAATCTCAGTTTCTTCCTCTTTAAAAGTCCCCTCCCTTGCAGATAACGCATTCTAGGCACTTAGCCACTCAAGCGGTATTTAGTAATTGGAAGTTATTACTAAAGCTTCTTTTTGAAAGACTGGCACAAACCCATCAGTAATCTGATAAATGAAACTGGTAATTAACGGCAGATTTGGGATTTACGCGCCAGCCCCTCCTCGTGGGAAGTGTATGCTTTTCTCACTGGATGAGATTGCCTTTCGTTCAGGGTGAAAGCTGCTCCGTCCATGGCAGGGTCTGATTAATGCCACATGTGTGAGGCAGAGAAGAAGCCCCGTGAGAGACCAGGAAGGGAAAAGCTAACTCAGATGGGCTGAGGTGGGCCTGGAAGGCTTCCTGGAGGAGGGGTCGCTTGAATCAGGTCTCAGTGAAGCAGACGGCTAACGTGGAAGCCAACAGGCATTCACAGCAGGAGAAGCTGAGCGATTCAGAGCGGCCAGTCCAAGCCCAGGAAACACACCCACCTCGGAGTCAAGAAATCCAGTGGGGCAAAGGCCGTGGAAGGCAGACGATTACAAAGGGCTTCAGGGGGACGGTTGGGGCTGAAGTTTTTCCAAAGGAACCCGAGGAGCCATCAGTGGGTAGTGACTTAGAATGGGGTGCAGTCTTCTCAGAAGCCACAAAAGTGTGTCTGAGAAGATCCACTCAGCAGCGGCATTCCGAAAGGAGGGGTGAGGTCTGATCTGGGGTTGTTGGAGAGCCAGGGTCACACCCCGTCCCGGTAGCCCATTGCGAGGGGCAGGAAGGGGACAGTGGCAGTGGGGATCAAGGCAGGCACTGAGGAGTGTGGCCTAAAAGAGAGGCGAGGTAGCAGCAATACCAAACGCCTCCTGAGGGCTTGCTGTGTGCGGCCCTCCCTTCCGGGCTCTCGGTGGGTCTCCGTCAGCACTCAGGGTCCAGCGCTGAGATGCCCTGTGTACTTGGGAGAGGCAGACAGATCTACTCCAGCACTAAACACGCAAGCAGGCTGGTTACGACCCCAAGTCTTAGTTTACTTCTCTTGTAAGTGGCGTAATGCTAACCAGTCCACACAGTTGTTTCAAAGGCTCCAGATACCGTACGAAAAGCACCTGGCAGTGGGAGCCTGTCTCGCAGGGCGCACGTGGTGGGTGCTGTCGCTGTCCAGAGAGCGGTTGGCCCAGATATAAACAGACGGCACGAAGCATCAAGGGGCAGAGGTGACGCTGAGTTCCACAGTCGGGGCCTGGGAAAATGCCGCTGCCTCCGACCGCAGTCAGAAAATGGGCTTTGAGGGAAATGTGACAGGCGCGGTTTGATTTTTGAGGTGATGGCTGGAAAGTTTGACGGGCCATTGGAAGCATGAAGTCAGATCTCGGGCAAAACACCAATCGTCTAGAAGAAAATTGAGCAATTTATCAAGTGTCTAAATATGTTGTCCACATAATGACAAACATCCCGATTTTGGGAACTCTTTGGATGTGGATTTAAATGTCAACTTTGTATCTCAGTGCTTGGTTGTGCTGATGTGAAGACAAAGCCCTCTTGTTTTCCTCTGGATTGTGAATCCAACTCTTTTGCCAAGATCCACTTGCCCCAAATCACCACGTATTTCTTTGCCCTTTGCTAGGGAACTACAAAAGGGTTATGCAAGAAGTTTACTTCCATCTCAGCTCTTGGCTTTCAGCTTCTTCATTCTTCACACCTCAACAAATCCTATTTCATTCCATTTTTGAAATTGCAATATAATTTTGGTGATTAACTCTAAATTGGGGATAACACACTGACAGGCATTAACATAATGTCAAAACATTTCCTTACAATTATTTCTTAACCTCCGTCCAACCCCCCTCTCCCTGTGGACCTTTGCTGATATAATATGGACAACACACCAGAACTCTGAGCTGTGGGAAGAGACAGTGATTACCAGGAGCACTTATCGGAGATGATCAAGGCCAGTCAAAGACAGCGTGATAGACAGAACTCGGGCCCGGGAGCAGACGTGAGGAGATGAGTTCTGGAAGCGTCTCTCGGGATGTTTGGGTTAGAGTGTGGCGGTAGGAGTTTTGTTCCCATTGTCGCATCTGTTGCCATTACCCAAATGGAGCATGCATTCCGGTAAGAAATGAAAACAGCTTGGCAAGCTGAAAATAGCCACACGGCCCCACACCGAGCGGCTTACGAACCAGGCAGCGCCTGCTGGAAGCAGAGGTGGAAACGATGCGATGTAAAGCAAAGGGGCCTTACAAGTCTTCACAACACATTCACGTACGTTATCCTCTTTGGGAGTTGCAGCCAATTGGCGAAAGCCAGCAAGGTCAGTAGGGTTGTCCCCATTTTATGGAAACTTAGATGTGTTCGGCTGCTTGCCTCCGATAACCGTGGCGGATGGGAAGCAGTCGAGCGTGTTGGTTTGGCTTTGGCGTTGGGCGGGAATGAGTTCAAGTACAGCCCGCCTCCAGGCCCAGGAAAGTAACCCTTCAGGGCTTCAGTTTCCTCATTAGTAACCTAAAGGTGATAATCGCACATTCCTCGCAGGCAAGTTTGCACAGAAGGTTCTCAGTGATCTGTAGCTATTCGTTGGAATAGGAGAATAGAATAGGAGAATATGATAGACCTGGAGCTAGCATGTGAGCAAGCTGGCTCCTGCTTTCTTCTCTCCGCACCCACACGGTGGGAGTGTGGATCAGACAGAGCAGGGGGCAGAGCTAGTCCCTGCGGCCCCCTGAGCCCCGTCCCTCACCCTCTGGATTTGCGACTGCCAGGCTGGGACATTGTGCCCTGGCCGGTCTTCAGGTCTTCAGTAGCTCTGTGCACGGCCCCCTCCCCTCGCTAAACCCCACTGAGCTTAAACAAAACATCCTGTGCCTACGGCTGGCCGTCATGCAAGGGGAAATTATTTAAATGAAAATGTTAATGCTACGAAATTTTTGTTTTCAAGAAAAAGAGCCTGGTAGACTATAACAGAGGAGTTGTTTTTTGTTTGGTTGTTTTTTAATAAATGGGCAATAAAATGCTGGCTGCATTTCCCAGGGCCCAAGGCGGTTGGCTTTTGTCTGATTTCAGCCAACAGGAGGCCCTGGGAGAAGCAGGGATCTGGGAGGAAGGAAGAGGCCAAGGTATTGGTCCTCCAGCCCCTGCCTCTGGTGGCCTTGCTGTGGCTTCAGCTTTGACCTCCTGGTGACTTCAGCCCCTGGGCTCCCCAACGCCACCGTTGTCCCCTGAGCCGTGGGGAGGTGCTGGTGTCCCACTGTCCCGCCTCAGCGCTGCCTCACAGTGTCCAGCTGGCATCTGCGTTCGATTCTCGTTTGTCTAGTTTGCCTTTTCCTGGCCAGGTCCTCCGTGCCCAGCACGCTGCCTGCTTCCTACACGTATTGCAAATTTTGTAGAGTGGAATGGAGCTTGTTGTTTTGACTAACCCAACACGGCCGCTTACTTAGGGGTTCAGGCACCACCATAGCGGGGTCTATGGAAGTGCAGGGAGAGAATTTCAGAACAGTAATAAAATTAAGTAATTACAGTGTTGGGCGGGGGACCTAGCAAGTCGTAAGGGGACTGGGGAAAGAGACGAGGCCAGGAAGTGGGAGTGATGTCATTAGTGCCACCCTAATGCATTCTGTGGCAGAGCTTGGTAATCACACTTCCTGACATTATAAATGTTTGTCTAAGGAATCAGCATAGAATTGAAATGCCCTTGAAATGATTCACTCAAGCCCAATGCATGGGAGTCTCATTTTATAAAAATACTTGTTTGAGGTAGGTTACTACTTATAAAGGCCATCCAAAACAAAGCAGAGGTCAGGGACAGATATATCATCATACCTTGGTACTTGTCGGCTTCAGAATTCATCAGACCGGGTTCTCGATACATTTTGACAAGAAAAAATGTTTCGGCACCCAGTGCTTGCCCACCACTCATTGAATGAGGATTGAGGTGTCACTGTATTAACATTTAGGGGTAATTTAATAACCTGTTCTTTGGGGCCTTTGGGTGGCTCTCTGGCTACCAAGGTCGTCCGTCCCAGGCCCTCCCAGTCTGCAGGTTCCAGGGCCACGCTGCCGGGTGTGAGCATTGTTTGGAGGTACCAAGTCCTCTGTAACTCAGTTTCTCCCATCCAGGGAACCGACCGGGGTAAGGAAGCTCTGTGATCGTGCAGGGCTGATGTTTGGGTCGCGCAGTCATTGGCTGGCTGGTATCGATCAGGAAGCGATGGCACTGGCAGATTCGTGCTGGAAAAGAAGGCATAGTGATCATACCTTCTATGTAATAATGTGAAAAGAGCAGTACCAGGCAATGGCCTGGAAACGCAAGAAATTTAGGGAGCATCCTGGCCCAATGAGCTGTAGCTGCTCAAAGTGTTTAGGCTGATGAAAGTAGCCAGCCACCAGGCGAGGTGTCCCAGAATAGCACATAAAATAGCTAAGAGCAGAAAGTGCAGTTATTTTGAAACCACAGAATTAGAAGTTTAAACAACAGTTCATTGAGTAGCAACGTGTGTGCGCGTTTGTGTGTGTATGTTATGAATATTCTGAACCAACACCCAGGCTAGGGGAGCAACCGGACTGGGGTCGGCAGTGGGCCACTGTGAAGGCACATTCCTCAGACTGTATCCAAAACAGATCATTTAAGGCCCGAGGCTTCCAGACAACTCTGAATCATAGCAGGTGTGAATAATCATGATTATAATCGACACTATTTACCGAACATTGATGGCATGCCAGGTATTTCTTTTACACTCCTAGGAACATTCAAGCAGCAGTGGAAGGTGGTGATTCTACCATTGCTTCTGAGAAGTCACTCGTGTTCCCAGAAACAGCTGGCAGGACCGTGTTTTAAACCCCGGTTTATCTGGCCTCAGAGCCTGGTTGCATACCTTTGGCCTTTTTCCATCTGTGCAAGCCAGGGTGTTAGAACAGCAGGGGGTGACGGCACCTGCCTTCTGTGTGGGGAGCATGGCCGGAGGTGTGAGTGTGGCAATAAGCAAATCAGCTGCCATTCTGAGTTCAGTTCAATTTCATAACTCTCATCGAACACCTGCTTTGTGCAGGCAACTGCACTAGACACTTGGGAGCAAGAGAAAGAAGAGAGAACCCTGCCTTCAAGAAGTTTAGAGTTTAGTGCCAGGATCTGCAAAGCTTTTCTCTAAAGGGCTGCATAGCAGACATATCTGGCTTTGCCAGCCAAGTGGCCACAGGTGGTCTCTGTGGGGACTCCCCATCCCTGCTGTTGGACCAACGGTGGCCACAGGCAATGCGGGAAGGAAAGGACATGGCCGAGTCACGGCTGTACAGACAGGCCGTGGGCGCTCTGGGCCCAAGTTGGCTGACCTTGCCCTTCTGGGAGAATTCAATGTGTAACTCAACAATGACAAAAGATCATGTGCCATGACAGCTGTATACGCAGGCATAAAAGCAGTACAGAGACGGGGGTTGGAGAGTGTGCCCTTTAGTCCGGGACAGGGTTCGGGGATCTCAGCCTTGGCACTGTTGACATTTTGGACCGGGCGACTATGTGTGGTGAAGACCTGCCCTGTACATTGTCGGGTGTTTAGCAGCACCCCTAACTTACACCAACTAGGTGCCAGGAGCCACCTCCCACTCTGGGTTGTGACAGTAAAAAATATCTCGAGAAATTGCCAAATGTCCTGGTCGGGGGGCAGGGAGTCACCTCCAGTGGAGAACCACTGTTCTAAGGCTTAGAATCACCACATCAGGAAGAGAAGTCAGGAGAATTCTTACCAAGAAGGTGGCCCCCAATGAGGGTTTGGAAGGATGAGTAGGAGTTGGTTACAAGGATAAAATACATGGGGGGAGGGTAGGACATTCTAAGCAGAGGGCAGAGAACATAAACGCAGATAGATGTGAGATGAGGGAATTAGGTGAGGGATGACAAGCCACTGAGTATTGTTAGGTCAGCGTGTACATGTACGTGTGTGTGTGAGCGTGTGCACATGGTTGTGCAGTGGTTAAAGGGTAAGGAGTGAGACAAAGACAGAAAGACAGGGGGCAGATCACAGAGGGACGTCCTCTCATGCTGGGCTCAGGGGGTGGGATGTTACCCAGCAAACGGTGACGACCGTGAGGCCAACTTTGAAGGGTGGAGTGAAGAGTAGGTGACGTGGTCCAGGCCCCACCAGGAGGTGTGCTGGTCATCAGTAGAGCTGTTGCCTCGGCTTCCCTGGAACACAGCACAGGCTTGATGACAAGCTTGTGCACCCTCGTCCCCCCTCACCCTGTGAGTCCCCAAGTGTGAGCAGTAAATGAATTTTTAAAAGATTATAACTATGGATCAAAATGTGCTCATGCACAGCTGCTCTACGACATATTAAGGAGAGATTCTATAATTCTGTGCTGCTGACAAGATAGCCTGAAACTCAATAAACTTAATAAAACAGTGGAGTCTATTGATGTTGCTATACTGCTAAGCACAAGCCTCCCTAGAACATACGCAGAGAATAAAAATAAGTGTTCATGGCCGAGAGTGAATGCAAACAACCAGGGGTCATTCACTGGCGTGGGTGACACATTCCACACCAATACATTGACGCAAACCTACGTGGATGGCTCATTTCCAAGGGCTGAAGGGTCCTCGCGTGTTATTTAAGCTCTGGATGGGGAGGGGAGTTACGACTGCTGTTTTGAAACCACATCCTTCTTGGGAAGGCTCGTGAAGATCGCATTACCCTTCCGTTATCAGAGGGCAAGTGGAAGCTAAGGAGGGGAAAGGGACTTGCTCAAGTCTGTGCCTTGGGCAAGACTGAAAAGCAAGCCCTGTGCTAAGTGCGTTGCATTTTTTCCTTTTAAAGATTTTGTCTGGAAAAATTTCAAACTTATTGAAAGTAGAGAGATTAGTACAATGAACCTTCATGTGCCCAGCAGCAATTATTAGGATTTTTGTCAATCCTTTCCCCCTCTGTAATAATTGGAAGCAAACATCAAACACCACATCATTTTGCCTACAAGGATCTCAGAAATCAATGCACTTTAAAAGAGGCCTCTGTCTGACACTTGTGTCCTTGAATAAAAGAAAAAAAAAATGAAGTGGTGTTCATATTTTTTCACTTAGTATGCTTATCTCTTATTTACTATATGAACCTATGATTTCTTTTAATTGAACTTATAATTCAACATATGTTTATTAGACTTTTTCTGTGGCCAGGAACTATGGGTAAATAGGAAATAAATATCAGTGATTTACTATCCTCAATTCTACAGTGGAAAAATCGAGGAAGATAGATAAAGCTTGGAGAACTGTCGGTCAAGCCGAGCACAACTCACTGGCAGTGTGACTGCTGTCATTTAGCTTGACCACGCTGTGTCTCACAGTCCGCAGATCTAAAATATGTATCAGTTATCAACTGCCACAATAATGCTGCAGATTAAACCACCCCAAACTCAGGGGCTAAAAGAAATAAGCATTTACTTAGTTTGCGAGCTTGTGGTTTAGGAGTTTAGGTTGATCTTGGCCAGACAGTTCTTCTGTCCCTTGGGTTTACTTCCATGTCTGGGCTCTGCTGGCTGTGGACTGATTCATCTCGGGTGGTCCCAGCTGGGGCACTGTGACAAATCAGCTCTGCTCCAACCCTGTCTCAGTCACAGATGGACCAGAGACACAGAGATCCTTTGCCAGGCCTCTCCTTGGATCTCGTTTGCTAACATTCCATTGGTCATAACCAGTCACATGCATGGACCAAGCAACGAGTGACCCCCTGCCCACAGTGGGAAGTAGAGTCCTGCCGTTTCAGGGCAACGGGTGTGCATCCAGGGCAGGAGAAAGAGGGGGGCCGTGAACGTAGCCCTCACACTGCCAGCTTCTTACAGGACTTACGCAGTGGGGTCATTACAGGGATTAGGTGAAATAGCATGGATAGCGGGCTTAGCCCAGTGTTTGACGTGTTGCTGGTCATTGATAGAAGTCAGATGTTAATTATTGTTACTGTAATTATTGCCATGTTATTGTTGACATTGCCAGGTAACAGTCAAGGGACAACCAAGTACTCTGGGAACATAGAAAAGGGAGAGACTCATTCTGACCTGGAACGAGGAGGAAGTGGAGTGAAGTAGCTTTAGAATAACAGGGGTGTCCAGCCTGCAGCCCGCAGGCCCTGTGCAGCCCAGGATGGCTGTGAACGTGGCCAACACAAAATCGTAAATTTACTTACAACATTATGAGATTTTTCTTTGGTGATTTCATGTCACCATGTATTTAATGTGTGGCCCAAGACAACGTGTCTTCCAGTGTGTCGCAGAGACGCCAAAAGGTCAGAGCCCCCTGATAGAGGGACTGGACAATAATAACAAACATAAAAAATACCGGCATCCCTTCAAAAGCACACAGAGCCCATTAGGATCAGACTAGAAAGGCACCTGCTGATCTGAGTAACTTAGGGGGTTACAAGAAGCTTCCCAACCCCCTCAGGATCACCTCCACTGGTCCATGACCTTGTATCACATCCATCCTGGGAGAGTCATCCTTCTGGATAAGACAATATCATTATCAAAAACAACACAGGGTCCATCCATGCTGCTTGTCATGGTTCTTGGAAGCAGTGGCGGGAAGTATCCTGTGGGGAGGAGCCAGGCTTCGGGGTGACAGTGTGAACTTGGTGACATCGCTGCCCTCCAGGGTCAGCCTCAAGCAGCTCCCTCCAAAGGGTCGTCTCTCCAGGGAGACTCCAGGGTGTGGGCGTGAGCATTTGGGAGTGTGGGGAGTGGTGTGGAAGGGAAAGGGTGAGAGGGATCCCGCAGGATGACCGTCTCACACGGGGTTTCTGCAAAAGGGAAGGGGTGCTGATGAGCAGGGCACCGTGGCGTCCCTCGGGGCTCAGCCCTGATAAGGAGACTGTAGGGAGCCCGGCTCAGGCCTGCCCCACGGGGTGTGCAGGAGGCGGGGGGCGTGACCCCGCTCCCGTCCTCAGTGGCACCGAGCAGCTCCTAGGCCGTTAGCTGCCTGGCCCTTCACCCTGGCCCCTCACACAGTCCAAGTGCATTCCAGCAGCCAGAGGCAGCGTGACAGGTGTGTGCCGTCGAGGCTGCGCACTGCGTTTGGGAGCCATGCGTGTGGTGGGGATGCGGGCGAGGCACCTGCCCAAGGCCGCCTGCGAACCAGCCCTCCTCGCGGCTGCTCTTGTCTCATCAGAGCTCATAGAATGTATTTTATGACACAGAGAGGAGACAGTGTGGGGAGTGGTGCCTGTCCCCCTCTCCATCTGCTTTTTAAAGTGGATGCTGAGCATTTCCCATCATCTGGTATAGTGGGTGCAGGCGGGGGGTGTTCACCGAGATGGGGGGTGGGGAGGTGTGAACATGACAGTAAACTATATGCGCTTAATTTTACCCCAGCACTGAAATTTTTGATTATGACCGAAAGGCATAACTAGGTGTGAAGAGTAAGCAGAAACTGTTAAAAAAATAATCAGCCCTCCTCACATTCTCATGATCTCCATTTTTATTGGTTTTAGATTTACTCTACGGTGTAAGTCATTAGAACTCTATCATGTGGATCAATCTATTTATTTACAAAATATTTAGAGATAGCCGGGTGTGTGGGAGGGGAGTGGAGACAGGGAGGCACGTGAGCTCTTCCCAGCGAGGCTCTCCCAGCTCTAATCAAATCTGGCCACTTGAGAAACAAGCAAGGAAAAAACCCCACAGAAATCACTGTGTATGAAGACGAGGGAATTGGTTGCAGGGGCAAAGTAGGGTGAAGCGTGAATCACCATGAAACATATGAGAGATGTTAAGAAGAGCAGACTAAAAATAGTCCCTTTGTCTTCTCTTTTCTGTTGTCTCCTCCACCCTTTGTCCCAACTGGGTATTCTCTTCCTCTTCAGTGGGAACACAACGTGGGAGGCAGTGAGGCAACCAGAGGGTAGAGAATCGTAGCCAAACTCTCCCCTAAGCACAGTACACGCTGTGATCATTCTAGCAGATGTTAATTCATTGGGTTGTAAATAGTCTTGGGGCAAGGCAGCTCATGAAGTCCCTTTTCAATGAATGAGGCAGCTGAAACTCAGAGAGGTTAGATACTAGTTAAAAGCCACACAGCTAGCCTTCGCTGGTGCAGCTCAGTTGGTCAGAGCATCATACTGGACGCTGAAAGGTTGGGGGTTCAATTCCCGGTCAGGGCATGTACCTAGCTTGCAGTTTAAATCCCTGCTCAGGGTACATGCAGAAGACAACTAATCGACATTTCTTTCTCACATCTCTCTCCCCCTCTCCTTCCTCCCTCTCTAAAATCAATAAATATATTTTTAAAAATTTAAAAAATAATCCACACAGCTAGACAAAAGTAGGGTACCAGGGAAAGACCGTCAGGAGCTGTATTCAGGGCCCAGACAGTATTCATGGTGCCATGTCTACTCCCACTCCTGGTATCTTAAGATGACCAGATTAATTCCATCCCTGTATGACGGAGAAACACTAGGAAACAAGGCATGATCCTTTTCCTCATGGAGCTCCTGACACCCAGCGTGTGATCGCTATGGGGCGGCTGGCCAGCAGGAGTCTGAGGGCAGGCCTCTCTGCCTCCGCTGCTTGTCCTGCAGGGGGCAAAGGGATGATGCTGATTGTTCAGTGTTCTTGTCCTGTTTCTTAATCCGACCTGTCGTCACTATGTCTCAGAGCAAAGCCAGCGGGGTCAGATAGTTGCCTGGCTGTTGGGTGGGTGGGATGGAGTAAGAAAGAATCAGGCTGGTGGGTGCTTTGCAGTCCTGGAAGACCGGCAAAATGGTCGTCATCTCTCCGTTGACAGGAGTGACCCAACGGCCACACTGGGGTGTTAGTGTCTTCATGAAGCCTGAAGCGGAAGAGAGAGGCATGAGGAAGGCGGGGCTGGATTCTTAAGAGAAATTGATGGACAGACAGGCTGTTGAACCAGTGACTCTGAACTGAGTTGCGTTGAGGCAGGAGGGTCTTGGGGCTTTGGAGTTTGGTGATGTAGCAGGGCCATGTTGGGGAGGTGACAGAATCACCACTTGGGGGACAATGCCAAGCCGGATAGTGAGCCTCAGGGCCACTTTCCCGTAAGGAAGCCTGGGCCGCAATACTAAAAAGGACCACTAGGGGCGTTGTAGGCAGGGACGAGGACAGTGTGTCTCTAGCCTGTCCAGGGTTGAGCATCACTTTGATATGGAAGCCAAGGGGAGGAATTGCTCTCATGGGCCAGAATCTCACTGGTTCCGCATGAAAGCCCCTTGAACTAGGCTTTCTGACCTCCGTTTTTAACGAGGAAATGGAGGCTTAAAGAGATCGTGTAGTTACTCTTGGGGCACTGCTCAGAAGTGGCAGAATCAGGATGAGAGTCCTGTCTAATGACAAATCTCCCATTATTTCTACTCCAGTGCACTGTTTGATAATAAAGACAATGAATTCAAAGGTGGGGTGGAAAGCGGGCTGCCTGTGGGGCACTGTGGGAGAACAGGGCGAGGAAATCGAGGTGGTGTAAATGCACATGTAGCAGAGAGACGAGATGGCTTAGGTTAGGGTTTTGGCTTTGGTAGTGTCGCCATTTTCTAGCAACTGAGCTTCCTGGCCACAGGCCAGTGGTCAACAAGACTGCGCATGCATCTTTGATGACTAGGGCCACAGAATGTGACGTGGTTGGATGCAGAGTTTGTCTGGATGAAGTAAAGCGTTCCACTCCAGCTATGACCACAAGCCCTGGTCGAGGATGGTGTGAGCAGGTGGGCATGGGGCACAGCCGGAAGAATTGTTTACGCTGAGATCCCCCCTTGAGAGCTGGGCCAATAGCACGTGTTTAGTTTATACTACCATGCGCTGGGCTCCACGTCCTTCTCATTTTACGGACAGTGCTCATCACAGCAGTGGGCATCCAAAACGTGGAAAACAACCCAAGCATCCAAGGTCAGAGCAGGGTTCCGCATTTCAAAGTCATTCATACAGTTTGGGCGGTCACTTATTGCAGTGCTGTCTACCAACAGCATTTATTTTTAATAATGCAAGGGAATGTGCATGCTATGGCGACAGATGGAAACTGGTTTGGTTTCTAAGAGGTGATAGAAGATATGGGGCGGAACTGACGTATCAGGCACCTAAAGTGTATTCGGCATTTTCACAGACACCAGATCACTTCATCCCTGCAATGACCCTGTGTCTTAGGTCTTGTTATTGGTGTCATCAGATAGGGAAGCTGAGGCTTCCTCTCTTAAGGGTTGTTCCCAAGTGCGCACCTTGAGTAGCTGGCGTTAATGACTCCAGTCCCGCCTCATGTAATGTATTATGTGTCTCCCTTTTGGACCATCATAGAGTTGAAAGAATTTAAGTCAAACCATCATAGTTCAGGGACCCCGTGCATTGGGTCATCTTAGCGAGACATGTCAGGACCTCAGTTATGCAAGGGAGGGCTTCATGTTTTAATACAACTTTTGTATTTGTTCTCAGTGGTTTAGTATCAGTTAAAACTGGCCTTTCTTTCTGCATGAAGTCAGGCTTTTGAAAAACAATATTCCTTTTAACTTCCCGTTTATTGCTAACTTGAAAATAACCCCTTCTCCTTCTTTGTCATCAGTCCTGGTTTCCACCCCAGCTCTGTCCCAGGCTGGATTTCTCTGGGGTGGGAAGCCTGTGTCCGTCTCTGGCTGTGCTGCTTTGAGAAGCTCTTGGCACTCAGGGCTCTATAGTGATAGATGGAAACGGGCGTGGTTTCTAGTCAGCAACAGGAGAACAGGGCAGAATCGAAAAGAGAAACCCTGCTTGTTCAGATGTTACTGCTGCTGGTTATGACAACAGTAAATAAGCTAGTAGTAATAATTACTAAAAATAATAAAATACTAAACATTGATCCTATTTATATATACTCTAATTCTAAAACCCTAAATACTAACTACATACTAAAGAATACCAAATGCTAAAATGCATAATGAAATATTACTAAAAAGTACAAACAATGGGTTGATAGAATGTTATGTCATTTCCGAAGCCATTCCACCTGCAGCCTATCATTTTAATCTGCTATACTGAACGTAGGCTGGGTGGTTTTCCATCTTGGCATTTTCAAAGGTGTCTTCTAGGCTGATTTTACAGTAAGATGAATATACTGTACACAGAAAAAGTAAGAGCCTCTAGTGATTAATCCATTCAGGATGTTTTTCCATTTATATCCAGAAAATTAAGCGAAACTGACAGTCACACTTTGGGGACCAGTTAGGTGCTGTTGTGGGAGATGAAGATGAACCAGCCAGAGCCGGAGCCATGAGGGGCCTCGGTCTTTTGGGAGAGATGATGCTTACATTCTCGGAAGGACAAATAATTATAAACGACTTGAGTGATAGTTCAAGGCTGGTCTAGATGAGATGTCTCAGGGGAGCTTGCCAAATTGATTGATAACCCGAGACGTTCAGGCAGGGAGAGTTGATTGGATGCTGTTCAGAACGGCTTGAGCTGAGCAGCCGGGCTGTGACGTGGCGACTGAGTCCCATGGTCTCCACACAGAGACGGTAAAGGAGCATCCTTCCGCTGGAGTCTGACGGGCCAAGTTCAAGTCCATGTAATCCCTCACTAGTGGGATGATTTGGGATGACTCACTCACCTCGCCAAGCCTCACTTGCTCCCCAAGTAACCGGCATGAGGCTGCAAAGGTGAAAACGGGACAGCCAGTCTAGCATGGAGCTGAGCTGCAGTAGACCCTCCGTGAGTGGTGGGGCCCTTCCCTCCTCCTCCCCTGTGCAGGCAGGCCCGCAGGTCAGCCAGGTCGCAGGAGTCAGAGCTTCACACAGACCACATGAAGGCATCGTGGACAGCTGTTTGGGCTCCTCTGGGGAGAAGATGAAGGCTGGGGGCGGGGGGGAGCAGGCCCCACACACACCTATAGCGCTATATATATATATATAATGGAATATAATGTGTTTAATCAATCTCTTCTTTAATTCGCCATACAAAAATTTCAAAATTACAGACAGAGGTGAGATAAACATTCTTGCACTGTCTGTGTTTCTTACTTGCTTATTCGGTGACGTTGCAGTCTTAGAACAAGGACTGCTGCCTGAGAGGGGATGCACGCTGTCTGGCCTTTTGGTCCATGGTAGTGGCTTCATCTGCCCTGCAGAGCTCAGCAGGGGCCCCTGGAGGCCACCTGAGGGGACCGGGGCTGAGAGCAGGAGAGCCGAAGCCCAGGCCCTGCACCTCCACTCAGCCAGGGGAGCTCTGATTGGGTTGGTTTTGTAGGCTGGCCTCCGTGTAAGACGTTGTTGGGAGAAATAATTTCTTGGCTTAAAAATGTATTTGTAAAGTTTGAAGACCACCAGCGAAGACACATTACCAGTTACCCATAAGCGGGTGACATTAATTGGCTGAGTACACGGACATTTGCTTCAGTCCGTGTGTCCTTGCACTAGTATATTGTTCATTTTCCAGTGACTCAGGAAAACCATGGCCCTAATTATCACACTAATGATAATGATTTTCATGGAGGGAAGAGGCCCAAACTGGACTATCTTTTACCCAGAACTGAGGAAACGCCTCTAGGGGGAGGTTTGGGGAACTTCCAAGAATAAAACTGGAAATTTCAAGATTCCCATCCAAGTGGTAACATCTTGCTCCTATCAGTAGGGTTGAAGTGAGGGCACAGGGTAAAGGACAAGGGACACCTGCTGCTCCTGCCTCCCTCTATCCCCCTTTCTTTCCATTACTTTTTCTCATTCCTATTCAAGCAAACACACACGCGCGCACACACACACACACAGAAACCATGGTTTCTCAGGGCAAGTGGTCAACCATGTTGAGGGTCTCCCCACCCCTGGGATGAGGCCAGAGCTCCCAGCCAGCCCAGGAAGCTCTGGCCAGGGACCCAGCATGGATTGTACTGTCCCTGGCCCTCCACGAAGGAATGGCTTTCAGATCTCCAGCTAAAGTGAGAGGACAAGAGTTCTGCCTAACTAGTCAATTTTGCTAATGAGCTCTCAGAAGCTGTTTTGTGCTGAACACTCTGCCCTCATTATAGCTGTGCTTCCCAGAAGCGGAGCTCTCTCTGCCCGCTGTAATGAGCGGGATGCCGCAGAGAAACGGTTTTAATGAGTTACAGCACGGATGCGGAAACAGAACAGCTCGCATCTGGAGCACCTCAAAGGGAGGCTAGGGCCGGCGGGCGCGTCTGCAGCAGGGGAGTGAACCGCTCGGGGCTGACTCCTCTCCTCTGCTCAGCAGGCAGAAACCAGGCAGGCTTCCACGTTACCTGTGCCCTGGCTGACAGGTGATAGGGAGAGAGACCTGGGACGTGCTCTCAGGGCAAAGGAAGCAGCATTTATTGCGACCATGAGAAATTGGCATCGCACTTTTCATGCTACTTACAACATACTATGTTGGCACTGGCCCCAGAGCATGCTGGGAGTAAAGGCAGAGAGAACCAAGAAGGAAGGGATTCATTGGCGGGTGTAGTGGGTATGCGTGGAGGTCAAAGGGAAACAGGAGAGGCTAGTCTGTGCTGGACCTAGCTGGTACCAGCCAGGGAAAGTGGACTGCTAGATGTCTAGAGATTTTACAAAGAGGTTATTAAATACTGTCATTATTAAAATTCTATAAAAAGATAGTCTGATACATTATATTATAAACAAAGATAATATTCAAAAGTCATTACTTCCTAATTATTTTACTATACTATTAACTGTTCTCTTGCGTTTGTGTCTATTGTGTCTATAAGGTAGAAATTCAGAAATAGACGACGTTCGGCTGCTCCTCATCTCTTCCCAACTTGATTTTCAACGATGTTGGGTTGGCAGCTTGAAATTGGCCCTGGTGGGAGCATTAACAGCTTGTTAATTAGCTAACACTAGAGATCAGGGCTTGGTTTATTGTTTTGTGGATGGTCTATGTAGAAAGGAGAAATAATAGAAAACTTTAATGCAGATGAAACTTAAAAGTGTGTCACATCTTTAGCCATTGTGAGCACAAAAACTTTAAGGAAATAATCCTTCCATTATGTGAACATTATCTGATTCAGGAAAGAAGTCAGCAGATGTGACACACAACAGACATTTTGTGTGTCAACTTTACTGGGCGTCAGTGTCCCGGGCGTTTCTGCGAGCATGTTTTGGGGTGATACTTGATTTTAATCAGTGCACTTGGAATAAAGCCATTGTTGTTCCTAATGAACGTGAGTCTATTGCGGTCAGTTGAAGGCCTGAATAGATGGAAAGACTGAGCTCTCTCAGTGAGAGGGCATTAACCCTGCCAGCAGCGGGCACTGGACTCGAGCTGCCACGCTGGCTCCTCTTCAGCCTCCAGCCGGCAGGCCCACCCTGCAAAGTGTGAACCTGCCAGAGTCCATCGTTGTGAGAACCAGTGCCTTCCAATAAATCTCTTCCTCTGTACACAGAGATACTCTACTGGTTCTGTTTACCCAGAGAACCCTGGCATGCATACCCCCATTGACAGACAGGGAAATTCGGGCACAGAGAGGGTGAGTTTCCTTGTCTAGGGTCGCACAGCGAGTAAGCAGAAGAGCTAGGGCTGGAACCCAGGGAGTTCTGGCTCTGGAGGCTGTTTTGACCTTTTTCAGCGTTACCGGTCTTCTGTGGCAGACACAGTGCCAAGTCTTAGAAAAGAGCAGCAGGAAGGAGACAGACAAGGTTCCTGCTGCCATGGCACTTGTGTTTGAGCAGCAGCAGTGCCAGTTTGTGCAAATACGTGCAAGGGGACACTTCCACTTGCTCTGTTTAGGGAGGCATTCTAGGAATACAGAGAAGCGTGAAAGAGGTCGAAGCGTGAAGAGGTCAAGGTGTACCCAGAGCAGGTGTGAGCCCAGCCCTGAAAGTCCCAAGGTTTGGTGCACTGACTGACACCTGGCTGGCTGAGTAAGGGAGGTGAGAGTCCGTTCTGCCCCTGGGTAAGAGGCACCTGGGTGGAAGGGGGGTGCAGTTGGAGGTAGCAGCTCTCAGCGTGAGTCCCCTTCAAGGAAGGCCTTTCATAATCAGATTTCAGGGGCCTGAGGGAGGCCTGGTGCGGAGAAAGCCCTTCTCCATGCAGAAGTGGAGACAGGTTGGAGCCAGAGTTTACTTGCTTCCTCTAAGATCCCTAAGATACTTAGCAACAGTTTGCACCTCTTCAGCTCCTTGGGAACACAACTCTACTTCGACTCCCTTATGCCTCCCCTGTCTGCCCATCTAGAATGAGTGAGGGCAGCTCAGGCCAAGCCTGATAAGTCGGCTCCCAGAGCCGTGTCCGGTGCACAGGGCGGCATTTCCATGGCTTTCTGCTGGTGTGTGGGTTTATGCTTAGAAAAGGAAGACCAGATAAGAGGCTTGCACTGCTTCCTACACTGTATCTGGTGCCTGCGAGTCCTTTTGTGTGACCTCAGTTTCTGGGGCTGGAAGGGGCTGGAGAGGGCATCCATCCTCATCCCGTCCTCCCAAATTCCCAGCCACCCGGGCTTCTCTCCTCCCAAGACACTTCTACGAAAGAGGGAGCTGTGGTGCCCATGGGGGAAGCCCCCTCGAAAGTTTTCGGAGGACTGGGGTACAGTCAGGGCACAGAGGAGGGAGAGCGTCCCAGGAAGTGGTAATCCAAGGGTCAGCGTGCGCACGCGTCTCGGCTCGCAAGTGGGGCGCATACCTGTTGCAAGGTAGCCGAGACACACCGCCTCGCTTTCCGCACGCCCTTTACGAAGCACAGTGTTCCCCTTGGGGATATTACAGAGCCATTTGGTCATTGGGGCCAACATAGCAAAGATAACTCAGCGGGGTCATAGGCTTTTGTTTGGAGCTTGCTTTTGTTTCTGCCTAAAATACCATGATTTCACTGCTCAGGAACCAGTGCGGGCAGAAACTTGAAACAGTAGTGGAATTTTTTGCTCTCCACGGGGTTGCCTGTGCTTTCATTCCTTGCTGGTTTGTTGAGTGAGACGTTCTCTGTGTGGCGAGAGGAAGGAGAAGACACAGAAACCATGGCTTCTGGAGATGACAAAATAGGGAGGGAGGGGAGTACCTCTGGGGCCATGCACAGCATGTCCTACCTAAGGGGCGAGGCCTGGGATCGACAGTCACCAAGCCCAGGAGCTGCGCCACCTGTTTGATGGACGTTAGGTTGTTTCATGTTCCCTATAACCCAGTGGGATAAATATAACAGATAAGGGATCTGCGGCCTCAACAAGTAGAATAAACTTTCCTTCAAGAGCCAGTTAGTGATACAGCTGGGTCCTGCTGCTGTTCATTTGGGTTCAATGTTTGTGGGTTCATGTCTGCTCTGCCACAGGCTGCCAGGCACACAGGTGTGTGAGCTGATAGGTAGATACTAGCGTACGTGCATGTGCATACATGTGACAAGGATGGTGTTCTGATGGGGTGCCTGGTTCAGGGCCCACGCAAGGGGGTGTGTTTGTAGGTCGGCAGAGAGGTGGGCCTTCCAGGTGGGGAAAAAAAAGACATCACAGTGCAGTGGAAGTTGCAAGACACGTGGCGAGTTTGTCGTTACACGTGCTGGGAAACCAGACATGGGTTGTGTAGGAAAATAAAGGACAATGAGAAATAAGGAAATTAGTGACCAAAAAGGTAGGGAAGAGCTGAGGGCCAAGCTTAGGCTCCTAGCCTGTGGGTGCCGTGGCCGCTGGGGCCGAGAGAGGGCCGCCTGCTACATGTTCATGCGTGGCTGCTACTTTCTCACCCAAGGCCCAATGGGGCTCCATGGGACATTGTCCTCTGTGCCCCACATAATTTCTCCAGGTCGCTAACACTGCCCTGATGTTTACAGGCTGATGTCAACAACAGCACAAGCTGATTGCAGTTCCATTTCGGTCATAATAACCGTTAGTACTGGGGGGAAAAGTAACCATGTTGAACCTGCCTCCCCGTTGGCTTCTCTACCTGAGTCCGGGGTGCGCCCCGCATGCCTAGCGTCCCTCAGAGCCCCGTGGAGAACCGCGCCACCCCCGGCCAGGGGTCTTCTTGGTGTCGAGCCTCCCCTGACTGTTAGCTGCCCCCAGACCCCCATGCCAGCCCCCTGGGAGTCCCCTCCAGTGGAGCCCTTCCCGAGTCTCTGCTTTTTTTTACTCTCCCACCCTGGTCCCTCTCCCAGTGATCAGAACCACCGGTTGCAGAAGCCAGACAGCATCCTCAGTGTTGGCAACATACCAAACACCTGCCTCCAAATCCCATGTCTGCTCACCACAGAACAGGGTCCGTTTTACTCAGGATCTCCCAAATCCACCCTCTCCTGTCCGTTCCTATCAAGCCCGTGGCCGCCCTACTACAGTTTCTCATCCAGACGCACTTGTCCCCTGTCCCTCCTCTTAATCTCACTCGAACTTGAACCGTCCCGTGCGGGGCCATGGTCTCCTGAAAGAACAGGCAGCCGAGCAGCACGGCTGGTTGGAGGTCCTGGCAGCGTCTTCCTGCGCAGAGCTGTGTGCACAGCACAGGCGCTGCCTCGCTGACCTGGCAAAACTGAGCAAACGAGGGAATTCCTGAGAGGTCACACCAGAGTGCCGACCCGCAGGAGCTGACACTCGACATGCCCTTCTATCATCTGGGTTTGAACAGGCCACGTACACCAGGAAAGAGAAGTTCAAAGGCTGGCCTAACACAGGATGGGCAGAAGATACAGTGACACCCAAAAGAAAAGTGAGACGGAGAGAGTGACACCGTCATGAGGGAAACTAGGGACAACTGAGTTCTGCCGCTGGGGGAGATGGTAGGGATACATGCACGGTTTTTTCACTGGCTAGTCAGAGAGTGGGGGAAATGTACCCTTTAAGAGCAGTTATAAGACTTGATTCTAGACCTGTGACCTCAAGAAACAAAACTCAAACACTAAGCCACAAAGTAGCAGGGTCTGGAGGAGCACACACCCAGGCGGAGGCTGCGCGACCTGGGCTCCGCACAGACCGAATCAGTCATCTGGGTTCCCTCAGTAAGAAACCCGGGCCCGACTCCCTGATCAGCTTCAACGTGGTCCATTTCAGAAATACTGGGTGGTCACACTAAAGTGACCAGGGACATGCCAGTCCTGTTGTGGATGCTGACAAGCGGGCAGCAATCACAAGAGTGGCACAAAGGGAGACAGTCACCAGGACACTGGAAGCAAGAACCCACTAGTCTCCTCTCCCGCATGTGGGGAAATTTATTTGACTGTGATTGAGTTCCTCTGCCGTGGATTTGGCACAGAGCAGAAAATGGGACAGGAAGAGGCACAGCCCATCAGTTCAGTGCTGCTCAGCAGCTTCCTCAGCAATACGACGTGCCGTGCCCTGGAGACCCTCCCCGTCTCCCTCGGCTGCAATTAACGCGCCCCAAAACCTTTCAGCCAAAAAAACCGGGAAGGTCGGGGTGTTAGAGGCCACTGTCCCCCGGGAGTAAGTAACCGTGTCCATGCTTAGAACATCTGGCAGAGCATCTGGAAGCCAGGGAGGACCAGGCAGGCAGAACAGAGGTCCTAGAGCAATGCCGGGTAAGGAGGATGGTAGCGACCAAGGGCTTCTTCTCAGCCTGCGTGTGGGGATGATCAGCAAAAGAGAGATTGTGCATGGGGGCGTCCTCTGTCCCCTGCAGACCGGGGCTCCGATGGCTAACAGACAGTCTGTAGTGGGCCGGTAGTTTCCATGATCTCTTTCTCTCTCTTTCTCTTTTCCTCCCTCCTTCCCTCTCTTGGCCTCATCCTCTTTGGAAAGGAAAGAAAATAAGAAACGGACCAGAAGGCCAAAAACAACCGGACATTGTTTCCTCTGCAGAGTTGTTGATCGCCAAATTCCTTGCGAACTATTTTTCTCCCCTGGCGAACCATGACCTTGTCCTCCCTGCTTTTTGACGTTTTTAACAAACACCAGTCATGCCTCTGTGTTTCCTTCGCTGCGTCCTCTTCTGCACCGTACTCAGAAGATGTGATACCGCTTGCCCTTTTCTCTGCACATGCCCCTCTCTCACAGGCAACAGCCGTGGCAGCCGTTAGCTATTCGTGACATGTTTGAGTTCAGGCATTTACACGATCGTTCATTTATACAACACCCCTTTGTTCTGTGCTCTTATGAGAAATGCACTGAGCAAGGCAGGGAAATCTGCTTTTCTCAAGAAGTGACAACCCAGGAATGATACCCAACTGTGCCCCTCTCCCAAGTAACACTGGTTGTTTATGTGTTCGCTCTGATTGGTTCCTGTGCTATATATATATTGTATAGTTGTTATATATTTCGACAATTAGCTACACCTAGATAGAATATATTACACAATAAAGTTCTGTCTTAAACTCTACACCATTTTTTACGGTTTAAAGTGTAATGCTGATACCCCAAACATAAACAGCTAGTTGTAACAAAATCCCGTTCTGAGAAGTCCAGGTCTCCTTGCATCACAGACACAGGAGAACCTCAGGCGCAGCGGCCGTCTCGTGCTGCACCTGCGGACGCTCCCCTCAGCGGGGGCGCCAACCTGCCCGGTCGCACACCTGACTGGGGCCCAGACCCCCCCAGGGGTTCACGGGGTCAGCAGCTTTAAGGACTTGGGGAAATTTTTCAATTTCCTACCAGCCACCCCAGCATTCAGGCAAAAAGAAAATAAAAGGTTCGTTAGAGAGGACGTGGCAGTGCGTCACCTAGACTGTGTACAGACACCTATAAGCAGGTGCCTCCTCTGTGTGGCTGGGAGGAGAGAATGAACGCAGGTCGTCCTGGAGCCATGCCTGAGGCTGCCCCATGTCTGACACACATGGATCAGGTGCCTTTCTATGTGTCCTTCCCCATGGTGCGTCAGCAAGGCCCTAGCTGTTGTCAACGTCACTGTCATGACAACTGTATGCATAGGTCTCTCAGGGACAACACCGTTCAACCCGTCTCAGAAACGTTTAATATCAAGGCCAGACACATGTTGCAAGTTGTTTTGCACATGTGCGTGCGAGCTAACACACACACACACACACACACACACACACACACAGATACACACGTCCTTTGCCAGGGCTCGCATCTTGGTATTTAATGATACATGGCCACTAGACTGATGAGAAACATAACAGAGAACGGGGGGCAGGAAGGCTGATGACAGACAAGTGACAGCTGACAGTCTGCCCATGAGAGAGGAGGGAGGTGAAAGGCCGAGGTAAAAGCCCTGGCAGCAAGGGCCCCTCCTGGGTAGTGACAAAAGGACCAGCACACTGACATCACGAGGGGCCAATGATGGGCTTCGTAATGAGAATTCCGAAACGCCAGTGAAAAATGTCATTGTTTTTGAGATCTTTTGTCTGAAAGCATTGCAGTATGTATCATCCCCTCTGGGAAGGTTTCCACTAAAAATGGTTTAAATATCACACTGGTATCTTAAGATAATCACAGTGTAATAATACTACTGATGATTATTAGTATTAGGAGGAGGTGGGAGGAGTCCGTATGTGTGTCCAGGGCACCTCTTTCATGTCCGTCGCGTAGTAGAGCACCCAGAGGAGTTGCTGGAACAGGTGTTGCTCTGACCATCGCTGTCCAGAAGAGCAGCCGAGGACACGAAAGAAAACAGTGACGGGGCAGAATGGCCGGCAGAATGTCTCCCTCCAGTGTATCCTGAACACGCAGAGCCCGTGCCCCCTGCCCCATGGACTCCAGGTTTCTGGGACGAGGGCCCTGAAAGGACCTGCTGGGTCTGGGGCTTGGTGACCCCACGAGAAGCCACAGCAAAGTGCTCCCATATCGTCTGCCTGAGACAGTGTGGCCATTTCTACTCCTAGACGCTGCTGTCTCCTGCCCTCAGCAGCTTCCTAAAACTCCCCTGGCACAGACTTGGTCTGCGTTGCACGGTAGGCGTTCCCCTCCCTTTGACTCGGATGTGCAGTGTGGGGGTGCACGTGTGGGGGGCAAAAGCAAATGTGTTCCAGCAACTGACCTAAGGCAGGAGAGTGTCCACATCCCCTCCACCCCATGGCCTCCCTGCCACCCCTTCACCTAATATTTCACCGTGCCCAGTCCCTGTCCCTCTGCACTGCGTGGGCTGTTGAGGCGGACGTTTGTTCTCTAATGCACTAGGGTCTTATTCACCAGGCTGGCTGTCAGCTCTGAAGTGTGCAATCCGTCATCTGTCATTTGTATCAAAGTCCTTAGCTCTGCAGCTTAGACTCCTAAGTGGGCCTGGGCCATCAGCCCTTTAGACAGACCAGGATAGGTTTGGACCAGAAAGGGTCACAGCGTCAGCCTTTTTTAGGGGACATTTGTCGTGAACCATAGTGCATCCTCTTGAACCCACCTTGCTACAGCTGCTAGGTGAACAGTTCCAAGTAGATTTCAGCTGGCTTCGCGCAGGTGCAAGGAAAACACGGCACCTTGCCCAAAGCCAATGGATAAACGCTTCCTTGTACATCCCCAGGCAAACTGTTCTGAGCTGGATTACAGCCAGTGTTGTGGATGCTCCAGCGCGCTTCAGCCTCCCTGTGGTGACCGCCAATGGGATAACGCATCCATGCGTTGCTTTTCCCTTCCTCTGTCCCTCCTTCCTGGGATCGTGTCCAAAATGAAGCACCATGCCTGTAAGATTTTGTTCAAAGTTTTGCTCTGCATGGGTGGCTTGGGGGTGGTGGGAAGCTCAAAGAAAGACATCCTTGTTCCAGGTTAAAAAATAAGGAAAAAAAGTAAGAGCCAATATCGATTGAGCACCTACACGTGCTGGACATAGTTTGGGACACGTTGTGTGGTCTAACAGATTTAATGCAACGTGGTCATCTTACAAATGAAGGAAGGGAGTCTGTGTTGAGGTGACATGTCAGGAGAACCACAGGTGGCACAAGTCAGGCACGAAGCCTAGGCAGGTCTTCTGAATGTGGAGTCAGGGTTCTTGCCACTGCCTGGCACCGAAGGCTGCTCTCCACTGTTTGGAAACCTTGGGGAGGCAGAAAGCTCATTTCCTACCTGCCACAAGACATTCTGGAGTGAACAGCGTTTGGGGTGGCTGCTGGAGTTGAGGCAGTCTGTCACCTCCTGTCCACTTCTGCTGGTCCACTGTAACGTGCTCAGCCTTTCTCTGCTTTAAGGAGCACTGGGTCCCGGTAGGCAGGACTTGGTAGGGGACATCCCTGGCATGCATTTGTCCCTCCACACCTGGAGAGGGCATGACACTTCAGTGTCCTGGTGTGCACTCGGTGGTCTGCAGCCTTGATTGTCCCTTGTCACATTAACATTGGCCTCAGTCTCTCTCTCTCTCCCTCGTGCGCGCGCATGCGTGCGCACACACATACCCCCCCACCCCCCCCCCCCCACCCCCACCCCTTCAACCTCATTGGAACCAAGTCCATCTTTTGTGTTACAAGGGCTAATTGGGCTGCAAGGTGGCCTCTGTAAACTAAGGTACCAGGAAACGCTTATCACACGTGCAGCGTAGCGTTGACTTCAGGGCTCCACGGCAATTATTGTGACCCCCCCGCCCCACCCCCAGAGACTGATCTGGTGTCTTCCACGAACCTCTGCCTAGACCTTCACACCGCACAGGCAGCCTCCTTCACGGCGGGTAGGGCCCACGTCCCCCACGTCCCCCACGTCCCCCAGAGCTGCCTCTCTTCCCGCTGAACAGCGGCGGGCCACGCCGCGGGCCCGTGTACCATACAATGGTTCCCTTGGAGTGTACTTATAAATATTCATAGTGCCAAGTGGGCAGGAGCGGGCTGCTATTCAAACACACCTGCTGGGGAAGAGAGAGAGAGAGCGCGCGAGAGAGAGAGCGCGCGCGCACGTACTCACTCACACCTATTTATGCCCGCTCCGTGAAGGTCATCCTGGCATTTAGACTTGCAGATCATGTGCACAGAGCTCTCAGAATAATCGCGGCTTTCCTGGTCTCTCTGGTTCCGCTTGCGATGGCCTCTTTCGGGGAGAAGGGCCGCACTCATCTTGCTTTTAAACGCTGCTCCCCCCCGCTCCCCGATAACGAGCATGTGTGTTGAATTGCATTTGGGAACTACTGAATTGTGCAAAGGATAAGCAAAATATTTCCTCTGCATCTTATCTCCCAGAAGTAATAGTGGTAACATCGTGGGAGGCTGTCGAGCGCAGTGACTGTGAGTCCTGGGCCACAGTCCAAGCGCTGCCCCAGCAGCTATGGCTTTGGACAGGTCAGTTAACTTTCCTGAGGCTCCTGTTCCTCACCAGTAATATGGACATTTTAAGGGTCTCCATTCGGGAGCCTCGTAAGGGTTAAATGTGGCAATGCACAATTGCTGGTACATCATAAACGGCAGTGCGTGTAAGAGCTCATGGGACTTGTTTACGTGAATGTTTGTGATGTTCGTTGGAGAATAAGGAAGAGGACAGGAGACAGGCAGACGGGTGGACTGGGAGCTTGTGGGTGGGACCGCCTTCGTGGTCATGCGCCCTGCACAGATTCCCTTGCCCTGTGCGCAGGCAGGCTCCACACTTGGTTTAATGCTGCTGAGAAATCCATAATCCTTTGCACTGGGATCTGCAAGTTGCGTAGCTGGTCTCATCGACGAACCTCGTGAGATGTTACCATTTGAATACAGTCAGTGATCAAGGGGAAAGAAAAAGAGCGTGTGGTCTGGGAGGACCCCAAGACCACCTCCTGGTTCTGTGATTTACAAGAATGGATCACAGGAGTCAACAAAGCTGTTCTATTCACAGTCGTGGTTTGTCACCATGAAAAGGTACAGATGAAAACTGGCCACAGGAAAGGAGCGCAGGGCAGGGTCCAGGAGGGAACAGAGTTCTCGTTGTGGGCTCCTGGTGAAGCGGGTCAGACAGCACCTGCTTCGCCCACCAGTGACATATGGCAGCCTGTGACCCCAGGCCCCGCCATAGCTCACATTGCCAGGCCTTGCCAAGTTTCCCAGATAAACAAAGACCGTCTTATCAGGCACGATGTTTCCGGGCTTAGAGGTTACCCCCAGGGGGTGATTAAAGACGACACCTTTCTTAGGGCAGGGCTAATCCTTCCCCCACAAGGAGAGACGGGTGGCAGATGGGGGTGGCGGGGGGTGGGGGGGGGAAATGCGACTGAGGGATGGAAATGGGAAGGGGGGCTGGGTGTGCGAGAAAAGCCTCCGTTCTCCTAGGACCCCAAGGGGCTAGGAAGCCGCAGCACAACGGCCAGGACCTGGGAAAGGCCCAGAGTCTTCACTGGTGAGATAACGCGGAACTCGCGTTCATTGTGACTGAGGAAGAAGGCATGAAACCATACCGCAGAGCGGTTACTGAGGGCGGTATTACAAAGGCCGTACTCGTATCAGCTGCCCAGGGAGGCTGCCTTGCCTTCTGCTCTGACTGCTGTGCCTGGAGACCTTGGAGGACTTGGGGCCGCCTCACTAGGTTTTACCCGGCCTCCCATTTCACTCACGGCCTTCCTGTCTCCCAGCTTCCAGCACGCACACACGTGCACACAGAAACACGCACATGCACACACACATGTTTACCCACACCCTCACACACCCACTCCCCGACGTGGGGTGTTGCCCAGATTGATCATACTCACGTGGGCAGGTCTTTCTGCAAAATGCTTGTGGGAGGCCATTTAACCTAAAATGTACAGTTTTTTAAATACCAAATGCCACCTTCTTTATCAAGCCTCCTCCTCGCACCCAGCTCTCTGGGTCTCGTCTGTAGCAAATATTATCCACTTTCCCAGTCCTCTGGGTGGGGGCTTCACATGTTGTTCGAACTTATTAAATATGTAATAGTTTGAATAATTGACCCCTTTGCACCATTGATCAGAAACAGCTTTTATTCTTCCCTTAAAAGGAAGGGCTTGTTTCCCAGGTCTGCCAGATTCTCTTAGCAAAAAAAAAAAAAAAAAAAAAAATCAAACTCTGTGGTGACGATAAACTCTGCCAGAAACTTCAGGCCTCACACGCATTTGGTGAGAGGAGAAAAGGATGGAAGAGCAGGCCATTAATTCAGTTTCCTTTTGCCGTGTCCTTGATTTTATTTTGCAGTGATTCCTCAAAATCATAGCTGACAGGGATGTTTACAAGTTGCCTCGCAGCAGATTAAGGAGGAAAGGTGATCGGGCCCCTCTCTTTGTCTTTTCCGACCCTCTTTGCATCCCCTTGGGGGCTCCTGGTGACCCAGGCCCTCTCGTCCTGGCCGCTCCGTGCCTGTCCGGCTCACCGCGCGCGCCGGGCGCTGTGGTGGCTGGCCCTGGCGCACGGCGTCCCACGCGCCCAGCGCCCTGACGCCTGTCGTCCTCAGCGTCTCGGCGAGGCCGAGGACAGGTGTCAGCATCGTCGCCGCTCTTACTCATTTCACTCACTTTCCGTTTGTGAAAACTGAAACCTAAGTAACATAAATGAATTCAACGTAATGCACATTCAGGCTCCCGATCCAGCATGTCCCATCAAGTCTTGCCTTGGTCACTAACGCCGAACGCATGGATGGCAAACGTATGGCATCCCGGCCTCCACCGCCCCTCAAGGTGCTCGTTCTGAGTGTCCCAGTTTGCTTGTTTCCCCTCAGGAGCCTCGAAGAGCGTAGGAACACTTGGAATGGTGCTCCGGGCGATCACTACCCATTCAGCAGCGCTGGCATGTGAATTAACACACAATTTCCATTCTTGGCTAAGGCAGCGACTTCGCGAGTGTTCCTGGAAGAGAAGGTGCTGGCAGAGCTGAGGCCTTGGATATTTCATGGAATGACTCTTAGTTGGAGGAGCTCCAGAGGCAAAGGCAAGGGGAGGGTGCATTTCAACGCACGTGTGGGACGCGCCAGGCTTTGTGTCAGTCCTCGTGACCATTCGCAGAGGTGTGCCGTGTCATTCCTAATTTTCAGTCAAGGAAACCGAGTCTCGGAACAGAAGTCATTTTCTGAAACATGCAGCAGAGCAAGAGACGGAGTCTGGATTAGACCCGATATCTGTGCCAGGAGCTGTGCCATGAATCTGCCCTCCCCACCCGCTCCCCAGCCCTCCAGACAAATCCCTTTTCATCCTATTATCAGAGCTTCTTGACATTAAAATGTCAGGGCTCTAAGGGGCAGAGACGTGAGATAGTACAGGAACGATGCCAAGGCTGGCGGTGTGTGACCTTGAGTAGAAAGGTCTGAGGCCAGCAGGAAGTCACTTTTTCACTCCCAGCGTCTGTGTAACTGTTATCCCGCACAAGCTTATACAATAGAACACCTGTTTCTCGACTCCCTTTCGCCTCGATGGTACCCAGGCAGGGCTGTGTAGCAGTCTTTGTCTTTGTGGCTCTGCAGGAAGTGGATTGGGATCAGTGGTGAAGGAGGAGGGGTGTAAAGGAAGGCCCGAGGCTCCGTGAGCCAGTGGAGAGGGACTGAGCGTTTTTGTGTGTTTTCCATTGTCCTAGGCACTGTGGGGACCACAGAGTATGTAAGACAGGGTGGTCCTCTCTGAGCCGTTGTACTTAGCTTAGTTTCACAGGCTTTACTATCTGATAGAAAACATTTCATATCAACCATAGGAAAGTAATAGACACACACGAAGGATTTGAAAGTGGCCTTCTATTGCCTGCTGTTGCATCCTGCTGATGGGTAGGAGGTAGATGAGATTGTACTTACACAGCCCCATCAACAGGGGGCTCACGCTGCTTTGTGGTGGCTGGTCTTTTCTCTGTTACTTCTATGCAATGGTCTAATTTCTGCTTTCAGAAAAATTCTCTTCCACCTTCCAGGAGCTCCCCGTACACCTGAAGGCAGCTATCATTTCTTCCCTACGTTACTTCTTTCCCACTGAAAGTGCCACTCTTCTTTCAGACATGTCTGTGGTCACGTTCCAGAGCCTCCACCATGTCTTGCTGGGGGCCCCCTCTGGTTAGCCAGGGCCCTCCGCCGGTGTCATTGGCACAGGCAGGCACAGTTTCCAGGGGGCGACTGACCAGCGCAGATGATGCTGTGCTGCGTGTCTCCAGCTCACTGCACACTCGGTTTGTGCGACTGGTTTAGCCCTTCCTTTTTTCTGGGCTTCAAGTGAACATCCCCACCAAAGGAAGTCCTTGAACTAGGCGATTTTTTTTCAAGTTCCTGATCCTACTAAATTTCTGAGTCCAGGCTGCTCCATTTTCTAAGAGAGCAATTTTTTCTTTAACCTACCTGCAAAATTTCACCTTTGTCCTGGTTACCCCATAACCAGGCCCGGAATTCCAGGCTTTGAGGATCCTTTTGAATGACAACCATATATCTAAATGCATTAGCTTTTGTGCATGACAGGATTTCATTGGCAGCAGACCTGCTCTCTCTCAAGCTCTTTTAGACTACGGGCTGACCAGTTTCCTTTCAGCCTTGATTCCTCTGCTCAGCCCTTGGCCGTCCCAAGTTGATGAGGTGGCAGTTTTCTGGGTCTGTGCTTGGCTGCCTTGGGGACATTAGGATGAGAAGTGTATCTCAGTCTCCAGGCAGAGTCCGTGCTCAGCGTCCTCTGTCCCCCGCAGCCTGCTGTCAACACCTGCACACGCTTTTAGCATGTGTGATGGGCATGTGGCCATTTAATTTTTGGTCTGTGCCACATCCCACCCCCACTCTGCTTTAGTGTGTACTCACCATTTTTGGACTTGTTTGAGATTTTTCATAGTCAAATATATAAACGTGCCCAGGAGCGTTTACTTCTCACTTCCTGTACTGCTAACCATCCCACGCGGTCGACCTTCACTTCTGCTCTGAAGCATTGCAGTAGAGTCCTAATGGGTCTCGTGGCCTCTACTCTTGCCCTCCTTCCAACTCTTTCCAACGCAGTGGCCGTAACATCTCAACAGCTAAGCCAGAGCTAGCAGAGGCGCTGGGTGCGGAGTTCCGCCAGGGCCCCCGCCTAGGTTAGTGCTACACCGTCTCCCTCCAGACAGGTTGCCCACGGCCCCCCTGCCCAACTGCCCCCAGCAGACGCATCCCTGCTGGCTGCTTGCAGCACCTTCCAAAGTACCCGCTGGCTGTGGTTCAGCCCCGCGCAGCATCCCCATGGGGCTCTTGCCCACCGGCTTTGTGCTTCTCCTGGTTCATATCCCACCTGCCTGTGCTCTTGTCCTGTGCTGCCCGAGCTCGTCAGGAAGCTCCCTGTGAAACCGCGTTTCTTACTCGAGCAGCGTTTCCTCTCTCAGGAACTGTCCCTAATTGTGGCGTCATCATTTCGCTTTTCAGAAGTGCCCCATCCAGCATCAGCCACATACTCACTTGGATTCTCTGACTGCGCGAGACTCCCTACCATTCCTGCAAGCGCTGTGCCATGTCAAACCCAAAGAAAATGACTGAATATTTCCTGAGCATCCACCAAGTGCTGGACCCAGTGCTGGGTTGGTCGCACAAATTTGTTTCACTCAAGCTGTAGTGCTCGCAGGGAATGCCGCACATGTGTTTGTAACTCCCTTAGAAATAAGGAAAATGAAATTTGGAGAATTTCAGTCAGTGTTTGTAGGCCATGGACAAAATGCTCAGTGAGATCAAAATTTAAGCCCAGATCTCGGCCCCAGGGTGCAAACCATGCAGTGGTACAGTTGGGGAATATATTCCCTTCCCATTAAACTAATTAATATGTCGTGGACATTTCTTCCCCCTGGATTTTCTACATCACCAAGCAGGTCCTCCCGTTAGTCAGCCCAGAATAATAATCCCTCTGTTTCCCCTATCCCGCTGTCTTCTTGTGTTTTTTTTTCCTGACACAATAAGCCAATTGATTATCAATAAAACATGGCAGATGTTCATGACACCCTGCTTCTAGCAAATTAAGCTTTTAGTAGCTCTTTTGAAATTCTTTTATTCCTTTATGCGTATTTGATAATGTGTATTGAGAAGGAATCAGTCACATCTCTGGACTGTGGTGGGATAAGAGAAGATTTGCCTAGTATTGAACCCGCTCTTCCTTGTTTAAAAGAGGAATAGAAGCCCCTCCTACTGGGCGCCCCTCGCTGTCCCATGACTGTCCACCCCCCAGGTGCTTGTCCTCCTCACCTGTTAGATGAGAGCAGACTTACAGTCCCATTCCCAGGAATGTTAACGGGAAAACACTTAAGACTTTATACTTCAAAGTTAAAGTTTAGAGTTATGTAATGGAAAGAATGGTGGACTCAGAAAATTAGTTCAGTAATAGCAAGTTTATTAAGCCTATACCACACAGACCAGGCATAGCTGTAAGTACTTTCCGTCAGTTATTTCATTCAAGCTGCAGGACAACCTAAGAAGAAACTGTCAGGTAGGTGAAGAGCTGGACCGGCCACGTGATGCTGCAGAGTTGAGGGCCAGGAAAGCAAGGATTCTGAGCCCCGTAGTCTGCGGCCCAAAGCCGTACTTCAAAGGACCACTCCGCACTTGATCCTTGCAGAGCATGGGGTGAGGGGCTGTCCAAAATCTGCGTATGACTTCTAACTCCCCCAGAACTTAACTACGAGTAACCTGCCTTTGACCAGAATTCCATCTTACCATATCATAAACAGTCACTTAACCCACATTTTCTATGTCAAATGTGTCAGATACTATTGTCTTAAAGTAAGCTAGAGAAAAGTGGATGTCATTAGGAAAATGAGAAGATTCATTGATAGTCCTGTATGTAAGTATTGGAAAAAAAAAAAAAAAGAAGAGAAAAGAAATCTGTGTATAAATGGCACTACTTCAGTTCAAACATAGGTTGTTCAAGGGCCAGTTGTCCTCTCCAGCTTTGCTGTTGTAGCCTGCACCCTGGAGAAGCCGTGGGGCTTCCTGGGTCCTCTGCCGATGGAGGTTATCACACTCCCCTTGCCGGGCAGAGGACCGGAAAACTTGCAGTGCATTGTGAGTGCTATGCGAAAGCATGATGGCTGTCATCGCGCGAAACTGCCCATGCCAATAACCACAACAGTCACTTGAGAGGCTACCTAGACCACGATTATCCTTAGCATCTCATATCTCCTGGAATCATCACCTAAGCCATGTAGGGAAGACAGTAGTAGTCTTACAATTTTACAGACAAGAGAAAGCAGATTAAGAGAAAACATATGAACTGTGTACAAAATACCTGTTTTGCGAATTTTGTACTCTTCTGTTTTTTTAAATTCTAACCCAAAGATACGTTTATGGATTTGAGAGAGAGAGGGCGAGAGAGAGAAACATCAGTGTGAGAGAGAAACATGGATCAGTGCCTCCCACATGTGCCCTGACAACTAATCAAGCTCACAACCTGGGCACATGTCCTGAGAGGGGATCCAACCCACAGCCTTTGTGTGTACGGGATGGCGCTCCAATCAACTGAGCCACCCGGCCAGGGTGGAAGGTCCCACTGCTGATCATAAGCCTTTAGAGAAGTGCTAGTGGAAACAAATGGTGTTGACGCTTGGGTGTGCGTGGCTGACATTGGATGCTCATCGTTGCTTTTTTTCCAAGCGGCTAACGGCAGCAGGTGAGAGAGCTTGAGTGGCAGGGGCCTCGTCCCCTCCCTGCCTGCCAATCCGCCGAGCTCTGTCCGACCCTACACAGTTCTCTTAAAGAGTCAGTCACTTCCACTGTCATCTCTCCAGGAAGTTTTTCAGCCCTTGTCAGAATTCACTTTTGCTGACAAGACGTGATAGAGTTTCATTAAGGGACAGTGCGCTCTGAACAACGTGCCGACTTTTGTTCGAGCAAGATCTCAGACAGGGGGTGGCATTACTCAGTCAATGGCACAGATGAGATGACTCCCAGAATTGAGGTTCTGTGCTTGGATTTTTTTTCTCTCTGTACCCTGCAGAAATGGCCCTGTGGCTTCAGCATGGAAGATTCAGGGAGGACGAGCAGGAGCAAAGGGCTGGGGACACAACTTGTCGCCTGGTGGTGATTTCTCAGCTGTGGGGTGGGGAGCGGGAGAAACAGAACTACTTCATGTTGGCCAGACCCTAGTACCCGTCCCAAAGCCTGAAAAAGGGACACGATGACTCGAAATGGCAGCTCAGCGTTTCAGATGAGAGCGGGCAGTGTGGGCCAAGACCAGCAGCCCAGTCTGCCAGGTGGCGGAGGGTTGGCAGGGGCTCCTGGTTGTGCTGTCCCAGCGGACCGGGGCATCGTTCAGGGGCTCTCTCACTGGGAGGGAGGAAGCCAAGGAGGAGAGGAGCAGAGACAGAGCGGGAGAGAGTGACGGAGCGCCAATGGCAACAAGAAGGAGAGGGAGGTTCCTCTAGGCTGCCCTGTGCTACTTTCTTCCCCGGATGAAAACCACTGAACTACCCAGGAATAAAACATCACAGCCTAAAATGCCATCCTGTGCAGGGAGGGGTCTGGCAGCAGAAGCCTCCTGTGTGCTGTCGTGTGCAGAGCCAGGTGGCCTGGAGGTAGCGAGGCCCGGCTGCTGCAGGCCGACGCCACTCAGGCCCCAGTGACAGGATTCACCCCATGGCTTGCAGTGGCAGGAAAACAGTGACAGACACCAAACAGGCAAGACTGGAGTGGGAGTGAGGTCAGGGAAGACCCAGTTGGAGCTGGTGATGAGACAACAGAGTTAATAAAAGCCAGTTATCTTAGAAGTAGCAGGAATTAATAATCTAATTATTCGTCTCTGTAATCTTTGGGACTGGGTGCTGTCAGTCAGAAAGCCGAGTGCTTCCCTTTCCTCATGTCTTCCCCCGCCCCCGTGCTCTGAGCCTGGCTTTGGACAGAGGCGTACGCTGACCCCCACCCCCTGCCTCCAGGGCCACTTTCTCCTCTTTCCGCACCTCCCTGCAAACTCACATCTTGGCCACGACTTCTTACTATTCTTCACACAATTCTCAGAACTCCAGGAAATAGCACGTGACGCTATGCTGTCTGCGTTCGTGTCCTAACTATTTTATGCACCGTGAAAGCCGTTCAAGGGCAGATGGCTATGTGGAGGGCTTCCGTTTGCCCTGCCCGGTTCCGAGACGGGCTCTTTGCGCGCCTGTTGCGTGAGGGCGGCTGGGGCTGACCCGGAGGTGGGAGAGGCCTGGCCTCGGCTCTGTCCTCCCTCCATGTCTCCTGTACTGTATGCTTTATACAGCATGGACGGGCTTGTGCTTCCATGAGGATGGCGACAGGAAATTAAAATCTGTCACTAGTCCCTGCAGCTCGCAGCGTGTCCTGGGTCAGCGGGCACTATGACCCACGGTTTTACCAAGCAGGAGAGGTGGGAGCAGCCACCAGGGATCGGGGGGCCTCTGAAGCATTCTGTGCGGGCGAGGATAACACAGGGACATTGCAGCAGCCAGCCATGTGCTGGAGATTCCAGTCCTCGCGAGCGTCTGCCGCAGGGGCGACGCCCTGTTTGACAAGGCAGGGCTCTTCCTGGTTACAGAGAGACTGACTTCATGGTTGATACCAACAATTAATAGTGGTTCTGTTGTTTATAATTGTTACTAGTGCAGGCATTCGTTATGGGCTAGATGCTTGGATCCCGCCCCCCCAGATTCATATGGTGAAACTCTGCTGCCCATGCAACCGTATCAGGAGGTGAGGCCTTGGGGAGGCGGTTGGGATTAGATGAGGTTATGAAGGGGGAACCTCCACAATTGCAATCAGGGCACTCGGGAGAGTCACGGGAGAGCTTGCTTCCTCTCTGTGCCCTGTGAGGACACAGTGACCAGGCAGCTGACCCCTGATCGCAGACTCCCAGCCCCCACCAGGGCGTCCAGCCCACAGCCCGCGGGCCACGTGTGGCTCAGGACGGCTGTGAGTGCAGCCCAATGCACAATCATACACTTACTTAAAGCATCAGATTTTTTTTGTGTGTGTGGTTACGTGTCACCATGTATTTGACGCGTGGCCCAAGACAGCTCCTCTTCTTCCTGTGCAGCACAGAGATGCCAAAAGATCGGACACCTCTGCTATGTGCTGAGGAATAAGTTTCTGTTGCCCCCCAAGTCCCTGTCGGTGCTTTGCTGGAGTGGCTGGATCTAAGGCTGCAGTCTTTGCTGAGCACTTACCGTCTTCCAGGTCCTGGGCTCAGCTCTGTGTTTAGTGTCTCCATTTTTCCTTTCCATACGTCTGTGAGCTCTCATTTCATGGATAATGAGATGAAGCTCAGAAAGCTTAAACAATGGACCCGAAGTGACCCAGGAGCTAAAGGGGTGGCCATCAGCACACCTGAAATTGTGGCCTTCTGGTGACCATACCCTTGGGGACGTGGGGACCAACAGGTGAAAATGGCAAAATGTAAGCAAGTTGGGTTGACAACAGGGGAATTTTCTCGGGGGAGTAGCTCCTTTTGGAGATCCAGGACAGCAATGGCCACGATAACACTAAAATGAAAGAGCATAAAATAATAGTGGCTGTACTTCTACCACATGCCAGGGATTTCTCTCTTAGTTAGACACGCATTGTCCATGTAAACAGAATCAGTCTGCAGGCTGGTGAAGGGGTGTTATAATGTCCCCTATCAGTCAGAGAAGGCAACTCAGTGAGGTTATCTTCTGGGCCCGGGGCCAGGCTGCGGGCGGGCAATAGCAGAGTCAGGCCTGGACTCAGTGCCCAGGGCTCATCCCTCGCTGTGCTGGTCCGCCAGCGCTAAGCCTACCCGCACGTTTGCTGCCTCCTGAACAAATTGAAATTCCTACGGATGGTTGCCTTGGCTTCCCCTCGCCCTCCCCTTGCCCTCCTGTCCCTGTCTCCTGCCTCATTTCCTCCGTTGTTCCTTTCATTTCCTCCCGTGTCGGTGTTGTTGGAAGCGGCCTCTGTGTCTCTCTCAGGTTCTGGGCTACGGTTGCTTGAGGCCACGCCCCTCACTGACTCTCTGGAGTCTCTCACGCTTTCCCCTGTGAGTGGGGATGGAGGGCACCCAGGGAGGGGTGACCTGTCTTATGCAAACAGTGTCCACGGGCACTGTGGACAGGTCAAGGGCAACATGTTTTAGCTCAGTTGTTCATTTCTGGAATAAGTCACTGGGCTCACATTGGAATTAGGTGAACCTTAAATGCTCCAAGCCTAGGACAGTTGTGTTGGGCCACCACGGCTTCCCAGACCCCCCCTGGCCAGCTGCGGAGGTCCTGGGATGGGCACACGCAGGGTGGAGACGTGGCGCCATTCCAGTCTGCGCTGAGGGCCGGACCGCCGCCTCGCCAGGGGCGAGGCTGGTGTTGGCTGAGGAGCTGGGAGGTAGTGGGGTTTCTGAGACAGTGAACAGGAGTCATGACTGGTTTCCTCACTTCCTTGGTAGAAAGGTAGAAAAATGGGAAGACTGTGTCACGTGCTACAAGTAAACAGCAGAGCTTGCCCTAGAGGAATTCATTTTCCAATAAGATAGATGACTTCCACACGGACCATCAGAATAAAGTCCCCATGAGAAGAGCATTAATAGGTCAGTCCTATTGACCTGTTAGGAAAGACTAACACACACACACACACACACACACACACACACAGACACATAAATACCTAAGCGTCCACCATATCCACCCATATGTGAACACGTCCAAACACACACACTCAAGCGTGCAGAAACCCACACAGGCATGCAGACACACCTATGCATGTGTGCACATATAAACACACCTGTGTTCCCGCTTGTACACACATGCATATAGGTGATACTTACAGGAACCTGAAAAGATGAGCAGGGTGAGCAGGACATCCCTGGTTGGAAGGGCTTCCTGTGCAGGAAGTAACAGGCGCCCGGTGCAGAGATGCTGGCGCATTTGGAAACCACAGCCGCTGGATGGAGCCGCGCCTGGTGCACAGGGAGGTTTTGGCGCAATGACAGAGAAGGGCGACTCAGATGGGGAAAGGGAGTCAAGGCCAGAGAACAGCTTCCTTAGAAGCCCGATTTCCTCCTGCGGCGGCAGAGGGTGCAGCTGTCACCCGGCTCTTTGCCGCCACACACCCCAGCCGCTGAATGTTGCCAAAGAGCCTTTCCCCTGGAAGCTCTCCCACTTTGGCACGGCGACCAGCAGAGGCTGCCGTGGAGGAGGAGCAGCGTGTTTGGGAGCCCCACGCCTGTCTGCCTGAGCCAGGAAAGCCAGCCGCCACCTCCGCAAACAGCAGACACACCTTTCCCTGAAGCAGCCTGCCACCAACAGCTGCGGCTGCCCCTCCGTCACCACGCCAGCTCTCCCAGTGCCACGAGTGAGCAATGAGTGGGACCGGCACCTGAGACAGAAATGCTCACGTGCCTGGGGGAAGTAAATGACTGTACACGGGACATCTGTCTCTGAGGTTGTTCCCCCAGCAAAACCAATTACTGGCCTTTTCCTTGCAAAGATGCGCCGAGCGTCACCACGTTGGGGGCTGGAGCGGGCCGCCACTGTGATGCATCTCGGTGACATTCATGAGTCTGCAGAGAGTCCTGAAGCAAAGATGTTCAGTATTTCCAGGCTTCTGCAGGTGGGGAGAGTGTGCAATGCATTTCAGGACTGCTCTAAGGCAGGGGGTGTTGCAGTGGTGCTTTTAAACCCGACGCCCTCAGGAATGGCAGGAGGGCGTTGAGCCAGCCTGGGAGATGGGGAGGAGCCGATGGCGTGAGTCCGAAACCCGCTGGAGGGCAGGCAGGTTCACTGCAGATCTTTTTGCTGCATCCTGAGGAGGGGAAGGGTACCCTGCCCTCCCCATACTAAATTAGCAGGCAGAATCTAGATGTTGGGGAGAGTCCGGGCCCACCTGCTGCTCTGCCAGGAAGCACGTCACCTGAAAGTGTATTCATGGCCTGTCACGCCAAGCTCCAGCATCACCAAGAACCAGGAGACTCGGCTGGTCATGGAAGCCAAGCCAATACCGTGGCTTCATGTTGCTCTGTTGTCATTTTAAACTTTCCATACCCAGCTCTGGCTGAAGACATCACCACCTTCCCATCAACCCCAGGTTCCTCTGCAAAGCAGTGGCATCTCGTCCCTTCCCCTGAGGGCGTGAACTGAACAGAGCGGGAGCATAGGAGACCTGGGCTGAGCTGGGGGGACAGCTGTAGGGAGCCGGGCCAGAGAGGCAAGGCCCGTCCTGTGAGAGGCACCTAGATGCAACGTAGGCTGGGAAATGTAGTCCCTGCCTTGGCAGTCACTTCTCAGCCTCACTTCTGCCCCAGGAAGGGGCATAAGCCTACCAGGGTGCATTAACTGTCTATGACTCAGATTTCCAATGAGAAACTGCATACGCTCCCAAGTGGCAAAGGTCACATGGGGACACTGGAGAGAAAACTGTCCCCAAATGCTGATCTGATGTGACAGCTTCCCTCAAGCCTTTGCATTTCCTGGTCTCCGAAGTTCCTGGCAGATTCGATCCAGGGCTGGGGCTCCCCAGTCCCACTGTCCCGGTTCCCAGCCTGGGGCCACTGCTTTCTAACCTCATGACAGCAGGCGCCTTGCCTCTTCTCTCTGAGGCTGGGTTTCCTCGCTTTGAAAGTGACTCAATAACCATGCCATCTACATCGAGTGCTTTTTGTGAGAATTAAATGAATTATTTCATGTAAAGAGCTTAGAATGGTACTTGGCAAATAGTCCGTGTTAAGCATTACCTGCTACTATTGTTGCTGTTCTTTTTGTTTGATTTTGGGTTAATCTGTCTCAATATCGCAGCCCTTCCTCTGCCACTCCCACTCATGATGGGCTGCAGTGCCCCATCCATGGCCCGCAACAGGACCTCCCTTCTCTCTGAGCTCTGGGCCACCAGACCAAGTGCCCCTCTCCCAAGGAATACTGGTGACAGTTCGCCAAATGAGCAGCCACTTTCTCCCTGCTGGAGGAGAGAGGTATCCTGAGCCATAAACATTTCATCATTTTAGCCCTCTCCCTCTGGCTTCAGCGCAGCGAAGACCTCCCCACCCTCTGTGCTCTGAAATAATTACAGGGGATCGCTGTGTGACCTGCATCTACTTCATCCTGCAAATGGCTACGTGGAAAGAGTAATGAAACCAACCACACTTGTTTACTCCAGCTGCAGGATAAATGGATTTTCAGGCACACCTGAGGACGGAGAGATGGAACAAATCCCATTTGTCCCAAGGTAGTTGGGTTAACAAAAAGAGCAAACTCTCTCCTTGTGACCTTTAACGTGGCGACCATGTAGACAGTCCTGTTCAATAGAGACTTCATTGGCTGCTGTCCCTGGGGCCTGGGTAGAAAATGCCTGGCGTTGAACTTCTAAATATAAAAAGGGCCATTCATCGTTAACTCACAGGTTGGGAATTTTTTCTGTGAACGTCACCTGTTTTCGGTGTCCCCTGTGTCTACAAACCCCCAGGGAGCATAGTGGCCCCCAGCAGCCTCTCTGCACCACGGCCTCCCTGCCGAGGGCTCGCTGCCCCAGGCCGCTGTGGGCCCCGCACAGGCCTGCTTCTTGGATTCAGGGCTCAGTACTGGGCGGCACTGGCCCATCTCCTCAGAGTCGAGGACTCACAGACCCACGCCACTCCCACGCCTGGAGTCCCATTCCAGGGCTCTGCCTCCCATGCCGCCTCTTCTTTCTTACCGTGCGCTTCCGGTGAAACCTGCTCCTGCATGAGAGCGTGATTTCAGGAATCCTTGAGATTTTAGTGCTAAAAGTCTAGATCCCCATCCTGAGAAAATAGAGGGGTTCTTCTTTTTTTTTAATGGAGAATGAAACACCTTCTTGTCCCATCATGACAGAAGAGCCCTAAAGCCAATTGCACATATCTTTGGACAGCAGTGTTTCAGGAAAGCAATTAGCAATGTATATCCAGATCGAAAGGGTACATACACCTTGGCTCAGTAATTGAACGTTCAGAGATTTTCCCTACACCCCACATCGCCTATCATGACAGAGAAAAAAACATAACGATGCTGATGCTCCTTGTTCATGGGAGTGGTTGCATAAGTGATGGCACATCCTTACAACAGACCAAGACACAGTATGGTGGGTGAGGGAAATCCGAGCGTAGGGAAATGTTTGTCGAGGTTGCTCTGGCCGGGGCGGAGCGGGGGCGGTTGTAAAGGCAGAGTTAGGGCACGCAGGAAAGCTTCGCTTTTATGTTTATCCTTGTTATTCTTACGTTGTAAAATCCTTCTTTTAAAACACCGGTAAGGACTCTCTAGTGGACATACGTGCTGTTTTTCCATGTTGTATCTTTATACGTATTTTAAAAACCCAATAAACTGTTGTTTTTATAAACTGAAACATACAATTCATTGTAGAAGCTTTTGAAAATGCTGCCATTCTCTTGTAATTCCACCACCCACTGCTTACATTTTATCATATGCATGTTCAACCTTTTCAGCATGCATGATTTTATATATTCAAATACAGTGGAGGTGTCTTTTTTTTTCAATGAAAATATCATCACACTGTAAACATTTTTACAACCTAAAAGATCACCTATTCATGACATTAAATAATCTTTTACAACATGATTTTAATGACTGCAGGGTAGTCAGCTTTTTAGATGGTTTATTAAGCCAGATCCCAGTTGCTGCATATTTAAATTATTCTCAGGATTTTCTTTTTTATTTACTTTTAGTTTAGTTTTTTTTTTTAATAAAAACATATTCTATTTTCATGTTCCCTCAGGATAAAATCTTAGCAGTGGATACCCTGGTCAAAATGTCTGCATGTTTTTTTAAGCTTCTGAAAAACATTACCAGAAATTCCAAAGAGTTTTGAATTCTACTGAGTTACACACCAGCAGCAAATGACAATTTTCATTCATCCTCATCCACACTACACAGTGCAATGGATGTTTTTAACAACCATAGGAATCTTCAAAAATTCTGTTACATTTGCAGGGCTTTGTATCATAGACTATGGAGATTGATTCCTATCTACCATTGAAAATGCAGTGAATGCTGCCAAAGACGAGGATGCATAGTTGGGGGCCGGGGGGGGGGGGGCGGACCCTTTTCAATCATTGATGCGGTCGATATTTACTGAGTACCAAGCTCTGCTTTAGCAATTGGGGACATAAGGAACAAGACGTCTACTAAGCAAATAGGGTATTTTAGAAAACAGTGAGGGCCGAGGGATATAAAGCAAGGGTGCAAGGCGGGCAGGTGCCTGCAGGGCCACGGTGAGGATATCCTGAGGGGCTGGGTATGTGAAAACCCCGGGAGCACCCATTGTAGACAAGGCGATGTAGACAAGAGGCCTGCGGTCCCAGGAAAAGCTCTTGATTTTGGTGTCGGAGGGAGGATGTCCTTGTGTCCCTAGCAAAGTGAGTGAGGAAGGCCGTGACCGGAGATGAGGTGGCCAGGCCAGGCCAGGCCAGGCAGACAGGAAAGGGTCTGTGTGTCCTGGGACGGGGTGTCGATTTAAGTGTGACAGGAAACTACTGGCAGTGTTATTTTAAAATAAAACAGCAGACCGTCTCTAAAGCAGCCGGGCAGAGCCAGGACTGCAGGAGGTGGGTGGTAGAGTGGAGCCTGGGACAGTGCAGTCGTTCTGCCCCAAACAGGGAGAAAAATGGATGCCGGCGTGCCCTTATCTTCCGAGTCCTTGTGCCTTTGGAGTCCCCTGGATTGCCCTAAAATGAGGAAGGGGGCGCTTGAGGGTGCCCCCGTGAGAGTGAGGAAGCCGCCTTTGCTGCTCAGGCCTGGGCCCCGGGCTAAGGAGGAAACCCCTGCAGATTTCAGATTTGGGCGACCTTTTCTTACCAATGGCAAGCAGGACCGTCGCTCCTGTCCTGCACTGAAGGGAATGAGTAAGATGCCAAAGCAGCTACCTTAGCAAAACGTGCACAGGCTTCTATCTTCCCTTCCTTTTGAAAGAATACTTGAAGAGGCAAACTGGGGGGGAGAGAAGAGGGCCCCCCTAAAGTGCCCACGGCTATCGGCAGGCGTGGGTCAAAGGCTAAGTTGCTGGAGCAGGCGTGGGAGGGGCACCCCCACACCTGCTCTGTGGGTGGGCTGGCCCTCCCACCTGTCCATTTTTGAGTTGTAAACCCTCGCCCCCACCATCATTTCTCAGGCTATTTGACCAAATCCAAACCAGTGCCCTCCCACTTCCAGATCATTGCCTGCCGTTCCAACCAATGCAGGGCCACCCACTGGGCATTGGGTTCCAAATTAACACGTATTAGTGGGTGGTAACACATTTCTTCCAGTGCATGTATTTACCTGAAATACAACTTTCCATCTAGTGCATTTTATTCACATCGCTGCCTGGTAACTGTTTCCAGAATAATACCGCTAGTGATTATTCATTCCTTAAAATACTATATTGATGCCAAACGGCAGCTTTTAACTGGCTTCCAATTTTCTCCCTTTAAATCGAACATGTTGTTATTACACAGATAGAATAAACCCATTATTCCCACTAACGGAAGACAATAGCTTTCCCAGAGGCTCCTTCAAAAAGCCCTGTTCAGGTGGGAACCAGGGCTCTTCGCCGATGGGGGTGGGCAGGGAAGTAGTTTCAGGAAAGGAGCCGCCTCTGATGTGAACACAGATGTGGGAGGAACAGATGTAGCAGAGAGAGCAGGTGAGCAAGTCGGGTATGGCTCGGAGCAGAACGTGCGTGCTGCCTAAAGCAAACAGTAGGTGTGTTTCTAGAAAACCTTGAACAAGTCTGTGCGACAAAGGGAAGAGGGATAAGATGGGAGGAAGGGAGGAAAAATTAAAGCAGAAAAACCCCTGGGGTTACAGAGGGATATAGTAAAGCATCTCACTCCATGGATAAACTACATGACTTGCTGGAGGCCAGGAAGGACCGTGTCGTAGCGCACAAGAGACAGACAGACATTTATTGAGTGGTATTTTCTATCAAGGATTCCATATGTATTTTCCCTAAGTGATAGCTCTTTTTATCCCCCGATTCGGAAACTGAGGCTCAGAGTGGTTACATTTAATCACCCACAGTCTCTATCTAATAAGTGCTAGGAGGGTAATTTGACTCCATATCCATGTAATGTAGACCCACTGCCCCTCCCACTGCATTGGGAATGGAGTTGTTAAGGGCAATAGCTGTTCAGATCCAGGTCTCATCGCTTGCAAAATGTAGGGAATTGAAAAATCGCTTGATTTGATGACAGCCATTTCCCTGTGGGAATTTTGTGAGGATTCAGTGAGATTGAGCCTGTGGAGAGCCCCAGGTCATGAATAATTTTTCCAGTTTTGAAAATATGTCCTTGCTTTCCCCTGCGTGCTCTAGGCAACCCGTTGGGTGCTTTGCAGCTGAAACCGGACCTGCGCCTCCCGGACCTGCGCCTCCCGTCTGTCCCCCCCGCGAAATGTTCAAAGCCATGCCTCCCCTGGTCCCTGGATTCGCACCCCCTTCCCCAGTCAGGCCCAGACATGAACTAGACCTGCAGCCTTTCTTTGCCCATAACATCAAGCACTTTGGAGAGCGAACTAGCAATGACGTTGACTGGCTACTGGACCTCCCAGAGGCAACCTGAGTCGTCTTCACTGTTTCATAGTGGTTTTCGTGCTGGGCTCACTTGGGAAATGCTTACAAATGGGGAAGCTTAGTGCTCAGTCCAGGCAGCAAGGCCCCAAGGTATTGGTATTTTTTAAAATGACCCGAGTGATTATAATATTCTGCCCCACCAGAGCTGGTAAACTGCTGGTCTAGAGAGGGACTGAGGACTGAGTCTGCAGAAGGGAAGATCGAGAAAGTGAGCCTGGGGGCCAATGTGTAGGGGGATGGGAAGTGGAGCAGAGCCCCGGACCCAGCCATTGCCCAGGTGGTCGTGAGCCAGGTGAAGGTTGGTTGCCAGGCGATGGCAGCTGCCGGGTGAGGGACCGAGGCCGGGGAGGAGTCATGGGTTGTCCAGCGCTGCCGCGAGGGAACCCTGGACATTGCACATGCACTTGCATTTTTCTTTTCTCTTTCCTACCTAACCTTTCCTTTCCCCCCCATTACCTTTGTAGATTTTTAAAAATATTAATTGTGGTTTTTGAAATGTCATAGAGCAAAATCGATTCCTCTCGTGTACATTTGAAAAATTCTAACACAAAAACACATCTTGGCAACCACCACAGTTGGGATACAGAATGGTTGCCCGCAAGGCTACCCTGTGATGTCCGTTTGTAGCTGCCTCCTCCCTCTCCATCACTACGGTTTTGTCTTTTTGAGGATGCTATTGAAAAGTAACCAGTGTATAACTTTTAAAGGCTGGCTTCTTGCACTCAGGGTAGTGTCTTTGTCATGCATCAAAGTTGTCGTATATGTCGATGGTTTATTTTTATTGCTCAGTAGTATTCTACCATAGGGATGCACTGCATTTCATTTATCCATTCACGAATTGAAGGCTATCTGGGTGGTTTCCAATTTTTGTCAATTAAGAATAGAGTTGCTATAAACCTTTGTGTGCAAGTTTGTATATGAACATAAGTTTTCATTTTCTAGGGTCATATGGTAAGAATGTGTTTTAAGTTTTCCTGTGCTTGTGTTAGGTTTAAGTAATCTTTGGCGAAGTCTCTGTTCAAGCCTTTCGAATATTTTTAAAATCGACTTTGTTTTTTACTACTGAATTTTGAGATTCTAGATATTCTAGATACAAGTCCTTTGATGTGTGATTTTCAAATATTTTCTCTCAGGCTGTAGCTTATCCTTCTGTTCTCTTAAGTGAGTCTTTTATCTGCAAGATTTTTTAATTTTGAGGAAAACCAATTTAGCCATTTTTATATGGATTTTTTTTTTTGGTGTCATATCTACAGATCTTATGCTTAACTGCCTGTCATGAAGGTTTTCTTCTAAAACTTTTATACTTTTTTTATACTTTATGATCTATGATATTTTAAGGCAGTGATTTTCAACTGGGGTGCTGCAAGAATTTTTAAAACATGCAATACTTGACTATTTGGTCAGGGGCACTGACCTCGTTTCCCTCAGATTGTACAAAAAAAAAAAGACAAGAGCCAACACAACAATAGCCGTCCAATGTGAATGAATCAAAATTACACTTACTTTCTTTCTCAGGTTAACAAACTATGTATATTTTTCTGTGTGCCTCATGTTTAGTGATTAGCTTATGTGTGCTGTGTGATGAAAAAGGTTGAAAATCGCTGCTTTAAGGTATTATATTTCCATCACTTAAAAAAATAGTTTGCCTAGAGTATCTAACTGTTACCACATCACTTTCAAAGAACAAGTGATTTTGCACCTTTATTAAAAGTTAGTTGGCCATATTTGTATGGCCTTGCTTCTGAACCCTGTGTCTTCCATCGGCCTCTCCGTGTGTGCCTGTTCTTGCACAGATGGTGCACGCTCTTGTTTACTGTAGAAATGAGAGCCTTAAAATTGGGTAATGTGACTCCCGCAAATTTATGCTTCTTTAAAATTGAGTTATTTTAGTTTCTTTGCCTTTCCCATCTAAATTTTTAAATCAGTTTCTCCATAGCTACAAAAAAATCTTACTGAGATTTTGATTGGAGTTGCATAACCCTGTAAATAACTTTGGGGAGAATTAACATCTCTACTGCTTTGAGTCTTTTAACCCATGAACGTGGTACATCTTGCCATTTATTTAGATGTTTGCATTCTTTCACCAATATTTTGCGATTTCATGGCCATGGATCTTGTGTACTTTTTAAATTTTTGGAGCTATTGTAACAGCATTTTTAAATGCTAATTTCTGATTTATAGTGCAAGTATTTTGAATCATGGCTGATGTTTGTGTGACGAGCTCATGTTTTGTCACCCTGCTTGGTTCACTTAATAGTTCTGAGAGGTTTTTCTTTTTCCTGTAGATGTTTTGGAATCTTCTCTATAGATAACCATGTTGAATTCAGATAGGGACAGCTTTGTTTCTTAATTTCTTATCTGTAGGCCTTTTATTTCATTTGTCCCATTGCATTGGTTATGAATGTCAGTGCTGTGTTGAATAAGACTGATAGGATTGAAAATTTGCTGCTTCTCAGTCTTAGGAGGAAAGTGTTCAGTCTTTCACCAATAAGAACGATGATAGTTCTAAGTCTTTTTGTAAGTGACTTTTATTGGGTTGCAGAAGATGCCTTCCATTCCTAATCTGCCTAGGTTCCCCCCCCCCCCCCATGGGTGGATCTTGTATTTGAACACTTTTTTTTTTTTTTTTTTGCTTTTTCTGCATCAGTTGATATAACCTTGTGTTCATCTCCTTTAGACTGTTTATACAGTGAATAGTGAATCACACTCAACAGGTTTCAGAATATTGATCTAGTCTTGCATTCGTTGGGTAAACACTATTTGGTGGTGATATGTTATTTGTATATATTGATCTGTTGATTTGCCTACATTTTTTTGGCGATGTTTGTGTCTTTTTTTCATTAGAGACATTGATATGCATATTTCATTTTTGGCACCGTCTTTGTTTCTTGTTTCAGAGTATCCCTTGCCTTATACACGGGGATGTGCAATGTTCTCACTTCTCCTAGTTCCTGGAAAAGGTTGTATAAACATGATATATTGCCTTTAAGTGTAGAATTTTCCAGTATCTTGGGCCTGGAGTTTTCATTTTTGGGATGCTTTTCACTACAAATTCAAGTTATTTAATAGTTACGTAAATACTCAGGGTTATCTCTTTTCATCTTGAGTGAGTTTGGGTACTTCATCTCTTTGAGGAATTGGCCCATTTTATCTTAATTTTCAAATTTATGTGCATAGACTTGATTATAGATGACGATGTCCTTATCAGTTATCCTTTAATGTCTGCAGCGTCTGTAGCAATACAACTTCCATTTCAAATTCATTGGTAATTTTTGTCTTTTTCCTTTTTTTCCCTTGTAAATCTTCGCTCGTATTTTCTCAGTTTTATTGATCTTTCAAAGAAACCAGCTTTTGAGTTCCTTTATATTCTTTATTGTTTTTATGTTTTCAATTTCATTGGTTTCTGCTTTTGTCTTTGTTATTTTCTTCTTTCTACTTACTTGGGTTTCATTGTCTCCTTCCTCCAGTGTCATGGTGTCCCGTGACTGGGGGAGGCCTGACCGCCGCCGACATTAGGGTGTCTCGCCGTCTGGGCACATTGGCTGCTGGAACCCCAAGATCTCCTTAGAAAGGAAGGAGATGTGTCTCTAGGAAGAGGCACACAAACAGACAAATAAAAAAAAAGACGAGATTTCAATTAGTTAGCCACAATATAATTAGTAGCAAAGCTGCCTCTGGGCAGGACCTGGAGCAAGCCTCCTCGTTCCTGTGTTGAGGCTCTGACCCCACTAAACGCTTATTATTCCACGGATTTTAGGATCCTCCTTGATACTGTGCCACCAGGACCTCGGGGACCTGCGATAGCTATTTCCCCACAATTTGCAGGGAGAATGGAGCCCTGTTGCTTGGGAGATTAATTAGCTTGTCAAACCATTAAGCAGACAGGCTGTAATCGAGGTTTCCCTTTCATAATTGATTTATCAAGTTGTAGCCTCTCGAGTCCCAGGGCTCGGGCCGGAGGGACAGGTGCGCAGGGAGAACCTTCAGACAGTGGCTGCGGGGCAGGCAAGGGAGCGCCTCCTGGTTCGGCCAGCACCACGTGGCCTGGCCTGGCCGCAGAGCAGCCTTCGTGCGCACGGTGGTCACATAGTTCTTGCTGCGTCCTCAGAGCCTCACCCAGTCTTCTGGTGTTTGGAGAAGCACACTTCAAGGGTGTCCACGGGGACACCTACAGGCCCCAAGGCCACACTCCTCAGTGATGAAAGGGACTAAAGAAATGTCGCACGTTATTCATAAATGCTAAGACTACAACTCAGACCCGCCTTCCCTGTCTTCAGGGAGACCTCCCGGTCGTTTCTGGGATGCTGCACCCTGAGAGCGAAGCCTGGGGTGTGCACAGATGTGGGCGGTTTCCCAGCTCCAGCAGCAGTGGCACCCTTGGACGGCACTTCCGCAGGCTGCGTCCCCAGCCCCTCCCCCAAGATTCGGCCTTGGAGGACTAGGCTGGGGCTTCACAGCCCGCCTGTTGAATCAATCCTCCCAAGGTTCCATGTTTAGATGAGGGTAAATTTACAAAGTGAAGATGTGATTTGGGGCTTGGCCACCAGGTGTCCCATCCAGAGGCTGGAGGCAGCACGCGTTTGGTGTCTTGTGGCTTTTTGCTAGGCAGCTGGCTTCCAGCCTGGGGCCCTAGGAGCCTGGGAGCCTGGAAGTCAGGCGCCCCCTGCATTGGGTGCTTCAGTGAGCCCGATCGAAAGGCAGGGGCAACAGTTCCTTTGTCTCCTTTGTGTTCCCTCCTCCTTGGTTCTTGTGGGCAGTTTCTGTGTGCGTCTCCATGCACGTGCAGGCATAGGCAAGCCCACACTCGTGTGCATTTTTGTTTCATTCCTTATTCCCTCACATCTCATACATTATTTTTTCAGATGAAGCATTCTATAGAGTACCCTTTCCACCCTCTTTGTCCCCCTCTCACCTCCCTGCCCACCTCCCTCCCAGCCTTTACTCCCAGCGACATCCCTAGACTTCTTAAGCAGATGTATTGGGTCACCAGCTCCCTGAAGTCCTACAAAGGGCCGTCCACCGAAGACCCCAAGCTTCGATGATAAGCTTAGAAAAGTGGGCTCCCTGAGGGAGCTGTCCCTGCCACAGCCTCTCTCCTGCTCGGGAGTTCACACCATGCACAGGGTGTGGGAGAATTTCTTCACACAAAAAGAGTAACTTTTATGTACTTGTTTCAAAGCAAAGGGCTTTTAAATCAAGCATCACAGACGTTATAGAAGTCCTCTTTCCGCCCCATGTTCATTCCCCTCCCCCACTCCTGTAGCCATCATTGTCTGAGCTGATGGGCCTCAACCCATGTTTCTTAATGTTTATTTTCTGCGGAAATGTATCCATAAACAGCACACCCAATGGTTTTTTAAATTGTTTGTAATTCATACTCATGGCATTCTTTACCTATCATTCTGCCGTGTTAACAGTTATTCTTCAACTTGCTTTCTGCACTCAACATTGTATTTTGAAGATTCTTTTCGCCTCTCATAGGCCAAGGCCAAGCATTTAACTGCGGGGAGTAGCCCCTCCTCTGCACTTGGCCTTTCCTCGCTCGGGTCCTTCCTGCCATGACCGTTCCTTCACTATTCGAGGCCGTTCTCTAGTGGCCACTGTGTCTTATGTCTCAGGTGCAAGGGCTTCTTTTGGGTAAATACCTAGAGGGGGAGCATGTTTTGAATTACATTTTGGCAGATGTTGCCAACTGCTCTACTAAGTGCTTGTACCAGTCTCTCAGGGCACGAGAGTTACCGTGCCCCGCGTCCCCACCAAAACACAGTATGTCTAACTGTACATCTCCCCCAAGTACAGTTTTAGCCTCCTGCCCAACCAGAGTCGGGAGCGAGCTGTAAATTGTCCCTTCAGTACAGTTTCCACAGGATGACTTCAGCTGAAATGGACAACCCACACAATGAAGGAATGAGACGAATTTAAACTTAGAGAACTCAGGTCCTACACTCACAATAAAACATCGCTTATTGAGTTCTCCTTAAAAACAGTGTACAAATCAGTAAAAAAGAAAAAAAATAGAGGGAGTCTATGTTTAGTTGCAGCAAAGGCAAGCGAACATAAACTACAGGTTGCCGGGTCTCACCTACTCTCAGACCCTTTGATTCGGGGTGTACGTGAGGCGTCCGCACAAGCGTAGCGCTGGAGTGAGGGCAGCCGTCCGCCGTGCCGCTGCGACTGTGGACACTGGGCTGCATTGCCAGTGGCTTCACCTTCACTTTCCGGTGGCATAACCGACATCCCACGCGATGCTCCCCCCCCTCCCCAGCCCCACGCACTCTCTGTCCCCGAACATGCAGAGATAAACTTCGGGACAGTCTTCATTTGAGTTATTGTGTGGTCTGCACTGGAGAGGCCTCCACCAGTGAGGACTTACAGAAACTGAAAGAGAAACCGGATTCTCTTCTCGCATCGCTGGCTGTGTAAAGGCGTTGCTTTGGGGGCTGCCATTTTGAAGGTCACACCAGCCAGATTAGTTGCACGAAAAGCTGAGGCTCTAGGGTTCCTCCTGGTCGCCCTGTCCCCCAAAGTTAGCTCGCAGAGTCCAGACGTGTATCGGGATACAACTGAAGTAGTTATTGACCGTCTTTTATAAGAAAACACTGCACTACAGCTAGGCCTGTGCAGAGCAGGTGAAGACGACCTCTCCCTGCCCTTGGCATTCACAGAGCCCATGTGAATAGCTCTGAGGCCAACAAGATCAGTCTTGAATGAAAAGTGAGCCAGGGGACTGTCATGAAATAGCCACCTGAAACAGTCCTCAGTTCTCTGAAGAGAAAATTTAACATAAAGCCTGTGAGTTTTGTGGTAGGTGGAGCACCAAATGAAGGTAAAGCATTTTGTCCCCACAGGAGATGAGGTGAAGTGCAGCTGCTCAGGGTTTCCCCCCCTCAAAAAACCCCCAGCTGATTCAGCACCTCCAGCTGGGGCCTGGCAATCTGCATCTTGGCCAGTGTCCCTAGATCACTGATTCTCCGGCTTTTTGTGCATGAGAACAGGTGGAGGGTCTGTGAACTCACAGGTTGCCAGACCCCAGCCGTGTCCAGTTCCGGGGCCTGGGGTGTGGCTGGAGCACATGCATTTCCATGAAAGTTCCCAGATGGCTGCCCATCCAGAGCTTGTTCTTAGACAACCATTGCCCTGGGAGAGTCTTAGGAAGAGTGACATTTGAACGCTACTTACCTAAGTAATTATTTGCTCTTGATTGTGTCTCCCAAAGGTGAAGATACGGGGGGAAAAATAGCAAAGAGGACAGAAACTAATAGGGGTGAACAAACAACCAGCAGGCTCACCAGTTTGCAAAGGATACAGAATTTGCACCATGCTTGGATTTTACTGAGGAAAGACTCCCTTGGCTGGTCTCTAGAACCCTCAGTATAATGGGTGACTTCATACATAGTGACAACTTGTGAGTGACAGAAACAGAGAATGTACCAGAGGCTTGCTACCTAGTCCTCCTATTCAGGAGCCGTTCCATTGGAAGATGCTGTGATCTTGTCGTACAAGGGTCTGAACAGGGACGTGTCTTGGACGACGGGCCCCTGTAAATGGAGTTCCGTACTCCATGGAGCCTTGTCTCAGGCGGGTGCCAGGCGTCACACTCCTCCGGCTCTGGAGGTAAGACCGCCTCCTGAGCCTCAGCTGTGGACGGAGGGACCCAGTGGGGATTGCTGGAGTGATCTCACCCACAGATACGAGTCCTGAAGACCAATTAGAGCTGAAAGGGCTCAAGAGGTGATTTTGTCCATTATTTCATGGGTTAAGGCACAGAGGAAGACAAGGCAAGTAGCCGGCCGGGGTTTGCAGGATAATTGCTAAGTCCCTAGATGCTTGAGAAAGAGGATTGAGGATGGGGAGGCACGAGGCTGGGCAGAAAACAAAACAAAACACAACCCGCCACAAGCCCAGGAAAGGTGGCGTGAGAATACAGGATGGTGAGTGGAGGGGGCAACCCCCCGCCCGGTGGTGGGAATGGATTGTGGGATGTGGACAAAAGAGGCTGGAGGGGAGAAACAGAAGTGAGGCAGAGAGACTGAGAAGCAGTACAGCTCTCAACATGAAGTCACTTCTCAGAATTAGAATAAAACAAAGAACTGCGAGGTGGAAGGGAAATTGGACGTCACCTCCCACTGAGGCGGCTGTTTCTCTGAGCCTGACCTGTTGGCCAAGTGTCTGAGAATCTGCAGGCGTCACAAACTCAGATTCCCTGGCCCCCACAGGCCACAAGTCTCCGTTTTCCACGCTCATCACGTGATTCTTACACACAGTGTAGCTGTGAACCACTGCAGTGGCTCATCCAATAGAGATGGCGTTTCCCCCAGCACACGCATCCTCTCCTCTAGATCCCATCTGCTCCTTGCAGACGTGCAGGGACAGGGAGCTCATTCCTTCAAAGATAGGCTCAGCTGTGCTGTCGTGGCTCCAGCGGTCCCCTAGTCCGCAGGGAAGCTGTGTGGGTTCCTGCCTTAATCTCTGTCTCATGGTTTCTCTATCTAATAATCGCAGCTAGTCATAGCTTCCCCCTCCTTGGGCTGCTTTGGAGATTTTTATTTAGCTAATACAAGTGAAGGACGTTGCACAGTAGCTGGCCCATAGGAACAGCAGGGGCTGGCCATGCTCGGAAGGGCCCTGTGTTTGATTTAAGGCTCCGCCTAATGATTTTTCAACAAGGGGCCTCACGTTACCCTTTTGCACTGAGCTGTGCTAACTATGTGGCCAGTCCTGGGAAGAGCCCAATGTGTGCTAACACTTACACAGTGGCACAGTTGTTATATTTCCAACAGTTTAAATCATTAACATGGTTAGTAAAAAATATCTTGGCTTCAGGGCCACATGGGACCTTCATAGGAAGCCTTGGGTCTCTCCCTCGCCCAAAGCTCCACTCTCAAATGGGGGCCTCCCCCACACGGGCACGCTGTCAGCAGCATCACCAGCTGCCACACGCAGCCCCATCCCCTTGTCCTGAGTGCCTGGCCTTAAACCCCGATCACCACCCTGGACTTCCTTCCTCAGAATAACAATCTTATTTGCAGAGTCGTTTTCCACCCTCGGCACAGTCCACCCTAAGATGCGCGCTCTCTTCCAGTGTCAGGAGCCGTGTGGGAGAGCGGGTCCTCCTCTCCCATACGTTGTTCACACAGATTCACCCCCCTTCCTCCCGGCAGGGCTCTCAGTCAGAGGCAGACGTGGTGGGGCTTCCTGATCCCAGGGCAGTGCTGCCCTACATTTGTGTAACCCCTGTGGCCCTGGCCTAGCTGGTGGGCAAAGGAGTCGCTTCAGCTGAGCCTGCGCCCTCTTGTCGCGCTCTCCCTTGGGCCCTGTCCTGACCTCTGGCTGAATTCTTCTTCAACTTGAACCTCCTTCAAGAACTTCGCTGTAGTGCGTGTGTGCGGGACACTGCACGTCTGCCAAGGTGGCCACGTGGTCAATTGGCAGGACAAGGCGATGCCCAGAGGGGTCCGTCTGGCTGCTGTAACTCTCCTGGGAAGCTGTGCTCAGAGAAAGCAAAGTCCAGCCACCAGACCTGACCTTGAGCCCGCTCCTCGGGCTGGTCCCCACACACCCCGTTGCTCTCCAGTAAACTTGGCCCTCCCCGGGTGGCTTCTTGCAGCTCTTTCTGGCATTCTCTGAGCCCGCCATTGCAGCTTCCAGAGACCACATCTGGATGGCCTGTGCTTTTGCAGAAGTGCTAGCTGAGCTCCTCTTCAGCTGGAGTTCAGGGAGAGCACGCTTGATTTCCACTTATTTGTAACTGTAAACCGCTTGGTGGGAGTGTGCTGTGGCACCTGATTTCAGCCTCTAGGGGCAGCCAGGCTGGGCCCAGCCCTTCTTACCCTTTAGGTGGCCCCAGTGAATGCCAGCTTGTGTTTACTATCCGAGAAAGAGAGCAGAGCCCATAGGCAAAGCTGATCCCAGAGGCACATCTGAGATTCCTTCTTCTAATATCTGAGCTAGCATCTGCCAGTCAGTGGAGTTTACTTAAAAATAAATAAAAGCTACATGTTTTCTTTTCCTGTAAATAGGATAAAGTGATGCCCCCTCATCCGGGCCTGCCTCGCAGCAGTGCTCCAGCTGCTGGCTTCCCAGTGCCCGCTTTTTCCATTAACCAAGCCACATGCGGCCCTGTTCAGGGTATTTTCCAATTCCCCTTTATCTCCCGGGCCCAGCGAGGCAGCTTTATGGAAATCCCCTGGCCCTCTACCACCTGCCCTGGGTCCAGAGCGCCTGTCCACACTCAGTTTGCTGCTGCCGGACAGCAGACAAGGCCTCTGATTTTTATTCAAGAGGAGCCGTAAGTGAGCCTGGACAGGGAGCCCAGGCAGGCTGAAGGAGAGCTCTTTTTCTGCTCATCTCTGGCCAACAAGCAGGTTTACATTCAAGGGCTGTTCATTCCAAAAGGACTCTAAGCATCACACCAGTTCTATAAATCTCTGCATTGGAGAAAGAGCGTGAGCAGGAGAGCAAGTGTGCGGAGGAGAAATGGAGACCAAATTTCTCACTTTCCCCTGCAGACTGGAAGCCGTGGGAAAGCCAGGAAGAGGACGGGCTTGCTTTTCTGCTAGGATCTTCTTGGTCCCCTGTCTTTATGTTTCTTCTTCTGGTAGCATTGTTTTTGTGCAGTGGGCGCTCTCTCCAGGGGCGCAGAACCTAGGGCTTCCTTTAGGAAATGCTCATGGAAGATGACGTGAATGGCAGCCTTCCCACGCGGCCTGTTTCTTAGCCCATCAGACACAGCCCAAGGGCCTGTGCAGGTCAAGACCCCATCTGGACCACAGCTGAAGAGACCAGCACCAGCCCTCATGCATGTGCGGCCTCTCCAATCAAGCCTTGCTGTCTTGACCTTGCCTTTGTACGCAGTCCTGCATATCCTACCGTTTCCGTGAGATTCCATGCTTTTTGATGGTCAGCCAGGTGTCTGCCCCAGCCCTCCCGCCAAGTCAGCTCCCGCAGGCCGTTCGCCATGAACAGCCCCTCACAGTCCTTCCAACATCAGGCTTCCTCCAAACGCCTGGCGCCTTTCCTGTTCCAGCACCCCGCACTCACTGTCTTCCAGCAGAAGCTCAGGCTTGCCAGCCTCTCTCTCTCTCTGCTGCTCTGGGAGGAAGATCCTCTAATGGGTCTGAGGCAGAGCTGATGTGCGGGCGAGAGCCAGCCCTGGGCAGCGGAGCTGGGGGAGGCCGCGTGCGCAGGCAGGAAGCGCTCAGTGGCGTGGAGGCCGACGGTCACTGGCTTTGAGGAAGAGAACCTCTTTTCCTTTCCTTTCAGCCTTCCCTCTCTCACTGTGGCGGAGGTCCTGCCCAGAGGGTCAGTGCCCCACTAGGGACTTTGGAGCGAACACCTCAGCTTGTCTACGCCTTGGGTGGAGCAGGCAGGGGGGCTGTTCAGGGCTTTCCTCGAACTTGTGCAGCTCGGCCTGGGTGGGGCAATGTTGCAAAAGTCTGAGCTGGTCACAAACAATGTATTCAGTTCCGTATGCAGCGTGTCACTCTTGGTCCATGGTCCACGATCTTTAGGAGCCTACCGTGGACCGGGAAGGCGGCGGCACTCTTCCAGGGCTCTGGGGGGCTCCCTGAGTGCGGGGCCTCAGGGGTCTCCCTGCGTTATTTCATCCGTGAGCCGGGGACCGCTGTCATCCCCGTTTCACAGAAGGTGAGGGTGAAGTGTGCAGCAGTCACATGCCGTCCTGTGTGGGGCACATGTGGAGTCCGGATATGAAGCCAGCTCTGCTGAACTCCGAGCCCTGGCTGTCCACCATGCCACCGTGCTGTGGAGGCTTATGTGTGGTTCGTTCAACGAGCTGCTGCCACTCATCTGTGGAGCCGGAGCTGGGGTGCATCCTAAGGACACGGGAGTGACAGGCCGCAGTGCCAGGCATCAAGCTTCACAGTCTTACGAAGGGACGTAGCGCCTGCTTCCTCTGTGACGCCGTGGCCGCCTGTGTCATCTGCGGCTGTGGTCCTCATCTAGGCCACCTCAACTCCCAGCCTCGTCCCTCTGACTCTCATTTCGGTGTTGTAGGCGGATAGGGCACAAGAATACAAGGACAGAACGTGTCACAAAGCTGGAATCTGTTGAACAAACTACGTGACAGCAGCCACAGTGTGGTGACAGCTGGCAAATGGCCTCTGATAGCCCCTGCCGGGCCGTGCTCAGAGGGCAGGTGGGAACTCTGCGCACAAGCCTGTGGAGGCCGGGGCCGGACCCCTAGCCTGTTGCTCTTCCGCGTCGCGTTTACAAAGCCCAGGCTGGTGGAAACCAAGTCTGGCTCGTGCCTGCCCGGTGGTGTGTTCAGGAGGTGCCACGCGGAGGCCACGAGTCTGACCCCGTGTCTACCGACCACTTGGTAGAATTGATCACCGGAGACGGAGGGTGTAGGGGGAGGCTCGCGGCAGCTCATGGGCTGCATTGAGATCACCCCAAAAGATAATTATAAAGAAAGCACCGGTTAAAATATCTAATGTTTTATTCAATATTTCGGTGAGTTTCAATTATTCCCAATTATTCCTCAACAGCTTTTCTATTGAAAACAATTATTGCCCTTTGCAATGAGCTTTGAAGCAAATAAATTGTGTGCCATGATTAGTTACTGCGCCTGCCGCAGGTCTCTCTCCCCACTCCTTTTCAGCCCTGTGCCTGTTCCATTGGCAGCTTGGTTTAACCCTTTGTCTGAGCCCGACGTGAGCGACCAAGCTCACTTACTTACACACTGGGAGTAGCAAACCATGTAGCTTCAGTCACCCTTGAGGCAATTATAGTTATTAAAAATCAATGGGGATCCAATTACTAGAGGCAGGACTCTGACTCCGTTTAAAATGTATCGAACACCAGCCCCCAACCAAGCGACAGGGGCACATCATCAGGATCTGGCAGCTGTGACAGGAAGGGAGACCCTTATCCTTCTGCGACCACACTGAGCCAGCCAACACCGCTTAGTCATTATCGTCATCCTGTGTTTATTGCACTGTTTCCTTCCAGGCTAAGTGTTACATTAGGAGCCAGGGAAGCTGCAAGGAATAAGGATCCCCTACCCTGCTCAGATAGAGTTGTCATTGAAGAAGGAGTCAGTGTCTGCAGACTCATGATGAGAACATGAGCTGGGAGGGACAAGCCTGGGGGAGGGTCTGGCGGAGGTCCCACGGCAGGCTTCTGTGCGACCCTGCTTCCACCCAGGGAGCTGGGAACGCAGAGATGCCCTGGTTCACGTGTGCCCTCAGGGAGCGTGCTGTGAAAATTGCAGTCTGTGGCTTCATCATCGTCCCCAAATCAACTATTTTGTTAACCATTGATTTCACAGGGGTGCTATTTATAAAATCCTAGAATAACAGGGCAGGTGACCCTTACTGGTATTGGAAACCATAGGTAAAAAAAAAAAAAAAAAAAAAAAATGCATCTTTGATCCTTTGTAGCACCTAGTTATATTTGTTACAACTGAGTTGGAGGGCCAAGTTCAAGGGAATGGAATCTGTAGATGACTTTGAGTAAGTATGGAGATTTTACCAATATGAATTCTGTTTCATGGACCGCAGATGTTTATTTGTATTTTCTTCAGTGTCCTTCATAAATGTCTTATCATTTTCGATACAGATTATCTTTTACCTCCTTGCTAAAGTTTATACATAAATATCTTAGTTTTTTTGAATTTATCTTTGAGACCTGTTGTTAGTATATAGAAATACCACTAATTTTTATGTTTATTTCAAATTCTGCAACTTTACTGAATTTGTTTATTAGTTCTAATGGGGGTTTTTTTGGTGAAATATTTAGGATTTCTGTATTTAAGATGGTGACATCTATAGACAGTTTAATTTTTTCTCTAATTTGAATGCCTTTTTAGCTTTTGTTTTTGTTTTTTGTGTTTTTTTGTTTCTTTTTGTTTTGTTGATGTTGTTTTTTTTTTGTTGTTTTTTTTTTTTGCTCTATTGCTCTGACTAGGACTTTCAGTACTATGTTGAATCGGAGAGGTAAGCCTAGCTGGTGTGGCTCACTGAATTAAGGGCCAGCCTGTGAACCAAAGGGTTGCTGGTTTGATTCCCAGTCAGGGCACATGACTGGGTTGTAGGCCAGGTTCCCAGCAGGGAGCACGTGAGATGCAACCACACACTGATGTTTCTCTTCCCCCCTTCCTCTCTCCCTCCCCATCTCTAAAAATAAATAAAATCTTTTTGATTTTTCATCTGTAAAACTGGGATACTACTACCACCAACCTTCCCAAGTCATTTGACTATATTGGCAGGGAGTCTGACAAGTATGTGTATTCTTTCTTTCTGTATCCTCTCTCTCTCTCTCTCTCTCTCTCTTTTTTTTTTTTGTTTCCTTAATACATAGCCATACAATATTTTTGAATATATAACAGGGCAACTGGGCCACAAATGTCAGGGGTGAAGCTGAGAAGCGTTATAACTGATAACCGCAGTCACTTACTTTTAAACTTGTGCTGTCATTCAGTTACTTTTTAAACGTCCATTTGTCAGAATTTGAATCCCTCACACACCTTCCAGCCTTATTCATATTTCTGGGTGAATGGCCCAACTCACGTTCACTGGAACATCTGGGAGGAGCTTGTTAAAATGCAGATTCCTGGGTCTGGCCCGTGGTTTGTTGACGCAGACTCACAGGAAGCACAGCTCCGCGCCTGCCTTCGCAATGAGACACTTGGGTTGAACGTGAAAGTGCGGGCAACCGGCCTCCTTCCCCACATCCTGTCCTGAAAGCCCTTCCAGGTTTCTTTTCTCCCCAACCCCTGTAACACCCTGTTCAGGTTCCTCATCCACAGGAGACCCCGCTGCCTCTCTCTCTTCTGGCTATCGTAGAACATGAACATATTAGATGCTACTAATTTATTCCCTGACATTCAGTTACATGTTTAGGTCTATTAGTGTGGTATGGTTGTAAAATTTTCAAGGTCAGACACCAAATCGCATACTATTTCCAGACCTCCCAACAGCCAAGCACAGTGCTTATCATAAAACACGGTTGGAAATCGACTCTATCGACTTCTTATTTTCCTGCAATTTTTATGAAACAATGCAGGGATTTTATTCTAGACTTTTCCGCGAGACACTTCAATTTCACAAATCCCGAGCAGAAAGTAGCTTGCTGATGTTAATCAGATATGATCTTGCAAATGGTGAATCAGCAGAGCCCAATTCCATGGACTCAGCAAGAATAAATCAGAAAAGACAGCTGACCTCACAAACTGCCCCAAGGGGCCTCGTCCTCCCTCCTCCTCAGACTCTGGTCCATTATCCAACCAGCCTTTCTACCTGCAAAGCACGGGAGCTGCCTATGCATCGACACAGACCCCATTCAGCAGCCAGCGCTCTCTCCCAAAGAAGGAGAATTCAAGGGGGCCATTAAGGTGAGAAACTCCAGAACACCGAGCCAGTGAGAAGCTGGAGACCACGCGAGGGAAATTGCGTGCCGCCAGCCTGTCGCAGACCGTCTTGTGTACCAGATCGAAGAGAGAGACTGGGTGACCCATCGGGGCTTCCTCCCGTGGCAGTCTGGTCCCAGCTGGGTTCCAGAAGGATTGACCTGCCATCCACGCACAGGGTGGTTTGGAGAGAGACAAAGCCGGCAGGCAGCTCGGGACAAAAGAAAGAAGCGACTAGCGGGGATAATATTAGAGTCACAACCTTCAGTAATCCTCTTTTTTTTATTAAAGCAATGAGGATACTAGCAGCAAATGTCAGCATTGAATTTTTCAGAACTTTGAAAGGGAACCAAAGGCTTGAAGCAATCAGGGAGACACTAGTCAGGAAAAATGGCTAAATGTCCACGAGGAGAACACATCTTGTGGTTTTACGCGCCCTATTCCCACCCTCCTTTCCCCTGCTCACGGGTGGCCTTGACTACCAGAAGCCTGGCCGCCACTGCGGGGGTGGGTGGGAACTCCTTTCCCAGAGCACTGCCATTATTTAGCCCATTTTCTGGTTCTCTGGAGGATCTCCCTCCCCCATAGTCACAAGCCACTTTATTTGACCTGACTCGGAACTTGCTCCATGCAAACAGCTTCTTTCCTGGGGCATTTATCAAAAATAACCAGACATCCATATGTAACATCCTGGTTGCCTGAGGTAGTGGGTAAAGAGTGGGGCAAACAGCAGGTTAGCTAAACACCAGAAAGGAGAAGCTGGAGAAGGCACCCACAGAGGCTTCGAAAGGCCCTGGCGTGGCCTTGGGACAGGAGCAGGCCCCGAGTGTGTGGAAAGGCTGGGCGTGCACGGGGGATGCAGGCCTTCCTGGGAGCTCTTGCAGCGAACGCAGTGGAGTGTGACTGACCCTCAAGGCCTTCAGCCACCTGACGAGGCCGAGTGGACAGCAGTTAGACCTGAGCCATGGGGGCTGGGGATGAAAGGCAGCGTGAAAGCAGATGGCAGGTGGGAGGAAGAGACTCGTGGAGCGCAGCCCTGGGAAAGGTAATGGAACTCCCCGCACCGGTTGGGGAGCAGGGGGCCGAAACGGGGGCGATGAGAACGGCGGAGGGAACAGAATCGATGTGTTTCCGTCCCATGCTGGTATGATATTATTACGGGCTATTTAATCCTCAGTCTGAATTGGGAAGGGCCTTGGAAAGTCCCCGTGAGGACGCAGGGGGAGTTTCCCCATAACCAGAGAAAATTAAATAACCCCACGGTCTCCGGGGGAAGTTCAGACACAGAAGTCAGAGGAAGCTTTTTTATCTCCTCCAGTTAGAAGTCCAGGTATTCTAGAAATACACTTTAAGGAGTTTGCAATAAAAATATTAACTGATAGAGTAAATAATTGCCCTTGAAGGTACAAATGCCTGCCTAAGCCCCTTTGTCCTTGGGGGTGGGGAGAGTATGAATGTGATTTCTTTGAAATGTTAACAACGTCACAGTTTATGGGGGTGGGGGGAGAGGAGCTTGGAAGCAATCGAAATTTCCTGCTGGAGGGAACCGGCTGAGGGAACTGTCTTGAAAATGATGGCTTCTTTAACATATTAAAATGGCAATATGGGACAGTTTCAATATATGAAAAGCACTAAAGCATGAAGCGAATTAGCAAAACACAAAATTATATGTCAACTGATTATACCGTCTTATATATTCAATAATATTGTATGGCTTTGTATTAAGGAAACAAACAAACAAGGAGAACAGAAAGAAAGAACAAACATTATTGGCAGTGAGTCTGACGAGCCCCATGAACGGCGTGGGAAGGTTGGTAGTATTCCAGTGTTATAGATGAAAAATTAATAGGCAGAACAACTAATATAGTTTGTCCAGAGATACCCAACTAATAAGAACAGACATAGAATTCAGACCTGGCTCTGTTGATGCTAAATTCATTGATCCCTGCAACTCAGTGGAATATAATTTAATAGTTTTTCTATCTCTTTTGTTGAGTTACTGAATCATTAAAATCTGAATGTGGTGGGGGTTTTTTCTAGCCACTGTTCTCATGTCGAATCTGTCCTCCCCAGCTCTTAACAGTGACAGATCCTATCGTTCTCTCTCACTTGCCATCATTAAAAAGTCCAGTCTAATCAAATGTCCTCCAATTTTAAGCCTTCGCCTCAGACCCTCATTAAAGGTTTATCATCTTCCCTTCCTCTGACATCTACCAGGCTTCATCCTAAGAGATTTGCAGCCCAAAAGAGAGGTCATGAGGGGCATACGGGAAGTTTTCTTCTTCGTTTTTCCTTCTGATTCCGGCTCCTGTGATCTGAGGTTGGAAGGAGGGAGCATGAGAGAGAGAAGAAATGCTCTCATGTACCTGGCATCCAGTTGGTGGTCCCATTCTAGCTTCTTTGTCAAGCACTGCAGGCATCCTTGAAGATTATGTTAAAGTTTATTTCAACCATGTGCCAAGTCATCTGGATGACCAGCAAATAACTAACTCATCATGCCTTTGTCCAAGCAAGTTGGCCTGTGGGGCCACGGCCACGTGGGTGCCAGGAGCCCTCTGACACCCTGCAGCAGAGGTTGGCAAGGGGAAGCCGGGTGATTCGGGGGTGCTGTGAGGATGGCTTGCCTACAGAAATAAAAAAATTACAGGGACGTGAGTGGTTGGATGGCCCAGTGATGTGACAGGAAGGGTCCAGAGGAACTGGCATGGTCGCCCTTGGCACTGTATTGACATTGAAAATAGAAACTTGGTTTTAGCGAAGGAAGCCCATCCATCTCCCCGAGTTAGTATCGTTGACTTAAATGTAGCTGGTTTTTTTAGTTTTGTTTGGATTTATTGCTAAGTTTCATTTGGTTTTACAGTTTTGTTAGTGCAGTCAGCATAAGGAATTTGTACATAATTGAGGGTTTGCACATATTTAAGTAACTTCCATGTTACAGCATAACAATATTTTATGTCAGAGCTGAGAGATCTCCAGCAATTTTTTAAAAAGGGATGTGGAATATTATTCAGTGTTGAGTGTGTACTGTATGGCCACAGAAACACATCTTTTAAAAAGTTATCCCTCCCACCACTTTTTAAAATGGATTTAATAGTTTTAAAATTATTTCCTGGAATCTTTTTGAGATTTTTCAAAAAAGAAGCAGAGACAAATATGTATTCAATGAAGTTTACCTGAAAATTTCTTGTACATCTTTGTTAGCCTTAATTTGAGGTGCTGTGTACTTTTATTCTATTGAAAGTGAGCCTTTTTTCTTTTCCAATATCTAATTGATATTTGGACATATTCAACACTACTGATATTTCTGTATCAATGTTATATTTAGTAATTTGTAGAGCTATTGCTAATATTTTTTCTTAGAATTTTTTTAGATTTTAATGTGTATAATTTTACTTTCTGCAAATAGTAACAATGTTTTCCCTTTTTCCTCATAATCTTTACCTTTTTTTTTTTTTTTTTTTTATTCTGTAGGAACTCCAGTATACCGTTGAAAACCGTTTTGGGGGTAAGTTATACATTTTCATCATTTAATATGCAGTTACCTTTTACTCTTTTTGATTGAGGTTTATTTGTAAATTTTAAAAATTCATTCCCAGTCTAATTTGCTGAGAGATTTAGGTGTGCATGTTTAAATAATGCATGAGCATTTTATGTCAACAAATCTTTTTTCTGCATTTCCTGAAGTACTGGTGGTCCTTCTTTGTGCTATGGTTCGTGTTGTGATTCTTATTTTTCTATTTGTTTGACTGCATTTTTATAAAACAAAGATGTTTTTTTCACACTGCTGTCAGCTGCTGGAATTGAGAGACAATGTCTATTTTCTGTGTGTCCCGCCATGGCTGGCCAAGTGTCTTACAGGTAAGTGCCACTCAGTGAAATTTGTTGACAACTGTGAAGGTACTGATGTCGTCCTTCTGAAAACCCAGCTCTCGAACTTCCGTTTTTCATTTGTGACATACAGCTGACCTACTAATGCTAGACTTTTCTGTTCTCTGCCTACTCCCATGCTTAACCCATTGGCAAGAAAAGCCGATGATATACATGTCAAGGGTAAGTCTGGCTGTGAGATGCGTCTTATGCAAAGTTAAATACATGCAGTAGTTGTGCCTGTTGGGAGGATGGTGGCTCCATGTTTTTTATTTTTCAAAAAGGCGGGGGTGGTGCATGGATGTGTTTTCAGTGGACGTAGGGCACGGGGCTCCGGGCTGCTAACAGTGAGGCACAGCTACACGGCCACCTGTGATTTGGTGGTGTTGAGGGGGATGATGCTTTCTCTTCTCTCAAGACAGGCGTGGACCAAAAAGTGGCTGGTTTTCCTTTGCTCTCTGCAGGCTTGGTCCTGAAGTACCAATGGTCGGACCAGTCAACTAATATAACCTCCAGTTTATAATGTAGTAGGGAAGATAAGATTAATTTCAGCCTAGAGAAATGCTATGAGTCTGTAAAGAACTTCAGCAGAAATAAAACTGGAAACCTTGGCAGAAGTGTCTGGTGACAGAAACCCACCCCCGCAACCGCCAGCCACCGTCGGACAGTTTACACACTCCAACTAACGGGGCTGGTTTTGAAATGCAGGTTTTGTTACCAAGCCGGGGCTTGCTGCCTAACATGTGTAGATGCTTATACTCTTGACACCAGCTTTTGAGAAAAGAAAAGGCCGTGTCGCAAGGTCGACTGGCAAGGAGGTAGGAGCCTGAGCTCAAATCTGCCTCCTCAACCCAGGAGTCTGGGCGAGGTGTGCGGGGCGGAGGGGGGCACCCTGGTTTGCCCGTGCACCGAAGGGAAGCTCTCTGTAGGAAGGCTGTGGGAGCTGGCAGTTCCTGGTAAGACGTGGCGAGAGGCTTCAGCGCCAGTCTTCCTGGACAGCAGACCCGCCTCTTCAGCCAGGGTTCTGGCCCTCAGCTTCCGGTTGGTCATGTCCGATCCTTGGTTCCGTTGCCTGGGGGCGGGGGTCTTTGCTTCAAAGTGTTACTGGAGGTCAAAGTTCTCCCTTCTGTGCCTTCTGATTTTGTTCTGTTTTCTCTGAAAACCTACTCAGTATCTTGTAAGGAACCAGATAAAGACATTGTGAGCTGGTTTTACAGTTACAAATCTTGACTAAAGTACGCAAGCATTTTAATGTAATTCTCAAGAATACTCAGCCTAATGAATCCGGATTGTTTTTTCTTTTCTTTCATGTGGACTTTAATGTCAGAGAGCTCTGAGTTAGAGTCCCAGAGCCGAGGACTACAGAGTGTTACCTCGGGCAGTTTCCGGAATCTTTGTGAGGATCAGGTCAGTGCTCTCATCTGTAAGGTGGGGGCATTGAGTGATTTGCAGATGTGTTACAAGGATTTTGAGATTTTTTATGTAAAAGTTCCTAGTTTTAGATTAATGACCTGATGCATAGAAGGTTTTTCTTTTATATTTTTTTCCTGTTACCTTTTAAGAACTCAGAATAGAGATTCACTGTGCTTCTTCCTTCTGGTGAATTGTCAAAATCATCACAGGAAATTTGAAATACAAATAATATTGGACTCCACCTTGAATTAGAGCCCACAAGTACATACTCGTACTTCAGAAAGCTTTCCGCCAGCTTCAAGTACCACTGTCCTAGAGAGTGAGGTCAGTGTGCTACTGTATTTTGATCTTTAATCCCTCAAAAGGGTCTGGCACAATGAAAGCGCTCAGTGAAAGTGTGTTAAATGAATTCCAAACAAAACCCTTCTGTCACCCAGGAGTGATGCGATTGATTCTGCTGTTATTCAAACTGAGCATTCCAAAGATGGATTCCTGGGCTAATTGTGACCGGTCCAATTACAGAAAAGCACCCTTCTAAAGCTCCTTAAAGGAAAAATTGATTTGGCTATACTATCTCACATGGTACAGAGCGAACTTGTCTTCTTACAAAACGAAAGCCAGGACTTAGAGACATGCTAATGTGAGAGTCGTAGAAACCTGCTACGTGGGGTTCCACAGCTGCCTCCCACGTGTGCCCCGAGTTGAATGAAAAAGACGTGGGTTATCTTTAAGCTGTGTCCAGGCTGCCCTCAGCTTCAGTTGTCAACATGGTGGGTCACAGCAACGGATCCAGAGGCGTCTCAGGCAAGAAAACACATTAATTTTCAGCAAATGACATACCAGGGCGGCGGTGAGCACTCCCAGGTAAACTTAATTTGATGGGGCCCATCTAAGTGTGACATCCAGGGACGTTAATAATGCCGACAGACAGCATAGCCCCCTTTCCGGTGCTGACGATCTAGCTGGAAAGATAAGACTTGTCTCCGAATCGTGAGGAACCAAACTTAAAAAGCACCTACGTGCATGATTGCTGTGTGGATGCATATGTGTGCGATGGGTATGATAGTTGAGGATCAAGGGCAGCTGCATTGGCGGGGGCAATCTTCTCAAGTGGACTGCGCTCATTTCGGGGGACATGCCCATGTGTTTTCACCTGCTCTGCTTCTGACTGAGGTGGCAGCCTTCTCCCGGTCTCCCTGGGTCCACTCCTCAGGCCCAAGTATCCACCAGACCCGCCGCCTCCATCCTCTCTCTCTGGCCCTCGGGAGAGCCCCTCCTGTGGGTCCGCCGGCCCCTTGGCACGCTCGCCGGGCCCTGCTGCCCACCCTGCGCCTGCTGCTTTCTGGCCCACGGAGACACAGAAGCTCATTCTCCCAAGACCCAGGGGTCTCAGGCCCAGAAGGCGGCCCACTTTTTTCTTTTCCCAGCCTTCCCGCCCCAGGCCAGTGACTCCAGTCCCCTGAGAAAACGCTCGGCGCCCTGAGTCCGTGGCATTCAGCTCTTTCAGTGTCCCTGGCCTCCAGCAACGTCACCCTCAGGCCCCTAGATCAGCTGTGCTTTGAAGTCTCACTGCCATTCTCTCCACTGCGTCTTGTCTCCCTCTGGGGGTTTTGTGGGTGAGCTGGTGAGCCGGTGTCCCTGGCTCACAGCCTCACCTGTCTCAGCTCCCGGGCCACGTTCTCCTACGTCACCCATCTCTGTGGGTTTACTCTGGCCGTTTGCATCAGCTTGACCCGTCCTGCCTCTCAGCTCCCCAGCGCCAACATCGGACGTGCCGGCCATGCCGGCCATACTGAGTGGCTCGACCTGCCGTGCTGGTGGGCTGCTTCTGACTCTGTTTCCCTCGTTGCCATGCTTGCTGCAGACACGTATCCCTCCTCCCGAAGCCGCGCTCCAGCTCCGAGAAGGTCAGGGTCAGCACCGGTCTGAGGAGTTTGGTCTGTCCATCTCTCGCCCCAGGCCATATTCTCTGGGTCTCAGAAATCTCCGACTCACGGTGGTGGGTCCTGTCACTCTCTGCCTGTCAGCAGCCGTCACAGGCCAAACCCAGCCTCCGGCCTCACTTCATGAAGAGCGACAAGTACGTTCTTGCCTGTGTTTCTGAGTTACGTGAAAAGGCAACTAAAGGCCATGGACTCTGAATTCAGTGCGTATGTTTGTGGCTCTTATTAGAATGCGCCTCAACAACGTTCAGAAATCCAGCACTGGAAATCCATGTGCCGTGAAGGCATGGATTTGAAACCAGGGAGAGGTTTTGAGGCCTTCGGATAAAAGCCTGACGAGAACACCCAGGGCCTGAGTCTCTAGGAATTGGTTTAAGGACAGGGACACAAAGAGATTTTTAAAATATTTCTTTCCAGCACAGCCCTTTTATCTGACCTAATTAAAATGTCTCAGCATTGTTTTCCCAACATAGCCTTTAATCAAAACCCTCTGCTAGAGGCTTCCTGAGATTCATTTGCCATCCATGTGAGCAGCCACTCTGGGGAGTTACAATAAAGAGAAATGTAGGAGCATTACAGCAGCTCTTTTCTTTTTTTTTCTTTTTTTTTTTTTGAACAGTAAATATTTTAGTAATCCATCTCCATTTTTTTAAAATTAGTTTATCTTTGACTCATGCATGACTTCGCTGTAGATGAAAAGCACCATGTACATGTCTGAAAATCAAAAAGATTGAAAGGAGATTCAAAGAGTTATCTTTCTTAATAATGACTTCTTGATCTGCGTTTTCATTTCTCACGTGTAAATCCAGGAAAGGCTAAAGCCAAGGTCCCCTTCCTGAAAACTAATTTTGTCATTTGGTGAGAGAATCGATCATCATTCTGCATCCCGGGGAATGTGTGTTCACAGGCTCTCATTTGCTGTAGAATCAGTGAATGTGGGAGAGAGGAAGGAAGGCTCTTTGAGTTCCCAGCAGCTGCAGCCGCCCAGCAACACCCTCTCCAAGGCTGCTCCTTCTTGTGGCACTTTTCTTGCCATTTGCTTGCCTTATTGCAAAGTGACCTGCGACATCGAAGCAGGAGTGACTCACGGCCGCCCTGCCTTCATTCCCTCCCCGCAGCCCATCAGTCTGTTGAGAGGTGCACTTGTCCCGCATCACATCGCCATTAAAATTATCCTTAATAAAGCCCCTTGAGGCCTTCCTTGCCCAGTCTAAGGTTTTCTCCTCCGTCCTTACCTCACCCACCTGTCTGTGGCATCTGACAGTTTCCCTCCTTCCCAAAACATCCTCTTCCTGGGCTTTTTCTTTTTTTTTCTGGGGACCCTGAGAATGGAGACCTGTGAAGTCCGGTAGTCCCAGCCGACGTAATTACATCTCCAGTTGCCCTTTCTCTGTCCCCGGGTCACACTGACACCACTCTAATTCCCCCCTCCCCCCCCAGTTCACCCTCCCATATGCTCAGAGAAGGTGACTCCTCTTCCAGGCCCAGGGATGCATAATGATTTGTTTAATTGAATTGTTTCATTTTGATTTCTTTCCTACTAATTGATTTAAGCATGGACGCCTGATCCAATCCTGGACAATGGGGAGAAAGCTTCTAGGGCACTTTGGGGGATACATTTTCTAAACTAATAAGGAGAGGGAGTGTTTGAGTTTTTTCAGGCTGCTGCAACAAAGTGCCACAGACCAGGTGATACCTGATATCAGGGTGCCAGCAGGGTTGGTGCCTTCGGAGGGCTGGGAAGGATCTGTTCCCAGGCCCTCTCCTTGCTTTCAGATGGCCATCTTCAGGTTCATAGGATGTCCTCCCCGCATGCATGTCCCTGTGTCCAAATGTCCCCTTGTTATGAGGCCATCAGTCATATTGGATTGGGCCTACCCTAATGTCCTCATTTCAGCTTGATTACTTCTGTAATGCCCTATCTCCAAATCTGGCGGCACTCTCAGGTACCTGGGGTTAGGGACCTCAGCCAAGAAATTTGAGGGGGCACAATTCAGTGCATAACAAGGAGGAAATGTTGCTGAAGGCTGGAGCTACAGCAGCTACATTGTAACCATGAGGAGGCAACAGTGTTACCAGGCCAATGTACACAAAGTGTTCAGACAGTAAGAGAACCTGATTCGTGGCTGCATCTTTGATCACAGTAGTATGTTAGGAAAACCGATTGGTCTGTGGTACGTACTCCTTTTATATGGAAGCAGGTAAAACTGCAAGTGGACAGCCTGGGTGAACGACTGTTGCAATAGTCCTGGTGAGGCGATTTGACTTAGACTAGTGAAAAGAAGGGACACCTGCAAGGAAGAGCGGTGGTACCCAGAGCTGTGCTGGGGACACACGGTTGACCCTCCCTGTCCCAGGGTTGTCAATGCTGGTAGCTGCTCAGGTCGCAGGCGACACAGGAAAAGACTGGGAGGGAAAGACCGAGCCAGCTGTTGTCAGCACCACTTTGTGAACACACAGGCCTTGTGGACAGAACGCTCCCTTCTTCGCAGTGGTGCCATTGGGGATGTTACCTGCCAGTCTGAAAATAGGCGCCTAAAGGATATGCTGTGCATCAGCTTCCCCCAAATGGTGATTCCTGGGGCGTTACTTCTGTGAGTTATGAATAGATCAGACACACATCAAGGGTGAGGAAAGAGAGATTCTTTGCCTGAATGAACCCAGAAATGGGCGTTAAAGTCCATGTTGCAGGTCTTTTAAGAGCCTTTAATGTTCCAGTGTAGAATGTGAATCTTGAACACAAATAGGGATGGAGTGACAAGCATTCACAAACCTTACGGTCGTGCACGGCAGACATTTATCATGCTACTTCTGTGAGTTGCTAATAGATCTTACCCATCAAGGGTGTGAAATCATGGCTTTAAACAATGATTTTACTCCAGGCTTCATTTCTTTTTTCCTCTGGTCCATCATGCCCAAACGACTCAGTCTTTCCCGTGTAAAGGGCCCATTATCAATAGGACTGCCGGTTCCCTAGGGGCCCGTGCGCCTTAATATGGTGGTATTGATGTCCCCATTTAAAGCACCAAGGCAGGAAGAGACGAGACAGGCTGCCGTGTGAACAGAGCTGTCCTCAGGGGATGGGGGAGAAGAGGAAATCTGTGAGCCCTCCTCTCATCAGGCAGTGGGCCAAACACCCAGCCAGGCCCCGTGGGCACGGAGCCCCCACTCAGAGCAGAAGCTGCCCAAGGAAAGTGTTGGCAGCAGGCTGCTCTGAGGGGTGTGGTCTCCAGGCGGAAAGAGGCAGTTGCTCCTTCCCCAGGAAGAGTTTCCCGGGACCCATCTTCCCGGACCTGTGTCGAGGCTGGGCGGGGCCTGCATTTTGCTGCACGACTCCTCTGTGCTGCCCTGTGAGGAGCCTCCCAGGCTTGCACGAGCGAGCGCACACTTGGGCCCTGGAGTCGGATCCTGACTCTGGAACTTCGGGAGTTTTGTCCTTGAGAAGGTCGGTTAAGGTCGGACCTCAGCTGACTCACCTGTAAAGTGGGGACCCTACTACTATGTCCCTTAGCACACGCTTTCACAGATGTAGTGCCAGGCGTAAGACACATGCTTGATAAACGCAGTGCAGTGCAACAAGTTAAATGAGGTTAAGGAAATGACTGAACTCCTTTTGGAAGACTGTGCCGCAGGGGCTTTGTGGGCAGAAGCTATGGAACGTGCAAAAGTATAGAATGGAGGGGACTGCAAAGTAGGAACAGGGCCGGGCTTTTGGGTTTAAGGTCTGCTGGGGCCAGATGTGCAAGGCAGGGGAGTCATGTCGTGGCGCTCAGACCCTGCACTGGCGCAGACTTTCTGCAGGATTTTCAGTGGCGTGGGGTGTGGTGCGGTTAACTCCGTGCGCGCCAGAAAGGTCACGCTGGCTGTGGAATCAAACGGTGTGGTGTAGTGCCAATGTGTAAGGTACATTCTTCACCCTCATGGGATCTGCTGTCTAATTTAAAAATAAATTCAATTGCCGATGCAACAGGTATTTAACTATGGCAGTATGACTGACAGAATAAACAATGACTGGCTTGTGCGGGGTAATCACAGTGAGTTTAAGCAGTACCCATATGCTAGTGAGTTCTGCCTCAGGCTTAGAAAGTTGCATGTGTGTTACTTTCAAATAAAATAACATGCCCTTAATTTGTGCAGTTCAGAAAACTTTCAGAAAAGCAGTTGTCTTTGTCTTTGCCTTGTAGGAACGACCTCTAGGTGACATTCGGTAAACTGTAAACCACATGTGAGGTGTCTTCGATCCCTGATAGTCAAAGGGCCGTTTTTCACCCTGTGGACTCTTCACATGTGTAAACCCCATTTGTGGAAAGTGAATTTCCAAATACAGACATTGCACATAAGAGTTCTTATCTTGGCAGTCGATGTGCCTTTGTAATCTGAGGCCGCACTCTTCAAAGAAACTCTGCTCCTGATTTTTGCGCGAAAACACCGTCTTGCAGTGTCCCCTAAGGTGGCGGGTGCCTCCCTGCCTGTGGCACTCACTCAGCTCAGGCCATTTCCCGGCGCGGCTGTCTGCGCCGTGGTCTTCCTCCAGGGCCCGCCTTCTCCATGACAGTGACATTGAACGCCCCAACCTCTTATCTTCTCAGCGTTCTCCGTTCTTCTGAGTGCACAGTCTGCATCACCCAGCTGGATTTTAATCTAAGCTTTTATGTCACAAAGCTGTCTCTCTTGGTGCACAAATCCTTGTCATAAATTAAGCCGGGTGTGTCTTGGAGGTGTGATAAAGCCGCCGGGCCTGGCCCTGGGACGTGGTGAGGGGGGGACGTCTGGGGATGGGCAAGGCTTCAGGTGGGACAGGGTTATGCAAGCAGCCCTGTCCTCAAAGGCTGCGGGACTGGCCTTCCAGTCAGGGGCTCTGCCGTCCTGTGCGTTCAAGTGCGTAACGGAAGAAAAGGACATTGGTAGAGAATCAAGCTCCTGTTAGGGCCTTTGGAAATTTCACTAACCTCTTTCAGTCTTGTTTTTTCCACCTGTAAAGTAAGGCAAAAAAACATTTTTTAAAAATTAAAAAAAAAAATAACCCCCTCGCCAACACACCTCAGGGTTATTGTGGAAATTAAATCAGTGAACTTGATACAAAGCACTTAACAGTGCGATTGATGTATAATAAGCACCCCTAAAATGATTATTATTGTTATTATAGTCAGTAAATGAGAGGTTACAGTAAAGTGCTCCTGGAACTTCAGAATAAATTACTCTCTGTGAGAGAAACTAGGAAGAAAGCAACACATAAAAAATGGGATTAACCATGTGTGGAATGAAGCCCTCCTAAAATGGGCCGCGTGCGGCCCCGGAGATCTGAGCAACGCCCAGGTCCAGGCAGGCAGGCGGAGGCACGGCATTGCAAAGACCCAGCTGGGACGTGACAGATGAACAAGAGACCTGGACTCCGAGCAGTTACCTTAGCATAGCTGCAGAGAGAATGTCTCAGGAGAATCGATAGACTCTAGTAAAAGGAAGGAGCAAAGATCAAGGTGTGGCTATTTTTTATTCAGTGTTGTGGGTGAGGAGAGAGACAAAGAGGCGGAGGCAGAAAAAGAGAAGGGAAGAGCGAGAAAGACAGGGAAGCGGGGAGAAGCGAGGGGGCAGAGAGAGTGTGGGAAAGGGAATGAGAGAAGCTGAGTGCAGGACCTGGGGACATTCAGGATACCAGAGGGAGAGAGCCGAGGTGGCCCCACTGTCTTTCCCTCAGAGCCAACCCAATATTAGCGGCCTTTCCAAAAAAATTTCTGGCTGCAATTTTAACTTCCACGACTAAGGGATATTTCTAATGGCTGCTCTGAACAGCCATGGGCCTCAGCAGGCAGACTAATCCAAGGCCTCCGTTGCCAGAGGAGTGCAGAGCCCCAGGGAGGCCTGCCCCGGTCGACAGGACTCTGGGAGGGGTGGGGTACCCCCGCAGGAGGGGTCCACGACCACGGCCGATTACGCCCGTCCTGCCCGATGAGCATGGCTCTGTTCCGCTTAGCGGGCCCCCACCTCCAGCCCGTCCTGCGCAGCGCAGCACGTCGGGCTGCTACTTAGACGAGGGGTGTGATGAAGTGGCCTCCCAGGAATCTGGTTCTAGATGGTTTGTGAAGCCTCCTCATTGACCCACAAATACTTGGTGCCAGAGGGCGTCAAGGCACAAGAAGGCAGGGGGTCATTTTGCTGAGGGGACTGTCCTGGAGACGGGGACATCCTGGAGGAGCGGGCATTGGCAATGGCAGCTGAACAGGGATGGATGTTTCACAGGGGGCGGCTGGCCGTACAGTTGAGAGTAAGACCATGAACAGTGGGGATGTGTTTCAGTGGGATGTCGGGCACGGGGCAGGAGGCAGACCAGTGTCCTAATCAGGTCAGGCTTCCTTCCTCCCCTCCTTCCCTCCCTCCCTCCCTCCCTCCCTCCCTCCCTCCCTCCCTCCCTTCCTCCCTCCCTCCCTCCTTCCATCCATCATTCATCCATTTGTCCACCCATCCATCATTTATTCATTCATCCACCCATTCATCTACCCATCTATCCATCCATCCATCCATCCTATATTCATCCACCCCCCATCATCCACCATCCATCCATCTATCCATCCACCCATCATTGATTCATCCATCCATCATCCCTCATCCATCATTAATCAATCCATTTATGTGTCCTCTGTTGTCCATCCCCTCTATCATCCATCCCTCCACCCTCCAATATGTCCATGCACCCATGTTTCCCTAGAGAACCCCCATATCACGGGGACAGGCCATCCGGGGGACTAAGTCGCATTCCGTGGGCTCCTGCACCCTTCTTTTTCCTGAGGCATTTTGAGATAGGTAAAATCTGACCGCTTCAAAAACTAGAGGCATTGACAGCCTTTGGGGTGACGTGACCATTGTTCGATAGGATGATGACATGTAGCTCTGTTGTACTTTCATGCACAAATACAGTAAAGTGGCTCTCAGTAAATCACTCCAGTAGGTGTATTTCACCCAACTGCTGCAGTTCATTGTACTCTGGCCCTGGGAAGCGATCTCACTCTCAGATGAAGGCCAATTCCTCCATATTACTCTGTTCTTTTTCTTTCTTGTGGCTTCCTTTTTTATATTTTTAATATGTTTATGTCGTGTTATGCTTTTCAGAAGATTTCTTCCTTATTCTAATGTATTTCACTTCACCACCGATACCTAGGTGCATTTTTTACCCTGTTGGGCAGATCCCGAAGCAGAGATCAGAGAGAGCTTTGTTTCCAGAGCGGCAGTCCTAGCGTGTGGGCTCCCCCAGGCCCAGCTTTCAGAGTCCTGGCATTGACCAGCAGGCCGACGCCCCCCCCTTCCCGTCCCCGGCCGTCACCTGGTGGCTCTCCTGTTCTCCTGCAGGGCCAGGCCCCCTCCAGCCCCGGCCCTTCCCTTAGACAGCGATGGATCACCTGATCGAGAGCTCAGTGTTAGGGAATTATTATCAAGCCTCAGAAATAATTTTCTGATATAGAGCTGGGATTACTTGTTTATTTTTCTGCCAAGGAATCTATTTTTCACTCAAGGGAGAGTTTGGGGCCCATAGCAATACGGTGCGGGGGGGGCGGGGCGCGGAGAGAGGCAGAGGCAAAGGCTGAAAGAAGCTGAGATTCCTGTCGAATGTGGGTGAGGCCACCACAGCATGCAGTAATAATAGAGAGATAAAATCAAACATAACTCACTCTGTTGAGTCTGGAGAAGCGTCGGCTGAGGCCAATACAACCTTAAATGCAGGTGTTCTGAAGGGATTCCCTGATGTTCAACACACGTCGGGAAAATACTGCTGTGAGCTCCAGGTTCTAAAGCGGAGTGGGCGTCCAAGGTCAGGAAGACGCGGAAAGGAGAGCAGGGAATGCATGGCCCTCACCGTAATTACGAATGAAAGGAGCTTCCGGCCAGCAGAGGGGGGCAGAATGGAGCCAGGTGTCTGGAAGCCTCTGTCCCCTCTCCTGCTCCACTCCCACCATAGCGAGCAGCGTGTGTGCTGAGGGCAAGCGGTGGACTGAAATCAGGTGGGTGAGAGGCCTTCCACAGGTTCCGACAGCTAAGAGGCCCAGGGGGAGCGGGACTTGGAAACGCTAAAGCATTCAGCCCACAGGCAGGCAGCAGAGCTCCGAGACCGCTCCAGCACCCGGGGGAGGGTTTGGGTTAACCTACTTCAGTTGTATTTTATTCTGGGTTTTTTGTTTTGTTTTTCAGATGAGTTCCATTTCTCCTTAGGACAGAACCCCTTGCCGTAGGGAATGTCCTCCCTGGGCTTTAAGAACTTCATTAATTAGCATCTTTAAAACGGCTGGGTAATATTCTTTTCTCCCTTTTTCTGAGCCATTTCCCCAAGCCCTAATTTTAATAAAGATGGTGGTCATGAACATTTGAATTTTAAAGCCCTTGGTTATAAGAAAGACAGAGGATGCATTTTAAAAGATAGCCAATCAAGGATGACTCAAACAATGAACAGGATTTCTCTGCTTTTATGAACCTACTTTTAAAGATCCAATATTATCTTAAGACATTTTTTTTTCCCTGCAGACTGAGCAGAAAATCTATACCGACTTGATTAGGGGCAGGCCCACTGGGGAAGAAAAGAGTAACTCTGGCTCACTTAGTGTAGGTGGCAATTTCATTTAAAACAGAGCAATAATAAACCCGTTTTTATTTTATTTTTTTCAAGATAAGCACTATATTTCAGGTGGTAAAGGTGAACCATTTAAGAGCTTTTTAAAAAGGAAACACATGACTAAAACTCTCTAAGACCCCACAGTGTTCACAGAATTTATGCAGAGAGGAATGCACTTGCCAGTGTAGACCATTCAAGGCAAAATGGTTGGAAATCAACTCTACCGGTTCCCCACCTGCCTGGAGCAAGGTTGTGCGTTTCCCCAGCAACTAGGATAACATCATAGCCACTTACAGTGCTGCTGAGCGGCAGCCCCAGGGCGGCTTCAGGAGATAGTGATGCTATCAGCTGTTGCCAGGGCAACACAAAACCTTGACCTTCGGAGACCTGCCAGGCAAGGAGTGGAGAAATACAGCTTTTGAGTCGTCCTTGGAGGTCTGTTCCCGAAGAAAGGGATGTAATTCTGCATCTATCTCTCACTTCTTAAATTTGCCTATACCTGTAAATAAATACACAACGCCTGAATGATACCTGCGTGCTTGCGAGTGGCCTCTCTCTTGACAGGGAGAGCGTGTTTTTGTATTTCCAAGTGCTGAATGTCTTTGTCTTCTCTGGCATTTCTGGGCTGACAGGTAGGGTTAGGATAGCTTCCTCAGGACTACCAGCCTCACCAACCCCTCCTGTCTTAATCCATTCCTTGACCCAGACCCTGGAGGGTGGATGGGAGACCTAACTTGGCAGTTACTCCTAAAACATTTTACAGGTAGGGGAGCGGAGGTCCCAGAGCAGGGAGGTTGGTTCGCCCTACGTTGACAGGTCTTTGGGCAAAAGACGCATGCTGTGTTTCTTTATGTCTGTGTCTCCATCGACACTGGCCTCCGTGCCCTTTGTGAGTTTTATGTGCATCGCTCATGCTTTCCTTCTGCCAAATATTTCCTTGATGTGTAAGGCACTTCTGAAATCTTTCAGTGCTGTTTTTGATCAAATCAGCGTTGTCTTCTGTCCGGAATGTTTTTGGAAGGGAAGACAAGAGGCATCTGATTCTGCCCCTGTTGGCTTGGGATGACCCTGGCTGCCCCACTCTTAAAAGACATCCTCATCGCTCTTCAAGTGTTTTGAGTCCCTTGTCATTGAAGGGGTTCGCAGCATGCCACGCCCGAATATCCTGCTTTGACATATGGATTATTTTGCGCTGAAGGCATCTAAAGAACTGCAGGTGCAGGAACAGATTTCTCATCTCCCCAGTTCTCCCCAAAGACAAGACAGAAGATCTCCTGTGAGCAAGGTCACCTCCCTGTACCAAGAAGAGGGCATTTTTATCACCGGAAATGGCAGTCCCTGCAGTAATGTGCCTGTACAAACACACCTACTAAAATAACTCTCATCTTCCATTACTGTCCACAATTTAGTGCCTCGCCCAAGCCCCTTTGTCTTGTCATAACCCCACCATCTATTCTCCTATGTTTCAAAAGCTTTTGGGCCCAATGTGTTTTATGAGTCCATAAAACACATCAGACCCGTTTTTCTTCATTTTCTTACGAAGATTTTCATGCACATAAAAATATTAAATACAACTTGTTTGCTTTTCTCCTGTGAATCTGTCTCGTGTTTGTTTAATTTTCAGGCCCAGTTGCAGAACCTTAAAGGGTAGCAGGAAGTCTTTCCTCTCCCCTATCATCATGGGCGTGTCTCTAGCCTGCTTCATGAAAGGCAGTGCCTGTGACCTTTGGTGTCCTGCGTCCTGGGGAATGAACGGGGTGACCCAGGCATTTGAACCATGCCAGGGTTGTACAGAGAGGTCGACTGGTAGATTACCGTGCTGGGCGAACGGGTTAGGCATTATAAGTCTGCCTCTCTGAGAGGGTATGGTGCGTCTCCCTTTCCTCATTGATGAGCCAGGAGCGATATTCTTATCTATCTGTAAATGTGTGATGGTACTGAGCAAAATCCTTGGACCTTTACTGATCACTGTGTGATTTTACCCCGAGCTTAGAGTATTTTGATAATGTCCAAGCACGATTTTGCATTCATTCAGATTATTTTTAGGATTGCAGTAACTCCCTTAATTATGTGTCGTGAGGAGAAATGGATTCTGAAAGGCTCACCCTTCTTAGAATGTGACCATCGGTCTTATTTATTTATAGCACTTCTATTTCAGGGCTGGCACAACGGGTGGGGTGACTGCCTGGGAGAAGGAAGTAACATACCATTTTAGATGCAAATGATACAGCAGCCAGTGAGTATAAAATGGGCAGGATTGGATCATTACTGGCCGTCAAGACAGGTTGAACCATGCTTGGAATATACTTGGGTCTCTGATGAAAGACCTGTTCATGATTCCATTCCTCATTTAAAAAAAAAAAAAAGTCAGTCTTTGTTCTTTTCTTCTGGTAATTGCATTTTTGGACATAATCGCCTGCGTGCTCTCAGCGTTCTCCCGGTGGGAATGGTGGGTTCCAATGGGGCGGTGAGGTAGCAGCCCAACTCCTGAGTTCTCCGGGGCATGGACTGCCGTTTTGTTGAGTAATCAGTGTGTTCTCTGAATGAGGGTGGCGTGCCATCGGTAGTTTGCTTACTCCACTTTCTGAGCTTTATTTCTTTAAAGGTGAAGAGCAGCGCTTTTAAGCAGAGATTTGAAATGGGTTCTTTACAGAAACGTGCTTGTTACTTACAGAGGCAGAGACTATTAAAATGCAAAAAACGTGGGGGGGGGACCCCAGTTACATGGGATCACTGATGATCATCCTTGAATAGATGTAATTTGCTTAAATTGCTGAGTGGAACTTAAGCATTCTGGGTTGCACATTCAGCTACTGTCGGGCTTTCTAAGATGGATTCAAGAAAACCTGTAGATAAAAATCCAAATTTGCAAAACAGATCAATTAGTGGACCCGTGTTCCAGCCACAGTGAAAATTCACAGCATGGCTCTTAAATAATATAATACTTCCCGGTGGGTTTGAAATAGAATTTGATTTTCCCCATTGTATAGGTGAAGAAACTGAGATTACAACTGTCTCCCAAATGTAAAAAATTGATTCCCACTCAGCCTCTTAGGAATGCATGTATTATGTACAAGACAGGATGCTTGCAATGCTGACAGTGATGTCAGGGACACACATCCTCAGCAGGGAAACTCGTATAAAATTTGGGATTCGGCTATGAAATCCTTGAGTCCCCCAACATTATTATACCTTCATGAACAGACCTTGCACTTAAAACCAAAGACTTTGCCTTGCTGTTCTCTACGCAATCACCAAACTAAGAAAATTGAAATTAGCATCTTCTGGAAAAACTATCAGTATTTATGTACAGATACCTAGCCAAGCCAAAAAGAATTACGAAGGAGGAAGTCTATGAATAACTTTATTTCTTATGACGGTTGTTGCTTCCTTACCAAGTTAACTTACCAGAAAGTCTTGTCATTGCCTAACGTACCCTTCTTTGTGATGAGACTCCATTCTCTTGGCCACAGTGACTTGGCTGAAAGGTAGACCCCGCTCTGTATCAGGCCAATTATTTAACCCCTGTATCAAAATGGAATTAAGAATGCAATTAATGTATATATTATCTAACATACTGATCTTTGTCCTCAGTTGCTGCCTTCTGGTGAATGGCAGCACCCCCAGGTAAAACTCCTGGCATCTTTGACGACTCCTTCTAACCTCATCCTCATGTCTAATGCCCCTTCTAACACTTTTAGAAGTGACCACTTTCTTCCTTACCACCACCCAGCTTAGGCCACGTGTGACTCTTCCACCGCAGCCCCTTGTGAGGTTTTCCGGGCTCTGGTCGTAAGCACACCCAGAGTGCAGCTTATCTCCAGACTCCTCTTGCCAAAAAGTGGAGAGGAGACCCCATTGCCCCACCTAAAATCCCTCAGGGACCTCCGTTAGTTCTCAGGCTGCTATCTAAACCGCTTTACTCATCGAATGAAATCTTGTTTCTTTGGCCCCCATTCACCTCTGTAAGCCAGCTCATTAACACCCGCCTTGAGCAATGTCTTCCGTGGGTCTGACCTCCTTCAGCTCTTCCTTTGCGCCACACTTCTTTGACCATCACCTGTCCTTCTGGGGCAGCCTCGCTGTGGGTGCGGATTGGGAGTGTATGGGGTGCTGGAGGCTGGAACCCAAATGGAGATGTCGATGACCTTCAGGACCCCCTCGTGTTCTGAGTTCTCACGTTCTGTGATAGGAGTGCTTACCTCTGGGGTTGGTGACGGCGGTGCTAACGATAGGTGGTCTTTACCCCTATCTCAGTTCCATACTGATAAGAGAGCGGCCCCCCGGCTCATTTGCTGTTCACGTCCTCCTGGGCTCTCACTTGGATCCCATTCCCACCCACCACTTTGCCTCCATAGAGCCAGCTTTGATTCTTGCCTGCGGTTCCTGGATTTGACACTTGGATTTTTTTAGCCCTTTATTTCAACCTCAGCTTTTCACAGTGGGCTTTGGATAGATTGTTCTTGGCAGCTGGCATGGTATTCAGCAGGAAAACTTTACCCCTGGTCCAGGCCCATGAAACCCAACCCAGAGCCAAACCCTGGCAAATAGTCCTGGGCCGACTTTGACTCCCCTGAGGTTGGAACACTGGGGCATTTGTCATTGGATCGTCACACGATTCTTCCAGAATATATTCCATAATCAGCAGGCTCAGTGTTGAACTTAATTTCCTTAACAGCAAATTAAAATAAAGATGTGCAGGTTATAAGAAGTGTGTGCGTGCGTGTGTGTGTGTGTGTGTGTGTGTGTGTGTGTGTGTAAACATCTAAATGAGAAGAACAACACACATAAACCTAACTGTAGCACTAGTAATGAAGGAAATCTTGCCAGACAAACCTCAGCTTCATTATCGGCTTTAATTAGTGAATGAGAGGGCATGTATAAAATATAGTGAAGGTCCCTGGTCTTGACTTTATTAACACGTTGCGTACCGCTCACGGGTTTTCTCGTGTTTCGCACGCCATCTGTTAAGGACCGCTCACGAGTTTTCTCGTTTTTCAAGAGCCATCTGTTATGGACTTTAGATGTCAACACACTGTCTTATCCACATCGAATAAAGCGATCTCATTGGTGGAAACCGTGCAGGTCAATCTACAAAAAACTGTATAATTGCACAAACCCATAAAACATTGCAGTTACATTGTATTTTGGTCATTCGACCCTGGCGTATGTCTTAGAGATTTCTATGCGGTACGCAATGTATTAATACATAGGACAGAACACTTCACAAAACCATAGCGCATGGGGTGTTGAAATCAGCGTGGAAGTGAGCCGTTGCAGGAGCCCAGCCCAGCTGGCGGCTTGGGGACGGTGGGAGGGGAGTAGCCGCAATGGCAATCTTTTGGAAAGACCGCAACACAGACCCCATCTTATTCAGCATCTTTCCCAGCGCTTTAGAAGAGGAAGCGCACAGTGTACTAATTAAATGTGACAGGGCTGCCGATTTTGTTAGCAGAGTGAACTCAGGTTTAGAAACATGGCAAAGGAATTGGAAGAAAAAAAGATACAGTATGGAAAAATGCAAACAGTGCGTTCTGGGAGGAATAAGCCATTAGAACAATATTCAAGGATCCAAAACCAGAAGTAGGGCACATTTAGGAAATGAGGGGCGGGAAGGCCACACTTGCTCTCTTTCTCCGAGGAGGGCCCAGCGCGTCTGTCCTGGTGCATCCCCCAAGGCCACACACCGAGCCACGCGGGGAGGCTTCAGCAAAGGAGCCGTGGAACTGAGATGAAGGTACGTTAGAGCCAGGGTTCCTACATCTTTCACTTAAATGGTCCTTTGTCTGGCGCGTGTCTCATTCCCACGGTGGTACTCACCAAGTCATTTGTCAGCCTCCTGTGTCATTGCTTCCTTGTACCCTAAGGACGAAAGACATGATTCAAGGTCAAAATCTTCCTTCGTCTGCCCCCTTCGTCGCTCTTTGGGTTTGGTGCTGCCTTTGGATGGATTTCCAGCTTAATAATTGTATTAACAGATGTTCCTAAAATCACCCAAACTGTGCTTTTATTTTACCTTAGGTAGTCAAATCGTGGCTTTTCAAAATGACCATCAGAGACTGTCCGTATGAGGAATGAACTTGGCCTCGCGCCTCTTTGTGGCAGGCCCCTTCACGAACGTGAAATGGTTTTCTGAGTTCATTCTCGCCTGCAACCCCACAGACCCATTTCTGTCCCAGGCACCATCAATCCTTGCGTAGCCTGTTGGCTGTCTCACATATGTACGTTAAACACGGTTTGGTTATAATGTTAGTTTTGTGTTGGGCCAGTCACGTGACCCTGGCCTTGTGGATTGAGGGACTCTAAGCTGACAACCAGTGTCTACTCATCGCGAGTGTGAGAAGGTGGCCCATAGGCCAGAGGGGCGTCTCCTGCCCATGCTTCCCGGCTGGGTAGGTGCTGATCCGGGCAGCTCCGTGTGATGCGGTCGCTTCTAGCAGGGCCTGTAAGCCATTAGTACTGGCTTGCGGTCCGGCTGTGGCCCTTCTCTTCCTATAACTCTGGATGTACTTTCATTTCCCTCTGCCACACAGAGGAGCTTTGGAGCAGGTGAGGGGGACTTCACACCCTGGGGCTGTGCCTTTGGATTATACCAAATGCCATTTTCTCTTCCTAGAATATTAGCCCAGCACCCACCCTCCGCCCTATAGATGGGCACCTAAGAGGTACTGAACAATGTGTCAGGGTGTCAGGTGTGGCTTCAAATGCCGTTTGCATTCTAGGTCTCCCTTAAATTCTGCGTGTGTGGGGGACAGAAATGAATGTCTCATGTCTCCTGATTTAAAAATAAAAGAGACCCTAAGATTAGTATTTGGGTTGTGGACCCAGCACAAATGTACTAAAAAATGCTTGGCTTTCAGCAGCTCTCAATTTATTCACCACCTCCATTTCTTCACCTGCCCAATGGGCACGATAACGAACACTTGCCATGGGAAGGGGTCGCCAGGATTGACTGAGACCGTTAGCTGGAGCCCCGTGGTGCTCAGACATCCTCCCACTCCCCGGTCAGTTGCAGTCGGAATGCTGGTCAGTGGCTTTTACCTTCTCTGAGCTTCACAGAGATCCTTTTCGAATGGCAAATGAAATAAATACTCTTCTTGTCTATTTGGTATCGATCTGATGGCATTTTAGAGGTAACCTAACGATCACAGAGGCAGAAGCACTCGGCAGATACAGAGTCACGTGGCAGATGTCCGAGGTGATGGGTTACTTTTGCCGGGTCTGGGTGATTTACTGACTTATCTGGAGTTCACTTTCTCGGTTTGACTTAAAAGGAAAATGGGTCCTGGGTCAAGTAAGGAAGTGATCACCTTAACTGTATTTTGCCATCCCTTAGGCCTTTAGGACTGGCATTGAAGTGACCACCAGAGTTAGGCCTCTGCCCTGTAGGACTGGGGTTGGCAATGTCTCCTAACGGGGCCAGTTGGTGCACATGACAGGCTTCGCAGGCCATAAGGCGCCCGTGGCTCATACACACCTCTGCCCTTGCAACGCCAGGGCTGCTGCAGACGGCGAGCCAGCCGACGCGTGCGACCCAGTCAAACTGCGCTTACCCGCCCAGGCGGTGGCCACGGTCCGAGGACACCAGTGCTAGGATAATACTGATATGACGATGTTCTGCAAGTATGAAAAGGCTTTTGAGTAAATCCAGGAACGTATGGGTCCCACCCCCTAACCCACCCCTGACCTAGGGATGAAGAACTCTAAAGAGGGAACTTGTTGACAAATCATCTCAATTCTTTCAGTGGTGCACAGCAGGTAAATGGGCAAACTGGAGAACTCAGACTGTAAAACGTCCGGTTAGAATTTTGGGTGTTCCTGTCTCTAGTGATCATATGAGCTAGATGGACCTGTCGGCCCGCCTTCCCAGAGTTCTGCAGACAAGCCTCCAGGTCTTCACTTAGGATGGGCAGTTGCTCTTTTCATGGGTTGTTCCCCTTTTCCCAAAAGAGTGCACTTCAAGAAGTTTGAGGACTTCCAGAACAAAGCAAAGGGAATGATTAAATCTCTGGAAAATAGGACTTGTGAAGAGTGCTCATAGTAATTGAGATCGTTCAGCATGAAAAAGGAGAAAATGAAATCTTAAAACATGATGGGCTATTACATAGGCCTAATGTCTTCTGAGATCCTTTCTCTGAGTCCCCGCCTCACCCCCTTTCTTTCTTTTTTCTTTGCAACCCACGTCTTGAAAGGAACCTGCTGCATTTAATGGGATGGGGACCATTCACGTGACCATAAGAAAATAGTTTGATGCTTTATAAAAATCATCAGCTAGTAGTAATCACTCAGGGGAAAAAAATTATTCTACAGGTGAGGAAACTGACTCACATAGAAGTTAAATAACTTGTTCAAAACACACAGGCATTTAGACAGAGATGGAATCAGAGGCTGAGAAAGCTGACTTCCAAGCCTCTGGTCTCCAGGACATCTCTCAGTGACTCTCCACACCTTCTTAGTAAACAGTTCTTTGCAACTTAGAGAGCATGCCCTGTATCCCATACCTTTCCTGAGTCTCGCCTTGGTCCTTTTAGGTGGGTAGCCTTTTGTGCAGGGTTTTAATTGCTCTTTTACCACTAGCTGGCTTTAAACGGCATGATTTAACCTCTGGATTTCCAGTTCCGACTGCAATCACCATGCTTGCCTTGTTAGAAGGAACAGTGACGAGGCAGAGGCATGCTGCCTGACACCAGAGAGTGCCTTCCCGAGCAGGGTTGGGGTTGCTGTTTTGCAGAAAATTCCGAGACTCGGGGACATGTCCTGACTCGCCCAGGGTCCGCAGCAGGTGGTAAGTGGCGGGATGTGGACCGACTTCCAGCTGCCCTCCTCCCTGTCCAGTGTTAGCGCCTTCCGGTGAGCGGAACTAGGGCAGATCAGTGCAGAGGGCAGCCCTGAGGCTCTGTGGACTGTCCGTGAGAAAGAGCTCTAATGTGGCCTCCTTCTTATGGATCTTTGCCTCATACTAGTTCTGTTCACCTAAGAGCTCATGTAAACAAACAAACAATACACAGAAGAAAAATAAAGGAAAATAAAAGAAGGAAAGGAAGAAAGAATGCAAATATAAAAAAACATGTTTGAAGACATGAAAATCTGACACGTGGTACCGAGTTACGGCAGGTACCCATCAATAAACCTGCCTGGAAGTACCAGGACTGGAGGCCGAGGAGTCATTTGGCCGAAATGACCCAGAAATTCGTGCTGGTGGGGACCACTGAGCAGAGCCCTCAGCAACTCTTCTTTGTTCTTCCTTTTTCCTAAGAATATGCCAAGATGCAGAGAAGGCCTTTTAACAGGCCTTGGACTGGACTTGTGGCTTGTTGGAGACAAAACAGGATGGACTAGGTGTCAGATAGGCCAGATTAGTGATGACAGCTTTGTCATTGGTTACGTGACAAGGGACATCAGCTGCGGCTCCGCGTGCTGAGGGGGAGCACCTCACCAGCTCGCTCAGAGGATCAGGTGAGATGCCTATCACTTGGCAGACACGTAATGAACATGATAGTAACTTATATTACCGAGCACTGACTATGTGCTGGACACTGTTCCAAGTGCTTTCCATGATCAGTGGGTTTAATACTCACAGTAGGTTAATACTTTCCCCCTTTTGCAAGGGAGGAAAGAGGAATAAAGAAGACAAGTGAATCACCAGCATCATGCAGCTCAGGAGGGCTGGTGCCAAGATTAGAGCCCAGGCACTCTGATTCTAGATCCCTGTTTTGTTTTCCTTTTGTTTTGTTTTTGTCTTTTTACTTGTTTGTTTTCATTGAAACCTAATGGATATTCCGTAAACAATTTCTTTAAAGCACACAGGTTGCTGTATTTCGACAGATGCACATACCTGTGGAAGCACCACAGTTAGGATAATGAGCACATATCCGTCGGTAACCCTGGCAGGGCCCATGTGCCCCTTGCAGCCTTTCCCACCTGCCCGTCTCCGTCTGCAACCACCGCCCACCACCCCCAGTTACATCCCTAGGCAACCACGATCTGCTTTCTGATCTTACAGACTTGCTTGCAGTTTCTAGAATTTTATACAAGTGAAAGCACACAGTATGGACTCCTGTTTGGCTGGACTCAGCATGGTTTGTTGAGATTCACTCCTGTTGTTCTGTGTATGGACAGTTCATTTTTTCTTCTTCCTGAGGGGTATCTTGTTATAGGGATGTAGCCGCCACTTCTTTATCCAGCCACCTGCTGACAGACATTTGGGTGTTTCCAATTTTTGGCTGGTATACATAAAACCACTATGAAGATTAGCATACAGATATATGGACATTTCTTTTCTCTGCTTTTAATCACAAAAGCCCCACAAGGCCTTCCTCTGTTATTAAGATAAGCTCAGTAAATCTTAGGGGAATTAAAAAATGAGGAGCTAGCATGGAATTTCTTTCTCGAAATAGCACATTGACCAGGAAAGAACTCTATACCTACATGGTCTTGCTTCTTTCCCCAAGTAACGGCAGAAGGAGAACACTTGCCCAGACCTTGTTCGCACGTGGAAGCCTTCCTGGGGGAGAGGAAAGAGTTAGAAGGGGCCAAAGGGGCTGGGTTACTGAAATTTGCTTTACTGGACAGCAGAACCCAACCTACCCGTCTACACGTTCCGCCTGATGCGTTTTCAGCATGGTTACTGGTGACAGATGACTGAGCCCAACTGCATGAACACTCTGGAGACTTGGGCAGGAAACGAGGTCCAGGAGGGTCCCTGGAGTCAGCAAGACAATCAGATTTACATCCATGGCATCTCAGAGAACTGAAATGTCACCTTCTACTTCCAAGCATTCACTTGGGATGAAACGACATCACTTTGAGTGAAACCCATCCGTCAAGCTGTGCGTAAGATGCACCGTGCCTGGCGAGGGCGGGAAGCCAGTGGAAGAAGCCGGAGGTCGCAGGTCGTGGCAGGACAGGAGCATGCGTTAGGCAGGGTCGCAGGCACGCGGACTAAAGAAAGGGGTTGCTGGGGTTCGAGAACACAGAGACTTGGTTAAGTTCCTAAGGCCGAAGTGATAAATGTAGAAAGTCCAGATGGCAGGAAGAGACAAGAGGTTGTCTCCTAAAGCAGGAAATGAAATATTCTTGGAGCTTGAAAGGGGAAAAGCAGGGGTCCTATGGCGGGGAGTTTTTGGTTTTTTATTGGAGTTGTCCTCTCCTGTCGGATTTGCAGGCACTAATGTGACACAAATAAGACAGAAGTGATGTCTCGAGAAAAAGAACAGAAAATGAGCAGTGGCTGCAAAGCGCCCTCCTCACGGAAGAGGGGGGAGAACAGCTTGCAGAGAATTCGCCTGCGAAGAACCTGCTGCGCTGACTCTTGGCCGCAGCGAGGGCTTGTTTGTTGACCGTTCTTGCTGCTTTTGGTCCCAGTTGTTCCAGTGGATCTTGAAGCATTGTTTCAATTTAGTTTTTCAAAATTTACAGGGAATTATTTCCTCACAGCTGTCCGGAAATCTGCTTCATTAAGACACTGCTGTTACCTGTGGTTGTAACCATAGATGTCGAGTCAGCTTGGGGAAGAAAATGTGAATAGTTCTCAGCAATAGGTGAACCACTCTGAAGATGCTGGGTTTTTCTTAGTATGATGGCACCGGTGACTCACATGAAAAGGTGAAGAAAAGCCAGCATTTCAGCACTTAACCTGCAGAGCCTGACAGACAGGAGTCAGGGTCTCTGTGAGTCATGCCTGTGCTGTGGCAGATCTCCTAGGTAGTTCTTTTAAAAAATATATTTATTTATTTATTTATTTTTAGAGGGGGGGAAGGGAAGGAAAAAAGTAGAGAAACATGAATGTGTGGTTGCCTTTCACACACCCTCTACCAAGGACCTGCAGGGATTTGGCCCACAACACGGGCACGTGCCCTGACTGGGAATTGAACCGGCAACCTTTTGGTTCGCAGGCCAGCACGTAATCCACTGAGACACGCCAGCTGGGGCTCCTTTTAGGCAGTTCTAAGTAGCCCTCATTCCACTCTCCTGTTGCTTTCCCATACCTCTATGGAGACCCTATTGGCAGGCAATACAGAGCGGACAGGCGCTGACCCATGGTCCCTGTCAGGGGTAGGTTCCATGTGGCACGTTACATGAGTTACAGTCTTGCTGGGAAGCAGAACCTGGTTCAGATGAACGGATGTTAATAAAGAGATTCCGTACAGAGGAATTGTCAGGGTTAAGAGCACATACAGGCCCTGGCTGGGTATCTCAGTGGGTTGGAGTGTCGTCCTGATATGCCAGGGTTGCAGGCTTGATCCCCAGTCAGGGTACATACAAGAAGCAACCAGTGAATGCATCAGCACGTGGAACAACCAATCAGTGTTTCTCTATCTCAACCCCACTCCCTCTCTCTCTCGCAAATCAATTAAAATAAGAGTGCATGTGGGGTGGTGAGGCACCCACACCGAGCATGTTGATGAAACTCTTGTGGCTGAAGAGGAACAGGGAGGGGCTCCTGCTGTGGGGTGGGGGGGCAGCAGGAGGCGTGGGAGAGGTGTGACCCGGCAGGAAATGTAGTCAGGAAGGACCTGGGGTGTGCAGGGGCCGGGCAGAGGAGCCAGCGGTCTTCCCCCAGGGCTCTCCTCCCACCCCCACCCTTGCGGAGCCTCCCCCTGGGGCAAAGCCAGCCTGAGGCCAGCGGTGCTGTGCGTGGGCAGGGGTTTGCTTCCAGGAGGCACAGGGCAGGGCTGAGAGCGAATGGCCCCCGGCCTTGTGGGGAGGTGGGCCAAGCGAAGGGTGACCAGCACAGCCCGCCCTCTTTGCCACTCAGCATCCATTCTTGCTTTTCATCCCGTAAAGCATCACTTCTCCCTAAACCAGAGAAAAAAAATCTCGTGAGCAGCCCATTGTCTGAGAACGCTATCCGTTCAGTTTCACGTCTACCTGGAACTGAAATTATAACAGTGGCAACTTCTAGAGGGTGCTTTGTTGAAGGTGGGAGGAAAAGGTGAAAAAGATCAAGTGTAAAATATGCATCGTTGTCACAGTTATCACTGTATGGCTAGTCACAAGACCGGATGCTTACAGCTTTCCGTAATACAATTATTAATACAATAATTAATAATAATACAAGAATAAACTGTTCTGCATAGTTGCAACTGTAAACCTACTTTTGCCCACGCTGTGTATCCAGCGAATTAATATTCCAAATAAGTCTATGAGATAGACGTTGGAGTGTTGGTTCAACGTTTCAGATAAGAAACTGAGACTTAGAGAATATCATGTGCCCTGAACCAGAAAGTGAGCGAAAGGCAAAGAGAAGATCAAAATGCAGGCAATTGGGTGGAAAAAATCTATTCTCTTAAACCCCCAATCTGAGCTACCGCCTGTAAGCTTCACTGTGACCCTGCAAAGCAATTCTGGCTTTTACTTTATGGGCCATGAATCAGATTCAGGGAGGGCCAGCAACTCTCCGACATCCCGGTGAGGGAACAGAAGGGGCTGGGCATGGGGTCCAGGCCGGCCTTACTCCAAAACCCGTGTTCTCTGTATCCACCAGAATGTTAGCTTCAGTCACAGACCAAGTTAAGAGGGGAAAGGCAGAGAAGCCAGTGGCGGGGATCATGGGCACAGCGTGACGGGGCTGGGGTGAGCCGAGGTAGACGCACTGAATGGGGGGCGGTGCGGGAGGAGGGGCAGGGAAGGAAGGGTTTTGCACCCAGTCATAGATAGTATTTCATTTGTGAGAAACGGAGCCCTTCATGAATTCTAAATCCAGTCACGGGTTTTTCTGAAAATAAGATGAAAATGAAAAGCACAATAACAAATCTCTTTTTAATCTCTGCCTTTGCCCCCACGCGCTCCTCATGTATGAAAAGAGAAACAGAGCAGTTCAGTTCCTGTTGGTGTGTCACCATGGAGACAGCTGTCACATGCTCTCCAGTCATGACTCAACCACGGCAGGAGTCTCCAAACTTGATTATTTATTAATAGGCTCTTCCCAGGGCTGTCTCCGGGGGTGGAGCAGCTGGTTTCCACGGCTGCGACACCGGAGAGGCACAGAGGCAGGAAACACTGCGCCATCACAGAGAATTCTTTAGAGCCTCTGGAGCCCCTGGCAGACATCCCTGGGGTAACCTGCGGCAGGGTCTGAGGGCAGCCAGGGGCCTGGGGAGGAAGGTGGCAAGGAGCCACCGGTCTCCTCAGTCCTTCCTCCTGGGACCCCAGACCAGTCTTGCTCCCTGTCCCTTCCAGCAACTGGTGAGCTAGTGAGCTAGAGAGTCCAGCAAAAAATTCTGGAATCCACACCAATGTAAATACAAATATAGTGTAAATGCCCACATGCTACGTATAAATAAAGTATGAGCACATGTATGCATGTATAGTATGTGGATATATATTGCCTATTTATATATAAATGTGTGTGTGTGTATGCAGGGTCTGGCACAAATAATGCCCCTTTTTATTACAAAATCATAAACATGTAATTCTGTAACATAACAATATCACGCTCAGGCACACCATAGGATATTTTAGGTGAAACGTTAAAAAAAAAACAACTGTAAATCATTATACCCATATTATCACCCTACCAACCACACTCAAGCAGGCCTTACTTCTGCTGGACCGTGTGTGTGTGTGTGTGTGTGTGTGTGTGTGTGTGTGTGTGTGTGGTGTATATGCTTGGGGAGGGGTATGCAAAGACACTGTTTCCGTCTTTGCACACCCCTCCATAATCAAATTGACCTAGCTAAACCAACTGATTAATTGATAGGAGTGATGAAGTGATAGAGATTGGTCTTACAGGTACCTTTTTAGATAATTACACACAAATTATTGTTTTTTCTATATGTGTAAACCTAGAGAATGGGAATAGAATGGGAAAAGCATGAAGGTAGTTGGTTAATAAATTCATTTGTTAATGAGTTTTTTGGTGCCTCTCTTTGTTTATCCATTTCAGCCACAGGTCTGTTCAGGCATTCATTTGTACTTACCTAGAATCAAATACTGGCTTGACCATTACGTGGTGCTTGACCCCGAAGACGTGAGACGTGTACGTAGGTTACTCGATTCGTGGCAACAGGTTGTTACCCTAAAAGGAGCATTGGTGAGAGGTGTGATAAATGGCCAGATAAACTAGGTCACAGTGACGTCACAGAATGCATAGTGAGGCCTGGTGTCTGGGACCGAATCCTTGCCTTGCAACTCTGAGCGCCCTCTAAATTCACGTGCAACAGGCAGCCCATTTGGGCATGAGGTCGTGTAAATAGGACGCCACACTTCCTTCAGTTCCACTGTTGTTGTTTTTCATCCCTGTGGCGGTTTATATGCCATAAGTAAGCCATCGGGGATCTGACGGGGGAAATTTAGTCTGCCCGTTACCAAGCTGAAGTTGAAACTTCCACTCTCTTCAGGTCAGGCTGTAAGTGCGCTTGGCTGTCCAGTTTCTGATGTAGGTGACTCTAGGCCGTGAGAAGCTACATAACGGAGCACACCATAGCATCGAAGAGCTAGGAAGGTGCTTAAGTCATAAAACAAACAAAAGTCACTGTCTTCTGGATGCTTATTTCATGTCAGGTATTTACATATATTGTCTCTAATCCTTCAAACACTACAAGGTGAATAAGAGTAGTCAGAGTTTTTCCACCAATGAGGGAGTTAGGCTTGGAGATACTAACATCCCAGAGCTGGATGGTAAAGGATAAAAGAAACCCACTTGTATCTAACCCCAAAGTCAGCTTTTATTTGACCGGGCTCTGGGATTCAGTCTAGCCTCAATTTCCATAAATAGGGAAATTAAGACTCAGAAATTTGAGAAAACCCATAGTCATTCCTGATCAAGAGCTCTTAATGAACCAGAAAGAATTTGATCAAGGACATTACGTAAGATTAATGGCCAACATTGTAATGAACACTAAGCCTTTAAAATAATTTTTACTGAAGTCAGGAATGGTATAGAAGAATTCATGCGATCATTACTATTATTTCACGTTGATCTCAAATTGTAGCAGTGGAAATGAGGGGGAAATTAGAGAGTTAAAAGAAACAGTAGAGATGAAAAAAAGCACATAATTGACCTCTTGATAGAACTGAATGAAAAAACCAAAAATTCTAATAAAGCCACTCTTAGAATTTAGAACATTGGTGGACTTCAAACTGTACATGTTCAAAAGCCACAGCTCTGGAATTGCAAGGCACCCAGAATAGTCAAAACAATCCTGGAAAAGAAGAAAGTTAGAACACTCAAACTTCATACTCAGCACTTGTCACAGTCATAGTAATTGAGACAATGCGGTACTGTCCTGGGGGTAGACATGTAGATCAAAAGAACAGAATTGAGAGTCTAGAAATAAGCTGTTATGTTTTTCATCAAATGGCTTCATATGGCTGCCAAGGCAACCTAGTCTTGCCAACTAAAGCAAGAGCTACACTATCAATAGAAACCTCTTAGAAGAAAACATAGAAGGGAATCTTTCTGTCCCTGAGTTGGGCACATCCTTCTTAGATATAACATGTAAGCCCAAGGGATGAAAGAAGTAGGTAATTTGACTACATAGATTTAAAAATGGGTGTGCTGCAAATAGAACCCTCAGAAAGTAGAAAGATAAGCGACAAATACTGGCAAATCGTATGTCTAATAAGAGATTGGTGTCTAGAATATGTAAAGAACTCTCACAACTCAGTAGCAAAAAGAAAAAATATAGAAAATATAAAAAATATAGAAAAAAACTTGAGCATATTCACAGATAGTGGCAAGTCAGATGATCAAACATTAGCCATTACTAATAAAACAAAAGCAGGAATAGAAAGATATTGAAGTTATTAACAGTTAACAGCAAGTATTATTTTCAGTCACAGACCATTAAAACCATTTCAATCAAGAACTGGATAAGCATATCCATTGTTAGAGAATATTTTCATGAAAGTTCTAGAAATGAAATAGGAAAATAAATTGAAATAGAGATATAAATATAAGGAGAAAAGTGATGAACCTATATCCTTTAGATAATGAAATTATTTTACACCTAGAAAACACAAAAGCCCATAGTGGAAAATGAAAACGAAGGTCTCCTTCAAGTGATAAAAGAATTCAGTAAAGAGATCTGATATGATAAAATTGCAAAAAGAAAAGCTTTTCTTTGATATAGCAATAAGCACTTAGAAACTGAAGTGGAACCAAAATTATATTCACGATGCCAAGAAAAAAGAACAGTGAAATCTTAGTAATAAACAATATGAAAGTAGTATAAACCTTTATAAATAAAATTTCTATAAACTTCTATTAAGATATATAAACCAAAATATGAACAATCAGAAAGAGATGCCATGGTAGATAAATAAAATGCCAATTCTCCTGAAATCTGTGTGTAGTTTAAATATAATTTCAATTGTAATCCTAACGTCTTTCTTTTGAAACTGGGTAAAATTATCTTAAGAGTTTCGGTGAATGAATAAATGTCAGAGAATTGCCACGGAAAGCATGCAAAAGAATAGAAAGGGAGAACTTGACTTACATGAAATATCATTTAAAGTAGCCACTCAGGTCAGTTTATCATTGCCCCAGAGTATAAATAGACATATAGATTAGTAAAACCAATTGGAGAATCCCAAACTCTATCTGAAGATAAATGAAAATTGAGTACACAATGGCAGAAATATTTTGACCAGTAGAAAAACATGAGTTATTTACAAATGGCATTGGCATAGTTGGCTATCCTCTGGAAGAAAGGAAAATTAATCCCCATCTCACCCAAAACACGGTTCCAGGAGGGTTAAAGGTTGAACGAGGAAAGAATAACACAATAAAGTATTAGAAAATGAATGTTTAGGACACTTCATGCATTATTTAGGGATAGGATAAAACCGAATCTCACATTTATGGACTATACAACATTTAAAAACTTTTGTATGGGCAACGTTTTCATAGATAAAGTGAGCACAAAAACAGTGATGGATTTGGGGAGAGTATTTTAAGGTAAATGAAATGATTAAACATCAATTTTGCATGAGGAGCCCTTTCCAACCTCCCACTGGAGAAATTAGTGAAGACCAAGGAGAAGCGATGCACAGAAAGGCCCTCCCAGGCGGCCGACGCACGTTAAGGTGCTCAGCCTCACCAGTTGCCAGTGAGCCCATCGGTGAGACGGCCGTTTATGCCCGGCCACCTGGCAAACCCTGAAAGGGGCAGTAACACCTGTTGTGGGTGGGGCTGCAGAGGAGAGGGGACTTTACTCCACGGCTAGTGGAAACGTGCTTTACTACAGCTTTTTTGGAAAGCAGTCTGGCAGTATCTGTTACGTTAAAACTATCCTTTGACCCCAGCATCCCACTGTGGGAAACTATCCCAGAAAAACAAGTGCATCCGAAGGTGAGGGTGCGGCGTGTGCGCAAGGATTTTTGTTGCATTGCTGTTTGTTGTGCCAAGAAAAGGGAAAACGGTGCATTTCTTTTGGAAGCAGAATGGTTGGATATTGTGGATGTTACAGAATGTTATATAACTTATTACTATATTGCTTGATTTGAATAAATTTACATGGCATGATTGTATGGGGAAAGCAGGATATTAAATAGGTAGGTGTAAAGTAGTCATGTTATTTTACATTATAAACTCACATGCGTATACATGCATGTATCTGTATACATACCCCTCTCTCTGTCCTCCCCTCCCTCTCCCTCTTGGTCTTCTTTTTATGGCGGAGTAGTATTCCAATGTGTAAGTGAACCATCGCTGTTTTATCCACTCATCTACTGATGGGCACTGAAGCTGCTTCCAAATCTTGGTGATTGTAAATAACGCTGCAGTGAACGTAGAGGCGCTTATGTTCTTTGCAAAATCCAGAAAGTACTAATGGGTGTACAATAAAAAATAACCCCCCCGCTTAATCCCTATCACCAAGTTAACCAAGTCCCTCCCAGGAGCACCCACAACTACCAGTTTTTAGTGCCACCTGCAGGTATGAGCAAGTGCATACTCACATTTTATGCAACTTGTATCATGTGATTCAACCTGCTCTGTGTCTTGAATTTTGACTTGGGGTTCTATCTCAGCCACAATTCTATACCAGCACGTTATCCACCTCCTCATCCTTTTTAACAATTACTTGTTAGTCTCTCGTATGGCTCATCGTGTCCCGTGGTTGTGGATATAATAAGCTTGGGTGAAGACTTCGGATTTTATTCTATGTGCCAAATATGAAGCCCCTGAAGACTTTTAAATAGGGGAGAAATATAGTAGGAATTTACCTTTTAAAAATATTAAGATTAGAAACAACATAAATATCCACCACTATAATCAGGGGAGAACTTCGACTCCAACGTGGCAATTAATGGGATGTAGGAACCGGGTCCCGCAAACATCTATTTCTCTGTTTACATATTCTCCTCCGTGGCATGGCTTTTCCATTTCCTAGCCAAAGGCCAGGGTGGGTATAAAGAAAAGCATGAAACCAATGAAAGATTCTTTAGATATCCAAGCTATGATTTTTAATTAAACTTTGCTAGCAAGCGAGGTACGTGCACATGACTACAGACATTTTTACATGTTTTACTGTCATTTTTTCTCTTTCATTCAGCTCACACCTTTTTCTGCCCGCTATCTGTTAGGCATTAAAGCATATCCTGGGAATCGATGAAAAAGACCTGGCCCCTCTGGCTGTACAGCTCACAATAAAAGAAAGATAAATGGTAAAAAATAAAACTATATTACAAGGCAATAATTCCACTGTAATGTTATAAACAGTGTTTTAAAAGCACAGAAAAGAATAATTTATTGTGCCCTAAATTATATTTAAGTATAATAATAGCTACCATTTACCGAGCCTCCTCTCCTCTGCCAGGCTCCATGGTAAATACTTCACTTACAGCCATGACTTAATTGGTCTTCACATCATTGAAAGGTGGGCATTTTCATTATTATTTCTTAATGTATGAATGAATTAAGCAGTGCAGAGGATAAATAATTTATCCCAATTCTCACTGCTGGCAAGCCACAGAAACAGACTCTGAGCTCAGGGCTGTCTGATCAAAAAGACCCACGAGCTATGTTCGAATGTGTGATATTTTCATATTTCCGTGCGTGATGTTTAAACCTGTAACCAGATGTGAGAGGCAAAATGACCATGATCACTGATGTTTCTGAAAGCTTTAAAAACCACCTGAGTGTCTGCAATTTATTTTGTTTGTTTTTGTTTTTGTTGCCGTTTTTCTCTAATACTTTTCTAAATCACAGCACCAGGTCAGACGCTTTTATCTCCTGAGGCCATGGCAGACATGGCTAATCCATCACGGCACTAGCATCCAAGCAGCTGAGTGATTTCTGTGCCCTTCCACCTGGTATCCCAGGTAGACATGATTAATTGATCAAAGTCAACAGGAAAATTGAACAGATTTGCTGTCTCCTGTTCCAAAGGCACATTGCTCTGTGAATACAAATTTAGGGTGGAAATATGCTTTTAAAGGAAGGTAGGGAAAGGAGGCCCATGGAAAATACCCAGATGAAGATTGCGTACAGTAGGTGCTTTTGAGCATAGCGGGCTCTTGATAAACATAGGTTGAGCATGTTTTAAAGTCAGGCGATGGGTTCCTTCCCTTTCTTTTCTCTGCACTATTCCGCATGTTGGATTCCTATGATTGGTAGGGAGGGCTCGCAGTTAGACTCCTGTGTATGTTGAGAACAGAGACAATGCAACAGGACTGGCTCCGCGATGAGTCGGAGAGGGGAACGGAGGCTCCAAGTCTCAGGCTTCAGGGCGCCAGCTTCAGAGCCCTGACGGATGGTGAGCGAGAGCCGAGGGTAATGATGTTGGTCAGCTGGAGGGCTCGCGCAAGCCCTGTCATCTGTCACCCCCTGACGCCTGCCTTCCCCTGGAAAGTGACAGATGATGCATTGAGCTGCAGTGGTAATGTAAACCTCCGTGTCTCCAGAATCCCTCGCCTACTCTTCTTATGACAAGCACTTCTTTTATGTGCAATTTATTACTCTCTAGAAAGCCTCGTCGAGACACAGCCCGCGTTCCCAGGGAGCGTCCTCGTCATGAATGCGTGCTGTCCAAGTGTGAGGAATGAGGCGCATGGTAGGCAATGAGTCTTTCCGGGGGTTTGTGGTAGGACCCATCCAGAGCTGGAACTGTAGTCCGCTCTAAATATAAGCCCCGTTTGCATTGTACTGGAAGCCAAGGGCTTGTACTGGGAATCGAACTGGCAACCCTTTGATTCGCAGGCCGGCACTCAATCCACTGAGCCACACCAGCTAGGGGAAGCCACGGATCTTAACGCCCTCTCCTACTGTGTGAGCTGGTGCTACCACACAGGTAATACCTGAGGGTGGCATTTCTGTATTTTTTCTCCAGTTTATCTTAATGGGCCGTATTCCATCAATACATAAAACAGCTCTATTTCTAAATATGTAAAAGGAGACCTGCTCTTACTCCCCTGCCCTCATTATCCTTCTTACCTAGCTATTTTCCCCCTCCTCATAATGCTTTTGACCCTCTGACTTAATACATATTTATTCTTTGGTCTTTGGTTTACTACCCGACTTCCTATGCTGGAATGTAACACTGCAAAGTTGTCCTTTTGGCTTCAGTAATCTCAGGAAGTTGCACCCTCTTGGTATGCGTTTGTTCAAGTTTAAGTCGCTGACAGATAATTCTTTAAAAATAATTCTTTAATCCAGAAAATTTTGCACAATGGAGCAGTTGGAATATTGAACTTGGAGTTGGCATTCCTGTCCTCCAAGACCCACCAGTTTGATCTGTGTCTGTGTGGCAGTGCAGGGCGGGGCAGTGGCTCTTCCCCGGGACCCCATTTCCCATCTAAGAGCAGGAATAATATTGTTCACTTTACCTATACCATGGGGTTGCCCTGAGGGTAATATGGTGTGAAAATACCTCAATAGTTTTCAATCATACAAATACCAATTACTGGCACATTAAATGTGAACAGAAACCCAGGGATAAAAAGTGTCCTCTGTTTCGGTGGCACGGTCAGCGTGTAGAACTTAAAAGAGGGACCCGGGAGGTCGCGGCCGCAGATGTGTGCGTCAACCCTGTCCTCCGCCAGCCTTGGCGTCTTGGCCCCCTCCCCATTAGGCAGAGACGGCAGGCGCAGTGATGGTGTTGTCTGACTCACTGAGTTTTGGAAATACAATTTTAAATATTCCCTGCATTATTTTCTTGTGTATCAGAGGAGTAGTTCTTGAGATAAGGATGTCCAATCCACTAAAAATAAAATGTCAATAGACTTATTATGTCCATGTACCTACATCAGTAATTGTCAGAGTCATTTCACAGATAAGATTTTAATGAATCTTATGAGAGCACCATGAGGTAGCAAGAGAGATGGGGGCCGTGAGAGAGAGCAAGCTAGAGTAGAGGGTGGAATACTTGGGCTAAGAATTACTAAAAATCCCCCTGGCTGGCACGGCACAGCTGGTCAGAGCATCGCCCCGTCATGGAAAGCTTGTGGGTTCAATTCCAGTCGGACACATACCCGGGCAACAGGTTCCATCCCTGGGTACGTGAGCGCATGTGGAGGCGACCAGTCGATGCTGCTCTCTCTCATTGATGTTTCTCTCTCTAAAGAGTAATGAAAAAATGTCCTGGGGTGAGGATAAAATAATAATAATAATAATAATAATAATAATAATAATAGAATCACTAAGAATCCCTGCAGGTCACCATGTCACCTGAGATGAGAACATCATAGGAGGATGGCTGAAGTCACTCACACAAGGTTTCATTTCCGTCCCATTCCCTCTGCGTGGACGTTCACTGAAATATTCTGTGTAGAGCAGAATCAAATTTAATATCGGGCCTATCCTTTAAATGTACAAATGATTTTTGGTTGAAGGTCGGTTTTCCCCATGTTGGAATAGTCTACAGTCCTTTCCCCAAAGGCTTCTTTTTAATGAACATATTTTGGACTTCTCCTAGGCAGCCTAAGCAGCTGAGGGGAAAAAAAATAAACCAAAAAAGAAAAACCCCACCAGTCTGAACATGTGACCTAACTTTGCCCACACGACCCTGAGCAGAACATTTCCCCTTTTGGAGTTTCTGTATCCTCATTTTCGAAAATTAATCATTTGGACTAGATGATCTCTAGAGTTTCTCTCAGCTCTAATTTCTCATGATTCCATTAATCAAACTTCCTCAGAGTGTGGAAGGCAAACCCTTAATTACCCAATGAAACTTTGATAGATTCTGTGTAAATAGTTGTACTTCTTTCTGTGCGCCTCATTCACATAGACTCCCCCTTAAATAAATAATCAGCTGCCTAATTTAGAATTGTATCTTAGTCTGCTTAGCATTAATATGTAGGCCTACATGACAAACAAGTGTAACACCTACTTCACAAATGTGAACTTTATCCATGGAGTTGGAGTTGGAAACTGATGGGAAATGTCTTCACAGTTTTAAATCTTTGGGTGAAAAGTACAACTTTTTCATGTCTATTTGAAAATACTGATGCTATTCTTTCCTACGAAATTGATAACTTGACATCTTTCCTAGATATGGAAGTATAAATCAAAGAAACATACATTGCGGTGGAGAAGAGTTCATTTTTATATATATTTAATAACAAATTTATTGGGATATAATTCACATACCATACAATCCAGATTTAAATATACAATTCAGTGCTTTTTACTGTAGTCGTGGGGTTCTGCAACTATCACCACAATCAATGTTAGAAAGTTTCACCACCCCAGGAGGAAGCACCATGCACAGTGGGGGGTTACCCCTCCCCACGACTCCCCCCAGTTGCCCCAGTCCTAGTCAACCGTAGATGTACATGGTCCTTCTAGATTTGCCTATCCTGAACATTTTGTATAAATGGACTTAAACAATAAGCAGCCCTTCGTGACTGGTTCCTTTCATTCAGTATACTGCCTTCAGGACTCAGCTATGTAGTAGCACTGGCCAGTACTTTCTTCCTTTTTATGGCAATAATATTCCACTGCATGGATTTACCACATTTGGTATGCCGATTCATCAACTGATAGACAATATGAATAATGCTGATAGAAACATTCATGTACATGTTTTTGCGTGGACATTATTTTGACTTCTCTTGTGTATGCCCCTAGGTGTGGAATTCCTAGGTCAAATGGAAACTTCGTTTGTTTCCAAAATGTCTGCCCCATTTCTTAATTTATACCGGCACCAGCCATGTCCAAGGGTCTGGTATCTCCGCAGCCTGGCCAACATTTGCTATTCGTCTTTTTGATTATAGCCATTCTAGTGGATACGAGGTGGTATGTCATTGTGATTTCGATTTCATTTCCTTGATAACAAATGATGCTGAGAATCTTTTCATACGTTTTTTGGTCATTTGCATATTGTTTTTGAGAAATGTCTATCAAGATACTTTGTAATTTTTAAATTAGATTGTTTCCCTTTTTACAGTTGAGTTGTAAGAGTTTTTTACATATTCCTATACCGAGTCTTCCTCAGATATATGGTTTGCTTTGCAAATATTTTCTCCCTTTCTGTGGGTTCTTTTTCCCTTTCTTGATGGTGTCTGTATTGGAAGCAAAGAAGTTATTAATTTTGAATAAGTTGAATTCATTTTTTTTTCTTTTTTGCTTGTGCTTTTGGTGTCACAGCTGAGAACCCATTGCTAAATCAAACGTCGTAAAGTCTTATCTCTCTGTTTTCTTCTAAGCGTTTCATAGCTTTAGCTTTTGCAGTTAGGTTGGAGATCTGTTTTGAGATAATGTTTGTGTGCAGTGTAAGGGAGGGGGTGCAGCGTCATTTTTTCCCATGGGCACGTCCAGTTGTCCGAGCACCATGTGTTGAACATACTATTTTTTTGACATTGACTGTTCTTGGCACCATTGTTGAAAATCAGTGACCGCAGATAATATGAGTTTATCCCTGAACTCTTAATCCTGTTCCGTTGATCTCTGCGTCTACATTTGTGCCAGAACCACACTGTTTTCATTACTTTGACTATTAATTTGCCGTAAGTTTTGCAATCAGAAAATAAGAGTCCTCCAAACTGGTTCTTTCTCAAGACTGTTTTGCCTAATCTCAGTCCCTTGAGTTTCCATGTGAATTTTAGGCTCAGCTTGCACATGTTTTTCCAAGAAGCTACCTGTGTGGCCCATGAGGATTGGGTTAAATCTGCAGGTTACCGTGTGGGGGGATTGTCACTGCTGAAAAGAAAGCCACAGGCCCAGAATGGTATCCCTGGTGCTAAACGCCCACGACACCAATCCTGGATTTCATACCTGATTTAATTGCAGTTTCACCCTGTGCCAGAAACAGAAGCCTGATCCACCTGTCTGGAATTCTCTGGTCAAAGACCAGTCAGGAAATCCATTACATGCGCCCCCTCCTGGTCTCAGTATAACCATGTCACTTTTTTTGCTAATAACTCTCTTGCTATACCCTTATTTATATTTTAAAAAAAACCCTGTTGTGTGCAGCCCCGGGTGCACCTCTACCTGCCAGAGGAATGGCACCCTGTTCATGAATTGCTTCATAAAGCCAGTTAGACCGCCAAGCGGACTCCACTGAAGTTTGTTCTTCAGCAATCTGAAAATTTCTCCTCGTTAAACATGGCTGCCTTCCCATTTATTTAGATATTTTTTAGATTTTTTTTCACCCCTTTTAACCATGTTTTGTATTATTCCGTGTATAATTTTTACACTCCTTTTGTTCAATTTATTGGAAAGTATTTACTTTTTGATGCTATCGTAAATGGGATGTCCTCAGTTTTCATTTTAGGAGTGTTCATCGGTCGTGGTTCTTGTGGTGTGAGATAAAATACATACTTGTTCTTTGTCCCTCCTTCTCTGTGGGAGCTCCAAAGCCTCCTGGAGTTTCTTCAGGGGTCAGAGTGTCTGTTGGTATTCATAACACTCGCCTTCTTCCCACATCTGCATTTGTGCTAATGAGCTGGCTCAGAGTGAGGCTTCTATCTGACCTCAGGATGAGGCCGGTCACCAGAGAGACCAAGTGATCAAAGCAGGTAGAAACTCCCCCGCAAGGAAGCCTCCGGGTTGGTGGTCAGTCACAGTGTTTGGAGGCCATGCCCCTGCAGAGGGCGTGGAAAAGCTCCGCACAGGACAGCCCCTCCCCCATCCCGTGCCCCGTGCTGTCTTACGCCCACTTGTCTGAGTTGTATCCTTTATAATAGGCTGGGCATTGTAAATAATACATTGGAGTGACTCTGAGTACTTGTTCCCCTTCCCCTTTGGGCCTCATTATTGTTATTTACTTGTTTATTTTTCTGGTGACTAACTGGAGTATTTTAGTAAAGTCTAGTTCCCCTGCAGTGAGTTAAGTTATAAATGTTGGTATAGAATTGCGTCCAAGATAGATTTTTAGTGAAATTGTGGAAATAGAGTGTACAGAGTCCGCTCCCAATTACGTAGGTGGAAACAAACGGCGCGGCTCTGCTCGCGTGTGCAGAGTCCGTTTCTAAAAGCAGACTCGTGAAACTGGCAGGGAAGGCTGGGAACGGGTGAGCTGTTTATTGTGAGGAAACACTCACTGTTTCTTACTGTTTTTTCCTACATACTTTGTTTTGCCGTGTGTGGGCAATTCTTCAAAAAATCGTAAGGGTAGAACAAATGAGGTGTTGTTTTTTTTTTTTATTAGAGAAAAGAATCTTAGGTCTATCCTCATTAATTTGATGAATGCTTCTTTTAAATAGAAATTAAGTTTATTTGGAATTTTTGCTTTGATTAGTGATTAATGCATTAGTTACATATACAATATACCAAAGTGGGTGATTCCAAGTTAAATTGATAGTTTTCAAAAACAAACCAATCTTAGAACTCCCGTTTTTTGTCTGGTAATTCCAAAAATCCGGAGATTTCCCTTTCGGAATGGAAATGTCAGTCCCGAGGGAACGCACCTGTGTGCACCTGGGCTCCTTCCCTGCTGTTGTCAGCCTCCGCGCCAGTTGTGCGCCCTGCCCTCGTGCCCCCTTTCCTGCCATGGTGGTCTCCCCGTTAGCAGCTGCCTCTCACTGGTTAATGAGAGTTCTAGGCTCTCTCACAGGACGCACTTATTTCTGGATGACGAAGACAACCACTTCTCAAAGGTTATTGTCGGAGTTCCTCTCCCCACGAGGAAGGAGTTCATCAGGTTCAGTGCAGCCTGATTAACCTGTCATTAAATAACAGAGTTGTACTCCATTCTCTCCGCTTTCTGAAATGGATGCTGAACTTCGCTCCGAAGCCCCTTGCCAGACAGCGGTGGGAAAAGCCCTTGGCTCCAGAAAGCTGATTATTTGCAAAAAGGAGACACTCCTAATTGGGAGATGCAGTGGCATGAGGACAGCGAGTCTGTAATCGCCCTCTAAAATGATAATGTGCCCCACTTCATGAATATTAATGTGTAATATTCATGAGCCTGGACAACTTGAACCTGTGAGATAAGAATTTGTTCTACCTGGGAACCAGCCGGCTCCCTTCTTCGCATTCCCCATCCACACAGGCAGCTGCCACGCTGGACGAGACTCTCTCGCAGCCAGGAGCTGGCATGGGCGCAGACCTCCGATTGCCTGTGAATTTTAACATTATTTTTCCTCTTCTGGGGATAATTACACTTGCTTTCCCGCCCTTTATTCTGTCCTGTTCTAAATTCCTAAGAGTACCTGGCTCTGTGTTTTGCCCCTTCTTGAATTCCTTGCTGCCCACAGGGATTTGCCACATAGGAGGTGTGACCGCAGTTCTGAAGGATTGTTACAGTGAAGCAACGAACAGGAATCTGTACATCCAGTTGTGTGTTGTTGGTGTGTCAAGTCATATTTGAGGCTGTACTATTTCAGTAATGTAATTTTACCTAAAATATATTTGGAAATCCTCTTTGGGGACTGGTCAGTTTTCTCAGGAAAAAAGTAAAGTGAAGGTCTGCATGTTTAGCTGGATGGAACCAAATGTGATTCATGTCTTTTAAGACAGTTTATTTTGAGGGTGGGATTAGTTTTTTTAATTAGATTTATTGGGGTGACATTGGTTAATGAAATGATTCAGGTTTCAAGTACACAGTTCTGATAACGTCATCTGTGTATTGCGTTGCGTGCTTACTGCCCAAAGTCAAATCTTCTGTCACCGTATATTTGACCCCCTTTATCCTTGACTATTCCCCCCTTCCCTCTGGTAACCACTACCGTGGTCTGTGCCTGTGAGTTTTTGTCTGCTTGTTTGTCTTGTGTGTTCATTTGTTGCTCTCACTTTTATATCCCACGTGGGAGTGAAATCACGTGATTCTTAGCTTTTTCTGGCTGGCTTATTTCGCTTAGCACGATACTCTCAAGACCCAGCCGTGGTGTTGCACATGGCAGTACCTCCTTCCCTACGGCTGTGGTATGTACTGCATGGTATTTGTGTACCACATCCTCTTTATCAGTCGCCTATCAGAGGACACGTCCGTCGTTTGCAGGTCTTGGCTGTCGTGCATACCAGCGCTGCAGTGAAGGCTGCGTGTGGGGTGCATGTATCTTTGCATATCAGTGTTTTCAGATTTTGGGTAGATACCCAGAAGAAGGGTTGCTGGGTCACATGGAAGCTCTATTCTTAGTTTTTTCAGGAACTTCCAGACTGTTTTCCAGAGGGGCGGTAGCAGTTTGCGTTGCCACCAGGGCGAGTGAGGGCTCCTTTTTCTCCCCAACCTTCCGAACACTTGCTATTGCTTGTGCTGTTGGTAACAGCTGTTCGGACAGGGATGAGGTGGTATCTCTATATTATAGTTTCTACTTGTGTTTCCCTGAGGCTGCTGGGCATCAAGGGCCTTTGCAAACCAACCAACCTCCCGCCCCTGAACCCAAAACACCTCTGCCCTTGCTTTCTTCCTGGTAGTGTCCTTGCCTTGGATGGAGCAGCCACGTGGGAGGGTGGGTAAGGGCCCAGACGCTGGAGTTTGAAGACCGAGTTACAGGTTCCCATCACTTCTCTGTGCCTCGTCAGTAAATGCAGGTTGAACTCAGACTTCCCTGAGCCACTTTGAGGATGTGGTGACTTGATGTGAGTAAGGGGCTACTCGGGTCCTGGCTCATAGGAGCCGTGGCGTATGCCTTGGTTCTCTCTCTGTTTCATGTTTCAGAGATACACAGGATGTTGGTGCAACAGCTGGCCTTTCCCCGTGTGGCCTCACTGGTTCAGGGTTATTTGAGGGTGGGGGTGTCTGATGCCTGACCGCTGCCCTGAAGGGTGGTGCACAAAGAGGGTGCTCTCGGCTCTGCCCAACATGGGGCTGGGGACTCTCATCACATGAAACCCCCTCCACCGGCTGGAGGGGTCAGAGGACACCAGCCCTTGCAGCTAAGGCTCGGCACACTGAGCTGTGGTGCTGACATTTAACGCTTTGGTAGTTACTCAGAGGCAGCACATTCTCTGGAAACAGGGCAGGGCCCGAAACACCTTCTAGCATCCAGGCTGGTAACAGTCCAGGATGAACACAGACGCGGCGATGAACATTTCATAATGAAAGTGGCAGTCATCTGTCCTATCGGAGATAGGTTTGTTTCCTTCTATTTTACTATAGCAAATAATGGTGTCGTCGGTGCAGAAGGAGGAAGAGGACACATAGAAGGCTGTCCGTATTTTGAGCCTTTCTGGGAGCGGAAATCCAAAAGGCAAAAAGAAATGAGGGGAAACGTACCTGCACAACATGGGAAGGATAATGACTTAGGCAAACACGGATGGTGTACTCTTTTACATTTTTAATACTTCCTCAAATGTTTTCTTTATACGTATACTCACAGGCAGATTTTTTTGCCCAATACACAGCATTAACGTAGCATACATACCATTTCTAGTGCGGTCTTGGCTGCTTTTCACCCGCTCTCTGCACATCCGCCCGTATAGTCCCTGCGCTGGGCACCTGCCGATGCTTGTTAAAGGGATAGCCGGTCTCCGCAGTCTCCTCCACGGCTGTTGTCACAACCGTCTGCATGCAGAGCGTTTTCTTTGCCTTTGCTCCCTCTGCGCGAAAAGATCATTTTGTACTCTCTTCCCTTTATCTTTACTCTCTCAAATACTATATCCAGAAAAAAAAACAAAAAACAAAAAACAATCCAAGTCAACTGGACTCGTGGTAGTTTATTTTTTTTTAAATGTTACAAATGACTGAACGGTGTGGCTGTACCGTAACCACCATCCCCTCAGAGATGGGTGTCATTTCGTTGACAGGATTTTTTTTCCACTGAGAGTTTCCCCAGAAGCATCCTTCCTTGTATTTTCTTAAATATTGTGAAAATTTCTATTTCTCTGCTTTTCCCTTCTTTGTCCCAGTAATGATTACCTCTGCTGTGTATGTGTGTGTGTGTGTGTGTGTGTGTGTGTGTGTGAATGTTGTAAAGTGATAGCTTGTCCCCCAAATTCATATTTTCCTGCCTGCCAGCGAGGTTACATGTCTTTTCATAAGTTTGTTGGCTTCTGGATTTATTCTTCAGTAAAATTGTTATAACTACTTACAACTCATGTCAGTTATGGGGGCTCTTTGCTTTTTCCTCCAAATCTAATATTTGCCCACTTACTTTATTTCTAGTAAGACTGATCATTCAAAATATACTCAATTTTTATACAGACACGTCTATCGGTGTCTTTCTTTTATAGCTTTGGGGTTTCTAGTCTGAGTTAGAAGCATTTTCCTCCCCCTGGATTGTATATATTGTCTTCAAGATAGTCTCCAAGAGTTTTATTGCTTCATTTCTTACATTTAAGTCTTTAATCCATCTGGAAAACATTTTAATATATTGTATAAACTTGAGGTCCAATCTTGTTTTCTACCAGTTCACTGGCACCATTTATTAGAAAGCCTGTTCTTTTTCAGCTGAACTGAAATACTACCTGAATTTTTATATGGACCAGGGGCATGTTCCTGGGTTTTCTGTTCTGTTCTCTCAGTCCCCTGTCACCGGTGGTCCCGCCGATCTGATTTCCACGTTTGTAGAACAGCGTGCGTCCTGGCGTGATGAGGTCCCCTCCCCCTGCCTTCTTCCTGTTAAAAAAATTTAACTTTTCAGTAAAAGTGATTGTTTCATGTAAATTTTAAGGATATTTTATATCATCATAAAAAGGATTCTCTTGAGCTGTAACTGAATTACTGTTATATTTATTAACTTAGAGGAATTTTCTATTTTGTGGTCTTCAGTCTTGTATCCAAAGGGATGACATAGCTTTCCATTTGTTTATTGTTTTATAGCTTCCAAGAGATTATATAGCTTTATCTTCTATGTCTAATTTCATTTCTGTTACATTTATTTCTAAGTCTTTTATAATTTATTTTTGCTTGAATAACTAAAGTAGTTTTTCCCTATTTCTATGTGTAGGTGCTTATTGCTTACAAATCTTATTATATATTCTATTTCTTTTTCAGTCTTGTGGGATTTTTGAGCAAGAAATATGATCACTATAAAAGATCATCATTTCTTTTTTCCCAATGTTTCTGTATTTGAGTCAAGTTAATTTTAAATTTTAATGGTTATAGAGGGCTTCTCATTCTGGTTTTTTGTTTTAGTGTCAATATTAAATGTTACCCATTTAGAATAATATTTTCTGCTATGCATGGTAGTTTGTTAATTTCTCGCCTGTATGTTTTTACTTAAAATTTTATTTAAAAGACTGCTAAATTTTATCAGACATTCACTTCCACATTGATTCATTTGCAAATGTTTTGTTCTTTATTTTCTTAACATGAAGTATTATGCAGATAGCTTTCTTGATATTACCCATCCTGGTTTCCTGGAATAAAACTTACTTGATCATAATGTAGTATTTTTTTTAAATAACTTTGCAGTATCCCTTTTCTAATATTTCACTTGAATCCAGATTGTACAATATTTTTCTTTCTTGTGGCATCTTTAGTATGTCTTGTTATTAAACTGTACACAGAAATGATTTGAATAAATGTTCATCTTTTTATCTAGGGCTGGCTTCGATAACATTGGGATTACGTATCATATAAAGATTAGATAAACTCAGCTGGAAATTCATTTATCCCTAGTGCCTTTGGTTATCCCTTTTAGGATAATTAGCCTATTCAAATTTTCCACTTCTTAATGGGTCAGTTTCAGTAATTGATATGTTCCTAGAAAGTAATCTGTTCTGTTCAGGTTTTCAAATTTATTGCCAGAGAGTTACATGCTTGACAAAATTTTAATGGAAAATGTAGAACAGTGTAATTTTCTCCATAATGTTACTTAATGTAAATAGGTAAAATTGCGTATGTACAGGGTCATGTATTGGATGATAGGAATGAAAAACTTGATTGAATTTGGGGATTTGCTGTGAGGTAATTATTTCCCTCGTGGGTGCCTGCTATTTTAATAAGATATTAGCAGTATAGGTCAGAAGAAGTAGCATTGTACCAAAGTGGTTAAGAATGTAGGCGCTGACTTTGGGTCGACACGGACCAGGTCGGGGTTTGCCAGGTGATCGCGCTCTGAGGTGGACCAGGCGCTGGCAGGCTCCGACCCTCCGTTCTCGCCTTCGTAAGCTGGCCCTTCCCTGCGGTTGAAAGGAGGACGCAGCGATGCCATGCAAAAGCGCTCGCTCAGCACAGCGTCTTGATACATCATCAGCCCTGATGTGTTTGTTGCCTCTTCTTGTCTAGACACGGCTGCGGGAGAACCTTGGGTAGCAGTTGACGTACAATGCCGCAGATTGCGGTGCTTGCTCCCTTCAGCCTTCCCAGCCTTAAGGAATTTGATGGCCAACATGAATAGCCTCTTTATTTTTAAAATTATAGACCCTGGTGAGTCAGGAGTTCGGTGGAATTCAAGCAGGTACGCAGATGGCAGAAAGGCCTCCGCACAAGGGTGTCAGAGAGACCGAACAACAGGAAAGAGAATGAACAGGCCACGAGAGGAAAAGCTGGAGGGATTTAGGAAGAGGCAGCAGAGGGTTGTTGCCCAGGATGCAGACAGTTCCTGACGATCAGGGTTGAAGTCTCGTTTCTGCCATGCAAAACTGAGGCTTTGAGGCTTAGGATTTTCATCTTCAGTCCTTGCCTCATCGTGTTATTCTGACAATCCAACTAGAGGATGCATGAAAGGTGCTTGACCCATAGTAGGCACCCAATAAATGTCTCGTATCGAGAGATGGTCAGAGCCACACAGATTCCTGAAGACGCTCAGATAAAACATGGCGTAGCCTCGGAACTACCCCTGCAGTCCCGAGAGATGATGGACTAGGGGCTCAGACGTTTCATGATTCTTTAGTAAGAAAGAGAATGGAGAAAACAGTAAACAGCATACCATCCTTTTCTCTACCTCTTCCCTAGGCTTATTACCGGGCTTGAAAGAAGTCCATGTTGGTCAGGGACCTGGTGTTCAAAAAAAAAAAAAAAAGAATTGATTTTCTGGGTGTCAGTGGTTAAGACAATGCAGGTTGTAAGAAGCAGCAGCAGATGTGACGATGTACTGTTACAAATGACCCTCTAGAGGGCAGTAGAGAGTCTTGTGGGGGGATGGTAATGTGGAAGGGAAAAGAGTGGATAGGTTAGGTTGGGGGGGAAAATGGAGATAAGATGATTGTCCTACATCAGAAAGATCGTGCCTTGACCGTCTTAATGTAGTTTTGAAAATTATTTGTTCTCGAGTTTTTATTATTGTTGTTCAAGCAGGTTATGTTCAAGGGGGCAGACTCTTATGGGAGGAGAAGGCATTTGGTACAGAGTTTCAGGGAAAAATCAAGAGGGGGCACAGCTTAGGGTTCCTTCTCCCAATTGTAAGGAGAATGATTTTGGTTGGCAATTGAAGGAAAAACTTAGGCTGGTCAGAAAAGGAGCTGCCTCCCCAGAGACGGAGTGTCTGTGGGAAGAGAGGTCTTTGTGGGCAGACAGAAGAAGGGGGCCGGCCCGGTGGCAGGTGACAGTGGCCTGGGAGGAGGACCGAGCACAGCCGCGAGGGCGGACCCCCGTGCACGTGCGATTTGCACGGCCTGCGGACGTCTGCGCCCCGGCGTTCCTCCTGCGGCAGCAGCAGCGTCGCCTGAGCCCGTCCCGGCGGGAGCCCTGCGTGCCGTGCTGGACCCGAGCGGCTGGACAGGGAAGGGAAATCAGCCGTGGAAGGCAAGGCGAGAGCCACCGGATGCATTGCCTCGGGATCAGAGAGAGGCCCTGCGTCCAAGAACGGAAGTCCGGAGGAGATTCAAGAACAGCAAAAACCAATGTAGATGATGTCTCTGAATTCCTGTTCAAAGAGAGGCTTGGTTGAGGGGGGCAGTGGGGAAGGGAATGGGGAAAGATTCAGAAGAATGAGCCAGAACTGCAAATGAAGACGAAGAGATGCCGTCAATCAGCTGTTGGGCAGGCACAGACCAGGACTGGCTGGCAGCGCCCGTGCCACCTGGGGCGAGCGAGGAGCGCTGCCCCCCCTGGATGATACAGGTACAGGGTTCGCCGGCACAGCTGCCCTGGATCACATCCGCTGACGTGTGCAGAAAGCTTTAAGCGCTGCACACTGTGAAAGCTGCTGTGTTCATTAGAGTCACTTCAGCTGTATCTGGGGGGAAGCCAGCATCGAAAGGGACTCCGGTCAGATCATAGTGGGCAGTCCGGGCTGGTCTGCTGCTGCCTGGAAGGCGCCAGAGACCCTCACGGAGCATTCCGTTCACGGCTCCTCCTGCCTCAGAGCCCCTCCAGCGCTCAGCCGCACCGGCACGGAGCCGGGAAGCACCTGTCACCGTCACACGACGCTGTGCTGAAGACATGCGCCACGCTTCCCCTGGGCTCCCAGCGCTGAGAGCTTCCGCCGAGAAGGTGCTGGAAAATGTCCCTGTTGCTGCGGCCCTGCGAATGCAGAGTCCAGACGCTGAAAGGAAAACAAGGGACCACCCCTGGACGTCTCCTACCCCTTCCATTCTCATCGGTTTATCGAAGGAGGCAATCAGAAAGATACTAAAAAATACATGCACACAGATGTCTACCACAGCCCTCTTATAATATAGGAAAATGAGAAATTATCCAAGGCTTGCAATAGGGAGCTCATTCAGTAAACATCACTAATACACCTGTTTATTGGGTTCTCTGCAGTTATTCACGTGATCTGTAAAAACACATTTCCTGAACAAGGGAAAATAATTGTGATGTGTGACCAGTTGAGGAAAGAACGTGCACAAGATGGTATGGCTGGTATCACCCAACTCTGTAAGAAAAAGTACAAGGAAAGAAATTTAAAAAATGGATAGACATAAAAATGTTCATCTCTGTTGTTGGAATGGGTGGAATTATTGTCTGTTTTAACTTTCTTCTTGTCCTTTTTTGGCCTTTTCTGGGTTTCTTTCCACTGAGCATAAAGCATAATTAAAAATAGAAAAACCTCAGGCCAGACTTCTACACCCCGGGCATTATCACACATGTGCACCCCTTTGAAGTCTTGCTGTTTTTCCAACCGTCACAGTGACCTGCTGAATCTCTGCCTTGGGCTTTTTCTTTACCCATCCTCCTAAATAAAATTAGTGCAGTAATATCCCTATAAGAGCAAATCTTTTCATGCTGCTCTTTCTCTCTGAACCTTAAATGCTCTGTGATGGCTTCTTGATTCATCATCAATAAAAATTCCTTTCCTTGAACTTGGAAGTTCTCTGCTAACTGTTCCAAACCTCCTTTCCTCCCCACATCCAAGGACAGCGGCCCTGAAATAGGCGCTATTTTCTGGTCCCAACCACATCCAGCCATTTCCTGCTTCTCTGTCTTTACTCAAGTTGTTCATCAGGTCAGGAATGCCTGTCTTTCTCAAATTTCGGCCATGGAAGCCCATCCTCCGTCATCTTCAGGGCCCTTCTCTGATGCTGCCTCTTCCCTGTGGCAGTGTTTTCGTAGGCGTGATCTCCCCTGGTGTTGTAAAGCTGCAGCGGTGGTCTTCGTCTTTACACGCTAGCTGTTTCCATGCTGCCTTCTTCCGTTTGTGAGACTCTTGCAAAGTCCCTCAGTCCCGGTCCTCCATGTTCCCTGCCTCCCCGCCTCCGCCGCGTCCCTCACAGAACCTGAGTATCATGGGGCCTCGGTCAGTGTTCACTGCCCTACACTGAATGGAATGAACTTTACGCACGGTGAGGAGGGGCCTGCCACCACCTCGAGGGAACCGGCAGAAAGAGAACCAAGATGCTGAAGGGGGTCCTGGGCGGACGTGTCCGCGCCAAAAGCAGAGAGGCAGACTGAGATGATGAAAGAAAAGCTTCTGAAGGATAAAATATCACTGAACCTGAGTGTAATGAAAAAAGCATGAGAGTTGGGGAAATAAAAAACAAACAAACAAAAAAAAAAACAACCAATAACAAATGTCTTGCCGTGTATACGTTTCTCAGTAAAATCGACATGTGGTCTTATCTTGAATATCTCCAGTGACAAGGAACTTGCTACTTCCCATGGTGGCTTATATTTTGAGGATGATGCCAGTTGATGGAAATTTCTTCCTTTGTGCTGAGACGGAATGAGTGATTATCTGTGTTCCTCCCTCCCACGTCAGCACCGGTCTTCCTTCTCCGCAGCGGCCCTCCAGACAGAGGCGAGGCTGGAAGAGACGGCCAACGTTGGAACCGGCGGGGTGGGGACACCAGTCACTGCAGCCAGTAGAAAAAGGCACCAAAGACAAATCAAAATAGTTTAGGGCTTGATTGGGCCAACATAGGGAAAATAGGAGTTACAAATATATGATTTTCATCTCAGTCTTGGCTCCCTAACGTATATGGTTTTAATCTCATTCTGGATATTCTAGGACAGTGTCAATTTCAAACACATATTCTGATGTTTCTGGGAATCCGTGCCATGTCTTGTAAATTTGATGTCCAGGAGCCCCTACTACGTCTATTGCAAGAAGGCAGGCATCTTCAGAATAAATAGACTATTTTTCCTTCTTGGTTGGTCTTTATTTCCTCACCAGTAGAGGAACAGGTATCACATGAGCTGGGAAGACTTACCGGAGAAGCTTAGGAAATCTGTAAGAGGAAGAAGGTGTTGTGAATATATTGTCTGTATAGCAACCAGAGAGAGAGAGAGAGAGAGAGAGAGAGAGAGAGAGAGAGTGTGTGTGTGTGTGTGTGTGTGTGTGTGTGTGTGTGTAGGAAGCCAGAGAACAAAGAGAGGTAAAGATACAGTGTTTAAATGAGACTCATAAAATGTCCCTGAGGAACATTTAAGAAACACTCTAAGTCTTTGTAGTTCAATCAAAATCTAAATGTTGGAGTCTTGCGGGGAAAAATAGGTAATTGAAGATTTTTCCCAAGAAAACCTCAGTTGTGAGCCCAGAACCAACACGTCAAAGGTAGGAACTGCCTTCCCAGGTGTAGCATTAGGGGCCACCCCCCGCCCCAGTGTTCCAGCAGCTAAAGGTAAAGCTCAGTGGGTCCTGGAGACAGCAGGGCTCCAGAAGAACCAGCCCACAAATAGCACCAACTCCCATTAAGGTGGAAGCCACATGTATGATTGGGTCAAAGCCTGGCCATCAAAGTGGTGAAAATGTATGTCTTCATCCAGCGAGGCTGGTCATAAATCAGCCTCCACGCCCCAGGAGATAGAAGAGAGCATTGCGTTATTCGGAACTCGAGTTTAAGTTCATTAAAAAGGGGGGCACCTATAACTTGAATACGGTTACTGATGCCTTTTTATTTTCATGCCTTGAAATGTAAATCCACCTTGGAGACTCATATCCCGTCAAGCTGTATACATATTTTTGGCTGGTCCACTTCTCAGGCCTGTGTGTGGGAAATCTCGTATGCATGTGTTGCCAACAACCAGGACACATCTCCGTGTTGGGTCAGGCAGCACACAAAGGCATCCTCGACCTTTCTATGCATAATACGTGTGGCCTGGTCTTGACAGAATGCAATTAAGATAGAGAAATTAAAGGGCAAAAGTGAAAGCCCAGTATTTTCAAAGCTGCAGTGACAGAGCAGGTCAACAACGTGGGGCTTGTTTTTACACCGATCTTTATTGTTTTTGACAGGTGCCCCACTGCATGAAGAGCTGTGGGTTTCATTGTGATGTAGGCGCCGTCCGACAGGTCGGCCACTTTCACTGGGATTATTTCATACCAGTGGAAGCTAAAGGTTTGTTCTGGAAGGCAGGATTTCTCACTGTGTGAGCTCTGTGATTCAGCGGTGAGATTGTCATGATGAATTGCTTGCCTGAGGGGCAGACACGAAATGCTATGAGATAAACCACAGCCATCATCCAGGCCTTCTTTGGCGTGTTTGCCTGGTTTTCAGCTATAGATGCTGAGAGAGAGAGAGAGAGAGAGAGAGAGAGAGAGAGAGAGAGAGAGTTTGTGTGTGCGCACACGCACGTGTGTGTATGTGTAAGATAAAATGGAGAGAAATCTCTTGCTATAAATGCTGGAGAAGGGGAGCCTGTGTTTGATCCAGAATTATAAGGCAGAAACAGATCTCATGACATAATCTGGTCAGAACTTCGTTTAAATGGTCATGAGAAAATGCTTTGAATATATGCAGTATAATTCAGTGTAATACCATTATTGATCATAGATTTCTGGATCTTTTGCTAAATGTCTTCAAAATGAGAACCTCAGAGTTGTATGTTGGTAGATCATTTCCATGTCTGAGACCTGTTAAAGGCAGTGTGTTCTTCCTAATCTCTCAACCATTCTACATCATCTTGTTCTCCTTTGATGATAGCAGAATAGTCATGCTAACTCTTAACACTCCAACTTCAGAGTAGCCAAAGTCTTGAGTAATTCTGTAAAAATCCAGGTAAACGAATCTTCTTTATGGCCACAGATAGATTCCAAAATCTCAGTGTCTTTGATGCAGGCATTCGGGGGGTCCGGGGACCCGAGGGTTTGAAACTCACTGAGGGTTCTTGGCTTCAAGCAGGAGAGATTTCAAATGCAAGTCAGCATAGAGTGTGAAGTAAAAGTGAGTTTATTAGTGATTCAGTGAGACAGAAAGTGGGCTTGCTCCGCAGACAGGGCAGTCCCCCTTTAGAGGAATTTCTTGCTTTATTGAGGTTTATTTAATCGAGAGGGGGGGTATTCAATAAAGGGGAGGAACATTCAGGCTCTTCCTGGGAAAAGGCGGAGATTCTCAGCAGAGCTCCATCAACTGCTGTGTGTCCTTCCATGAGCTTTCTGTTTCCATCATGGTAGCACGGGGTGTGTTGTTTAGCTGCTAATGCATTACAGTCAGCGCATAATGAGGCTAGGAGTTACCATCAGGCAAAACTGGTCTCCATGTTGGATTGAGCCGGTCTCTACCGGTGTTAAGCCATGCATCCGGTGGCATCTGGGGGGCGGTCCTGCTCTCTTCCCGACAGTTCCTATAGCTTTTATCAACTGCAGCTGCTTTGCCACCTACCCTGTCTCCTCTTAATGCCGGAAAAGCTAAGTTCTTGCCAGAAGCAAAGTTTGTTCTTCATCAGTGAGCTTCCACCACCTTGGAGTGATGCTGTTTCGTGTCCCCCGAGGTTGTGGCAGCAGAGTGAGGGCTAGAGGCAGAAGGTAAAGGCTCGTCTGGGAGGGCCTTGGCATCCCCGTCCCTCAGGTCCCACTGGACGGTCACGTTGACTCTCTGGGAAACAGCGGCAGTTTGATGTCTGTCAGATGTTTGCTGAGCCCTAAGAGTCCTGACCATACTGGTTCCTTGTAACCCTCTCTTTTCTGGGCGCAGACTCTGGGATTTGTCTGTCTGTTTATAACTCTTTACTGCCTTCAATTTATTCCCCGCCTCCAACCTTTTATCTGTCTCGGTTTACTCAGCTGCCTAGGACCACAGAGGAGACGTATTATCAGGCTAAAAGAAGGACTTGTATGATCTGTGATCCTGGGCTTCACAACCAGGCCCAGAGTAAATATTAGGTCTCAGTTACGTAAGCTGCCCGCGGACACTGTTCACTTCCAATTGTTACTTCATTTGGAACCATGTAGGCTTTCCCAGCTAGCAGTTTTATTATTATCTTTTAACTCATGAAATTACCTAACGTGCTTGCATACGCAATCCACATGCCTATCTCATTCTTTTTTAAAAAAAAACAAACCTTTTTTCTATTAAAGTATAGTTGGCATACAATAGTGTATTAGTTTCAGGTGTAGGACACAGCGATTCAATATTTATACACCTTATGATGCGATCACCACACTAAAGTTTGTGACCGCCTGTCGCCCTGCCAAGCTATGGCTGTATTATTGCCTCTGTTCCCCGTGCTGCACGCTGCTTCTCGGTGGCTTGTTTATTTTATAACTGGAAGTTTGTTCCCCACATTCCTTCACTTTTTTACCCGTCCCCTCTGGCAACCACCAGTTTGTTCTGTTTCTATGAGTCTGTTTTTGTTTTGTTTATTCATTTATTCTGTTTTTCTGTTTTAAATTTTATACATAAGTGAAATCACATGGTGTTTGTCCTTCTCTGTCTGACTTCACTCAGCATAATACCCTTTAGTTCCATCTGTGTTGTCACAAGTGGCAAGATTTCATTCCTTTTTATGGCCACGTCGTATTTCACTGCGTGTGTGTGTGTGTGTATATATATCTATATATATATATATTAAACACCCCCCCCTTATATTCTTTATCCATTCATCTACTGATAGACACCTAGGTTACTTCTGTATCTTGGCTATTACTAGCAATGCTGCAGTAAGCAGAGGGTCAATATGATTTGAAATTGTTGTTTTCATTTTCTTTGGATTAATGCCTAGAACTGGAGTTGCTCGGTCATAGGGTGGTTCGACATTTACATTTCTGAGGACCCTCCATACTACTTTCTGTCGCAGCTGCACTGACGTACAACCCCCCACAAGCGCGCGGGGGCCCCCCTTCCCTACTTCCTTGCCCGCGCTTTTTATTTGCGGACTCTTTGATAATAGCCATTCTGATACACGTGGGTTGGTATCTCGTTGTAGTTTTGATTTGCATTTCCCTGATGAGCAGTGATGGGCAGTATCTTTTCATATGCCTGTTGGCCATCTGGATGTCTCCTTTGGAGAAATGTCTATTTATGTCTCCTAAAGTAAGGGAAACAGCAGCAAAAATAAACAAATGGGACTATATCGAACTAACAGGCTTCCACACGGTAAAGGAAGCCATCAACAAAATGAAAAAACAACCTGCTGAATGGGAGAAGGTATTTGCAAATGGTATTTCCAATAAGGGCTTATATCCAAACTATATAAGGAACCCATATAAGTCAACATAAAAAAACAGGCAATCTGTCTCATTCTTTTTATTTGGTATAGATGCCCCACTGAGGCCTTGGGCCCTGATAATCTCGTGAAAGTGTTTCCTGAGTGAGCCAGCACTTACCAAATAGTCTAGAATAGGAATAGCTTAGCTTTTCCCGTGGTCATTTTATTTCATTATTTTCCCTTTTCAATAAAGTGTATGCCCTCTGGGATTAATTCACATTAGGAAGCAAAAATAAAGTTAAACGCACCCATTAAAATGCATATGAAATGAAACAGCAAGAAGATTAAAAGAGTCTGTATTTTACACTAACAAATACATGGCCATTTCGCAAGGGAAGGCAAATAGCTAATCAAATACAGAAGCTGCGCAAGCGCTAGGAGGTGGCCTTTCTCTGTCTCTCTGTCACCAGTGAGAGCCCCTTTGTTTCACTTCCCACCATTCAACCCTTCATGCACGAAACTGAAGCCCGCGTGCAAGATGGTGTTAAAATTCCTCAAAGCTGCTAGGAATAAAACCTCACGTTCCCAGCTGTCCATCCGAAAAGTGGGTGAGCGAGACCACTCACGTTTCTCTCTATCCCGAAGGAAGCCCGTCTTCCCCAGCGAACGATCTTGAAGCTGTTGGGTCCAGCAGATCCCAGGGCCTTGCTGACCCACAGCGTTGTTTCTTTGTCTCTCCTGAACCCTTCGGTTCCGTCGGCGAGCACAGCTCAGTGCGTGGAGGCCGGCCCTCCGTGAATGGGGTCTCCGGTAGCACGGAGGGCCGCAGCCTGGAGAAGGCGGCCTTCCCAGCTGCAGGAGGAGGGCTCCGTCTGGACACTGGGCCCCCTGGCAGCGCCCCTGCAGTTGGGGTTGGCTCTCCTCAGAGACATGGGCATCGATTGACCGCAACCACAGGGTATTTGTGGGCATGGAAACATACGGGCGTTAGCCTGGTACACAGTGAGAGCACAATAATGGATAACTCCCCGCATTTTTTATTTTCTGTATCGCCGTGAGAGAGTCTTTGGGCAGCCTGCTTGTTTAGGGTTTTCTGGGTCCCTCTACCTCTCCTCTGGCCAAGCCTGGCACCATGGACTTGGGCTTTCATTTCAAAACACAGATAAGAAACGGAAACTCAGCCTGGCTACATGTGCCCCCCCCCTCGCCCCCCCGGATGTAAAGTTACTGAACCGCCCGGAGCTGCAGTGTGAATCCCTGTGTATTGAGGAGGGTGTTGATCTGGAGGTACGGTGCCGTTATTTTTTGTTTTTTGTTTTTGGTTTTTGGTTTTTGGTTGGAAGGAAACTTGGATGTCACGAGTCCCCACAGGCAGCCTCAGGGAACTTTGTGAGAAGGATGGATAGAGAGGACTGTTGCTCTTTCTGACCTACAGGGGATCTTTGTATCCACAGTGCTGATGGAGACGAGGTAAGGGTTTCCATCAGCACCTTGAGGCAAAGGGTGTTTCCTCCCACGAAGGCTGAACGCAGCGCGGGAGAGGAACCAGCAGCTGTTCGGGTTCCAGCCCCTCCATCAGGAAGATCTTGCTTTGTTTTCCCCTCAGGGGAGCCCTTTGGAAAAGAACATGATGAAACCAGGAAAATACCATGAGCTGAGTAAAAAGAAGAGGATTTAAGTGAGAAGTTGCTGCTGTTACGGGGGAGCCTTTTATATTAGAAACCGTAATCCATGCATATGGGGAGTAAGGATCAAGGATCAACCATAAAATCTTGTGTTATCCAATTTTAATTCACCAAATGTGCTGACTGTCTCCTCTGGACTTGGTGTTGCTCCAGTGGCTGGGGAAACGGCGGGCAGGCCGGCTGGGGTCCCACCCTTGCACCCCCTAAAATGTGTCAGAGGGAAAACGGACAAATGGGACGGACTTACAGAATTAGCATCACACGATGAATGTATTCATTGTCAAAATTCTGGCTCCAGAGAACACAGTGCAGAAATCAGGCCGACAGAGGTGCCAAACCCCATCAAAATAGCTGGGGAGTTTGTTTTCGGGGAACAGTTAGGAGGTTTTTGCCCCTGTTATAGGAGGCATTCACCAGGCATCAGGAGGTGAATGCCAGTCGGCAGGACAGGACAGCGGGTGAGGCCAGGACTGGGACAGGAAGTACCCTTGGCCCCTGCATGCGGTGGTGGGCGTGGCAGTACGTCCGCAAAATGGTCCTCAAACAGCATGTGAACGGAGGCAGGGCCTTTACAAATCTTAATTAAAATATAAATATAATTACACACACACACATACACTTTACTATGTTACTAGTTATTTAGCAACATATTAAACAAAAAATTAAAAACCAGAAATCTGTTCTATATGAAATTTCAATATATATGATCATATTTGTGGTTGAACTAGGGTTGCTGGGACAGTTCATTTTGTGCAGAGAGTAGATTAAGCTTTTTCTGCTTCTGAATATAGGTTTGGCCTTTTGGTAGAGGAGCCATGGGTTTGCCCTTTTTTTTTATTCACAGTTTATGCATTTCTGTGCCCAATCATGGCAACTAGTACAAGCAAATTCAATCACACATCCCATAGTGGTAGCATGAGGTTGTGAGCAGGTCTCACGCCTCTTGGTAGCTTTGCGTGATAATTGCAAGGAATTCAGCTGTGAAACAAAATGTCCAAGCACACTTAATGCTCAGGAGAAACAGCTTAGAAATTCAGAAACCAAAACTGTGTAACTGTTTGCAACAATTTATCAGGATTATCTAGATACCAAGCAGCTAAAACCCAATGCAGAGATAAATTGATGTAACAGCGCTCATGCCCGAAAACTCATCTGGTAAACAATTTATTTCCTTGAAGTGGGCCTTGTTGTTCTTGTTTTATTTTTTAAGCCGTAACGGCTATGGGGTGGCATTTAAAATATGTCTATGCCAAACATACAAGCCTTTTAAAATATATACAGAGCATTTGCATTCGATCTCTTTTTTTGGATTAAAAAAACATTTTTGTAAGCAAAGGGTTGCATAATGGACATAGCTTTGATCTTTGCCTCCCCGGGCCGCTGGGCCAGAAGCTGCCTATCCAGGATGCGATGCTGTGAAAAGTGGCTCTCGCCAGCACAGAGGGGGTGACCCGCTGGCATTGGGCCTGCCATTCACTCCGCATGCTCTGCGTGGACTTCACAAGGCAGAGGATCAAAGGCGGCATCGGATTCTTTCCTCCGGCCCTGAAAGGCTTCCAGGAGGGCAGGAAGCCTGAATGGGGCCGCCCTCGGCTTTGTGCTTTTTATGACAAGAGCCTGTGGCTGGGGAATTCTACAAAGTAGGTGTGTACGGGCACGCCACAGACCCTCCCCCCCCCCCCCCGCGCTGTTTATATTGGTTATTCCTGATCCCAGGTTTAACGCTCAAAGACAAGGACAGATTTTCCTTTAGAGACAAGAGGAAGAGTTGCATGTTGTTGTAGGTTCAGCTCCGTTAATCTTGTGTTACCATCAAATCCTCCAAACACACTGCTCAGCCGCCTCCCGGCACAGGGGTGGGGGCGGGGGCGGGGGCGGGGGCCAGCCTGGGAAGTCGGCCCTGCGCCTGCTCCGCGCCCCCTGCCACTTGACAGTTCGCACACACGGCCACAGGGCATTTTTGATGGCATGCGAAATGTCTTCTTATTTCTATCACTTTTATTGTTTCATTACTGTATTGCTACTCCCAGAGTTTTAACTTATTCCCTCAATTAGGTCAAAAGCTCCCATGAGGATACTGCATAAGCTTCCTTCTTTCATTCTATTGGACGTTTGTAAAGAAAATAATGGGTAGGAAGAGCTCAACCAACACAGAAGAATAAAACAGTTGAGTGTGGAGACAGTCTTAGGGGAAGGCAGGCAGTCTTTCAGCAATAAGTGTGACATTTGCTCTAGGTGTTTTTTGTGGATGACCTTTGCCAATGTGAGGAAGTTCCCTCCTACTGCTGGCTTGCCGAGCGTATTTAACAGGAAGAGCGTATCAGACTTCGTGGAAGGCGTTTTCTGCATCTGTCAAGATGATTGTATGGTTTTTCTTCTTTAGTCTTTAAAAATGGTGAAGTGCGCTGATTGATTTTCTAATGTTGAGCCAAACTTGCATTCCTAGGATAAATTCTCTTGGTCATTGTTTTTTTTTTTTAAATCTCACTGGACTCCAGTTCCTAACATGTTGCTGAGGATTTTTGTTCCTATGCATGTGCGGAGCGTTGCCCTGCAGATTCCGGTGCTTGTAGCATTTCCCATTTGGATCTCAGGGAAATTCTGGCTTCAGTACATGTGCTGGGGAATGTTTCTTCCTCTCCTGTGTTCTGGAAAAGCTTGTGTAGTGATGGCATTGTTTCTTCTTTAAAGGTTCTGTAGAATTTCCCAGATGAAGCCATTTGGGTCAGATGTTTTCTTTGTGGGAAAGATTTTAACCATAATGTCAATTTATTTAATATATTCATGTAACTATTCAGGTTATATTCATTTCTTCTTGAGTGAACTTTGGTAGTGTGTGCCTTCCAGGAAATTTGTGTATTTCACCTAATTTCTCAAATTATTGGCCTAAGTTTTAAAAACATATTTATTATCTCTCCAATGTCTATAGGATCTGCAGGGAACTCCCTGGCAGACTTCTTGTGTAATGGGCTATGTAGTCAGTATTTGGGGGTAGTCAGGTGCCCTGGTCTCCCCTAGAACTGCTCCGTTCCCTTATCAGAGCGGGGCGCGGCCAGAGAAAGGGGAGCCACTCCAGAGTCCTCTGGATGAGTGTTTTTATGGCATGTATTTTTCCACCTTGTTACTTTGTAAGCATACTCTATACTTAGTGTTTCTTAAAAGCAGCCTATAATTGGGCCTTATGTTTTATTCCAATATGACATATCCTCTCATTGAGATGGTTAGAATAGTTGCATTAAATGATCACAGTCTACCTTGAAATGAAGAATATTGTCTTTTTATATTTACTTTCCTTTTATGCATTTCCAGACTTCATTATATTTCTTTGCACAATGTCACTTAGATTTGGTGTCACCTCTCTTCTGAGTGAAAAACCTCCTCTACTAGTTCCTGTAGCGTAAGTCGACTGACCATAAAGATATCCAAGTTTTTGATTGCTTGTTGTGTGTGTTTTCTGAAAATGTATCTATTTTGTGTTAAGATTTAAAATATATTTTTGTTGGGTATAAACATGTAGGTTGGCAGTTTGTTTTCTCTTTGGAATTTTAAAGATGTCACTGCATTTTCCTCCTGGGTTTCATTGCTCTGCTGAGAAATATGTTGTGATTCTTATGTTTGTTCCTTTGTATATAATGTGTCTTTTTTTCCATTGGCATCCTTCAGGATTTTCTCTTTATTATTGGTTTTAGTCAGTTTGAAAAATATGTTTTGGTGTTTAATTAGTCTATTTTTTAAAATGGAAAAAATCCTGCTTGAAGGTTCCCTGCGCTTCTTGGATCTGTAGTTTGATGTTTTTCATTATTTTTCAGAAAAGTGTCAGTATTTATTTGTTCATATATTTCCCCACTTCCAAGGTTTCTCTTTTCTGTTTGTGGGAATATAATCATACTCCTTGTAGATGAACTGATATTTTCATACAGCCTTAAAGGCCCTTTTATTTATTTTCCTCTTTGTGTTTTTCTTTGGGAACTTTCTGTTGACTTATCCTCAAATTTATTGCACGCTTTCCTGGCTCATTGGAGACAGCTGATAAGCCCATTCAAGTAATTCTTCATCTTTGATATAATACTTTCTAAAAATGTATTGTAACATTTCCATTTGACTCCTTTTGATAGTTTCCCTTTCCCTGCTTAAGTTTCCCATCTGTTCACACATATTGTTTGTTTCCCCAGACCCTTTAACATACTAATCGCAGAGATTTTACAATCAGCTCCAGCACCTGTATAATCTCGAAGTCTAATTGTGCTGATGGCTTTGTTTCTTTAAAGTCATTTTCTTCCCGTCGATTACCTGCGTGACAGGTATTCTGTGGTACCGCATGGCAGACAGCTCAGGCGGAAGAGACTGAAGTACACAGCACCGCCACGTGGAGTGGCCGCCCGCCCTCTCAGGCCGTCCGCGGGGAGACTGAGTCGGCCTCGTCCGAAGTTGACATAGGCTTGTTTCTGCTGCTGTTATGGTTACTGCCAAGGCACCATGGTCTTCCCATTTCTGATTCCTTTTTCTTGAAGCGGAGGCTGAGGTGCCAGGAGGTGGTTCTCTGGGCCTGGGCCCATGGTTAGCCTTCCGCTGTCACCGTCTGTCTGTTCCACAGAGCGGGGTCGCCTCTGCTTTCCCCAGTCTGCGCTGGACGCTGTGCTGCTTATTTCCTTAGCTCACTGGGGTTATACTGTTGATCAAAAAGGGTCTCTTTTGATCTGATCCTTTCTCACATAGGCAGGCTCTGTGTTCCTGAATGTAAAGGTGGAGAGTCTCAGCATTCTTGATGTCTTCTCCAAAGCAGGTAGCAAGCCCTACCTCCTGCCAGCGGTGGGTCTTGTGTGGGAGAGTTTGCTACCCCTCCCCTCCGTGCAGGAGAACTCTGTTAGCACCAACCAGAACGCTGGGCTCAGGAGGCTTGAGATCATCCCCTCCCCCCTGCAGGGATAGATGCTGTTTTCTTTGCTTTCCCTCCCAATGGCAACGGCTCCTCTTACGTGCTCCGGGGAAGACTGTGGCTCTGCATCCCTTGCACACGGCTCTTTGCCCCATGCAGAACAAGGGTCTGAGCAGAAGCAGGAGGCTTCATCATGGCTTCGCTGCTGTGGCAGCCTGTCTCCTCCTCTCATCTAGGGCCGTTTTGCTAGGTTCCCTGGAGCTCCCTGCCCTGACTTCAGTCTTTCTTTCCCGTGGTGCTCCACAGAAAAAGAGCGTGGGGATGGGTGCAAACTCTGCATCTGTCTGCAGCTCCCAGAGTGTTGGACCCACTTTGTTCATTGGCAACTCCCGTGCGTTTTAACTCATCTCCCTGCCTGCATTGCAGGCCCACCGTGCCCTACGCTGTAAGGAGCGGAGCGACCCCACAGATGTCAGCTCACTGCGTGGCCTGTGACCTTCATAATCCGACAGGTGCAGTTTAGCTGACTTTTCCTTGTTTTTGTTTTTTAGGTGGAAGTGATGTTCGTTGCAGCTCTCTACATCTTAGATTCTTTCCTGTTGCATTTCATTCTTTATAATATCATCTCTGGCCTTAAAAAAGAATTATGCATGCAATAACAGGAAAAAAAGATCCTTTCTGATCCATGATTTACACATACCGCTCAACTTGCCTTATAGAGTTTAGTTCGTAGAGGAGCAGACGTGAAAGCAGGGAGGCCCCTTTGTCATATCCCAGCAGTGCAATGTGGCGTGGACAGGGGTGGAAGGGGGAGGTGCCGATGAGAGGGGGTGGGCTTGGTCCTGCTGTGAGGGAGTGCTCCTGGTGTTCGTCCACAGACAGCGTGCAGTGTCAGAGACGTAAAAGAGTCCGGGTCCCTGCGAGGTGTTGGACCCTAGCTGCCGGGTCACTAAGCTGGTAACTAGAGCTATTCTGCAAGAGTGCGGCTACAGAGTTATTTTACATAAAAAATTAATTTTCTGCATGTGCGTGCACGTGCACACACACAGCTGCCCAGATTGGCCGAGACAACATAAAATCAGGAAAACAAAATGTTAGAAGAGGGCGGCAGGCAAAGCCCGGGAGAGTCGCCATTGACACCCTACTGTGTCGTTGCCTTCCTGTACCTGAGAAGGTCCTGTGCTGCAAGGGGACAGACAGTGTTAAATGAACTCAAGGGTAATTTATGGGAGGTGTTTGCCTAAGCTTTGTTTGTTTGTTTGTTTTTTATTAAACATTGACTGATTTAGAACTTTCTATATTATAAATTGTTTTCATTTACTTTAGTGCATCCCTTAGCATTTGCATAAAAGACTCTTTCCTGTTGCATCTCATTTTTTACAATATCATGTCTGGTCTTAAAAAAAAAAAAGAACCACGTACACAGTAACAGCAAGGAAAAAAAGGGATGAAAAATGAGAGGAGGAGTAGGAACGACTTTAACAAGTGCACTATTAATATTTAACATAGTTGTAGCTTAAACTGGAGGCTCTCACAGACCTCAGACCCTTTCCAGACATAACTCTCCATTATCCCGGCAGTGCGCACAGAGCAAAGGCTGGGGAGAGGCAGCAGAGTTAGGGCTCCCTGGCTTGAAATTGCTGCGTCAGGGCTGGAGATAGTAAGCTATTGGGGTGGCCAAAAAGTTCATTACGTTTTCTTCTGTACAATGGCTCTAGTAGCGCTTGGCTGTCTTTAACTTCATTCAAAACCATTTTTTTTTTTTTTAGATTGTACTGTGACAGCTGTCATATCAGTGTGCATTTTTAAAAAAAACATCAAAATTGGTGAATGTTTGGATAGCCCTTTTAATGTTGTAGGTGGAAAAAGATAGGCAACTTTATCAGTGTATTATGCTTTATTATTTCAAGGTAAAAATGCAACTGAAATGCAAGAAAAGATGTGTGTGGTATATGGAGAGGGTGCTGTGACTGATCAAACGTGTCCAAAGTGGTTTGCAAGGCTCTGTGGTACCATTGACATTGCTGGGCTGGGCCCACAAACTGGGCGACACAGGGTCTCGGAGGGTCACCAGGGTAGATGGACAGTGTTTGCCAAGTTGATGGAGGTTCAGATATGGTGCCCACCTGCACCTGCAGTGGAGGGCTCGGCAAAGGAGCAGTGGCCTCTGCCAGCACTTCCGCCAGCCCCACAGCCTGCAGTTCAGTTCCTCCCCGGATGTCCTGGGTGCCTTTTGAGCGGCTGCCCGAGCGCTGGAGCGCAGAGCGAGGGAGTCCGAGTTTGTCAGTGTGCTGCGGGCCCGGTAAGAGGGACGCCTGGGATTCCAGAAGCTCCCCCTGCTCCATCTCACTCAGCCATCATCCCCACTGGCGTTCCCAGCCAGAAGCTGTGGGGACCTGTCAGCTGGGTGGGGAGCCCTTGTCTGGGGCTGGGACCCCTCCGAGGCGAGAACCTCCTCAGTTGAGATGTTTCTACCAGTTATCAGCCACCACAGGTACGTGTGGGACCTGCCCGTTCCCCATCTCCGCATCTCCTCCCGGTCTTGGTGGAACTGCTCATTTCCTGCATAAGAGGTCTTCGGTCAGCTAGACTGCAGGCGGTTCTCCGTGGCGGTCGTTCTGTAGTTTAGCTGTAATTTTGATGTGGTCGTGGGAGGGGGTGAGGACCAAAGTTACCTACACCAGTGTCTGTGGTGGAAGCTGACCAGTCTTTAGTTTTGGTAACAAAAGGTAAGGTGGACATTTTTCCCCCTGAGGGTTTGGACCTCAGCCTTGTATTACAAACAATGCTGGGTGGGAAAATTTGGTTTGAGTTGTTCTGGGAAACAGGGAGATGAAGGGTGTTTTAACCAGGAGTGGCGTCTATAAACCCCCAGAAGTATGAGGGGGGCCTCGTGGCCTTCAGAGGACAGGTAGCGGCACTGCACTGAGCCGGCAGTGGGTTCGAGGCCGGGGCTGAGATGAGGCTGATCACCCTCGATACCGAATGCCCAGTCATTTCTGGTCTGGAGCATTTCTTTCATCAAATGGAAAATGCACTTGCTGATGGAGAGGACAAAATAGTGAAGGAGCGTAGAGTGTACCTTTGAAGAACTGTCCTTGAAAACTTGAACTGTGATGATAACAGGAGACTTTTCAATTGACTGTTCTGTCTCCACAGTAAAATCTGCCCCTTTTCTAAGCCACAAGAAGAGTTCAAGTCTTCCTCTTTGTTGTCCAGAGTCTCATTTTTTTCCTAACAATTAGAGGTTCTACTGACTGAAAGCCGCCTATTGCCAGCCGTTTTGATGACCTAGTGAAGGAGGGTCCTCTGTGCTCAGGTTAAGAGCGCTCAGCTGGCACGCAAGACCACTGGGCCTCCCAGCGTGCCCTTCCATCTCTCCAGGGTGCTGGTATCGCACCTGGTGAGCAGGTATTCTGTTGACCGTAGAATCACTAGCATCCTCCAATCAGAGGTGTGGAAACCCACGATTCCTCGTCCTAAACACGCAGCCGTAGAATGCAGGACTGTGATAGAACGCAAGGTGGGACCTTGTTTTTATTTCCTAGGGACTAGTGGCATTGCATGACCACCGCATTTTGTACTGAGAGTCCCGGCTCCTGAAGTAAGATTAGTTTTAGGCAGCCCCATTCCGGAGCTGTGTGGGAATGAGCACTGGTAATGATCTGTGCATGAAAGACGGCTTGGAACGCAATGTATTAGTGGAATTCGCAATAAGATATGGCTGTACCGTGGATGCAGCAGGGGCAAGGCACTGTGCAAATGGAAGGCAACGTTATATTTATCATAACCTAATGCTGCTCATACTTCAGCTCTCATAACACTTCATCGTACCCCGTTTTCCAGATTGTGTGGGTGGTGACTTGCTTAGGTGACGTGTGTCGTACCATGTGTGTATACAGATGATGCTCTTGAGCTGCTGAAGTTGTCAATTCCCGAGCGGGCAGACGGGAGAATTGAGCACGCCATCTCTGCTTACCTTCACAAGGCCTGGCCTGAACCTTGTTCTCTGGTTACTTCTCAAGAATCCTGAGAGTATATAAGATCATAAGCCCTTCGGAATCACATGCCATCTATTGATGTGTATGTTTTTTTCTTAGGTTAGATTTCAGATATTATTTAGATAAGAGACACACAGATATTTATGGCAAATTCTGTTAAAGGAAAACATGCTTTAATTTGAACTGGATGTTCCATGGATACAATAAGAACTTGGAATTATATTCCTGGCCAGTGGGAAAAATGCCTAAATCTACTTTATTATTTTACAAGAAAAATGAGGACCAGCATTTTATTTGCTAACCTGAAAAAATTGTCTTTAATTTTCATGAAGTTGGATAATGTGCTTTAAATTACCCTGAGAGAGCCCTTGTTGACTTTGTATTTGACGGCAGAGTAAAGGCCCGGGGACACTTCGACCAGGCTCTGAACATTTTTCTCTGGGAAGCTCTGACTTTCCCAGGTGACTTCTGAGAAGCCGTTAGCTTCCTTGTTGGCTTTGCAAAAAATATAAATAAAAAAGACACAAAATGTGTCTTTCATGGCGGTTTGCCTTTTTTTTTTTTTGAATCCGCACCCGAGTATATGTTTATTGATTTAAGAGAAAGAGAGAAGCATCAATCAGTTGCCTCCCGTAAGTGCCCTGACGAGGGATCAAACCTTCGACCCTCTGGTATGCGTGGGCAACACTCTAAACCAACTGAGCTATCCAGCCAGGGCCTGCTGCCTGCTTTTTAATTCATTACACGTGTTCCTCTGCTGAGACTCCTATATAGTCTCCCCTTACTTGAGGGGCACATGTTCCAAGGCCCCCAGTGGGTGCCCAAAACCACAGAGAGTATGAGGCCTGTCCAGAAAGTATCCAGCCATGTTTTATGAAAAAAGACATTCATTGCAGAAGATACAAGAAATACTGTTCCCAGAACAATGACACCTCAGCCCCCTTTCCAAGCTTGCATTTTGCAAGTAATCCATAAATCGCAATTTTTGTTCTGGTTAAGCTCTCTCTGAGACATTGCCACATATTTTCAGAAAGGTTTGTAGACTATGCTCACCGCTGAATTATTTTCTCTCTCTCACCTAGTGTAGTCCCAGGTACCTAACAATTGCATAGAACATGCTATTTTAATACAAGGAAAAATATCTCAGAGATCAAAACCACAAGCATGGGATCTGATTTCGGGTATCAATTTAACCACAGTAATAGAGACTCAAGTTAACAGTGACATAAACAAGCAAGAATTTGTTTCTCTGCCACCTAGAAGTCCAGGGAGATTCCTGGGCTGGTGAAGTGTTCTACAGCCATCAAGGACTCTGGCTGCCTCGATCTTGTTGCTCTGATACTCTGGTCCTGTAGCTGCCCCTCATGGTCCGTGAGGGTTGCTATCGCTCCTGCCATCACACCTGCATCCCAGCCAACAGGATGCAGGAAAGAAGAGGAGAGCGACATGGTATTTCCCTTTAAAGTACAGACTCAAAATTGTATCATTTACTTCTTGCCACCCTCTCATATTGCCAGCCAGCCTCATGTGCAAAGAAATTGGGGAAGACACTTCTTTAGACAGACAGCTTCCATCCTATCAGAGAGTCAGATCTGTTCCATATATAGATGGCTGGCAAAGTGGCGTGACATCTTCCTGAGGGGCCTGAGATGCCCTGTGGAGCCACTGTGTTCAGGGGATAGCTCCGGTATCTGAGGAGGGGGGACACATTCGTGCTCAGCTGTTGCTCTGAAGGAGGAGATACTAATTCATCTCTTTCAGTTAACAGCGTGATTTATCTTCCAATTGCCCAGACTGGCCTCCTTGGACTCTTTTTTTGTCCCTGGACAGAAAAATCCAATAAGTTGCTTTGTCTCCTCTATTGCTTCTTACACACATTTCCTCTTTTCAGCTCTCACTACCACCCTAATTTAGGCCTAATTATGCATCACCCAGACAATTGCAATTACCTCCAAATTGGTCTCACTTCCCCCTGTTTCGTTGCTTTCCAATCCATTCCGCAGTGTAACTGCCAAGTCAGTCCCCCCTGAACACAGCCGTGATCACGCCTGCCCGGATCAGAGCCCGCCGATGGCTCCCCACTGCCCACTTCACGGGAGCGGAATGCCTCTGTCAAAGCCCACGCACTCTGGCGCCAGCCTCCCTTCCTGGCTTCGCTGCTCCTTCCCGCGGAACTCTCATGGCGTGCCTCGCTCCACGCTCTCCTGCGCCTACTCTTCCACAAAGGACATTTCGCTCCTTGCCCACCCTTGGTGGGTTGATACTGTTTCCCTTGGAGAGCTCAGCCCCAACACCACCCTGGAGGCTCTGCCGCTGGTAGGGAAGAGCTAGCCCCCTCCCATGAATGTGCTGCCGAGTTTATTTTACTGCTCTGTTATGAGATCTCTTCCATGCAGTTTAAAGGAAACAGCTCGTCTGTGTAGAAATTAATAGGTTTTCATAAGGTGAATGCCCCCCCAGAACCAGCACACAAACAAAGGGAGCATTGGCAGCACCCCCAGAGCCCTCTGTCACGTCTGGCTCTTGTGTTACCGCCTCTTTATTCCCCCTCCAACAGTCACCGCCTTCTTGACTTCCAACGTCTCCAATTCATTTGTTCTTGTATCTTAAGTAGAGTGGCAGTCACTAACCTTTTCTGCCTTGTTGCCTTCTGATTCACCATTTTGTTCTTGACATCCACTGATACCGTCACATAAACCTGTGGGTCATTTGCTGTCTTTGCTATATGATATTCCACTGCGTGAGTGTCCTACAGTCTATCCCATCATATTGCTGAAAGGTATCTGGGTGCAGTTTCAATTTGGAATTGTTACAAATTGTCCTGCTGTGACCATTCTGGCTCGTGTCTTTTTGGTGAACACGACTGTGCGTAGGAAATACTAGCTCATGGGTATTTTCTGCTTGAGTTGATACCACCAAAGAGTTTTCCAAGGTGTATTTACCAGTCAGCACTGCTACCCACTGAGAACTAATGTTTCAGTTGCCCCAGTCCTTGTCAGCACTTAGGATTTTCTGGATTTTAAGTTTTAGCCATTCTAAAATGGATAGTTAGTGATTTCACATTGCAGTTTTTATTTGCCATTTTCTAAGGAGTGATGGAGTTGAATATTTCTAGACTGATTTGCCATTTGAATGTCGTCTTTTGTAAAGTGTTTGCATGTATTTTGCCCATTTTCCTATTGAGGTTTTCATCGTTTTCTTACTGAGTTAAAAGTTCTTTCTGTATCCTACGTATGAGTCCTTTGTTAGTTATGTGTTCTAAATTCTTACATACATTTTAAAAATATTTTAGCTCAATAAGGGCCAGTAAATATACATACATATATACCCACATATATACATGTACGAGGTCTGTCCAGAAGGTATCCAGCCATACAATATGAAAAATAGAGGCATTTATTTAAGAAGATACAAGATACAAGAAACATTGTACATAGGACAATGATGCCTCAGTCCCCTTCAAAGTAGGCACCTTGGGACCTCACACAGTTCTCCCAGTCGCCATCAGCAGCTCCATCATATTTTCCTGAATCTCATCAATGGTCTGAAATCTCTTCCCTTTCAAAGGTAATTTTAGTTTTGGGAAAAGCCAGAAGTCACAGGGCACCAAATCTGGGCTATACGGGGGCTGAGTCGCCTGGGTTATTTGATGTTTTGCCAAAAAACTCTGCATGAGATGTGATGCATGAGCAGGCGCGTTGTTGTGATGAAGCTGCCAATCACCAGCTGCCCAGAGCTGCAGCCTTCTGAATCATCCGAATAGTTTCTGCGGGAGAATGTTCAGGTTTAATGCAAAATTTGAGGCAGATTCGTTGTTCTACTTGCTCAGTCATTTTGAATGTGACAGCCACACAGTACACATGCTCACTCAACGGTGTCTACCACCCCCACTGACTAGTGCAATGAAGTCATCATTGTTCACACTTGTGCATTCCAGTCCACTCTCCTTGGCTCTCAGGTTACATCGATGTCGTGCAAACCGTTCTCATTACATTAACAAGGCTGGGCTTTTTCTGGACAGACCTCACACGTAGGTATACACACACACGCATATATTCTCAACCATTCTCTCTGCAGTGTCTGGCCTAATACTTTCCCTGTAGTAGGTCATCTATAAACTGTTGGAAAATGAACGAGTGATTCAATACCTGCCCATTATGCACAGATATTATTAAAACAACATCCTCTTTCATTTGTTTTCCTGCCCTTACCCTGTATTCCGTTTATGGTGGTTCTTTAACACAACTTTGCTAAGTAAGTGATGGAGCAGCTTCCACAACCAGAAGCGTATGGCACTGTGTGGGAAGTCCTCCCGAGTTGGGAGGACCCAGTGGGGACCCATTGGGTCGCAGCAGGCTGGCTCCCTCCTGTTGTTGGTTTGAAGGCTTCCAAAACACCTTGCTTACACTTGGGAAAAAAAAAAAAACACGCCGTGGTTTTTCAGCCCATGGATAACTCCAAAAGTAGGATTTTAAAAATGCAAAGTGCCCATATGCTCAGCTCGTACAGAGAAATAGTCTCATGAGTAATTAAAAACTGTTACACAAGCAATGGAGTTGTAACAATGGAAGCACCAACACATATGGATGCACCGAGTCAGAAAACCCTGTGATACGCAGCCACCAGGCACCTCTGCGAGTGCGGGGGCTTGTCGCACGGAGTGAGCATCCTCAGTCAGCGTGTCCGTCTGAGGGGCTGTCATGCCCAGAGCTCCCGCCAGTTCCCTCGCGCCTGCCTCTGTTTCCACTGCGCGCTCTGCTTCCGTGGAAAGGCTTCAGGCTGGCGATTGTGGCTTCACGCATTTTATTGCCACTTGGACTCAGCGACCCCAAAATAATGGTAGAATCCACAGGTCTGCCCTGTGGTGTGTCTCTTTTTCTCAAGCAGGTGTGTATGGGAATAGAGATTTAGCTTTTCTTTCTTTTTTGAGTTTTCCACCCCTGCATTTGAAATAAAAACAAATACTCCACATACTGATTTCTGAATTGGGTGGAAGTATATCTGCAAAGTACAAAGTACTTCTTGTGTTCTATTCGGCGAGTAGGTGTCCACCCAGGTAAGGCTCGGGCGGCAGGGGCCGCAGGAAAGAGTGGAGGCCTGAGCACAGGGACGTCCAGGAAGGATGAGCATGGCCTGGCAGAGTAAGGAGCTGGAGGCTGCGGTGGGAAGGCACAGATTTATGCACCAGAGTGGAGATTGACAGCTTCTGTGAAGGCCAAGCATGTCAGTCTTTGTTGCCGCTACTCAACTCTGCTGTTGTCACTGGTGCAAAAGCACAGCCCACCCACGAATGCCTGTGGCTCTGTTCCAGGGACACTTTATTCACAAAGACGGGCAGCAAGCCGGGTTCGGCCTGTGGGCTGGGGTGTGCTGGCTCTTTCCGTGGATGGCTTGGATTTCAGTTCTGCGCTCATTAGGATGGGGTCTTTGCTTCTCCATCGCCTCATCTGTAATGTCACCTGCCTGGTCACAGGCGGTAAGGACAGCCTGAGGCACTGGGAAAGGCCTTTCCAAACTCGTAAACTCCACAGCGCCATGCCCAAAGTAAGTATGAAAACCATAAAATTTTAGAACCGGAAGGAGCCTCATTATTCATGTTTCCGCACCATCCTTGTTTTTGAAATAATAAAGCCAAGACTCAGAGAGCTTCACAGAGATGCGAAAGGTTGCACCGTTGGTTGACGGCAGATTCCGCACAAGTGTCGTTGTGATGAGTAGGAGCAGTCATGAAGAGACAGTGGTTCCCGAGGCTACCTTCCTATATTGCTCATCCTCCCCTCCCCGCCTCTGTCCCCCGGCGACCAGCATCTGTGTCCTCTCCTGCGGTGAAGCTCCCCTGGAGCCTGCGGGAAGGGGGTTTCCTGGGCGCATCTGAGCCTGAGGGGGCTGTCGTCTGCGGCTTGCCTGCTTGGGCCCCAGACCAGAGAGGGAGAAGAAGATGTTCAAGCAGGTGACTGGCCAGTTGCTCCTGGAGCCTCCTGGCCACCTGCAACTTACACAGTTTGAGCACGAAGAAACCCAGAGCCGTAGTGTCCACGGGAAACGGTGCCAGGGATCGCCCCCTCGCCCCCAAATTCATCCGAGCCGTTGAAAGGCAATCGATGGCCCCTCTAGGGCTCCCAGAGGACATGAGGCCCTGCCATGATGGGACAGGCTTCCTTCTCAGGCAGCTGCAGGGCCACGAGCACACACCGTGGCCCCTCCCCGGAGCCTCTCCTCCGAGCGTGGGGTGAGAGATGGCGCCCGCCCTGTCCCGCCGGCATGCCCGCTGGGGAGCCAGTGGAGGAAGCCCCGCGATCGCTCGCACATGCCATACGAAAGGAAACACTGGCATTTAGGCAGCATGTTCTCGTGGGAAAGGGAGTAAGAATAAAGAAACCACAATCAAGTCTTGGCCCCGCCATCAAACAAACGTTAGGTCGCATGCCTGCCTCTTCCCATCGCTGGACCTCAGTTTCCCCAGTTGCACAGCAAAATTATTAGGCTCGGTGATATATAAAGGTCTACCCTCAGCATTTTTTGGTTCCTCTGCAAGTCTTTAGGATTGAGTTCTGTTAATGCCATCTCTCTTTATTTATTCATGAACTGTGTGTATTTTTATGGAGCACTTGCTATGTCTGTAGAAGATTAGCTAAAAAAGTCTAAGTTACTGACACTTTTCTGGAATGCCTGAAATACACTTGGGTTGACAAGGCAGACAAGACGGACACCCAGGCAAGCCAAGTGGCTTGTTTCAAGGGGAGTCAGAAACCACGGTGGCTACGAAGGGCTGGAAGTACTTCTCAGAAAAGGTCATACTTTGTCCAGTGGAGAGTTTTGTCTTAACATTGAGCAGAGAGTAAGAAGACCCTGCATCTTTAAAGGCTGGCAGACCGTGGGTCCGCTGAGGGCCAGGCAGGGCGCAGAGGGGGGCACTGTCAGTGGGCCCATCGAAGGGCGGCCTGGTCGGGGGAGAAGCTCAGGGAGGAGAGTGAGAGGCGAGGTTGGGTGAGGAGCGTGGCGCAGGAGGAAGGGTGTCCTTGAGTCCTAAAAATACTCTTTTCCTACACTAGGCAACTTGAACATATTTTTTTCTAAAGGGAGTGACAGTTGGAATATTTCTTGCTAGTTTAAATAAATGACAATAACCTTGTCTTAGGATGATTTGACAGCAGCACATGGGATAGACTGAGAAAAAAGGAATTTGTGTAAAGCAGGGAGGACGCGGCAGCGACGGACGTCAGACAAGTATGAGGTGATGAGGCTTGGGTGCGGTCAGAACAGGTGAGCCTGAGAAACGCTACTGAAGGACTGATAAAACCTGGCTGTCTTATTAGGTCTGGAATTTAGGGCAAGGAAGAGCACTCTGCCAGGGTTTTTTCTGATGACAGGAACTCAGTGGCCCTGCGTGCAGTTTTCTCATTTCTGGTACGGACTGGCTATTGGTGGGCAAACCCAGGGGTTAATGTTGTGTGATGAGGCGCTTCCTGTACCTGTGGGGTCATCACCTAGCATCACCCAGAAGAGACAGAAGGGCTCTGGCAGGATTTATTTCTCTATAAAGAGTTAAGGATGATACTGATTTCTAATTTTCAATATGAACTGGACTGCACCTATTTCGCAGGTTATTAATTTTGAAGTCACCCCTTCTTCATCTTGACCAGCACCCCCTCAGTGTCTTATGACTCACCTTTATGATGGGGTGACTTGGTTCATGCCATTTTTGCCATTAATTCTTCTAAAGCCTCAATTTCCATTTTTTTCCAATTCATTGGCTTTTAGTATATGCACAGACTCATGCAACCATTATATCACAATTAATTCTAGGACCTTTGCATCACCCCCACATAAACTTCGTAACTGCGAGCCGCCACCTATACCCCCGCCCTGCACAGCCTCAGGCAAGCACCAATCCAATAATCCTGTCTCTGTGGATTTGCTGGCTCCCAGTATCCCGTGCAAATGCAGAACTATACACCAGGTGGTCTTTTGTAACTGGCTTCTTTCACATAGCATGACGTTTGCAAGGTTTGTCCACGCGGCAGCGTTGACCAGCACTTCATTTCTTGGTCTGGCCAAATAGTATCCCTCATACGTATTGCTGTGCAACATGTATTTTCTTAAGTCATCAATTGATTGTCATTTGGATTGTTTCCCCTCTTTGACGAGTATGAATAAAGCTGCTATTCCATGTGGTGTGCAAATTTTATGTGCACATGTGTTTTTATTTTTCTTGGGTATATAGTTAGAAATGTTGGGTCTCCCGGGAACTCTGTGTTCAGGCGCTGAGGGACAGCTGGGCTGTTCGCCAAACACGATGCGCCATTTCAAGTCTCATCAGCACTGACGAGGGTCCCAGCCGCTCTACCTTCCCCCCAGCAGCTGTGAGTGTCTTGTTGGTTATATGCTGGTTATCGCCATCTTAGTGGGTGTGGGCTGGTGGCTCTGTGGTTTCCTACACGCTCCCCTGACGGCTAGTGACGGTGAGCGTGTTTCCCTGCGCTTGCTATCTGTTTGCATATCTTCTTTGGGAAACTGTCTACTCAGATCTTTACACATTTTAAATTGTGGTATTTGTTTTATTATTATGGGATTGTAAAAGTTCTTTGTATATCCTGGATACAGATAGATGATTTGCAAACATGTTTGTGCATTGTCTTTTCGTTTGCCTGATGGTATCATTTGAAATACAAAACATTTTAATTCTGGTGAGGTCCAACTCATCCATTTTTTAAATTTCATTGCTCATCTTTCTGATGTCCTATCTAACAAGGCTCTGACTTATACTAGGTCCTAAAGTGGACTCATATTTATTTTTGTCCTAAGAGTTTTATAGTTTTAGTTCTGAAGTTCCCATCTGTGATTCATTTTGCATTACTTTTTGCTTATGGTGTGAGGTTTGATTCCAGCTTTGTTCCATTACATGTGCATATCTAGCTTTCCCAGCCTTTTCTTACCAAAAAGACTCCCCTTTGCCACTGAATGACCTTGGCATCCTTGCCAAAAACTGACTGACTGTCACTGTGACGTGTTCTGCCTGTAACTTGCAACATACCTCGTAAAGTCCTCATAACTCTTGTAAAGTCCTGGTGACTAAACTTATCTTCCTGGCACCTAACAAACTGAGCAACTAAAGTCAAGAGAAATAATATCACTGACGATAATAACAAGAGTAGTAATAACTGTATTAGGTACCTGCTAAGCACCATGGATGGTTGTAAGCGTTGTTTCATGGAACCCTCACAACCACCTCACCCAGGCAGGGCCTGTTTAAGACAGAAATAAACAAAATGTGTTGCAGAGGCAGCAAGGGACTTGCCCAAGGTCACTTAGCCAAGAAATGGCCAAGTGAGCTTTAAAGCGAGACAATGCAGCTGCAGGAACGGTCCCATCTGTCACCGCTCCAGCCACCCCTCAAATAATAAAGAATTTGCCCATTTCCCCAAGTGATTGCTTTGAGTTTGTTTTTCCTTCACGTAGGCACACGATTTCCTGCCCCTTTGGGGCTCAGGTGAGGAGCCGGGTGTCCGGGGGAAGCACCTCCCAGTAGCCGAGGAAAAGCGGGTTTTCCCGATGGAAGGGCCGTGCGTTTCCTGCAGGGCTTCACAGCGGGAACCGTGCTTCCCCCTTGGGGGGCTCGTCCAGTCACCAGGCAGAAGTTCCCACAGCAGCGCTCGGGGTGCAGAACCCGGATCCGGGTGTGTTTTGGGAAGACTGTGGCTTTTTGGAGTCAAATAGTCATGAATTCGATGGTGGACTTGGGATAGAAGCTTCACCTCTATGAACCCTCCTCTGTGGGCTGAAAATAATAAAACATTCAAGGTTGGTGTGCGGGTCTGCAGATGATACAGCGGCCTGGCACCATGCCTGCCACATGGTACACGTTCAACAAGAGCTGGTTTTGCCCCTATTACGGCAGCGGGTTCCGAACAGGCCCAAGAGCGTCGCCGTTCACTCCCCCGTGGATTGGCACCCAGGAGCGCTATCGTACGCCTTCCAGTACAGTCACAGAAGACGCCCTGCTTTCTGGAAGCTGCATCCTCCTTTCCGTCTGTGCTGTCTCCTTATTGAATGGTTGGGTGCCCGCAGCCCTTTTGCATTCAATTGCACATTGATTTTTATGACCCCGTTGTTACATGTAACACCCACGTTCTCCAACTCCTCAGCCCCGCTCCGTCCCCCTCCCTGGGGCCGGATGAAATGAGGTTCACAGCAGTGCTGGAACAGGCCGGCCAGCGTTCAGACGTGGGGGTTACCAAGTCCTCATCTGGAGGAGATTCCAAAAAATACATACGTTTTTACATCCGCCTGTAAAAGCTGCAGTGCATTTAGGGCAGGCAAACACACGTCCCAGCCTAAGTGCTCAGGACTTGCGGCTACAGGATCCCATCCTCTGTCTCCCCTTCTTCACTGGGAAAAGAAACACTAAACAGGCCAGAGTAGGAAACCAGGATCTCGGCTGTGTCTTGGTCCTCAGGAAAGATGGGCCTTTTTTTTTTTTCTCTTTCTTTCCTTTTAGGGGCAGGGATGCTTTTCTCTGAGATGGGTGCCCGTCTTTAACAATGGCCTCCAGGACCTGCATTTGTGTTCCATCGCGATCCAATCTCTGGCTCATCCATTTTATGCATAAACCCTCTGAGGCCTTTTCATGTTGACCTTTAATAGGAGCTCAACTCAACATCAGGAAAGAATATTCAACTAACTTTTGCTCCTGGAAACATCCAAAATTATCTACTAATCTATCTTTCAGTCTTGCGTACCCACCTTTTATCCACATGGCCATGTGTGCTGAGCAGGCAAAATGCAAAGACTGGATTTGTTGGCATGTGGGGAGAGTGTCCTTCTAAAGTTAGAAGGAAGTGGAGGACCAGCTAAGTCAGTGTCTGTCCGTCAGCGGTGCCTCTGTACCCAGGGAAACCCAGGAGCAGGCTGTGGACGCCAACGCTGAGCCAAGTCCCTAAGAATTGCCTTTCTCATCATCCTCATGCCTGTCAGCAGACATCAGCTCCTTCCTACAAGAAGGGCATCTCGTCTGTCGCAGGCTGACAGAGTTGTGACCTCAGGCACAGCCTCTCCTCTCGTCTGCTCCATCCCTTTGTGCGCCCCGAGAAGCCCAGGTGTCTGCTGTCCCACCTGCTGGCTGCTCCCCCCCCAGTGGACTCTAGGGCAGCCCCTTCATCTTCAAGCAGAATTGATCGCTCCAGAGCATCCTGGCCTCCAAGCTCCTGCCCAGCCCAGGGCAGGCAGGTGCCACCCCCAGCTCCCCGCTGGCTGCAGGGAGGAGTCACGGGGGAGTCAGGCCAGCCTGCGTCTGCACCTGCGCGGGCCGCAGGACCGCAGGACGGGCATCGGGAGAGGCCGGGGGGATATAATGATGAAACAAACGGGCGTTGTTAGGTTGTGTCGCCTGCTTCGGTGTTTTATTGTGCTGTAAAATGGCGCATGTGGGGGGAACTGTGAATTTAAACTAGTTTTCCTAGTGGGTTTTTTTTTTAAAAACATAATTTAATTGCCCCTTCTCCTTCCAGCCCTTCCTCCCCCACCCCCCTTGATTCTTTCCCTCCCTCCCTCCTTCCCTCCCTAGCACTGAGCTTCCATTCAAACCTCCTGGTTCTGCCGTTATTAATTGTGCGACTTTTTTTCCAACAAGGTTGTAAAACTCTGAGGTTCTTTTTTTATTTCTTGTACTTATTTATTTATTTTTGGTTCTCTAAAACCAGGATGATAATAGCCACCCCGTAAGCCTGTTGAGAGCTTTAAATGAAACGCAGGATGTAAAAGTCACAGTCTCATGTCGTTCCCAGTCTTCACAGACACTACTCAGTTTTAGTGAATTCTCTCCTTCTCTCTTCCAAAAAGCGACACGGCCAGTCGGGGTTGGGGACACCTGTGGCTTGATGTTCCAGGCCTTGTGGGACCGGAAATGAGGGTGTCGACATTGTGACGGTCCGTATGCACTGATGCCCCGCCGGTCCCCCTAAACACGTCCCCGGACTGCGGAGGAGATGCGAAGTAAGGAGGTAACAGCGCGGAATCTGCTGCAGGACAGTGAGGTCTACCAGTGCTATGGGCTGACTTCAGTGCCCTGCAGATTGATGTGTTGAAGTCCTGGCCCCAGGGCCTCAGAAGATGACCGTATTTGGGGACAGGGCCGTTAGAGAAGCAGTGAAGTTACAGTCCTGTGTTAGGGTGGGCTCCCGCCCCAGCAGGACTGGGTCCTTCCAGGGAGAGGGGACTAGGACACAGCAGCGAAGCGCAGCACAGAGGGGAAACCCCAGAGCAATGCGGGGACAAGCCCGCCACCTACCAGCCGTGGAGAGAGGCCTGCAAAGAAACCTGAACTGGGAAAAAATAGGTGTCTGTGGGTGGAGCCGCGCCTTGTGTGGTGCTCTGCGGAAGCTGCCCGAGCAATGTGATACAGCCAGGGGCCCGTGGTCCGCATTTCTGTGGCTAAAATGAAGGTGGGTGACACGACGAGAAAGCAGAAGTACTTAGATCATGAAGGCACTAGACTCTAGAAACACAAGGGAACAGGCGTGGGCAAAATGAGCTGTTCAGGGACCAAGAAAAGGCTTGGCCGAGGGTCCTGGCTGCAGGGTGTAGGCCCGGGGCGCCTGGAGACACGGTGCACTTTTAATGGGGGCAGGGTGGGGGGCGGGGGCTCTGTCTGATGCCTTTGCAGCAGCTGTGGAGCGTTATCTCTGCTTTTTTATTCTCCCAGTTCAGAGCGTTTCAGGCAGATTGTGCCTAAAACCCCTGCGCAATCAGTATCAGTTATTTAGATGGGCTGCTTTGGCCGCTGTCAGATTCTCCAGCACAGGACGAGGCGAGACGTCGTTGCTGTGATTACTGCTGATCGCTGTGTCAGAGACCCTGCACGACGACTGGACCTAAAAATGGGGGGATTGAGGTCTCGTTATTGCAAGAGCTTCTGAGCAGGGAAACCTGGAATCCCCGCTCTTCCTCGGAGGGTTATGTGTCTTGGACCGTGGGATGCGGGCTTTGGAGATAAGGCGCCCGGTTCGACTCCCAGCTTCATCCCGTATTTGCTCCATAAACTGGGCCACACGTTGCTCTCATTATGCCGCTTCCCCCATCTGTAAAGGGGGGTCAAGGTCAGGGTGTACGTCCTGAGGTCGCTGTGAAGTTTAAATGAGTTAATACACGTAAAGCCTGCAGAGGAAGCTTGGCACAGAGCAATTTGCAGATGCCTAAAAGAGATCATTCTTGGTATTGTTGCTAACACAGTGCTGCTAATACAACAGATGACGGCATGGTGTGGCAGCCGGGAGGCAGGCCAGCAGAGGCCTGACTCCCAGCTCTCAAGCGACCCTGCGCGAAAGCTTCGAGCTCTTTGAGCTTTTGCTCTTGCCTTCTCCCGGGTGGGACAGGCGCGTGACGAACATTCCATGGTCAGAATCACTGAATGTATGTGACGTCCCATGCGCTGCACTGAAAATTGGGCTGCATCTATTCACATGCTCTTTCCGCTGGCGTGATAGGCACTATTAGCCTCCTCTCTTCAACCAGGAACAAAAGGGTCGGGGACAGGGAGGGACTGCCCGGGGGCCACTCTCTCAGATGCTGGTAGGCCTGGGAAGTCCGGTCCCCAAGCCCCGAGTGCTGTGTTTTATTGCCCGAAAGCATCCAGCATAGCGTCTTACGGGAGGTGGTATTTTATTTTGGCTTTCATGATGGCGAGCCATCCACCTCCTCGGGCTGGCACCTGCACAAGTGAGTTGCTTCATATTTAAGGAGGAAGACGTGGCATGAGTTCCAACTGGCACGGCCTGTCACTGTGACTGTTGGTGGGCGCCAACCATCGATGCCACTCACTATGTAACTACAGAGAGTGACTGACGTGGGAGTCCAGAAAGGACCGGACCAGGAGGAGTTATTCCTGATGGACTCTGACGTCTTGTTGATCTTGACTCATGGGTGGACTCAGGAGACTCGAATCCAGTGACTTTGGGGGAGGAGGGAGGAAGGGGTGAAAAAAGGTCCGGAAGGGCAGGGAGCCTTTCGGGGGATGCTCACCAGCTCGGGGCCCCGCAGGAGGCAGTTTTCAGGGGAGACACTGGCTTCAGGGAGAGAGGGAGACTTGAGAGGAAATTCAGAGAAATGTTTGAAGGCACAGCAGATGGAGCGGTCCATGGACTGGACTGGAATTGGAGGGGTGCAGTGGGAGGGCTGGGGGGTCCTGGCAGCAGGGGCTGGAAAGAGAGACGTGCAGAGCCTCCGGGGGATGGGCGTGAGCGTGACCTGCGGTTCCGGAGTCTCCTGCAACGTGAACGGGAATGTGGGGCAGCCAGAGGTGCCTCCTGATGCCCTCAACGTAGGCGACAGCGAAGAGCGGGAACAGGCGGGGTTGTGGGCCGGGCTGCTGGATCTCCTGGGAAGAAAGACAGATCTGAGAAGGGGGAGGGCTCAGCCATCACAGTGGCCTCCCCGTGAAGCCCGCGAGGAGCTGCCGGGCCCTTGCTTGGGCGTTTATTTACGCAGGGAGACAGTCGTCGATCGGCGCTCGAGCGGCACTTAATTCCAGGCACTTCTCGTATTTACGACCTTTCAGTTGTCACCTGAGTTTCGATTTTTTGCAAAGGGGGAGGTTGCAAAAAAAGATTATGCCCTTTTTGATACACTGTTTATTATAAACTCATCATCATTTCTTAGTGGAAAAATGTTGCATTTTGCATTTTCTAAGACAGTGCAATCAGAATAAGACAGGGAGCGTGTACTCTCTAAAAGCGTATGCATCATCTTCTTAAAATACTAACGTCCCATTTCCAGCTGAACAAATAAACCTCTGCTCCTTGGATGCAACTAGTCCTAATAAATGTGAGTGCCAGACCAGAAAATAAAGGACCCACTTTTGATTGCTCAAAGCATCTTCCACATGGGGAAAAAAAAAATGAAGTCATTATTTAAAAATTGCTCCATGAATGTGCCTTGAACAAAGGACAGTTAGCTTGAAAAGACCAAACAGCTTTTTATTTTTGAGCACTTCATTTTCAGTGGGATTTTAATCAGGCTTGTCATGAAACTCTTCAGACAGGCAGGCAACACCGGGATGGAAGGTCGAGCTGCCGTGGCTCACGGGTTATCCACCGGAGCTGATGCTGTTTGGGTTTCTTGGTGTAGTTGCAAGTTGTTGACGTGTGGTTGTTGGTGTTCGGTTGGGGGAGGCGGACCGGTCGCGTGGATGCTGTGTCTTCTGTACTTTACAGTGGGAAGGAGAACTGAAGTCCCAGGGAGACTATTTCCCTGCCCAAGACCAGAGGGGCTTGAAGGGAAAAAATCTGGGACAGCTGGGAAGAACCCCTTTTTATTCTTTCCCTGTGTTACATGTATGGGGGTGACACTGGTTAATAAGACTACATAGGTTTCGGGTGCGCATCTCTGCGATGCATGATCTTCATACTGCATTGCACGCCCTCCACCCAAGGTCAAATTGTCTTCCGTCATATATCTAACCCCCTTTATCCTTTACAACCCCCCGCGCCCCCTTTCCTGTGGTAACCCCCACACTGTTGTCCGTGTCTCTGAGTTTTTGTTTGATCATTTGTTGCTTGCAGTTTTACATCCCACATGTCACTGAAATCATACGGTTCTTAACTTTTTCTGCTTGACTTACTTCGCTTAGCATGATGGTCTCAAGATCCACCCACGTTGTTACGGACGGCAGTATCTCGCCTGTTCTCATGGCTGAGTGGGACTCCGCTGTGTACACGCCCCCCGTCTTCTTCATCCAGTCCTCTGTGGAAGGACGCTAGAGTTACTGCCGTGTCTTGGCCGCCGAGAATAATGCTGCAGTGCATGGAGGGGCTTTCAAATTTGGGGGGCAGATACCCAGAAGAGGGGTGGCTGGGTCATATGGGAGCTCTATTCTTAATTTCCTGGGGCACCTCCAGACTGTCTCCCGTAGCGGCTGCTCCAGCCTACATTCCCACCAGTGGTGAGCGAGGGCTCCTTTCTCTCCACTCCAAACCCTTTTCAGCATCATTGTGTTAGAAGGTGACTTGGAAGATGATTCCAAGGTCAAACTGGCAGCGAGCGTGGCTTCTCATTTCCGGGCCGTTCTATTTCTTAATTTTAATCAAGGTAGACGGAAACGATGTTGGGTTCTTGCTGGAGCTGTTTTACATTTTTAGGGAATACACGTAACCACCCACAGAAACACACACTTCCCTACATGGTCACATAAACGTCAAGGAGAGAAATCTCTTCCTGGAAAGACCCGTAACCTAATTTTGAGACCTGTGGTTTGGAGAGGATAGAGAAGAATTTTCCCGTGAGGAATATGGAGCCAGGCCAGCTTGAGGCCAGACACTCGTTCGTAATTTACAGGTGCACAGGTGGCCCTGGGGACCCTGCAGCGTTGTGGGGCTCTACCCCTAAGCCAGGGAAACAGATGCCCTTCACCCTCGGGCCGGGGCGGGGGAAGCTACTTCTTAGGATGAAATGATACCCTCATCCCAAATTGCACTTGCATATCTACAGGGGGTGGTGGGGCATGCAAAGACCCCAAAACAAATCAGCTGCCCCCCGCATGCACGTGCGCAGCTTCCTCTCTCATTCCTTCTGGGTCAGTCACTCCGTCGGGGTCACGGCCCTTTCTTCGCAAACTCACCGCAGCTGCACAGCGTGCGCGGCCTGCTGCCCGCGTCTCCATCGGTTTAGGGACCGTGTTCACAGGCTGCAGGACCACGGCTGGGCGGTCCCAGCTAAGGGACTGTACCGGTCTTACTGTGATGACACGGGCAGGGTGATCGGGCCCTGGGACCCGCCGCCAGCAGTTTCACGTCGATGGATCTTGCTCAGGGAGCCCTGTTCCCTTAGTCCCCCGGCGTGATCAGCGTCCGCGGTTGGTCTGAGGACTTGGCACCCTGGGAGGTGTCTGGGGAGAGTGACTCAATGCACAGGCGAGTTCCTCCAGGACATGGTTGTGCTGGCCTGCGCAGCACCCCCTCCCCACCGTGACGGCTGGCCGTGAACATGGGCACCCCCACCTATTCTGCTCCGTCCCCTCAGCGAAGTCGGAGCCCAGAGGGGAGGGGAGCCCGTCCAGCAGGAGGACTTGTCCCAACATTGCTGTTTCCTCTTGAAGAAGGGGACAATTTTCTGTGTGACTCACAGAAGCTCCTGACCTGGGCACCTTGCCCCTGTCCGTGCAACTAGAAGCCCCAAGGTTCGGGCCATGACCACCGGTAAGGGCTTCCGGAACAGTCCGTCCCACTTAGGGACGCTCATCAGGAGGTGGGTCAGTCAGGCGCACACCCGTTCTCTCTGATGGTGCCTTTCTGTACCGTGAAGTCTGCAAATGGGGTTTCCCAGTCTGTATCCACCCAGACAGGATTATCCATTTGTATGGCCAGCGTGTCCTATTTCAGGCTGAACGTCTCCTGTGAGAAATGCGGCATCTTTTCCTTTAAGGAGTTTAGTGCCTCAGTGACCTTTATATTTGACAAAAAGCCTTTTTAATGTGCCCCGGCGTTGTTTTCCTAAGCGGCTCCTCCGCTGACAGGCATTACTGAATGGACTTTCTCGGTTGATGGGTGCTATTAAGACACGCTGCCTTTTGCGTTGAATCCAAACTGTGCTCTTTTATTCGCCTTATTTCATTTGTTGTAAGTCTGCCTCAGGTGACCAGGTACGCATTTACACAGGGTGGCCCCATCGACACCCACCAAGCACGGCCATGGCGTGTTATCACCGGGCGCAGAGTTCGGGTCCTCCCTCCCCGTCTGTCGGGCCCCGGCCGGGAACAGCGAGGGCTGAGAAGGTGACGGGGGCAGCCCTCTGTCAGCCCCCACGGGCCGGGGTCAGACCCTGTGTTACTTAGCTCCCTGATCACCTGAGGGTGTTTGGGTGGGCGCGTGTGGTGAGGCCTTCGTTCCGAGCCCTTGTTTTGTATGAAGAGGTTTGTCCTCAGTTCCCAAAGGAAACGAGAAGCAGCAGTGAAAACCGGAGGCCGTCCCACATCCGCCTGAGGACCATTACCACGGGCAGCCGACACCGCACGGGGGTTGTGTGCAGCAGAGGGGGCTGGCGTCTTTTTAAACCCTCGTTCAGTGCGAACAGTTCGGATTTGTGGCCTGGCTTGACCGTTTGCTCCTTGTGTAACTTTGCACAAGCCTCTTTCTGTCCCCAAGGCGGTGTAGCTCCTCAACAAGCGGGAAGTTCAAGGAACGCAATTTGTGTAAAAGAACGTTGTAGACTTTAAAGATCCAAGTGTAGGTTCTTTTCAATGGTCACACTTAGACCTCACATGAGTAAAGGACAGATAGGCTCATTGTCTCCCACATGGGCTTCTCGTCACTCATGTTGGTTGAGAACTTTCTGAAGGGAATCTCAGTGCCCTGACGGGTAGGCCCCGTGCTGGGCAACTTGTGCTTAATATTTATTTGTTTGTTTCCAGACAGTTGGTGAGATGTAGGCATGATGATCTCTGGGTTTAGAACTGGGGAACACTATGATCTCAGAGGGGGCGTGGGTCGGCCATGGTCACCCAGCGTGTAAGTGACGGAGTGGGGATGGAGCCCAGGCCTGCCTGACCCCAAAGTCTGGGGGGTTTTTATTTTACTTTTGTCCCCTCTTCCTTTCTAACACGAAAAACATGTTAAAGCCCTGCCCCGGAAAGAGTGGCCTTTTGTGATTTCCAGGATTCGATTGGTCGCTCCAGGAACTCCCCACCCCTTAGCGCGTCGGCTTAGAAGGGACCGCGCGCCCGTGACAGTATTAAGGATAATGCCGCCGCGGTAATGAAGGCAACGCCATCACAAAAATTATCGCCTTTAACGACGAATGGAGACTAATTATACTTTAATAGGAAATCAGGCGAAAAGGCACGCAGGCTCCATTTTCCAAAGAGCTGACAGTCTGACCTTTTTAGGAGTGAGGACGACATTAACGTGACTGATCATTTCCTGTCGCTCTGGGGTAATTGGCTTTGTCTGCTGAGCCGCGTGGGGGTGCTGCCCCCCGCTTCATGTTTACCATGGAGGGGGGCTTTCGCTGCAAGAGCCGCTGTGGCTCTGGGTGGCCCCCCGCCACGTCACCCAGGAAGGCTCAGGGTCCTCTCTGTCTCGTCTTTCCTCTTCTCTTTTTATTAAGATTCAGGGGGCATTTTGCTGTCTTCCTTCTAAGAAACGCACCCCAAGGTAAAATGTTACAATAATGATGACGAGTCCTGATGAAAAGCGAAGTCGTGTTTGCTCACCGCCGTCTCCGCGCTGTGGCCGCGGCTTCGTGTTACAAATGGAAACCTCCGTTGTTGGGCTTGGGGAACGAGATTTCCTTGAGTTTGCGAATCACCCGGAGAGACGCTTTCCTGGGCTGACGGGACGCGTCCCGGGCCAGGCCAGCTGGCCTCCGCGTGTCATGGCGTCTCTGCCCCCGAGGAGGGCAAAGGAGGAGAGAGGGAGGCTGGACATTGGAAGAGTGTTTTAAAAACGTAGGCTCCAAAGAGGCGGCAGAATCTGACTGGTGGAAGTTGTCCAGGGAATCTCAGCGCCAGGAGCGGCAGTGCCATTTCACGAGGGCGTGGGGGCATGGTGTCCAGCAGCAGGTCCGTTGTTGTCCGGGAGAGAGACCCACGTACCCCATAAACCTCTGCTCTGTGCTGCTCAGACAGGTTTGACGTAGCGGGGAAACTGAGGCAGCTTGACACAGCCCCAGCCAAACAGGGGTTGTTTAAAACTCAACACTGCCCCTTTTTTGCTCCAAATATTCTAGTTACTTGATGGGTCCTGAAGCAGGACAAAAGGAGTGAAATAGAAGTCAGGGAAAAAAAGGAATGAGGTTCTGGGAGGTACGTGCCACGGGTGTGTGGGCGCCACCCCAGGGCTCCCCCGTCTCCCCCCAGGCCACCCTCCCCCTCCCAGAGTCCATCCGAATGGTCACTGAGTGTGCCCGCCGGTCCCCAGATGTTCTGCTCTCTGCAAGCGGCTCTTGGCTGTGGCTCTTTGTGCCTCTCTGCCAGACGTCAGGCTGCGGTTCGCTCTGCAAACTCACTTCTCCAGTGTATCCGAGGACGCCGTCGGTTTGCAGTTGCCCAGATTTGTCCTGGGGGAGCGGGAGCAAAGCCTGCAGAGTCCGCCGCGTGGCAGAGCTAGCACGGGACGCCTCCGTGCAGCCTTGCGAAGGGTCAGGACCCGCACACCCCGCCGGCCTCCGTTGGGGGGGTGGGGCGGAGGAGGACGGTTTTCATTCGGAACCAGCGCCAGCGCCACGGGAATCATGTTGGTAACTTCTCGAACTTGATCTTCCCTGCAGATACCTCTCTTTAATCTCACGCTTGAGAACCAGAGAGTAGGAGCCTTCGCGGATGGGGTCTATTTACGGATGCCACTGTGAGCCCGGGCCAGGCAGCTCCGTTCGTTAGAGCGTCGTCCCGATACCCAGGGTTAGGGGTTGATCCCCGGTCAGGGCACATCCAAAAAGCAACCAATGAGTGCGTGAGTAACGGGAACAACACATCGATGTTTTTCTCTCTCCCCCCTCCTTTCCTCCCTCTCTTTCTCTAAAAAACCCCAGCAAATTAAAAAGTTTAAAGGACGCCATTATATTTGCATTTTATAGTTGTTTGACCAGAGGATGTTGTGAGCTCTGTCTAGCGGCTGGTGCTGCCCCCCGCCTACGTCTCTGTCTTCACTGTGTTGAGGTAAAGAATTTTAACTCCATTCCCACGGCCGGTGGCAGTCCCTGGCCAGCGGCAGCCCTAGCTGCTTCGCTCGGTGGGAGCTCCCGGTGGCTCCTTCCCCCGCGGCCCAGCCCCAGCGCGCCAGCCAGAGGGCGGCTCCCACCGCTTCCTCCTCCCTACCCCTTCCAAAGAGAAAAAAAAAAAAGTGATAAAACCCTGTCCAGAATTTCAAAAATCCCAAAGGGATTCTAAATGTTCACCCTTACAGTGCACACATTTATACACAAAGAGGTTTGAAGGTTTTCTGATTTCAATTAAGATTATTATCTCGTCTGAGTGATGGTTCCTCCTTTTTTCCCCCCCAGAAATCCCTTTGGCTGATCAATTTTAAAAGCGCATTAGCGAGGGATAACTAAGCACGTTTGTATTTAGTCTCCTTTCCCTCCAGGCCTCTTTGTCTTAAACTCTTTAAGTCCTCATTTCTTTCCTGCTAAAGGGCAGCAGCTTGAAATCAAGGGCATGAGTCATAGTTGCTTCACGTGAAAGATAAGCTCTGTGGCTTTTATAGCAAAAAGTAGCTAAGATTCTAGAAGGCAGGTGGGCGTCAGGGAGGCCACCAGGGGCCGTGGAAAGGCCTTGACGATCTGAATGGACGGCCAAGCTCAAGTCCTGTCATGCCTGTTGGTGCCTGTGTCTCCCTGGTCCAGTCACCACACCTCTGAGCCTCCACCTCCTGATCTTTCTAACGGCAGCGGCGGAGTCAGACCTGCCCTGTGGTCTGACGAGGTACTGGGAGGGTCTGAAGACAAGCTTAGTCAGCAGGTCTTTGCGAAACATCATTGCGCACGCAGACGTTTGTGTTGAGTTCCCTCAGCCGTGTCTGAACAGGGCCGCTCACTCACTGCAGCAAACCCTGGATGCTTGGGGGACCGTGACACCTTCATGCACCTTCATCATTCTGTGGACTGTGGGCCGGGTCATCACTTCGAAATGCCGTCCTCAACACACACAGAGAACAGAGAAAACCTTCTAATTGAGGGGACTCGTGATGCATCCAAAACCATAGGTTCAGCGCCCTGGCAAAGAACATCCCCAAAGCAAAATGCTGCTTAGACGCCTAGGTTTTCATGCCAGGGGAAGGTATTGAAATTCATCATTTCATAGATACAGATCAGCCATGATTTACATAGGACCCAGGTATTGCCCTTAATAAGTGTAAAAATCAAAGCTGGCTGGCGAACACTTTAGTGCCCCTCCCCCTGATTTTTAGGAAGCCGTCCCTGGGTGTTTGACCTGTGCCACCTGCCATGCCAAGCGCACCTGTGCATATCCAGTGCAGGAAATCAGCCCAGTTGTGAACCCTGCTTTCAGGCATCACTCTCAACATGAGATCACAGATACCGCGCATGTATTTAGAATGTGTGTGTGTGCACCATGCAAAATGCATGTGTACTCTGTATGCAAATGAGCATTTCAAAATCAGTCAGTCTGACTCTAAATGTTATGACTCTCAGTGTGACGTTACTCACGGTGTTTAGAGAGGGTTCGCTTCCCCGGCTTCTCAGTCCCACCCAGTCAGCCTCATCCAGGGTTTAATTGTAGCTCGCTAATTTCAGAGCACGCTGCCGGTGTTCGTGGATGCGCCTGTGCCTTGGTGCATCTTAGAATCCAAGGAGGTCCACTTCTGTCTCTCTGGGCTTTTGCTCTTACACTGTATTCTTTGTGCTCCCCTCAAATATTAGCACACAAATATTTGTCCATCACTAGATAGTACAATGCCCACCACCACCACCAACACACACAGACGCATGACCACAGCAGAAAACCGAGCTCCCGGATGGACCGGCCGTGGACTTGCCTGAAGTGATACAGGACCAGAGCCGACTTCGTACTCACACGCCCAGGCCTCCTGCAGCCTTGTGTGTATTCTTCATGTTTGACGATTTTGGTCTCAGCTTCTAACAGTTATTTCAGGAGAGCAAAACCCACGGCTGGCCTTCCTCACCCAATGGATTATAGCACTGAGTGAGACGTAGAACGTGTTTGACATTCCAACAGGCAGGCCTGTCAGGGAAGCATGCTCCCAGCTTGAAGAACTTAAAACTGGCCTCTCTTCATCCTTCTCAGTTGTGTGCGGCAGCCGAAGGGGAAGATTTGAAAGGGTTCTTCTCATGGCTTCTGAAGGGTGCCTGTTGGCTGCGGAGGCCTGGTTTTCAAAATGATAATGTTACGATCATAAGTTGCATGAATTTTGAATCCTAGAATTTTTCCTCATGACCCTTTCTAGTTAAGCTCCATCCCAAACCCCAAAGAGGTCATTGCTTTCTGAAGGCACACGTATTGCTTGTTGTCTAATTTCTTTGGCATGCGCATAGTGCTGTTTCTGAGACTTCTTCGTATCGCTGTATGTATCCGTAATTCATTCATTGTCGTGGCTGAGGACCATTCCGTTGTGTAAACATGTCACAATGTGCTTGTCCGTGTACCTCTTTCATTTCTGGCCGTTTCAGACGTGCTGCCCTAGTAACTTTCCAATACACAGCATCCGTACGCCTCTCAAGGGCTCTTTTTAGTTCGAGGCTATAAAAAAGGACACTTTAAAGTGTCTTGTATCAGTCCCGTGTGGCTACATATTTTTATTTCTCTTGGGGACCGACTAGGATTAGCCTTGTTGGGGGAAAGGCTATATGTATGCTTAATTTCGTAAAACTAATTTCCAGAGCGTATTCAGAACCGACCGTCAATGCATGCGTTTTGGCTGTTTTATTTCTCCCACAACATTTGAAGTTATCAGTCTTTTTATGCTTCGCCCTTCTAGAAGATATTACATGGCTTTTTATTGTGGTTTTAATTAGCATTTTGCCAATGACTAATTGGGTGCCTTATTATAAACTTACTGTCCATTCATATGTTTTTCTTGGTAATTGATCTACATCTCTTGCCCGTTAGGAAACTAGATGGTCCTTTTGTTATTGGTTTGTAGTAATCTTTATATATTCTGGATTCAATTTCCTTGTCCGATACTATCTGTCACACACATTTTCTTGCCTGTAACTTACCGATTTATTTTTCTTAATGATGCTTTTTGATGAGCGTACACTTTTAATTGGGATGACGTCCTATCTGTCATATTTTCCTTTCATGATTGGTGATTCTTGGGTTCCGTTTCAGAAATGTTTGCCTAAGGCAAATTTGTGAAGATACTTTTCTATAATTTCCTTTAGAAACGTTGTGGTCCTGACTTTTCCAATTAGGTCTCTGTTCCATCTCACATTAATTTTCATGTCTGAACTGAGGTCAAGGTCACGGATTATCTTGTTTATTTGGACGTTGTGTGTCCTAGCGCCGTTCATGGGAAGGAAGCCCTCACCACAGTTACCGTGCCCGCCGCAGTGCCAGAACCCGCGCCCCCACCCTGGGGGAAGGCGTGGCTGAGGTGCCACGGGTTTTCCCAGACATGTGGATGGTCTCATGCGTACTTTACGTGTCATGGGTCCTCACAGCCAGCCTCGGCACGTGCAGTGTCTTCTGCCACCACATCGTTTTTTTCATCTTCTTCAGTGTGACCCCGAACATGGAGTCAAAGCCTTAGAGACCGCCCTTGATTTTCCCGTGAAGCGTGGCTACATACCGCTCTGGGGTGTCACACAGCACTGTTCAGGGCGCTTGTCTGACTACATGCTGATTTTCTCTTGTCACACAATAAGACAGCGATTGACTTGAAGACAGGCTTGTCTTTTCATCTCTATAGCCTTCACACTTAGCACTATGACAGGAAAAAATATGGTCGCTCCTCAGTTCGTGATCTTGATGGACTCCATCTTGGATAGGCTGTGGAAGCTGGAAACATCAGAGGCTTTGCAGTGAAATAATTGTGATTTCAAATCTCACTTCTTTCTCTTATTAGCTGTGTGAATTAGGGTATGCTCTTTAACTAGAAAATTTCAGGTTATTATTCTGTAACATACAGATGTTTCATCCTACTTTGAAGATTTTTTTTAAAAAAATAAAAGACATAATGTCCAATATATACTAGCTACTAAATAAATTGAAGCTAACATACTGTCTTTTAGTCTTAAAAAGGCCAGTGAAAGGCCTTTCGTCTGAGCTCTGCAGATAACCTTCGCTGAGAGCCAGGAGCCTCGACGTAATAGTTAGGTAGAAACTGTTATGTTGTCTTCTGTTCATAAATGGTCACGATATGGACGTAGCAGCCAAGATAATGCTTCAGAGCAGAACCTGCTCTATGCGTCTGTTCTCTGTCTATCGTCACACCAAAAATAGTGACACCTGCAGAACTCACATCTTGGAAAAATGATATTGCATCAGATGAACCATGACCCCGGAAAAATGTATTCCACGTAACAAAGCTGTAACTCTATATAGATGCCCCGGGAACATCATGCACGGAAGAGTGAACCGCACCGTGGGAACCCCAAGGGAGAGCCACGGCCCGAATTCCCATGACTTCCCGGGGGAGGCGCCCCAGCCCTCAGGCGGGCACCCCAGAAGTCCCGCTCCCAGGCCTCCTCCACAGGGTTTCTCCTGTCTAACAGCTTCCCCAGGTTGTGTCATTTGGCCTCGGCTGTCCCACTGAGAGGCACTTCAGAAGCGTGCGGAATTGCCGAACTGTCCCTCTGAAATGCGTGTAAGTGCTTGTTTCCCAGCCGCAGGCCCTGACGGCACTGTGTGTGCAGATCAGGCGCTCGCTCACGGGCGCTCACGCCTGCCGAGCGCTTCTGTAAATGGACCCGCTACCTATTAAACCTGAAGTGGCCTGTCGAGATCTAAAGAACGTTTAATCACCAGGGCGTCAGGCTGGATAAATCATAGCGGAGATGAATGCTTTAAATTGCTGCGATCTTTAATGAGCGTCGCACTTGATTTAATAATCTATTTATTAAATACATTTTAAAAATTGGCAAATTGAGCACTTGCCTCAGAGCAAGCAATTAGGGCTATTTTCGCTCCATATTTACTTCCCTGCATTGAGACAGTATTTGTTCAGTGTTAAGCATATTGCATAAATCTTTCAATTGTTTTTTTCCCCTCAATGAAACTCTAAATATTAAATCTTAGCGTTGGTTACACCCAGCTCCTTGTTAAATGATAGAGTGCTAACAAGCATGAGGGAAGATTTACTGATTTCGCAAAAAATGAGTCTTGACTCCCTAGTGAGCTTATAAAATCTGCATAATATTTAGTAAAGCTGGGCTAAGATTGGTTGACTCCCTCTGACCTCTCTTCAGCCTAATGAGGGAGGTGTTAAAGTGCCCCCGTTGTATTGAAGCAAACTTTAAAACAATGTCTTATTTTTTTTCCTCCAGATCTAGTTAGCTTGACACGTGTGGGCTTTGGATTTTCTTTATGTTCTCTTACATGATTGCTGGTTACTACTTGTGTATTTACATGTAAAAAGTAGCTTTCCAGTTCCTAGGTCCTGTCTTCCTCTGGGCAGACTCCACCCCGAAGCCCGGGGCAGGCCGTGGGGAATCGAGGCGCCTTCCTCCCAGGGGTCCTGGGAGAAACTGCGTGTTCTCAGTCTGAGTTTCTGCCCCTTGTTTCCAGATACTTGGTGAAAAGGAACTGCTCATCCCTCTCAATGTATAAATCTCTTACTCCAGTACATCAAGACAAAGCCCGTAGCCCGTCTTCATGACAATTCCTTATGTGTGTTACTAATAACAGCTTACATTGTGAGCCCCAAAACTGCTGTAAAAACCCCGTCTACCCTTCCCGGGGAAGCCAGGCAAGGCACTCCCCTTACGGAACAGAACACTGTGTGCGCCGTCGGGGAGGGGACGCAGTCCTGGGGTGGGTGTGTACTTTCTGTGTTTCTTTTCGCCTGAGCAATGAAACCGGGCCAGCCAGTTCTAATCAAGCAATGAATATTTACCAAACTCCTACTAAGTGTTAGCCTCTTCTGCGCAAGAAAATATGTTATCGCCACAGCATTACAATCTGTTGGGAAAATCCATTCAATTCCACAGAGAGCCCCTGACCATCACGTAAGGCCAGGCAAGTGATACGAAGATAAGGAAGGGCGAACACCCGTCAACTAAGTCAACATGCAGGGCCGGGCGGTGGAAAGGCATGCGTTAGAAACCTGGAGGGCGTTTCATTTTCATGAACAATGAAATACATACTTATTGCCAGGGCAAACCAGACGCCTCAGTGCAGATTTCAGCTTTAAAAACTTTAAGGACTACTGGTGCCACAGACTTAACTAAAACATAATTTGAACAGTTAACTCCTTATTTTCACATGTACTATTTTTGTGAATGTAGTAAGTTTTTAACTATGACTCTCATTTCCATCAACATTCACCATTGTTATAGATAGAAGAACAGGAAGAGTACACACATAGACTTGACACATGGAAATTAACATTTCATTAATTTATTATATCAGTAAAGTTGAAAACAAAAAATGAGGTGACAACAATGGAGATTTCTGAAGAAAAAATTTCACTTACAATTCTTTTATTTGACATAGCAACTATTTTCATTTTTGCATATTGCCATATCTTGCTGATCCTGGTAGTTATGTTTTATATAATTAAAGTGATTAAAAGTAGTATATTATGTTATAGAATGCTGTTTAATTAACACCATATTATAAACTGTTTTGGTTTCCTATACTTTCTTAATCCTTGTCCATTTTGCGCCCACCTAACTACTGTAGGAAAAGGGCGTTGATCTACATTGCTGTCCCCCTGTGGCTGGACACTTGGGTGGCTTTTAATAGCTTTTAAATGATTTACAATGACTATTTTAGAAATGCCGCATTTGTTTCCACATCTGCCGAGTTATTTCTTAAGATAAATTCCCAGGATCGCTATTCCTGGGCCAGAGTCTGTCGACTACGTCAAGGCCCCGCCTTCCGCAGGAGAGCTGGGTTCTTCGGGTCTGAGAGGAAGCGGAGCCGCTTCTCAGGGCTTGGATCCCGGACGCATCGGACCCCCTTGTCCCAGCCAGTGAATCCTGTCTGGGGGTGTCCAAACTTTTGGCGTCACTGGGCCACACAGTAAATACATGGCAACATGTAATCTCTCTCTCTCTCTCTCTCTCTCACACACGCGCGCGCGCACACACGCTCACACACACAATCTCATATTGTTTTACCTAAAGTGACGATGTTGTGTTGGGCCGCATGCCACCCACAGGCCACAGGTTGGACACCTCTGCACCTTCCAGTTAACAAGGTCTTTTTCAATGTAGAGGGAGAGGGTTGGGGTAATTAGCTTTACCAGGGTCGTGGATCTTAAAGGGATAGGGTCACTCAAGTGCTTTCATCCATCTTATGTAATTCGAAAAAAGGAGAAGTTTAAGCTCTTGATCTCCTCCCTTATCTTTAGCTCAAAACAGGATTGAGTTAGAGTTAATATTAACCAGGTTTTACAAAAGGGGCTCACACCCTGAACTTAACTTGAAAAGAAAGCATGTTTATGAGGAGTGAGACTGGGACTTTCCTTTGTGTTGTTTGCTATGGCTACAAATACATCTGTCTCTGTTTCTAGATCTGCACATCTTATTGACATCTATATCTGTCTCTATGCACATAGTTTCTAAAGGAAAGAATAATGGCGAAATGGTCTCAGTCATGTACTGTCCTCTGTCCTAAATGCCATAAAAAGACATTGTTGCACATCACACAGTCCCCTTACCAGAACCCAATTAGAAATAAGGCGAGAGGCTCTGCCCACTCAAAAGAAGGGAGACAAGTGCGGCGGCGTGACAGGAGCAGCCTCACGCAGCAGGACGTGGCCCGGGTTCCCCTGCGGACCAGCCGGTGGCAGGCATTCCACTGCAGTGCCGGCCGGGGGGCCTTCCACTGAATTTTTGCATGATATCCTGAGCAAGCGAACGAAAAGCGCTTCGTTACTAGAGTGACTACATTTTCAAAAAGAGCGTGGCAGACATCAGAGATGGGGAACTCAATCCCTTCCCAGTCGGTACTGAAAACCCACCTGTGTGACCCTTAGAAACCCTCGCGTTCCCCTTCTGAGTCTCTCACTAAGCACACGCCCACCGTGTCGGTGTTTCTTCCTGCAGGGGGAGGTGGGCACAGGAATGGCGGCACCTGCGTGTGCTTGGCGGAGGCTTCTCTCGCTGTGACAGCAACGGTGTTTGCCTCCAGAGACCCACGAGGTCTTCACACGTATTTGGTTTGCCAGACACTTACACGTCCCGTTTACAAAGTTGATTTTGCTCCTGTGTTGGCTTTGTCTGCACAGTGCGCTCCTGTAACCTGTCCTCAGTCCCTCTGCGCTTGGCTCTCAGTGGCGATGAAAACCATAAACTCTCAACTGCGGACAGGGCTCGGGAGACGTTGAATTCTGGGCTTCTCGGCTTAGAGCTCAGCTTGCTTCTTCACGGCCTAAGGGCTCACCAGGAGCCGTGGGTCGCGCGGGAATGACCCCGGAGGTCGCGCTTGGCCCTGCCAGGAGCCGAACGGGCCCAAGAGCCTGGCCGTCGTTGGAGGCTGGCTCTGGGGCCCACGCGGACGATGTGACTGCTGCGGGTTCTCGGGGATGGCAAGGGCGATGGCCTTCGGTTATTTTGACCCCGTGACATGGAAGCGTGTGTCCTCAGCCGCTACTTCCCCTTTCACTTGAAATAAGCGGAAAGGGAAAAAAGACAGATACCCTGCGCCCCCCACCAGAGTTTGCAGACGGAGCCTATTTTGCCTGAGGATGTAAAATCAACACGGATGGGAACCGCTGATTTCCTACAATTTCCCTTTTACCGGCCCCACTAAGAATGTACAGCAGACTAGCTCTGGAGTCCCACGTGCTGACGAGGTTGTTCCCTGAGGCAGTGGCAGTTTACATAGCACACCTAGTGAGCTCTGGTGACCTGCTGGCGGTGACAGCCTGGGATGGCGCAGCAGGGACGCCCAGAGGTCACAGGCACGTCCTCCCGGCAGCCCGACTGCAAGTCACAGTCAACGCCCCTGCATCGCCCCCTTTAGGAAAACGAGCGCAGTTACAGGACAGCCTCCCAGCCTCTGAGACAGCCTCTCGGCCTGTACAGAGGGTGCAGGAGGCATCTAACGTGACACAATTTATGGGGGCCTCGCCTCTGACAGCGAGCCCAGTGGAGATTGGCAGCAGGGAGGGAGAGAGGAGAGGGTGCCAGGTGTGTTGACTGCTTGGTGGTGAAATCCTTTACCAAAAAAGATTGGGGGAGGAGAAACAAACAAAAACCAGCTTGTAGATGAGTCTATTTCAGAGGCCAAAGAAAAGGAATAATAATTAAAAACGCCCAATTTTTCAGGGAAGTTGAGATGGGACTTTGAGTTGATCAGGACGGCCCTGAAAGGCAGGGTCTGCGTAAGGCACGATCTGTGCGGTACCTTCTCTGCCGCCCCGGCCGCAGGCTGGCCTTCGCCTTCCCGGGGCATCTCCAAGCCAACAGCAGGCCCTCCCGGAGTCTTTGTTTGCCTGGGGCGATGGCTCGCACCGCATAGTCTATCAGTGCAATTTGGGGTGGGCGTTTGGGCCACGCCAGGTGGGAATAATATTCCTGAAGGTGGGAATTTTGGGTCACACAGGGTCACACCTTGAGCTGGAGATCAGCCTTGTGGGCCACACGTCCCGGCTGCGTGAGGGTGTCCCGGTGCAGAGTCTGGACATGGAGGCTCCGGCGTCGCCCCTTTCAGTGAGTCCTCCGAGTCACAGAGCAAGCCGTTGGCCCTGGGGGCGATCCTGCGCGGATGGGGCGCGCTCGCCCTGGACCCCAACTGAGGCACAGCAACAGCGCGGGAGAGGAAGTGGCCTCCGTGAGGGGCGGCAGGTTCCAGGGCCAGTGCAGAGCGCGGTGCTCAGGCGGCCCTGCGTCCACGCCCCAGCTGGCCTGTGTGTGACAGAGGTGTTGTCCTCATCCGGCTTTCAGATGAAGAGACCGCGGCCCAGAGGCTTGTGCACCTTCCCTAGAGATGCTAAGGCCAAGAAAAATACACTCAGGTCTCTAACTCGGAAGGGTAGACTGTGTCTGTAATACCAACAGATTAGGTCGCAGCAGGGTGAGGGCCCGGGCTGTACAAAGGACACGTCACGAAAACAGTGCCAATAATTACTCACTGTTCTGCAATCTGTAACCGAGTGAGCGTGAGCTGGGCACTTCCTGAAGTGCGTTCTTGACCCAGTTCGTCTGAGCCTCTGCTGTGTGTTTGTGGAACGTGGTAGCTGTTCTAGAAACTTCCTAAATTTCCAGCGCTGTGTGTGTGTTGCACGTATATGTCCTAGTGCAGTGTTTGCAGCACTTTACCCAAGACCTAAAGAAAGCAGGACACCCATCTAAAATCATGCTTTTGATAATTGCTCTGAAGGAAAAGCTCAGGGCGCTCAGGTTGGCACAGGAAGGTCGGAGAAGCCTCTTAGAAACCGGGAGGCTGGCACCGAGTTAAAGCAGGAGCCGTGCAGCTCAGGGCAGGGGAGCGGTGAGGGCACAGGCGGGGTTCGACGTGGGGCAGGGAGCAGAGGCCGCATGAGAAAGGCTGCGCGGCAGGGAGGCGGGAGGGCGGGGCCAGGCCCCTGCCAGGCGAGGCGAGGGCTGGGGCTTGGAAGCAGAGTAGGGCCTGGGTCTCAGACGCCGCGGAGAGCTGGGTGGGGCGCAGCCAAGGGAGGCGAGACAATGGGGGCCCCCGCACAGACGAGAGGGTCGCGCCCAGCGACGCGCCGGGGAGGTAGACCACAGCGCCCCAGGAGGGGGCGTCTGGAAATGTTGGTGCACGGCGTGCACATAACCCAGGCAGACGGGGCCTTTCAATGCCTTTGGCAGAAGATTTCCTACGGGGGCCACACGAAAACAGCAAACACATGTAATCCTTTCGTCGATCTCTCCTTGCGGTAGGTTAGAGAGTCTTACAAAATGAAGTTAGATTAAAGTTTCAGAACGCTCTTAGGGAATGAAAGTGACCGCTTCCAAAGGGAGCGAGCAGGAGAGCAGAAAGGAAAAGCCGTTCTCACAGGTCATTTGAAATTCGCCGTGTCATCGTTTCAACAGCTCTTAACGCACTTCCCATGTGTGCAAGGCTGGGTCGGCCTGGAAGCCGCGGCGGCTGGAGGGGTCCAGCCGGAGCGCAGGGCTGCGGACGCGCGATGTAAAGCCTCCGCTGCTGGCAACCTGGTTTCCTTCTGGTCCGTTCTGTGTGTGTTTGCTCAGCTGCCGCCGCTCCGCCTGGTCTGGCAAACGATCCGGGGTCCTGACCGGAACCACTGGAAGGCGTCCTTCCGAGTCACGGGCGCCGCCCCTCCGGTTCCAAAGAGCCCAGCACAGCCCCGGCTCCCTGTCCTCACGCGGAAGGAGTTCCGGGGAATCCAGGCTCCCGGGGGCGGACGCACCCTCTGCGGTGCTGCCTGCTCTGTCCCCACAGCCCTGGGAAATGACAGGAGGAGAGACGCGCCGCCGTGCATCAGCAGCCTGGAGAGCGGCCATCGGCAGGCAGGCTGTGACATTTAAGCTGTGGATGCTACAAAAATCCTGCCACTGAAAACACCAAAAGAAATAAAACCAAGGGGGCGTCTCAGTGCGCAGCCTGGGTGGGGAGGGGCCCCTTCGGACTCCCTGGGTCAGGGTGGGCAGGGCCCGGGGGCCCCGGGCAGCTTTGCAATTGAAATGCAAGGGCTCTGGCCAGTCTTTGCCACGTGAGCGTTGGAGCCTTCTCACTGCAACCAGGGCGGTGCCCGGTGACTCCTGGCCGCCACAGGGGACACCTGCTCGCCAGGGCAGGAGGCCCGGTGCCCAGCTCCTCACCGCAGTCCCAGCTTTGGTGACCAGTGGTACTTCCCGAGGGGGACCGGCAGGGCTCCTTGTCCTCCAGGCCACGGATGCGCAGAGCTGGAGCATCACAGCCCTTCCGCAGCCGGTCCCCGGAGGACGCGCCTTGCTGACGTGGTCCTTTTGATGTGGTGGCACCTGTGAGAGAAACTGCCATCAGCCCAGCCTCCCCAGCGCCCCCTCCAGGGAGTCCCATAGCCACCCTTCTCCTGTGGTTATTTAATAACTAGCAATCCCAAGAAATTAGGATGCTAACTATAGTATTTTTATTTGTATATATATATATATTTTTTAATAAAAATGGGTGCCCGGCTCACCTAGCCCTCTAGGGTGCCTTTTTACCTGGGGGTTGTCTTGCTGAGTGCCATCCCCGGCTCTGCTCTGTGACTTCTGTGTGGCATCGGCCACGTTTTAGTCACACAGTCCCCTGAGGCTGACTCTGGACTGTGTGCAGTTTTCGGTCACGTGAACAGTGCGGCTGTGAACACGCTGGCGTGTCTTCCGTGTGATGCGCAAGGGTCTGTCTTGGGTATCGTTTTTTCTTCACTAAGAAGGAATTGCTGGACTTCAACAGGACGGGGAGGGGGGACACAGCAGGGTTAAGGGCACAGGTGGATGAAGCCGAAACAGAAACCGAGTGGGGAGGGTGCATAAGCCAGCAGGGGCCACATTGTTGTACGCGCACCAGGGTTAAGGAGAGGGACCCCGGGCACCTCGGGGTGATTCCGTCCATGGGGCTGGGTGGGGGATGCACCTGGCCGTCTCTGGAATCTTTCGTTTGTTCCTCTCTGCCTAGAAATGCTCGGGTGAGTCGTGTACGACCAAGAGACCCCCGGTCCCTGGCCTCTGCTTTGTTTCAGGCGCAGGGGAGCCAAGGGGAACTGGGGGAGGAGGGAAAGTGGTGGGGGGGGCTTTTGGGGCTACTTCAGTGGTCCCGTGCCCCAGCTGCTCCCCGGAAGTGGTCCCTGTGCCCCCTTGAGTAAGAGATGGGTCTCCTGCCAGGGTCAGCGACCTTCCATGACAGCTGTTCCCGGCTCCGCTCAGCCGTTCGCAGCCCCCGTCTCTTTGGGTCCAGGGCAGTGGGAGTCCTCCTGAACTTCACGTGAAGATACATCTGAGAAATAGACTCGATCTGACCACTTTGCATTTTGGAAGGTGGTTTTGGACGACGGGGCGGGAGGGTCTCTCTCTCCTCCTGGGCTTGGCTCCCTGCAGCCACTGGGAGCGGCGAGTGCTCTGTCTGCCTTCGTAGGAGGTTTTACCCCCATTGGTGGTGTCGTTCTCTTAAACCCTATCATGGTTTTTCCTCTGGACCATATTACTTCTTAAAAGGCAGCTCCCGGTGGCCAGATGCCTCCGCTTGGGATGGTTCTGCAGACCTAGCGAGCAGCTCCCACTCTCGTCTTGAACACCGGCCTCGCCGTCCACCCGGGAGCCGCTCTTGTTCTCTTCCTTCCGATCCACTCTCAGCAACGCAATCCGTTAGTCACCTTGTTAAAAACTAGAATTCAGGGTATTCCTCTATGTAAAAACCTTTTTTTTAAAACAGTGGTTTCTAATTTTTTCCGTTGAATGTGGCATACCTGAAATGTTTACATGTATAGTAACACCTACAAAGCACATCTGAGTGTTCCAGAAAGCTATAATTAGCATGCGAAACTACTCTTTTTCACAATAATATATTATGTAAGAAACATGAAATGGATGAAATGAATAGTGTTTTATTATGTCTTGTTACTCAGGCTGAATTTATGCTATTATTAGCCGACGGCTTTTAACAAAAGGTGTGCTCGGGACAAAGTGTATCTGTGACAGGAGCAGATGTTGATTTTTCGGCGCTGTCTTGGTACTGGGGAGTGGTCTTCGTGGCTGCCGTGTCAGGAGCGATCGCACTGTGGCCGTCCCTGCGTCCCCGTGTGGCTGGGGAGCAGCGACCGCCTTACGGTCAGGGGCCGTGTGGGCCTTGCCTGGCTTGAGTTACTCACTTTTATTTGCATTGTTCCTATTATCTTCGGTCTGCAGCTCTGGGGAAAAAAAAATTTTTAAACAACGTATCTATTTTATGATCGTTTAATTAAAACCAGATAATTTAATACACTGCTCCACGCAGCCCGGCCCACAGCAGCCCCAGCCTGTCGTCGGCACGCGCCGAGGCACACCCGCCGGAAAGGGCAGCGCTGCTGGCTGCCCGGGGCCGTCTCCCCGCCGCGGGAGCCCCACATGCGGGCAGGGTGCGGGGCGTCGCACACGCAGCCCATGACGCGGGGGCCCTGCTCACGGTCTACCTGGCAGTGCGATTTTCTTTCAAATCTAGTTTCCTTTTTTTTTTTTTTTTTTTTTAGCTTAATTCTGTTGATAGAAAGTCGAGTAATTTCTGTGTCCAGGTGGGTTCTTCGGCCCCCGCGAAGATCGCTGGCCTTGCTAATAAACTCATTCATCCCTGTGGGTTGGATGAGCGTCCTTGGGAGCAGCTGGGCAAGACCCGCTCACTCCCTCCCTCCCTCCTCCACGAGCCTTTGGTCAGAGTGTGCTTTTTGGGCGCAAGAGTGGCAAAACGATGATGCTTTTTATTTTTGTCATAGGGTCTTCAAGTTGCTTTATTGATTTTCGGGACCTTTGAGTCACAAGCAGCAATAGTCCCATTTCAAGCATTACTGACAGATTTCTGTGCGCACTGTTCCACGGCAGAGCACAGCGCACACATGCCCCGTGGGGCAAAGGCGGGGCTTCCGGGACTTGCACCTGCCCTGGCTACTGAGTAACCTGTAACTCCCGAGTTGTAAAGTTTTGGAGGTTTATGGGTTCCTTTCTGCCATAATGCCAATTGCTTATTTCCTTATTTATTGTTCACAAAACTGTGTGATCTTTTGTGGAAAAAAGAGGGGAGGATATGAGGTCATCCAAGATCCCACCGTGTTCTCTGCCTCCTTCTGCCGAGTGTGCTTCCACCTTCTGAGGAATGGGCAGTGAGTGGGTGCAGGAAACTCAGGCACACAGGCGGGCGCGCCTCTACAGCCCCCTTTTGGAAGGAAACTGAGCTCAGGCCGGGGTTGCTAATAGCTCTTTGGAGCATCCACGCTGTTGGCTTCCGAGGCTGTGGTTGGAAAAGGAAACTATAGTCCAAACTGGAGGGACCTACTTCTGAATAAAAGGGTGAAGAGTTGACCCCGGTCTGCCGGAACCGGAACCGGAACCGGGCGTGCGGCTCCCCGAGCACCGCAGGGCCTTGGCCTGATGCCGACTCCCATGCCCGCCCGCGGGCGGGCTTCACTAGGCCTTCCTGCCGTGCCGGACGCTTGTCCGAGGCCGGCTTTTTCTCTTGTGTCTGGGAGGACTTTCTTTCTTTCCTCCTCCCCGTCTACCTTGCCACCTTCTCCTCCTCCTCCCCCTCAAGTCTGAGGTCTTAGTTACTCTAAAAAACGTGCTCCCTTTCCTCGGGGTGTTCGGATGATCCAGCTGCGGTAACTGAGGGGAACCGTCCTCCTCGGTTTGTTCCCCATGGAATCGTCTGCGCAGAGGCCTCTCCCCTGGAGCGGGGACTGGGTCTAAGTACTGGGCAGGGGCGGGGGTGGGGGAGCTCACTCTCCCATCTCACCTTCCTTTTAAGTTACAAAATGCAATTCTGACAGGGCGCTGACAGGACTCGTTCAGTGGGTCCTGGACAGGATGTCAGAGAAAAGAGTCGTCGCAGGAGGTGCCTGGGCTTTCGGCCGGAGCGGCGGGTGAAGGGCGCACAGTTGGTGGCGAGGCAGGGGCGTGAGTTTGAGGAGGGGCTGCCGAGCTCTGGTTTGCAGATGTCCGGTTTCAGGGGCCTGCCTGCGTCCGGCATAGAATAAAAGCTGAATCTGAAAAACACATCTGCGTGCCGTCGGGGCAGGGAGGTGAAGGCAGCTAAGGGCTGAGCCCTAGGGTCGTGGGCGCGTCCCCCCCTTCCGTCCTTTTTGGGACCCTCTTTGGCTCCACCATGGGCCCAGCCCCCTCAGGGACCAGGATTCCTCCCTCCCTCATGGTTCCCCAGTCCACAGGCTGAGCAGGGGGAAGGGGGGACCGTGGCTGCTTGTCCACAGCACTAGCTCCTGTCCCCTTCTGCCGTGTCCCCTGTGCTGTGGTCTGTCAGTAGGAAGACTCTGTAGGTTCCCAGAGACCCTGCGTGTCGGTGCCGGGGACAGTGGCCTGGCCGTCACTTCTGTGGGGGGTCGGGGGGTGGCAATGTGTCGTCAGTTCTCGGAGCGTCCCAGAGCCCGCAGGTTGCCCGACGGCTGGGACCCAGCAGAGGAAGTTCAGCTTCCGGAAAGCTGCACTGCGGCGCTGACGCTCAGCGAATGCCGCGCTCTGACAGAGCGGCCTCATGCAGCTCTGTGAGGACCGGGGCCTCCGTTCGGAGCTTGGATGCCATCCGTGCATCCAGGACGGACAGGGCCCGCTTCTCCAGGCCTAGTGGGCGTGCGGTCGCCGCCAGACAGGCTGAAAGGGAGACGGGCAACGGGGACAGAGCGCTCTCAGGTCAGGGGGAACTGTGTTACCCTGTGTAACCGCAGCCCACACGGTGGAATGCATGTATCTAAACGCCCAAGCGCTGGTGGGGAGCGTGATTATAGCACAAGGCGAAGGAGGAGCCTGAGGCGGCCCGAGGCACAGTGGCTCGCTGTGCAGCCGGACACATGCAGTGTGCGGTGCTGGCCGCGGCAGACGCGTCAGGCAGTCACAGCCAAGGCAGGCAGCCTATGGGAACGCAGAGAGCCGGCCGAGGACCCTCTCTGTCTATGTGCCCGAAATAGGACAGCTGCCTTTGCGACATCAGACACCCTGAATGGTTTTAAGAAAAGCCCCGTACGGCCCCAGAATTCGTCACCTTGGGCTTCTCTGTTTTCCTTCCCATTGACATGGGTTCAGGCGGCCCTGAAGCCAGCTGTGGGGCGAACTCTGCCTTGGGGGCACAGGCCTTGGGGCTGCCGACCACGGTAGTAAACACGTTTGCCCCGGCAGAGATGTGCGAGCCGCCGTGTGTGCTGGGTGCTGGCGCTACCCCAGTCTCGCTGCCAGGCCCCGCTCCCTGCCTGCCCGCCGGCCCTTCCGCCGGCCTCTGCCTCTGGTCTTCCACGTGTGGCCTGGCCTCTGGCATGTCCCCCTCCCGTCTGAAGGACCCCCCTTTCCATCCCGAACCATTTGGTGACAGACACACAGGAGGGTCCCGTCAGCGCCGTGGCCAGGACAGTGCGTGGTGGCTGCATGCAGCCGCTCCTGCCGCCTCTCTGTCCCTTCTTGGCGAGGGACTGCCCTTAACAAAACGTAAGTTGGCAGCTAGGCACCAACTCTGTTGTTTTACAAGCACTTCCTTTGGAAAATAGAAATCGAATCAGTCCCTCAGGGGAGGATGAGGGGTCTGACACAGGGCGGGGGAGGGTCCCGGTCCCAGGTCTGAGGGCAGGGAAGTAACGAGGGTTTAGGGCTTGTGCCGCCTGGGGGTCACTGGGAAGATTTTCGCTTGCGCTGCTGTGAAACAGAAAAGCCCTGGAGGACGGAGTGCCCAGTTAGAGCCCTGTGCGTCTCCCAGCTGGGAAAGGCCGCCCTCCTGCCCTGGTGGCTCAGGGGCCACAGGCCAGCACAGCTGTGAGAGGCAGGTGGACGCGGTGCTGGTCGGACCCGAGGGTGCTGGCGGAGGGCCGGGCAGGCACCACACACCGGGCGACAGACGGTTTGGAGGCTGGGCTGCGAGAGCAGGTGTGTGGGGAGAGGCCCCACGGCTGCGGGCCTGGCGGTGGGACGCGCTGCCCGCCCACGGGGGAAGCCTGCCCCACAGAGCACAAGCAGGCGGCGGCAGGACCGCAGCGGCGGGTCCCTGTGGGAAATCAGTCAGGGTTCGAAATCGGGCGAGCCTGGGTCTCGGCAGCCAGCCTGTGCCCGCGACTTCCTTCCATTTGAACCTCCTCTCCTGCATCCACAAGATGCCGCTTTTGACGGGGAGTTGGGACCTAGAGCGGCGTGGGTTCTCATCGAAACATCACAGAAAAATCATGCCTTATTTTTTCTGCCTCTGTTCTCCTGAGTGGTGCACCCACACACTCACGAGTTTCTCTTACCGGGTCCATTAAGTCACGTGACAGAGAAGCCGCGCCCCTGAAGTGCGCCTCAGTCTGCGCCCGCACCCAGGGCTGCAGGCCTGGGGCCTCTCTCAGCCGCCTCCCCCAGGGTGTTCACAGGGGCCGGGGAGGCGGGGGCTGGGCACCGTTTATTGCAGAGGCTTCGCTCCAGCACAGCAGGGCCTGATACTGCCCCGTCTGTCGGGAGGGAGGTGTCCTCTGAGCGAACAGTTTGTGGCAACGGAGCTTCAGTGTATGTCCTCCCCACGTCCCTCCCTCTGTCTGCCCCTCGGCACCCCGACAGACCCCCATCACAAAACAAATGCTCCACTTGATTAATTTGGTCACCAAGTGTTGGCGATTGAAGGAGAGACTCAGTCATCATGCGTTTGGTGATTATTTTAAATAATTGTGATGTTTATTAAAGTTGTTTGGAAGGGAAAGGGTCACAGGACTGGAGGACATCAACGTGGTCCCACACGGCAGGCAGCACCGAGGGAGGGGCTCCTTCCCCGGCCCTGCAGGCCGTGGAAGACGAGCGTTTCCAAAGTGGCACTGGCTTCTCAGGCTCGTAGTTATTACGCTGAAACAGGTGATTTCTGTCCTTCAGCCAGGCTACGCCCGCCTCTTCCTGCTTCACTCCCTCACACGCACGGCTCGCCTTCCTGTCACCTTGATGTCTCTGGTCTTTCCCTGAGGCAGCCTGTAGCTGCCGCATCACCTGCTGGTCACCCATATGCAACGGGCTGTGCACCAGGCAGTGACTGTGTGAATGTGGTGGGGGGTGGGGGACAGACAGACACAGAGTCGACGCCGCAAAGGCAACGTCCCGGGAAGCACCACCTCCCAACTAGAGCTGCCTTTGGGGCGCAGACCTTGAGCTGGTTCAGAGAGCCCAATATTCCAATGTCTACAACGGAGACTCCGCACCCCACCCCGTTCCCCGAGTCATCATGCCTATGGTAAGGATTTGGGAGCACCTTAAGCCTGTATGTATTAAGCAATTTCACCCCAATAAATAAAATAAAAAAGATCCAGGTATACCCCGGAGAGGACCACCCGGACCTTTCCTGCAAGACCAGGTATGTCCTCTGTCCGGTCTCCTCTCCCTCAGATCTCTGCAGAGATCTCTCCCTGCCTCTCGCTAGCCTTCCTGGGCCTCTGTTCTCACTTTCTGAACCCTCTCCCTCGGATCTCTGCAGAGATCTCTCCCTGCCTCTCGCGTCGCCATCCTGGGCGTCTGTTCTCACTTTCTGATCCCACTCCCTGTCGTCTGACGTCTGTCCTCTCCCTGGGATCTCTGCAGAGATCTGTCCCTGCCTCTACTTCGCCTTCCCGGGCCTCTGTTCTCAATTTGTAATCCCACTCCATGGGATCTCTGCAGAGATCTCGCCCTGCCTCTCCCTTCGCCTTCCCGGGCCTCTACCATCACTTTCTGATGCCACTCCCTGTCCTCTGTCCTCTCCGATCTCTGCAGAGATCTCTCCCTGCCTCTCGCTTCGCCTTCCCGGGCCTCTGTTCTCACTTTCCGATCCCACTCCCTGTCCTCTGTCCGGTCTCCTCTCCCTCAGATCTCTGCAGAGATCTTTCCCTGCCTCTCGCTTCGCCTTCCCGGGCCTCTGTTCTCATTTTGTGATAACACTCCATGGGATCTCTGCAGAGATCTCTCCCTGCCCCTCGCTTCGCCTTCCCGGGCCTCTGTTCTCAGTTTGTGATCCCACTCCATGCGATCTCTGCAGAGATCTCTCCCTGCCTCTCGCTTCGCCTTCCCGGGCCTCTGTTCTCAGTTTGTGATCCCACACCGTGGGATCTCTGCAGAGATCTCTCCCTGCCCCTGCTTCGCCTTCCCGGGCCTCTATTCACACTTTCTGATCCCATTCCCTGGGATCTCTGCAGAGATCTCTCCCTGCCTCTCCCTTCGCCTTCCCGGACCTCTACCCTCACGTTCTGATGCCACTCCCTGTCCTCTGTCCTCTCTCTCCGTCTCTGCAGAGATCTCTCCCTGCCTCTCGCTTCCCCTTCCCGGGCCTCTGTTCTCAGTTTGTGAGCCCACACCCTGTGATCTCTGCAGAGATCTCTCCCTGCCTCTTGCTTCGCCTTCCTGGGCCTCTGTTCTCACTTAAGGAACCCTCTCCCTCGGATATCTGCAGAGATCTCTCCCTTCCTCTCGCTTCGCATTCCTGGGCCTCTGTTCTGACTTTCTGATCCCACTCCCTGTCATCTGATGTCTCTCCTCTCCCTGGGATCTCTGCAGAGATCTCTCCCTGCCTCTCTCTTCGCCTTCCCGAGCCTCTGTTCTCACTTTCTTAACCCTCTCCCTCGGATCTCTGCAGAGATCTCTCCCTGCCTCTCGCTTCGCCTTCCCGGGCCTCTGTTCTCATTTTGTGATCCCACTCCCTGGGATCTCTGCAGAGATCTCTACCTGTCTCTCGCGTCGCCTTCCCGGGCCTCTGTTCTCATTTTGTGATACCACTCCATGGGATCTCTGCAGAGATCTCTCCCTGCCTCTCGCTTCGCCTTCCCGGGCCTCTGTTCCCATTTTGTGATCCCACTCCATGGGATCTCTGCAGAGATCTCTCCCTGCCTCTCGCTTCGCCTTCCCGGGCCTCTGTTCTCATTTTGTGATACAACTCCATGGGATCTCTGCAGAGATCTCTCCCTGCCTCTCGCTTCGCCTTCCCGGGCCTCTGTTCTCACTTTCCGATCCCATTCCCTGTCCTCTGTCCGGTCTCCTCTCCCTCAGCTCTCTGCAGAGATCTCTCCCTGCCTCTCGCTTCGCCTTCCCGGGCCTCTGTTCTCATTTTGTGATCCCACTCCATGGGATCTCTGCAGAGATCTCTCCCTGCCTCTCGCTTCGCCTTCCCGGGCCTCTGTTCTCAGTTTGTGAGCCCACACCCTGGGATCTCTGCAGAGATCTCTCCCTGACTCTCCCTTCGCCTTCCCGGGCCTCTGTTCTCACTTTCTGAACCCTCTTCCTCGGATCTCTGCAGAGATTTCTCCCTGCCTCTCGCTTCGCCTTCCCGGGCCTCTGTTCTCAATTCGTAATCCCACTCCATGGGATCTCTGCAGAGATCTCTCCCTGCCTCTCGCTTCGCCTTCCCGGGCCTCTGTTCTCATTTTGTGATACCACTCCATGGGATCTCTGCAGAGATCTCTCCCTGCCCCTGCTTCGCCTTCCCGGGCCTCTGTTCTCAGTTTGTGATCCCACTCCATGGGATCTCTGCAGAGATCTCTCCCTGCCTCTCGCTTCGCCTTCCCGGGCCTCTGTTCTCAGTTTGTGATCCCACACCGTGGTGATCCCTGCAGAGATCTCTCCCTGCCTCTCGCTTCGCCTTCCCGGGTCTCTATTCACACTTTCTGATCCCATTCCCTGGGATCTCTGCAGAGATCTCTCCCTGCCTCTCCCTTCGCCTTCCCGGGCCTCTGTTCTCACTTAAGGAACCCTCTCCTTCGGATATCTGCAGAGATCTCTCCCTTCCTCTCGCTTCGCATTCCTGGGCCTCTGTTCTCACTTTCCGATCCCACTCCCTGTCATCTGACGTCTCTCCTCTCCCTGGGATCTCTGCAGATATCTCTCCCTGCCTCTCTTTTCGCCTTCCCGAGCCTCTGTTCTCACTTTCTTAACCCTCTCCCTCGGATCTCTGCAGAGATCTCTCCCTGCCTCTCGCTTCGCCTTCCCGGGCCTCTGTTCTCATTTTGTGATCCCACTCCCTGGGATCTGTGCAGAGATCTCTACCTGTCTCTCGCTTCGCCTTCCCGGGCCTCTGATCTCATTTTGTGATCCCACTCCATGGGATCTCTGCAGAGATCTCTCCCTGCCTCTCGCTTCGCCTTCCCGGGCCTCTGTTCTCATTTTGTGATCCCACTCCATGGGATCTCTGCAGAGATCTCTCCCTGCCTCTCGCTTCGCCTTCCCGGGCCTCTGTTCTCAGTTTGTGATCCCACACCCGGCGATCTCTGCAGAGATCTCTCCCTGCCTCTCCCTTCGCCTTCCCGGGCCTCTACCCTCACTTTCTGATGCCACTCCCTGTCCTCTCTCTCCGATCTCTGCAGAGATCTCTCCCTGCCTCTCGCTTCCCCTATCCGGGCCTCTGTTCTCAGTTCTGATCCCACACCCTGGGATCTCTGCAGAGATCTCTCCCTGCCTCTCGCTTCGCCTTCCCGGGCCTCTGTTCTCACTTTCCGATCCAACTCCCTGTCCTCTGTCCGGTCTCCTCTCCCTCAGATCTCTGCAGAGATCTCTCCCTGCCTCTCGCTCGCCTTCCCGGGTCTCTATTCACACTTTCTGATCCCATTCCCTGGGATCTCTGCAGAGATCTCTCCCTGCCTCTCCCTTCGCCTTCCCGGGCCTCTGTTCTCACTTAAGGAACCCTCTCCCTCTTATATCTGCAGAGATCTCTCCCTGCCTCTCGCTTCGCATTCCTGGGCCTCTGTTCTCACTTTCTGATCCCACTCCCTGTCATCTGACGTCTCTCCCCTCCCTGGGATCTCTGCAGAGATCTCTCCCTGCCTCTCTTTCGCCTTCCCGAGCCTCTGTTCTCACTTTCTTAACCCTCTCCTTCGGATCTCTGCAGAGATCTCTCCCTGCCTCTCACTTCGCCTTCCCGGGCCTCTGTTCTCAGTTCTGATCCCACACCCTGGGATCTCTGCAGAGATCTCTCCCTGCCTCTCGCTTCGCCTTCCCGGGCCTCTACCCTCACGTTCTGATGCCACTCCCTGTCCTCTGTCCTCTCTCTCCGATCTCTGCAGAGATCTCTCCCTGCCTCTCGCTTCCCCTTCCCGGGCCTCTGTTCTCAGTTTGTGAGCCCACACCCTGTGATCTCTGCAGAGATCTCTCCCTGCCTCTCCCTTCGCCTTCCCGGGCCTCTGTTCTCAGTTTGTGATCCCACCCCTGCGATCTCTGCAGAGATCTCTCCCTGCCTCTCCCTTCACCTCCCCGGGCCTCTACCCTCACTTTCTTATGCCACTCCCTGTCCTCTGTCCTCTGTCCTATCTCTCCCATCTCTGCAGAGATCTCTCCCTGCCTCTCGCTTTGCCTTCCCGGGCCTCTGTTCTCAGTTCTGATCCCAAACCCTGGGATCTCTGCAGAGATCTCTCCCTGCCTCTCGCTTCGCCTTCCCGGGCCTCTTTTCTCAGTTTGTGAGCCCACACCCTGGGATCTCTGCAGAGATCTCTCCCTGACTCTCCCTTCGCCTTCCCGGGCCTCTGTTCTCATTTTCTGAACCCTCTTCCTCGGATCTCTGCAGAGATTTCTCCCTGCCTCTCGCTTCGCCTTCCCGGGCCTCTGTTCTCAATTTGTAATCCCACTCCATGGGATCTCTGCAGAGATCTCTCCCTGCCTCTCGCTTCGCCTTCCCGGGCCTCTGTTCTCAGTTTGTGATCCCACCCTGCGATCTCTGCAGAGATCTCTCCCTGCCTCTCCCTTCGCCTTCCCGGGCCTCTACCCTCACTTTCTGATCCGACTCCCTGTCCTCTGTCCTCTGTCCTCTCTCTCCGATCTCTGCAGAGATCTCTCCCTGCCTCTCGCTTCGCCTTCCCGGGCCTCTGTTCTCATTTTGTGATACAACTCCCTGGGATCTCTGCAGAGATCTCTCCCTGCCTCTCGCTTCGCCTTCCCGGGCCTCTGTTGTCACTTTCCGATCCCATTCCCTGTCCTCTGTCCGGTCTCCTCTCCCTCAGCTCTCTGCAGAGATCTCTCCCTGCCTCTCGCTTCGCCTTCCCGGGCCTCTGTTCTCATTTTGTGATCCCACTCCCTGGGATCTCTGCAGAGATCTCTCCCTGCCTCTCGCTTCGCCTTCCCGGGCCTCTGTTCTCAGTTTGTGAGCCCACACCTTGGGATCTCTGCAGAGATCTCTCCCTGACTCTCCCTTCGCCTTCCCGGGCCTCTGTTCTCACTTTCTGAACCCTCTTCCTCGGATCTCTGCAGAGATTTCTCCCTGCCTCTCGCTTCGCCTTCCCGGGCCTCTGTTCTCAATTCGTAATCCCACTCCATGGGATCTCTGCAGAGATCTCTCCCTGCCTCTCGCTTCGCGTTCCCGGGCCTCTGTTCTCATTTTGTGATACCACTCCATGGGATCTCTGCAGAGATCTCTCCCTGCCCCTGCTTCGCCTTCCCGGGCCTCTGTTCTCAGTTTGTGATCCCACTCCATGGGATCTCTGCAGAGATCTCTCCCTGTCTCGCTTCGCCTTCCCGGGCCTCTGTTCTCAGTTTGTGATCCCACACCGTGGGATCCCTGCAGAGATCTCTCCCTGCCTCTCGCTTCGCCTTCCCGGGTCTCTATTCACACTTTCTGATCCCATTCCCTGGGATCTCTGCAGAGATCTCTCCCTGCCTCTCCCTTCGCCTTCCCGGGCCTCTGTTCTCACTTAAGGAACCCTCTCCTTCGGATATCTGCAGAGATCTCCCCCTTCCTCTCGCTTCGCATTCCTGGGCCTCTGTTCTCACTTTCTGATCCCACTCCCTGTCATCTGACGTCTCTCCTCTCCCTGGGATCTCTGCAGAGATCTCTCCCTGCCTCTCTTTTCGCCTTCCCGAGCCTCTGTTCTCACTTTCTTAACCCTCTCCCTCGGATCTCTGCAGAGATCTCTCCCTGCCTCTCGCTTCGCCTTCCCGGGCCTCTGTTCTCATTTTCTGATCCCACTCCCTGGGATCTGTGCAGAGATCTCTACCTGTCTCTCGCTTCGCCTTCCCGGGCCTCTGTTCTCATTTTGTGATCCCACTCCATGGGATCTCTGCAGAGATCTCTCCCTGCCTCTCGCTTCGCCTTCCCGGGCCTCTGTTCTCATTTTGTGATCCCACTCCCTGGGATCTCTGCAGAGATCTCTCCCTGCCTCTCGCTTCGCCTTCCCGGGCCTCTGTTCTCAGTTTGTGATCCCACACCCGGCGATCTCTGCAGAGATCTCTCCCTTCCTCTCCCTTCGCCTTCCCGGGCCTCTACTCTCACTTTCTGATGCCACTCCCTGTCCTCTGTCCTCTGTCCTCTCTCTCCGATCTCTGCAGAGATCTCTCCCTGCCTCTCGCTTCCCCTATCCGGGCCTCTGTTCTCAGTTCTGATCCCACACCCTGGGATCTCTGCAGAGATCTCTCCCTGCCTCTCGCTTCGCCTTCCCGGGCCTCTGTTCTCACTTTCCGATCCCATTCCCTGGGATCTCTGCAGAGATCTCTCCCTGCCTCTCGCTCGCCTTCCCGGGTCTCTATTCACACTTTCTGATCCCATTCCCTGGGATCTCTGCAGAGATCTCTCCCTGCCTCTCCCTTCGCCTTCCCGGGCCTCTGTTCTCACTTAAGGAACCCTCTCCCTCTTATATCTGCAGAGATCTCTCCCTGCCTCTCGCTTCGCATTCCTGGGCCTCTGTTCTCACTTTCTGATCCCACTCCCTGTCATCTGACGTCTCTCCTCTCCCTGGGATCTCTGCAGAGATCTCTCCCTGCCTCTCTTTTCGCCTTCCCGAGCCTCTGTTCTCACTTTCTTAACCCTCTCCCTCGGATCTCTGCAGAGATCTCTCCCTGCCTCTCACTTCGCCTTCCCGGGCCTCTGTTCTCAGTTCTGATCCCACACCCTGGGATCTCTGCAGAGATCTCTACCTGCCTCTCCCTTCGCCTTCCCGGGCCTCTACCCTCACGTTCTGATGCCACTCCCTGTCCTCTCTCTCCGATCTCTGCAGAGATCTCTCCCTGCCTCTCGCTTCCCCTTCCCGGGCCTCTGTTCTCAGTTTGTGAGCCCACACCCTGGGATCTCTGCAGAGATCTCTCCCTGCCTCTCGCTTCGCCTTCCCGGGCCTCTGTTCTCAGTTTGTGATCCCACCCCTGCGATCTCTGCAGAGATCTCTCCCTGCCTCTCCCTTCACCTCCCCGGGCCTCTACCCTCACTTTCTTATGCCACTCCCTGTCCTCTGTCCTCTGTCCTATCTCTCCCATCTCTGCAGAGATCTCTCCCTGCCTCTCGCTTCGCCTTCCCGGGCCTCTGTTCTCACTTTCCGATCCCACTCCCTGTCCTCTGTCCGGTCTCCTCTCCCTCAGATCTCTGCAGACATCTCTCCCTGCCTCTCGCTTCGCCTTCCCGGGCCGCTGTTCTCATTTTGTGATCCCACTCCCTGGGATCTCTGCAGAGATCTCTCCCTGCCTCTCCCTTCTCCTTCCCGGGCCTCTACCCTCACTTTCTTATGCCACTCCCTGTCCTCTGTCCTATCTCTCCGATCTCTGCAGAGATCTTTCCCTGCCTCTCGCTTCGCCTTCCCGGGCCTCTGTTCTCATTTTGTGATCCCACTCCATGGGATCTCTGCAGAGATCTCTCCCTGCTTCTCGCTTCGCCTTCCCGGGCCTCTGTTCTCAATTTGTGATCCCACTCCATGGGATCTCTGCAGAGATCTCTCCCTGCCTCTCGCTCGCCTTCCCGGGCCTCTATTCACACTTTCTGATCCCACTCCCTGGGATCTCTGCAGAGATCTCTCCCTGCCTCTTGCTTCGCCTTCCCGGGTCTCTGTTCTCACTTAAGGAACCCTCTCCCTCGGATATCTGCAGAGATCTCTCCCTGCCTCTCGCTTCGCATTCCTGGGCCTCTGTTCTCACTTTCTGATCCCACTCCCTGTCATCTGACGTCTCTGCTCTCCCTGGGATCTCTGCAGAGATCTCTCCCTGCCTCTCTTTTCGCATTCCGGAGCCTCTGTTCTCACTTTCTTAACCCTCTCCCTCGGATCTCTGCAGAGATCTCTCCCTGCCTCTCGCTTCGCCTTCCCGGGCCTCTGTTCTCATTTTGTGATCCCACTCCATGGGATCTCTGCAGAGATCTCTCCGTGCCTCTCGCTTCGCCTTCCCGGGCCTCTGTTCTCAGTTTGTGATCCCACCCTGCGATCTCTGCAGAGATCTCTCCCTGCCTCTCCCTTCACCTTCCCGGGCCTCTACCCTCACTTTCTGATCCGACTCCCTGTCCTCTGTCCTCTGTCCTCTCTCTCCGATCTCTGCAGAGATCTCTCCCTGCCTCTCGCTTCGCCTTCCCGGGCCTCTGTTCTCAGTTTGTGAGCCCACACCCTGGGATCTCTGCAGAGATCTCTCCCTGCCTCTCGCTTCGCCTTCCCGGGCCTCTGTTCTCACTTTCTGAACCCTCTCCCTCGGATCTCTGCAGAGATTTCTCCCTGCCTCTCGCTTCGCCTTCCCGGGCCTCTGTTCTCAATTTGTGATCCCACTCCATGGGATCTCTGCAGAGATCTCTCCCTGCCTCTCGCTTCGCCTTCCCGGGCCTCTGTTCTCAATTTGTAATCCCACTCCCTGGGATCTCTGCAGAGATCTCTCCCTGCCTCTTGCTTCGCCTTCCCGGGCCTCTGTTCTCACTTAAGGAACCCTCTCCCTCGGATCTCTGCAGAGATCTCTCCCTGCCTCTCGCTTCGCCTTCCTGGGCCTCTACCCTCACTTTCTTATGCCACTCCCTGTCCTCTGTCCTCTGTCCTATCTCTCCGATCTCTGCAGAGATCTCTCCCTGCCTCTCGCTTCCCCTTCCCGGGCCTCTGTTCTCAGTTTGTGAGCCCAATCCTGGGATCTCTGCAGAGATCTCTCCCTGCCTCTCGCTTCGCCTTCCCGGGCCTCTGTTCACACTTTCTGATCCGACTCCCTGTCCTCTGTCCGTCTGTCCTCTCTCTCCGATCTCTGCAGAGATCTCTCCCTGCCTCTCGCTTCGCCTTCCCGGGCCTCTGTTCTCAGTTTGTGAGCCCACACCCTGGGATCTCTGCAGAGATCTCTCCCTGACTCTCCCTTCTCCTTCCCGGGCCTCTACCCTCACTTTCTTATGCCACTCCCTGTCCTCTGTCCTCTGTCCTATCTCTCCGATCTCTGCAGAGATCTTTCCCTGCCTCTCGCTTCCCCTTCCCGGGCCTCTGTTCTCAGTTTGTTAGCCCAACCCTGGGATCTCTGCAGAGATCTCTCCCTGCCTCTCGCTCGCCTTCCCGGGCCTCTGTTCTCACTTTCTGATCCCACTCCCTGTCATCTGACGTCTCTGCTCTCCCTGGGATCTCTGCAGAGATCTGTCCCTGCCTCTCTTTCGCATTCCCGAGCCTCTGTTCTCACTTTCTTAACCCTCTCCCTCGGATCTCTGCAGAGATCTCTCCCTGCCTCTCCCTTCGCCTTCCCGGGCCTCTGTTCTCACTTTCTTAACCCTCTCCCTGGGATCTCTGCAGAGATCTCTCCCTGCCTCTCGCTTCGCCTTCCCTGGCCTCTGTTCCCATTTTGTGATCCCACTCCATGGGATCTCTGCAGAGATCTCTCCCTGCCTCTCGCTTCGCCTTCCCGGGCCTCTGTTCTCAGTTCTGATCCCACACCCTGGGATCTCTGCAGAGATCTCTCCCTGCCTCTCGCTTCGCCTTCCCGGGCCTCTGTTCTCAGTTTGTGATCTCTCCCTGCCTCTCCCTTCGCCTTCCCGGGCCTCTACCCTCACTTTCTGATGCGACTCCCTGTCCTCTGTCCTCTGTCCTCTCTCTCCGATCTCTGCAGAGATCTCTCCCTGCCTCTCGCTTCGCCTTCCCGGGCCTCTGTTCTCATTTTGTGATACAACTCCCTGGGATCTCTGCAGAGATCTCTCCCTGCCTCTCGCTTCGCCTTCCCGGGCCTCTGTTCTCACTTTCCGATCCCATTCCCTGTCCTCTGTCCGGTCTCCTCTCCCTCAGATCTCTGCAGAGATCTCTCCCTGCCTCTCGCTTCGCCTTCCCGGGCCTCTGTTCTCATTTTGTGATCCCACTCCCTGGGATCTCTGCAGAGATCTCTCCCTGCCTCTCGCTTCGCCTTCCCGGGCCTCTGTTCTCAGTTTGTGATCCCACCCTGCGATCTCTGCAGAGATCTCTCCCTGCCTCTCCCTTCACCTTCCCGGGCCTCTACCCTCACTTTCTGATGCGACTCCCTGTCCTCTGTCCTCTGTCCTCTCTCTCCGATCTCTGCAGAGATCTCTCCCTGCCTCTCGCTTCGCCTTCCCGGGCCTCTGTTCTCATTTTGTGATACAACTCCATGGGATCTCTGCAGAGATCTCTCCCTGCCTCTCGCTTCGCCTTCCCGGGCCTCTGTTCTCACTTTCCGATCCCATTCCCTGTCCTCTGTCCGGTCTCCTCTCCCTCAGATCTCTGCAGAGATCTCTCCCTGCCTCTCGCTTCGCCTTCCCGGGCCTCTGTTCTCATTTTGTGATCCCACTCCATGGGATCTCTGCAGAGATCTCTCCCTGCCTCTCGCTTCGCCTTCCCGGGCCTCTGTTCTCAGTTTGTGAGCCCACACCCTGGGATCTCTGCAGAGATCTCTCCCTGCCTCTCGCTTCGCCTTCCCGGGCCTCTGTTCTCATTTTGTGATACCACTCCATGGGATCTCTGCAGAGATCTCTCCCTGCCCCTGCTTCGCCTTCCCGGGCCTCTGTTCTCAGTTTGTGATCCCACTCAATGGGATCTCTGCAGAGATCTCTCCCTGCCTCTCGCTTCGCCTTCCCGGGCCTCTGTTCTCAGTTTGTGATCCCACACCCTGGGATCTCTGCAGAGATCTCTCCCTGCCTCTCGCTAGCCTTCCCGGGTCTCTATTCACACTTTCTGATCCCATTCCCTGGGAACTCTGCAGAGATCTCTCCCTGCCTTTCCTTTCGCCTTCCCGGGCCTCTGTTCTCACTTAAGGAACCCTCTCCCTCGGATCTCTGCAGAGATCTCCCCCTTCCTCTCGCTTCGCATTCCTGGGCCTCTGTTCTCACTTTCTGATCCCACTCCCTGTCATCTGACGTCTCTCCTCTCCCTGGGATCTCTGCAGAGATCTCTCCCTGCCTCTCGTTTCGCCTTCCCGAGCCTCTGTTCTCACTTTCTTAACCCTCTCCCTCGGATCTCTGCAGAGATCTCTCCCTGCCTCTCGCTTCGCCTTCCCGGGCCTCTGTTCTCATTTTGTGATCCCACTCCCTGGGATCTGAGCAGAGATCTCTACCTGTCTCTCGCTTCGCCTTCCCGGGCCTCTGTTCTCATTTTGTGATCCCACTCCATGGGATCTCTGCAGAGATCTCTCCCTGCCTCTCGCTTCGCCTTCCCGGGCCTCTGTTCTCATTTTGTGATCCCACTCCATGGGATCTCTGCAGAGATCTCTCCCTGCCTCTCGCTTCGCCTTCCCGGGCCTCTGTTCTCAGTTTGTGATCCCACACCCTGGGATGCTGCAGAGATCTCTCCCTGCCTCTCGCTTCGCCTTCCCGGGCCTCTGTTCTCACTTTCCGATCCCACTCCCTGTCCTCTGTCCGGTCTCCTCTCCCTCAGATCTCTGCAGAGATCTCTCCCTGCCTCTCGCTCGCCTTCCCGGGTCTCTATTCACACTTTCTGATCCCATTCCCTGGGATCTCTGCAGAGATCTCTCCCTGCCTCTCCCTTCGCCTTCCCGGGACTCTGTTCTCACTTAAGGAACCCTCTCCCTCTTATATCTGCAGAGATCTCTCCCTGCCTCTCGCTTCGCCTTCCCGGGCCTCTGTTCTCAGTTTGTGATCCCACCCTGCGATCTCTGCAGAGATCTCTCCCTGCCTCTCCCTTCACCTTCCCGGGCCTCTACCCTCACTTTCTGATGCGACTCCCTGTCCTCTGTCCTCTGTCCTCTCTCTCCGATCTCTGCAGAGATCTCTCCCTGCCTCTCGCTTCGCCTTCCCGGGCCTCTGTTCTCATTTTGTGATACAACTCCATGGGATCTCTGCAGAGATCTCTCCCTGCCTCTCGCTTCGCCTTCCCGGGCCTCTGTTCTCACTTTCCGATCCCATTCCCTGTCCTCTGTCCGGTCTCCTCTCCCTCAGATCTCTGCAGAGATCTCTCCCTGCCCTCTCGCTTCGCCTTCCCGGGCCTCTGTTCTCATTTTGTGATCCCACTCCATGGGATCTCTGCAGAGATCTCTCCCTGCCTCTCGCTTCGCCTTCCCGGGCCTCTGTTCTCAGTTTGTGAGCCCACACCCTGGGATCTCTGCAGAGATCTCTCCCTGACTCTCCCTTCGCCTTCCCGGGCCTCTGTTCTCACTTTCTGAACCCTCTTCCTCGGATCTCTGCAGAGATTTCTCCCTGCCTCTCGCTTCGCCTTCCCGGGCCTCTGTTCTCAATTTGTAATCCCACTCCATGGGATCTCTGCAGAGATCTCTCCCTGCCTCTCGCTTCGCCTTCCCGGGCCTCTGTTCTCATTTTGTGATCCCACTCCCTGGGATCTCTGCAGAGATCTCTCCCTGCACCTGCTTCGCCTTCCCGGGCCTCTGTTCTCACTTTCCGATCCCACTCCCTCTCCTCTGTCCGGTCTCCTTTCCCTCAGATCTCTGCAGAGATCTCTCCCTGCCTCTCGCTTCGCCTTCCCGGGCCTCTGTTCTCAATTTGTAATCCCACTCCATGGGATCTCTGCAGAGATCTCTCCCTGCCTCTCGCTTCGCCTTCCCGGGCCTCTGTTCTCAGTTCTGATCCCAAACCATGGGATCTCTGTAGAGATCTCTCCCTGCCTCTCGCTTCGCCTTCCCGGGCCTCTGTTCTCACTTTCCGATCCCACTCCCTGTCCTCTGTCCCGTCTCCTTTCCCTCAGATCTCTGCAGAGATCTCTCCCTGCCTCTCGCTTCGCCTTCCCGGGCCTCTGTTCTCATTTTGTGATCCCACTCCCTGGGATCTCTGCAGAGATCTCTCCCTGCCTCTCGCTTCGCCTTCCCGGGCCTCTGTTCTCATTTTGTGATCCCACTCCATGGGATCTCTGCAGAGATCTCCCCCTGCCTCTCGCTTCGCCTTCCCGGGCCTCTGTTCTCAGTTTGTGAGCCCACTCCCTGGGATCTCTGCAGAAATCTCTCCCTGACTCTCCCTTCGCCTTCCCGGGCCTCTGTTCTCAGTTTGTGAGCCCACACCCTGGGATCTCTGCAGAAATCTCTCCCTGACTCTCCCTTCGCCTTCCCGGGCCTCTCTTCTCACTTTCTGAACCCTCTCCCTCGGATCTCTGCAGAGATTTCTCCCTGCCTCTCGCTTCGCCTTCCCGGGCCTCTGTTCTCAATTTGTAATCCCACTCCATGGGATCTCTGCAGAGATCTCTCCCTGCCTCTCGCTTCGCCTTCCCGGGCCTCTGTTCTCAGTTTGTGATCCCACCCCTGCGATCTCTGCAGAGATCTCTCCCTGCCTCTCCCTTCACCTTCCCGGGCCTCTACCCTCACGTTCTGATGCGACTCCCTGTCCTCTATCCTCTGTCCTCTCTCTCCGATCTCTGCAGAGATCTCTCCCTGCCTCTCGCTTCGCCTTCCCGGGCCTCTGTTCTCATTTTGTGATACAACTCCATGGGATCTCTGCAGAGATCTCTCCCTGCCTCTCGCTTCGCCTTCCCGGGCCTCTGTTCTCACTTTCCGATCCCATTCCCTGTCCTCTGTTCGGTCTCCTCTCCCTCAGATCTCTGCAGAGATCTCTCCATGACTCTCCCTTCGCCTTCCCGGGCCTCTGTTCCCATTTTGTGATCCCACTCCCTGGGATCTCTGCAGAGATCTCTCCCTGCCTCTCGCTTCGCCTTCCCGGGCCTCTGCTCTGTTTGTGAGCCCACACCCTGGGATCTCTGCAGAGATCTCTCCCTGCCTCTCGCTCGCCTTCCCGGGCCTCTATTCACACTTTCTGATCCCACTCCCTGGGATCTCTGCAGAGATTTCTCCCTGCCTCTTGCTTCGCCTTCCCGGGCCTCTGTTTTCACTTAAGGAACCCTCTCCCTCGGATATCTGCAGAGATCTCTCCCTGCCTCTCGCTTCGCATTCTTGGGCCTCTGTTCTCACTTTCTGATCCCACTCCCTGTCATCTGACGTCTCTTCTCTCCCCTGGGATCTCTGCAGAGATCTCTCCCTGCCTCTCTTTTCGCCTTCCCGAGCCTCTGTTCTCACTTTCTTAACCCTCTCCCTCGGATCTCTGCAGAGATCTCTCCCTGCCTCTCGCTTCGCCTTCCCGGGCCTCTGTTCTCATTTTGTGATCCCACTCCATGGGATCTCTGCAGAGATCTCTCCCTGCCTCTCGCTTCGCCTTCCCGGGCCTCTGTTCTCAGTTCTGATCCCACACCCTGGGATCTCTGCAGAGATCTCTCCCTGCCTCTCGCTTCGCCTTCCCGGGCCTCTGTTCTCAGTTTCTGATCTCTCCCTGCCTCTCCCTTCGCCTTCCCGGGCCTCTACCCTCACTTTCTGATGCGACTCCCTGTCCTCTGTCCTCTGTCCTCTCTCTCCGATCTCTGCAGAGATCTCTCCCTGCCTCTCGCTTCGCCTTCCCGGGCCTCTGTTCTCATTTTGTGATACAACTCCCTGGGATCTCTGCAGAGATCTCTCCCTGCCTCTCGCTTCGCCTTCCCGGGCCTCTGTTCTCACTTTCCGATCCCATTCCCTGTCCTCTGTCCGGTCTCCTCTCCCTCAGATCTCTGCAGAGATCTCTCCCTGCCTCTCGCTTCGCCTTCCCGGGCCTCTGTTCTCATTTTGTGATCCCACTCCATGGGATCTCTGCAGAGATCTCTCCCTGCCTCTCGCTTCGCCTTCCCGGGCCTCTGTTCTCAGTTTGTGATCCCACCCTGCGATCTCTGCAGAGATCTCTCCCTGCCTCTCCCTTCACCTTCCCGGGCCTCTACCCTCACTTTCTGATGCGACTCCCTGTCCTCTGTCCTCTGTCCTCTCTCTCCGATCTCTGCAGAGATCTCTCCCTGCCTCTCGCTTCGCCTTCCCGGGCCTCTGTTCTCATTTTGTGATACAACTCCATGGGATCTCTGCAGAGATCTCTCCCTGCCTCTCGCTTCGCCTTCCCGGGCCTCTGTTCTCACTTTCCGATCCCATTCCCTGTCCTCTGTCCGGTCTCCTCTCCCTCAGATCTCTGCAGAGATCTCTCCCTGCCTCTCGCTTCGCCTTCCCGGACCTCTGTTCTCATTTTGTGATCCCACTCCATGGGATCTCTGCAGAGATCTCTCCCTGCCTCTCGCTTCGCCTTCCCGGGCCTCTGTTCTCAGTTTGTGAGCCCACTCCCTGGGATCTCTGCAGAGATCTCTCCCTGCCTCTCGCTTCGCCTTCCCGGGCCTCTGTTCTCATTTTGTGATACCACTCCATGGGATCTCTGCAGAGATCTCTCCCTGCCCCTGCTTCGCCTTCCCGGGCCTCTGTTCTCAGTTTGTGATCCCACTCCATGGGATCTCTGCAGAGATCTCTCCCTGCCTCTCGCTTCGCCTTCCCGGGCCTCTGTTCTCAGTTTGTGATCCCACACCGTGGGATCTCTGCAGAGATCTCTCCCTGCCTCTCGCTCGCCTTCCCGGGTCTCTATTCACACTTTCTGATCCCATTCCCTGGGAACTCTGCAGAGATCTCTCCCTGCCTTTCCTTTCGCCTTCCCGGGCCTCTGTTCTCACTTAAGGAACCCTCTCCCTCGGATATCTGCAGAGATCTCCCCCTTCCTCTCGCTTCGCATTCCTGGGCCTCTGTTCTCACTTTCTGATCCCACTCCCTGTCATCTGACGTCTCTCCTCTCCCTGGGATCTCTGCAGAGATCTCTCCCTGCCTCTCTTTCGCCTTCCCGAGCCTCTGTTCTCACTTTCTTAACCCTCTCCCTCGGATCTCTGCAGAGATCTCTCCCTGCCTCTCGCTTCGCCTTCCCGGGCCTCTGTTCTCATTTTGTGATCCCACTCCCTGGGATCTGTGCAGAGATCTCTACCTGCCTCTCGCTTCGCCTTCCCGGGCCTCTGTTCTCATTTTGTGATCCCACTCCCTGGGATCTCTGCAGAGATCTCTCCCTGCCTCTCGCCGCCTTCCCGGGCCTCTGTTCTCATTTTGTGATCCCACTCCCTGGGATCTCTGCAGAGATCTCTCCCTGCCTCTCGCTTCGCCTTCCCGGGCCTCTGTTCTCAGTTTGTGATCCCACACCCTGGGATCTCTGCAGAGATCTCTCCCTGCCTCTCGCTTCGCCTTCCCGGGCCTCTGTTCTCACTTTCCGATCCCACTCCCTGTCCTCTGTCCGGTCTCCTCTCCCTCAGATCTCTGCAGAGATCTCTCCCTGCCTCTCGCTCGCCTTCCCGGGTCTCTATTCACACTTTCTGATCCCATTCCCTGGGATCTCTGCAGAGATCTCTCCCTGCCTCTCCCTTCGCCTTCCCGGGACTCTGTTCTCACTTAAGGAACCCTCTCCCTCTTATATCTGCAGAGATCTCTCCCTGCCTCTCGCTTCGCCTTCCCGGGCCTCTGTTCTCAGTTTGTGATCCCACCCTGCGATCTCTGCAGAGATCTCTCCCTGCCTCTCCCTTCACCTTCCCGGGCCTCTACCCTCACTTTCTGATGCGACTCCCTGTCCTCTGTCCTCTGTCCTCTCTCTCCGATCTCTGCAGAGATCTCTCCCTGCCTCTCGCTTCGCCTTCCCGGGCCTCTGTTCTCATTTTGTGATACAACTCCATGGGATCTCTGCAGAGATCTCTCCCTGCCTCTCGCTTCGCCTTCCCGGGCCTCTGTTCTCACTTTCCGATCCCATTCCCTGTCCTCTGTCCGGTCTCCTCTCCCTCAGATCTCTGCAGAGATCTCTCCCTGCCTCTCGCTTCGCCTTCCCGGGCCTCTGTTCTCATTTTGTGATCCCACTCCCTGGGATCTCTGCAGAGATCTCTCCCTGCCTCTCGCTTCGCCTTCCCGGGCCTCTGTTCTCAGTTTGTGAGCCCACACCCTGGGATCTCTGCAGAGATCTCTCCCTGACTCTCCCTTCGCCTTCCCGGGCCTCTGTTCTCACTTTCTGAACCCTCTTCCTCGGATCTCTGCAGAGATTTCTCCCTGCCTCTCGCTTCGCCTTCCCGGGCCTCTGTTCTCAATTTGTAATCCCACTCCATGGGATCTCTGCAGAGATCTCTCCCTGCCTCTCGCTTCGCCTTCCCGGGCCTCTGTTCTCATTTTGTGATCCCACTCCATGGGATCTCTGCAGAGATCTCTCCCTGCACCTGCTTCGCCTTCCCGGGCCTCTGTTCTCACTTTCCGATCCCACTCCCTGTCCTCTGTCCGGTCTCCTTTCCCTCAGATCTCTGCAGAGATCTCTCCCTGCCTCTCGCTTCGCCTTCCCGGGCCTCTGTTCTCAATTTGTAATCCCACTCCATGGGATCTCTGCAGAGATCTCTCCCTGCCTCTCGCTTCGCCTTCCCGGGCCTCTGTTCTCAGTTCTGATCCCACACCATGGGATCTCTGTAGAGATCTCTCCCTGCCTCTCGCTTCGCCTTCCCGGGCCTCTGTTCTCACTTTCCGATCCCACTCCCTGTCCTCTGTCCCGTCTCCTTTCCCTCAGATCTCTGCAGAGATCTCTCCCTGCCTCTCGCTTCGCCTTCCCGGGCCTCTGTTCTCATTTTGTGATCCCACTCCCTGGGATCTCTGCAGAGATCTCTCCCTGCCTCTCGCTTCGCCTTCCCGGGCCTCTGTTCTCATTTTGTGATCCCACTCCATGGGATCTCTGCAGAGATCTCCCCCTGCCTCTCGCTTCGCCTTCCCGGGCCTCTGTTCTCAGTTTGTGAGCCCACACCCTGGGATCTCTGCAGAGATCTCTCCCTGCCTCTCCCTTCGCCTTCCCGGGCCTCTGTTCTCAGTTTGTGAGCCCACACCCTGGGATCTCTGCAGAGATCTCTCCCTGACTCTCCCTTCGCCTTCCCGGGCCTCTCTTCTCACTTTCTGAACCCTCTCCCTCGGATCTCTGCAGAGATTTCTCCCTGCCTCTCGCTTCGCCTTCCCGGGCCTCTGTTCTCAATTTGTAATCCCACTCCATGGGATCTCTGCAGAGATCTCTCCCTGCCTCTCGCTTCGCCTTCCCGGGCCTCTGTTCTCAGTTTGTGATCCCACCCCTGCGATCTCTGCAGAGATCTCTCCCTGCCTCACTTCACCTTCCCGGGCCTCTACCCTCACGTTCTGATGCGACTCCCTGTCCTCTGTCCTCTGTCCTCTCTCTCCGATCTCTGCAGAGATCTCTCCCTGCCTCTCGCTTCGCCTTCCCGGGCCTCTGTTCTCATTTTGTGATACAACTCCATGGGATCTCTGCAGAGATCTCTCCCTGCCTCTCGCTTCGCCTTCCCGGGCCTCTGTTCTCACTTTCCGATCCCATTCCCTGTCCTCTGTTCGGTCTCCTCTCCCTCAGATCTCTGCAGAGATCTCTCCATGACTCTCGCTTCGCCTTCCCGGGCCTCTGTTCCCATTTTGTGATCCCACTCCCTGGGATCTCTGCAGAGATCTCTCCCTGCCTCTCGCTTCGCCTTCCCGGGCCTCTGCTCTCGTTTGTGAGCCCACACCCTGGGATCTCTGCAGAGATCTCTCCCTGCCTCTCGCTTCGCCTTCCCGGGCCTCTATTCACACTTTCTGATCCCACTCCCTGGGATCTCTGCAGAGATCTCTCCCTGCCTCTTGCTTCGCCTTCCCGGGCCTCTGTTTTCACTTAAGGAACCCTCTCCCTCGGATATCTGCAGAGATCTCTCCCTGCCTCTCGCTTCGCATTCTTGGGCCTCTGTTCTCACTTTCTGATCCCACTCCCTGTCATCTGACGTCTCTTCTCTCCCTGGGATCTCTGCAGAGATCTCTCCCTGCCTCTCTTTTCGCCTTCCCGAGCCTCTGTTCTCACTTTCTTAACCCTCTCCCTCGGATCTCTGCAGAGATCTCTCCCTGCCTCTCGCTTCGCCTTCCCGGGCCTCTGTTCTCATTTTGTGATCCCACTCCTGGGATCTCTGCAGAGATCTCTCCCTGCCTCTCGCTTCGCCTTCCCGGGCCTCTGTTCTCAGTTCTGATCCCACACCCTGGGATCTCTGCAGAGATCTCTCCCTGCCTCTCGCTTCGCCTTCCCGGGCCTCTGTTCTCAGTTTGTGATCTCTCCCTGCCTCTCCCTTCGCCTTCCCGGGCCTCTACCCTCACTTTCTGATGCGACTCCCTGTCCTCTGTCCTCTGTCCTCTCTCTCCGATCTCTGCAGAGATCTCTCCCTGCCTCTCGCTTCGCCTTCCCGGGCCTCTGTTCTCATTTTGTGATACAACTCCATGGGATCTCTGCAGAGATCTCTCCCTGCCTCTCGCTTCGCCTTCCCGGGCCTCTGTTCTCACTTTCCGATCCCATTCCCTGTCCTCTGTCCGGTCTCCTCTCCCTCAGATCTCTGCAGAGATCTCTCCCTGCCTCTCGCTTCGCCTTCCCGGGCCTCTGTTCTCATTTTGTGATCCCACTCCATGGGATCTCTGCAGAGATCTCTCCCTGCCTCTCGCTTCGCCTTCCCGGGCCTCTGTTCTCAGTTTGTGAGCCCACACCCTGGGATCTCTGCAGAGATCTCTCCCTGACTCTCCCTTCGCCTTCCCGGGCCTCTGTTCTCACTTTCTGAACCCTCTTCCTCGGATCTCTGCAGAGATTTCTCCCTGCCTCTCGCTTCGCCTTCCCGGGCCTCTGTTCTCAATTTGTAATCCCACTCCATGGGATCTCTGCAGAGATCTCTCCCTGCCTCTCGCTTCGCCTTCCCGGGCCTCTGTTCTCATTTTGTGATACCACTCCATGGGATCTCTGCAGAGATCTCTCCCTGCACCTGCTTCGCCTTCCCGGGCCTCTGTTCTCACTTTCCGATCCCACTCCCTCTCCTCTGTCCGGTCTCCTTTCCCTCAGATCTCTGCAGAGATCTCTCCCTGCCTCTCGCTTCGCCTTCCCGGGCCTCTGTTCTCAATTTGTAATCCCACTCCATGGGATCTCTGCAGAGATCTCTCCCTGCCTCTCGCTTCGCCTTCCCGGGCCTCTGTTCTCAGTTCTGATCCCAAACCATGGGATCTCTGTAGAGATCTCTCCCTGCCTCTCGCTTCGCCTTCCCGGGCCTCTGTTCTCACTTTCCGATCCCACTCCCTGTCCTCTGTCCCGTCTCCTTTCCCTCAGATCTCTGCAGAGATCTCTCCCTGCCTCTCGCTTCGCCTTCCCGGGCCGCTGTTCTCATTTTGTGATCCCACTCCCTGGGATCTCTGCAGAGATCTCTCCCTGCCTCTCGCTTCGCCTTCCCGGGCCTCTGTTCTCATTTTGTGATCCCACTCCATGGGATCTCTGCAGAGATCTCTCCCTGCCTCTCGCTTCGCCTTCCCGGGCCTCTGTTCTCAGTTTGTGAGCCCACACCCTGGGATCTCTGCAGAAATCTCTCCCTGACTCTCCCTTCGCCTTCCCGGGCCTCTGTTCTCAGTTTGTGAGCCCACACCCTGGGATCTCTGCAGAAATCTCTCCCTGACTCTCCCTTCGCCTTCCCGGGCCTCTCTTCTCACTTTCTGAACCCTCTCCCTCGGATCTCTGCAGAGATTTCTCCCTGCCTCTCGCTTCGCCTTCCCGGGCCTCTGTTCTCAATTTGTAATCCCACTCCATGGGATCTCTGCAGAGATCTCTCCCTGCCTCTCGCTTCGCCTTCCCGGGCCTCTGTTCTCAGTTTGTGATCCCACCCCTGCGATCTCTGCAGAGATCTCTCCCTGCCTCTCCCTTCACCTTCCCGGGCCTCTACCCTCACGTTCTGATGCGACTCCCTGTCCTCTATCCTCTGTCCTCTCTCTCCGATCTCTGCAGAGATCTCTCCCTGCCTCTCGCTTCGCCTTCCCGGGCCTCTGTTCTCATTTTGTGATACAACTCCATGGGATCTCTGCAGAGATCTCTCCCTGCCTCTCGCTTCGCCTTCCCGGGCCTCTGTTCTCACTTTCCGATCCCATTCCCTGTCCTCTGTTCGGTCTCCTCTCCCTCAGATCTCTGCAGAGATCTCTCCATGACTCTCCCTTCGCCTTCCCGGGCCTCTGTTCCCATTTTGTGATCCCACTCCCTGGGATCTCTGCAGAGATCTCTCCCTGCCTCTCGCTTCGCCTTCCCGGGCCTCTGCTCTGTTTGTGAGCCCACACCCTGGGATCTCTGCAGAGATCTCTCTCCCTGCCTCTCGCTCGCCTTCCCGGGCCTCTATTCACACTTTCTGATCCCACTCCCTGGGATCTCTGCAGAGATTTCTCCCTGCCTCTTGCTTCGCCTTCCGGGCCTCTGTTTTCACTTAAGGAACCCTCTCCCTCGGATATCTGCAGAGATCTCTCCCTGCCTCTCGCTTCGCATTCTTGGGCCTCTGTTCTCACTTTCTGATCCCACTCCCTGTCATCTGACGTCTCTTCTCTCCCTGGGATCTCTGCAGAGATCTCTCCCTGCCTCTCTTTTCGCCTTCCCGAGCCTCTGTTCTCACTTTCTTAACCCTCTCCCTCGGATCTCTGCAGAGATCTCTCCCTGCCTCTCGCTTCGCCTTCCCGGGCCTCTGTTCTCATTTTGTGATCCCACTCCATGGGATCTCTGCAGAGATCTCTCCCTGCCTCTCGCTTCGCCTTCCCGGGCCTCTTTTCTCAGTTTGTGAGCCCACACCCTGGGATCTCTGCAGAGATCTCTCCCTGACTCTCCCTTCGCCTTCCCGGGCCTCTGTTCTCACTTTCTGAACTCTCTTCCTCGGATCTCTGCAGAGATTTCTCCCTGCCTCTCGCTTCGCCTTCCCGGGCCTCTGTTCTCAGTTTGTGATCCCACCCCTGCGATCTCTGCAGAGATCTCTCCCTGCCTCTCCCTTCACCTTCCCGGGCCTCTACCCTCACGTTCTGATGCGACTCCCTGTCCTCTATCCTCTGTCCTCTCTCTCCGATCTCTGCAGAGATCTCTCCCTGCCTCTCGCTTCGCCTTCCCGGGCCTCTGTTCTCATTTTGTGATACAACTCCATGGGATCTCTGCAGAGATCTCTCCCTGACTCTCCCTTCGCCTTCCCGGGCCTCTGTTCCCATTTTGTGATCCCACTCCCTGGGATCTCTGCAGAGATCTCTCCCTGCCTCTCGCTTCGCCTTCCCGGGCCTCTGCTCTCAGTTTGTGAGCCCACACCCTGGGATCTCTGCAGAGATCTCTCCCTGCCTCTGGCTCGCCTTCCCGGGCCTCTATTCACACTTTCTGATCCCACTCCCTGGGATCTCTGCAGAGATTTCTCCCTGCCTCTTGCTTCGCCTTCCCGGGCCTCTGTTTTCACTTAAGGAACCCTCTCCCTCGGATATCTGCAGAGATCTCACCCCTGCCTCTCGCTTCGCATTCTTGGGCCTCTGTTCTCACTTTCTGATCCCACTCCCTGTCATCTGACGTCTCTTCTCTCCCTGGGATCTCTGCAGAGATCTCTCCCTGCCTCTCTTTTCGCCTTCCCGAGCCTCTGTTCTCACTTTCTTAACCCTCTCCCTCGGATCTCTGCAGAGATCTCTCCCTGCCTCTCGCTTCGCCTTCCCGGGCCTCTGTTCTCATTTTGTGATCCCACTCCATGGGATCTCTGCAGAGATCTCTCCCTGCCTCTCGCTTCGCCTTCCCGGGCCTCTTTTTCTCAGTTTCTGAGCCCACACCCTGGGATCTCTGCAGAGATCTCTCCCTGACTCTCCCTTCGCCTTCCCGGGCCTCTGTTCTCACTTTCTGAACTCTCTTCCTCGGATCTCTGCAGAGATTTCTCCCTGCCTCTCGCTTCGCCTTCCCGGGCATCTGTTCTCAATTTGTAATCCCACTCCATGGGATCTCTGCAGAGATCTCTCCCTGCCTCTCGCTTCGCCTTCCCGGGCCTCTGTTCTCACTTTCCGATCCCATTCCCTGTCCTCTGTCCGGTCTCCTCTCCCTCAGATCTCTGCAGAGATCTCTCCCTGCTTCTTGCTTCGCCTTCCCGGGCCGCTGTTCTCATTTTGTGATCCCACTCCCTGGGATCTCTGCAGAGATCTCTCCCTGCCTCTCCCTTCGCCTTCCCGGGCCTCTACCCTCACTTTCTTATGCCACTCCCTGTCCTCTGTCCTCTGTCCTATCTCTCCGATCTCTGCAGAGATCTCTCCCTGCCTCTCGCTTCCCCTTCCCGGGCCTCTGTTCTCAGTTTGTGAGCCCACACACTGGGATCTCTGCAGAGATCTCTCCCTGCCTCTCGCTTCGCCTTCCGGGCCTGTATTCACACTTTCTGATCCCACACCCTGGGATCTCTGCAGAGATCTCTCCCTGCCTCTCGCTCGCCTTCCCGGGCCTGTATTCACACTTTCTGATCCCACTCCCTGGGATCTCTGCAGAGATCTCTCCTGCCTCTCCTACGCCTTCCCGGGCCTCTGTTCTCACTTTCTGAACCCTCTTCCTCGGATCTCTGCAGAGATCTCTCCCTGCCTCTCGCTTCGCCTTCCCGGGCCTCTGTTCTCAATTTGTAATCCCACACCCTGGGATCTCTGCAGAGATCTCTCCCTGCCTCTCGCTTCGCCTTCCCGGGCCTCTGTTCTCAGTTTGTGATCCCACACCCGGCGATCTCTGCAGAGATCTCTCCCTGCCTCTCCCTTCGCCTTCCCTGGCCTCTACCCTCACGTTCTGATGCCACTCCCTGTCCTCTGTCCTCTGTCCTCTCTCTCCGATCTCTGCAGAGATCTCTCCCTGCCTCTCGCTTCCCCTATCCGGGCCTCTGTTCTCAGTTCTGATCCCACACCCTGGGATCTCTGCAGAGTTCTCTCCCTGCCTCTCGCTTCGCCTTCCTGGGCCTCTGTTCTCACTTTTCGATCCCACTCCCTGTCCTATGTCCGGTCTCCTCTCCCTCAGATCTCTGCAGAGATCTCTCCCTGCCTCTCGCTCGCCTTCCCGGGCCTCTACCCTCACTTTCTGATCCCACTCCCTGTCCTCTGTCCTCTGTCCTATCTCTCCGATCTCTGCAGAGATCTTTCCCTGCCTCACGCTTCCCCTTCCCGGGCCTCTGTTCTCAGTTTGTGAGCCCAACCCTGGGATCTCTGCAGAGATTTCTCCCTGCCTCTTGCTTCGCCTTCCCGGGCCTCTGTTCTCACTTAAGGAACCCTCTCCCTCGGATATCTGCAGAGATCTCTCCCTGCCTCTCGCTTCGCATTCCTGGGCCTCTGTTCTCACTTTCTGATCCCACTCCCTGTCATCTGACGTCTCTGCTCTCCCCTGGGATCTCTGCAGAGATCTCTCCCTGCCTCTCTTTTCGCATTCCCGAGCCTCTGTTCTCACTTTCTTAACCCTCTCCCTCGGATCTCTGCAGAGATCTCTCCCTGCCTCTCCCTTCGCCTTCCCGGGCCTCTGTTCTCACTTTCTTAACCCTCTCCCTCGGATCTCTGCAGAGATCTCTCCCTGCCTCTCGCTTCGCCTTCCCGGGCCTCTGTTCCCATTTTGTGATCCCACTCCATGGGATCTCTGCAGAGATCTCTCCCTGCCTCTCGCTTCGCCTTCCCGGGCCTCTGTTCTCAGTTTGTGAGCCCACACCCTGGGATCTCTGCAGAGATCTCTCCCTGCCTCTCGCTTCGCCTTCCCGGGCCTCTGTTCTCAGTTTGTGATCCCACCCTGCGATCTCTGCAGAGATCTCTCCCTGCCTCTCCCTTCGCCTTCCCGGGCCTCTACCCTCACTTTCTGATGCGACTCCCTGTCCTCTGTCCTCTGTCCTCTCTCTCCGATCTCTGCAGAGATCTCTCCCTGCCTCTCGCTTCGCCTTCCCGGGCCTCTGTTCTCATTTTGTGATACAACTCCATGGGATCTCTGCAGAGATCTCTCCCTGCCTCTCGCTTCGCCTTCCCGGGCCTCTGTTCTCACTTTCCGATCCCATTCCCTGTCCTCTGTCCGGTCTCCTCTCCCTCAGATCTCTGCAGAGATCTCTCCCTGCCTCTCGCTTCGCCTTCCCGGGCCTCTGTTCTCATTTTGTGATCCCACTCCATGGGATCTCTGCAGAGATCTATCCCTGCCTCTCGCTTCGCCTTCCCGGGCCTCTGTTCTCAGTTTGTGAGCCCACACCCTGGGATCTCTGCAGAGATCTCTCCCTGACTCTCCCTTCGCCTTCCCGGGCCTCTGTTCTCACTTTCCGATCCCACTCCCTGTCCTATGTCCGGTCTCCTCTCCCTCAGATCTCTGCAGAGATCTCTCCCTGCCTCTCGCTCGCCTTCCCGGGCCTCTACCCTCACTTTCTTATGCCACTCCCTGTCCTCTGTCCTCTGTCCTATCTCTCCGATCTCTGCAGAGATCTTTCCCTGCCTCACGCTTCCCCTTCCCGGGCCTCTGTTCTCAGTTTGTGAGCCCAACCCTGGGATCTCTGCAGAGATCTCTCCCTGCCTCTCGCTCGCCTTCCCGGGCCTCTATTCACACTTTCTGATCCCACTCCCTGGGATCTCTGCAGAGATCTCTCCCTGCCTCTTGCTTCGCCTTCCCGGGCCTCTGTTCTCACTTAAGGAACCCTCTCCCTCGGATCTCTGCAGAGATCTCTCCCTGCCTCTCGCTTCGCCTTCCCGGGCCTCTGTTCTCATTTTGTGATACAACTCCATGGGATCTCTGCAGAGATCTCTCCCTGCCTCTCGCTTCGCCTTCCCGGGCCTCTGTTCTCACTTTCCGATCCCATTCCCTGTCCTCTGTCCGGTCTCCTCTCCCTCAGATCTCTGCAGAGATCTCTCCCTGCCTCTCGCTTCGCCTTCCCGGACCTCTGTTCTCATTTTGTGATCCCACTCCATGGGATCTCTGCAGAGATCTCTCCCTGCCTCTCGCTTCGCCTTCCCGGGCCTCTGTTCTCAGTTTGTGAGCCCACACCCTGGGATCTCTGCAGAGATCTCTCCCTGCCTCTCGCTTCGCCTTCCCGGGCCTCTGTTCTCATTTTGTGATACCACTCCATGGGATCTCTGCAGAGATCTCTCCCTGCCCCTGCTTCGCCTTCCCGGGCCTCTGTTCTCAGTTTGTGATCCCACTCAATGGGATCTCTGCAGAGATCTCTCCCGGCCTCTCGCTTCGCCTTCCCGGGCCTCTGTTCTCAGTTTGTGATCCCACACCGTGGGATCTCTGCAGAGATCTCTCCCTGCCTCTCGCTAGCCTTCCCGGGTCTCTATTCACACTTTCTGATCCCATTCCCTGGGAACTCTGCAGAGATCTCTCCCTGCCTTTCCTTTCGCCTTCCCGGGCCTCTGTTCTCACTTAAGGAACCCTCTCCCTCGGATATCTGCAGAGATCTCCCCCTTCCTCTCGCTTCGCATTCCTGGGCCTCTGTTCTCACTTTCTGATCCCACTCCCTGTCATCTGACGTCTCTCCTCTCCCTGGGATCTCTGCAGAGATCTCTCCCTGCCTCTCTTTTCGCCTTCCCGAGCCTCTGTTCTCACTTTCTTAACCCTCTCCCTCGGATCTCTGCAGAGATCTCTCCCTGCCTCTCGCTTCGCCTTCCCGGGCCTCTGTTCTCATTTTGTGATCCCACTCCCTGGGATCTGAGCAGAGATCTCTACCTGTCTCTCGCTTCGCCTTCCCGGGCCTCTGTTCTCATTTTGTGATCCCACTCCATGGGATCTCTGCAGAGATCTCTCCCTGCCTCTCGCTTCGCCTTCCCGGGCCTCTGTTCTCATTTTGTGATCCCACTCCATGGGATCTCTGCAGAGATCTCTCCCTGCCTCTCGCTTCGCCTTCCCGGGCCTCTGTTCTCAGTTTGTGATCCCACACCCTGGGATGCTGCAGAGATCTCTCCCTGCCTCTCGCTTCCGCCTTCCCGGGCCTCTGTTCTCACTTTCCGATCCCACTCCCTGTCCTCTGTCCGGTCTCCTCTCCCTCAGATCTCTGCAGAGATCTCTCCCTGCCTCTCGCTCGCCTTCCCGGGTCTCTATTCACACTTTCTGATCCCATTCCCTGGGATCTCTGCAGAGATCTCTCCCTGCCTCTCCCTTCGCCTTCCCGGGACTCTGTTCTCACTTAAGGAACCCTCTCCCTCTTATATCTGCAGAGATCTCTCCCTGCCTCTCGCTTCGCCTTCCCGGGCCTCTGTTCTCAGTTTGTGATCCCACCCTGCGATCTCTGCAGAGATCTCTCCCTGCCTCTCCTTCACCTTCCCGGGCCTCTACCCTCACTTTCTGATGCGACTCCCTGTCCTCTGTCCTCTGTCCTCTCTCTCCGATCTCTGCAGAGATCTCTCCCTGCCTCTCGCTTCGCCTTCCCGGGCCTCTGTTCTCATTTTGTGATACAACTCCATGGGATCTCTGCAGAGATCTCTCCCTGCCTCTCGCTTCGCCTTCCCGGGCCTCTGTTCTCACTTTCCGATCCCATTCCCTGTCCTCTGTCCGGTCTCCTCTCCCTCAGATCTCTGCAGAGATCTCTCCCTGCCTCTCGCTTCGCCTTCCCGGGCCTCTGTTCTCATTTTGTGATCCCACTCCATGGGATCTCTGCAGAGATCTCTCCCTGCCTCTCGCTTCGCCTTCCCGGGCCTCTGTTCTCAGTTTGTGAGCCCACACCCTGGGATCTCTGCAGAGATCTCTCCCTGACTCTCCCTTCGCCTTCCCGGGCCTCTGTTCTCACTTTCTGAACCCTCTTCCTCGGATCTCTGCAGAGATTTCTCCCTGCCTCTCGCTTCGCCTTCCCGGGCCTCTGTTCTCAATTTGTAATCCCACTCCATGGGATCTCTGCAGAGATCTCTCCCTGCCTCTCGCTTCGCCTTCCCGGGCCTCTGTTCTCATTTTGTGATACCACTCCATGGGATCTCTGCAGAGATCTCTCCCTGCACCTGCTTCGCCTTCCCGGGCCTCTGTTCTCACTTTCCGATCCCACTCCCTCTCCTCTGTCCGGTCTCCTTTCCCTCAGATCTCTGCAGAGATCTCTCCCTGCCTCTCGCTTCGCCTTCCCGGGCCTCTGTTCTCAATTTGTAATCCCACTCCATGGGATCTCTGCAGAGATCTCTCCCTGCCTCTCGCTTCGCCTTCCCGGGCCTCTGTTCTCAGTTCTGATCCCAAACCATGGGATCTCTGTAGAGATCTCTCCCTGCCTCTCGCTTCGCCTTCCCGGGCCTCTGTTCTCACTTTCCGATCCCACTCCCTGTCCTCTGTCCCGTCTCCTTTCCCTCAGATCTCTGCAGAGATCTCTCCCTGCCTCTCGCTTCGCCTTCCCGGGCCGCTGTTCTCATTTTGTGATCCCACTCCCTGGGATCTCTGCAGAGATCTCTCCCTGCCTCTCGCTTCGCCTTCCCGGGCCTCTGTTCTCATTTTGTGATCCCACTCCATGGGATCTCTGCAGAGATCTCCCCCTGCCTCTCGCTTCGCCTTCCCGGGCCTCTGTTCTCAGTTTGTGAGCCCACACCCTGGGATCTCTGCAGAAATCTCTCCCTGACTCTCCCTTCGCCTTCCCGGGCCTCTGTTCTCAGTTTGTGAGCCCACACCCTGGGATCTCTGCAGAAATCTCTCCCTGACTCTCCCTTCGCCTTCCCGGGCCTCTCTTCTCACTTTCTGAACCCTCTCCCTCGGATCTCTGCAGAGATTTCTCCCTGCCTCTCGCTTCGCCTTCCCGGGCCTCTGTTCTCAATTTGTAATCCCACTCCATGGGATCTCTGCAGAGATCTCTCCCTGCCTCTCGCTTCGCCTTCCCGGGCCTCTGTTCTCAGTTTGTGATCCCACCCCCTGCGATCTCTGCAGAGATCTCTCCCTGCCTCTCCCTTCACCTTCCCGGGCCTCTACCCTCACGTTCTGATGCGACTCCCTGTCCTCTATCCTCTGTCCTCTCTCTCCGATCTCTGCAGAGATCTCTCCCTGCCTCTCGCTTCGCCTTCCCGGGCCTCTGTTCTCATTTTGTGATACAACTCCATGGGATCTCTGCAGAGATCTCTCCCTGCCCTCTCGCTTCGCCTTCCCGGGCCTCTGTTCTCACTTTCCGATCCCATTCCCTGTCCTCTGTTCGGTCTCCTCTCCCTCAGATCTCTGCAGAGATCTCTCCATGACTCTCGCTTCGCCTTCCCGGGCCTCTGTTCCCATTTTGTGATCCCACTCCCTGGGATCTCTGCAGAGATCTCTCCCTGCCTCTCGCCTCGCCTTCCCGGGCCTCTGCTCTGTTTGTGAGCCCACACCCTGGGATCTCTGCAGAGATCTCTCCCTGCCTCTCGCTCGCCTTCCCGGGCCTCTATTCACACTTTCTGATCCCACTCCCTGGGATCTCTGCAGAGATTTCTCCCTGCCTCTTGCTTCGCCTTCCCGGGCCTCTGTTTTCACTTAAGGAACCCTCTCCCTCGGATATCTGCAGAGATCTCTCCCTGCCTCTCGCTTCGCATTCTTGGGCCTCTGTTCTCACTTTCTGATCCCACTCCCTGTCATCTGACGTCTCTTCTCTCCCTGGGATCTCTGCAGAGATCTCTCCCTGCCTCTCTTTTCGCCTTCCCGAGCCTCTGTTCTCACTTTCTTAACCCTCTCCCTCGGATCTCTGCAGAGATCTCTCCCTGCCTCTCGCTTCGCCTTCCCGGGCCTCTGTTCTCATTTTGTGATCCCACTCCATGGGATCTCTGCAGAGATCTCTCCCTGCCTCTCGCTTCGCCTTCCCGGGCCTCTTTTTCTCAGTTTGTGAGCCCACACCCTGGGATCTCTGCAGAGATCTCTCCCTGACTCTCCCTTCGCCTTCCCGGGCCTCTGTTCTCACTTTCTGAACTCTCTTCCTCGGATCTCTGCAGAGATTTCTCCCTGCCTCTCGCTTCGCCTTCCCGGGCCTCTGTTCTCAGTTTGTGATCCCACCCCTGCGATCTCTGCAGAGATCTCTCCCTGCCTCTCCCTTCACCTTCCCGGGCCTCTACCCTCACGTTCTGATGCGACTCCCTGTCCTCTATCCTCTGTCCTCTCTCTCCGATCTCTGCAGAGATCTCTCCCTGCCTCTCGCTTCGCCTTCCCGGGCCTCTGTTCTCATTTTGTGATACAACTCCATGGGATCTCTGCAGAGATCTCTCCATGACTCTCCCTTCGCCTTCCCGGGCCTCTGTTCCCATTTTGTGATCCCACTCCCTGGGATCTCTGCAGAGATCTCTCCCTGCCTCTCGCTTCGCCTTCCCGGGCCTCTGCTCTCAGTTTGTGAGCCCACACCCTGGGATCTCTGCAGAGATCTCTCCCTGCCTCTGGCTCGCCTTCCCGGGCCTCTATTCACACTTTCTGATCCCACTCCCTGGGATCTCTGCAGAGATTTCTCCCTGCCTCTTGCTTCGCCTTCCCGGGCCTCTGTTTTCACTTAAGGAACCCTCTCCCTCGGATATCTGCAGAGATCTCACCCTGCCTCTCGCTTCGCATTCTTGGGCCTCTGTTCTCACTTTCTGATCCCACTCCCTGTCATCTGACGTCTCTTCTCTCCCTGGGATCTCTGCAGAGATCTCTCCCTGCCTCTCTTTTCGCCTTCCCGAGCCTCTGTTCTCACTTTCTTAACCCTCTCCCTCGGATCTCTGCAGAGATCTCTCCCTGCCTCTCGCTTCGCCTTCCCGGGCCTCTGTTCTCATTTTGTGATCCCACTCCATGGGATCTCTGCAGAGATCTCTCCCTGCCTCTCGCTTCGCCTTCCCGGGCCTCTTTTCTCAGTTTCTGAGCCCACACCCTGGGATCTCTGCAGAGATCTCTCCCTGACTCTCCCTTCGCCTTCCCGGGCCTCTGTTCTCACTTTCTGAACTCCTCTTCCTCGGATCTCTGCAGAGATTTCTCCCTGCCTCTCGCTTCGCCTTCCCGGGCATCTGTTCTCAATTTGTAATCCCACTCCATGGGATCTCTGCAGAGATCTCTCCCTGCCTCTCGCTTCGCCTTCCGGGCCTCTGTTCTCACTTTCCGATCCCATTCCCTGTCCTCTGTCCGGTCTCCTCTCCCTCAGATCTCTGCAGAGATCTCTCCCTGCTTCTTTCCGCTTCGCCTTCCCGGGCCGCTGTTCTCATTTTGTGATCCCACTCCCTGGGATCTCTGCAGAGATCTCTCCCTGCCTCTCCCTTCGCCTTCCCGGGCCTCTACCCTCACTTTCTTATGCTCACTCCCTGTCCTCTGTCCTCTGTCCTATCTCTCCGATCTCTGCAGAGATCTCTCCCTGCCCTCTCGCTTCGCCTTCCCGGGCCTCTGTTCTCAGTTTGTGAGCCCACACACTGGGATCTCTGCAGAGATCTCTCCCTGCCTCTCGCTTCGCCTTCCCGGGCCTGTATTCACACTTTCTGATCCCACACCCTGGGATCTCTGCAGAGATCTCTCCCTGCCTCTCGCTCGCCTTCCCGGGCCTGTATTCACACTTTCTGATCCCACTCCCTGGGATCTCTGCAGAGATCTCTCCCTGCCTCTCCCTTCGCCTTCCCGGGCCTCTGTTCTCACTTTCTGAACCCTCTTCCTCGGATCTCTGCAGAGATCTCTCCCTGCCTCTCTGCTTCGCCTTCCCGGGCCTCTGTTCTCAATTTGTAATCC